>NC_056627.2:258086622-259286622 GCF_002870075.4 Lactuca sativa
ATGCTAGACTTTGGTCATACGCTGAGGAGATTAGAAGAACAAACTCGGGTTCTAACTTCTAAGGTTAATATGTCAGATAGTAAAAATTATTTTAGTTGTTTTTGTGTGTGCTTTCAAGGAGCTAAACAAGGGTGAAAAGAGGGTTGCAAAATGATAAGTGGAGTAAATGGTTCGCTTTTCAAAACCACTTGCATCGACTCTACACCAGACTATAAAACATAAAAGTCTAAAATCAAATGTAGAAGCAACTCAAACTCATTCGTCTCACACACTTCAGAGAATGTGATGTCAGCAAATTCATAAGTCAACCAAAGTGCTAAGAAATAAAAACAAAGACATGAAGCAAGTGGGCATTATATGATTCCCACTTTCCCGAAATAGCTTTCTCAGAATGCCCCTTTTCAACAAAATCAAATCATTTTATATACATACTAGTTTATAACCCGTGAGAACCACGGTTATAAAATTAATTATACTTTCATATTAAAAAATCAAAATTATTAATCAATTATTTAAATAAATTATTACTAAAAAGATATTTTTTTAGTTATATAAAATTATAATCGTTGATTTAAATAATTACGTGAAGTTATATCACCTTATAATTTGTATTAATTTAATTTTACTTTTTAATCTAATGTTATTAATTTAATATAATTAGAGTGATAAAAATTTAAAATGGAGAATCAATTGATAATTTAATGTGATTAGAGTGAAAATTTTAAATTTTGAAATTTGAAATTGATAATTAATAGGTTGACAAATGGCATGATATGTAACATTCAATATTAATAAGGAGTTCTACTAGTATGACACTTGGCAATAGGAGAATAAACCTATTTGTTTATTAGAATAGGGATTTTTGGTGATACTATTTCATATTAAACCAAAGTCAAGTCTATGACTTCTAGAAACAAGTCTACCTACAAAAATGATGTTTTATCTTTTATGCCACAAACATATGTTTTAGATCTCACAATATTCTTTGTCCAAAAACTCAAAGCATGGTTATGAATGCTTTTCTTTATGCACCAAGTCCAGATTGGTGAAAAAGTTTACTCTTCAATTACCTAAATAAGCAATCACAATCCATATGACATGGTCAATCTGCTGCTAAGCCTGATCAAAATTAGAAAGAAGCATGATAATCCTTGACTTGAGCATAATATTATACATAACATTGATTCTCGTTCTTGTACTATCTTCTTGTGACATTAAGGAAATCAAACACTGGAATATTTGATCAGTCGAATGGAATAGCTGAGCTGATCTAAAAAAGAAATTATAGAATGATCAATTGAGCATATCTGGTCCATCTATGTGATCACATCACTCAATTGAGCTTAATTTTTTCGGGAATTCTAATTGTCTAAATTTTGCAGAAGAACTTCTATTATATTGGAGATAAATTCTGAGGGGTCTCTCCTTTTACGAATTAAACTTGTTTGGGGCAACATTCAAAAACCCTAATTATGCGACTAAGGACTGTCAAACATAGTTATCGGAATAACTTCATGAAATCCATAATCCCAAATAATTTCAAACTTGAAAATAATTGACTCTTTTTTTACTAGAAGTTTTACTTTAACAGAATAATACAGTTAACAGGAAACTGAAACCTTAAACGGGAAAAGGAATAGATTCTAACCTTTTATAGCTAGCTGTTTGGTTGTAGCCGAAATAAGAGAGGGATGAGCAAAACGGCTTCCAACGACAAATTCTGAAGAAACTTCGATTTCGATTGAAAGGAAGTAATGGAACATGTTCGAGGAAGATGAAAAACAAAATTAACGCGGCAAACGAAAAGATTGAAAACCAAATTTGAGTTGGTTGATTTCGTGGAATTTGAAGAAAAAAAAAAACAATTTTGATTTGGTTTTATTTCGTGGAATGTGAAGCGAAAAAAAAATCGAGTAATGTGTGAAGCAAATTGTAGGCAATGCGTTTGCCGGGAGTCGAACCCGGGTCTATTGCTTGGAAGGCAATTATCCTAACCGTTGGACTACAAACGCTGGATACTTTTTTAAAAAATGGTTTTCTATATTAAATAATTAGATGATAGGGCATATTTCTGTTTCTTAGTATTGTATGACTCGGTTATGAATGAAAATGATTTTTCATAAATGATTAGAACATATATTCTGACCGGTAAAAAGTTAGTATTTTAACCCTCTTATTGTAACACCTACATATGAAAATAGCAACTTTTTTTTACCTAAAATAAGTAAATAAACAAAAAGTATGTGGAAGTCTCCGATACTTGGAACAAAGATACCAAGAAATGAATATATACCAAGAAATGAATATAAGCTAACTAGCACTTCAATAGACAGGAACTTAAAACAAAATTGAAGTATTCACATAATGTCTAAATTTGCTACTTCCAAAATAAACCAACATATTATAATGGCACTTATATTAATATATTACTACAAGTTGCTCACCATGTTTACTTCTTAGTATCCATTTGAGTCTATTGAGTAACTCCACAGCATCCGACGCAGGAAACCAAACATGAATTTATTTCTATTACATTTTTTTTCAGCATTGTATTTTGAAAATCTAAACCAATAGCATTGTAATTTTAGGTTATTCTTATTAAAACATTGTACTCAAAAGATCTATCCCATCGAAGCAATGAGAATTTCTTTGTATTGAATGACATTGCAATAATTGGTTAGATTTTAAAAATGAAAGCTTTAATACAAAGAAATGAAAATAGAATGCCATAATAAACAAACATATAAAATATAAAAAAAAGGTAGCATGCTTTTTTTACATCCATGATTTGTTATTGAATGTCTCTAATTGATTCTTATTGGGTTATATCCAACTCTCTATAAGACCCTGCTCCATATCTTACACTCTTAACACACCCAGCTATGACGCCTGTAGCATAATTTTAAGTAAAATGGCTTAAAACTATAGTCTAGGGGGTATTTTACAAATAAATCAAAGCCAAAGTTGACTTTGACTTCCTTCTACACACATTGGTTTACACGTTTCCCCGTTGACAAACTGGTATCAGAAAGGTGGAGGAAATTTCGATAAATGGAGCTGTTTCGTAAGAGTTCTTGGCTGTTTTGTGTATTGGGGATTTCACAAGGTATTCCGTATTCTCAATGCAGCAACAACTTCTTCTGCTTACAATATTGTGGTGCGATTTTCTGGGAAGTCTTCCGAAATCCAGGTATCAAAGTCATATTCAAGTCCTGGTTGTTTGAATTGATTTGTCATTGGTTCTGGGTTGTGAATGGAAAACGGGATCCCTTTACAAATGAATTACGTCCGCATCTTATCTTGCACACAAGGTGTTTGATAGAAGTCCTCAAAGAAATATGAAGAATAATTGGCATCTTAAATCAAAAAAAAAATCATAAACGACGATTTCTTGATGAGTGAGCATTCACCATCTCTCAAAGAAATATGAGGAATAATTGCCTTTACAAATGAATGTAAGGCAACTGGATGAGAAACTAAAAATTATATGCAAGTAAAGTAACAACTCACATTTTTTTTTAACTTTTGATCAATAAAATCTTAATTGTTTTAGTTAACAGCTCACCAATGCTTAAAATCTTTAAGCCCCAAGCAAAGATTGATTCACACACTGTAGCATGTAGCCTTGAATTATGGTCACTCACTGCAGTATTCTACACTTGAGCTATAAAAATAAAACTCTAAAATTCATGTGAAAGCACCATAAATATGTCACTCGCATACTTTGGACAGTGTAATGTCAGTAAACTCATATCCAAGCAAGATGGGCATTTGGTCTAGTGGTATGATTCTCGCTTTGGGTGCGAGAGGTCCCGAGTTCGATTCTCGGAATGCCCCTTTTTTCAACATATTTTATATAAAAAAAAGAAAAAAAATAGAATTGGGCTCATCTGCATTTACTTCAGCCTGATAATTGTGCATTAACTATGAGAAGACGCAACTTCATAAAAAGCATATGTAACTTCATTTAACAGAGTAAGCAAATATGTAATGTAAATATACAAACAGTATTCTTTATGAAGATGCTTTTAGGCACCAACTTACTTGGTGAAAATGTGCAACTGCCTACCAGAATAAATATCTTTCTGGTACCACTTATTTTTACTTCTGTCATGTACTTACTGCATTTATATAATTAACAGAGTGCATCAAATAAATGACTATAAATGCAATACAATTAACAAAATGGGCATTTGGTCTAGTGGTATGATTCTCGCTTAGGGTGCGAGAGGTCCCGAGTTCAATTCTCGGAATGCCCCATATCTTATATTTTTTATTTTTGTAATTTAAGCAGTTGACATAAATCTACCCTCACATCTGACTTCCAAGTCCTTACAAAAACCTACATCTTCTACAAATGATATAAACTAAAGTCAACTCTAAAGACGTTTAACAAACTTACCTACAAAAGCAATATGATATATGCTGATATGCTATAGAACTAACAAGAGTCGTTGTCAATAAGTTCAAGTGTTCAACTCATGGTTATGGAAGCTTTTTATTCATATATATATATTAAAAAAAAAAAAAAAAAAAAAAAAAAAAAAAAAAAAAAAAAAAACCAATACAATTCTAACTATATGGCTATTTGTTGGGAATTGGAGTGAAAAAAGGGAGTGTTGATGCTCGATTTGCCTGTATGGCTATTTGTAAGATCATGTTATGACTTTCCTTGAAAACTATTTTCTCCCTATGCACACCTAGGAATCCGCAAACATTGTCCAAGGATAATCGTACACAAAGAAAATAAGCAATATTCCGCATTGTTTTTATACTTGTTGATTAGCCAAATAGATATTGTAAACCAAAAGCTCCAAAACCATATAATGAAATCATCAAGACCCAAATAAAAAAGATACATGTTGTATTCTTGACACAGAATACTATGTGTATGGATCTTCCTCAAACCAATATATCCGTAGGAATTAGGAGTCTATCTTGTATTTTTGTCATAAACTCTCATCCGTTCATGCAAGAGTGGAAATTAGGGTTCCCATAAAACCATTGTAGCAGTATAGTCTCATAACGTAAAAGGCACTAAGTTTTACATTCAACATCTTGAATTGTAATTTAATAATATTTCTTGACTTCTAATGTGACAAACCTTCTCGTAAACAATTTTTATATTAAATTCTGAGGGCCAGGGTCTCATCTTTTTGCCTACAAAATCAAAACTTGTTTGGGACAACAGTCAAATACCCTACACAGATTCAGGATAGACGCTGAGACTTGAATTCAACATAGTTACCCGAATAACTTCATGAAACTCAGCCCCACAACAATAACTCATTTGTTTTTATATAATTTCCATCCACATAGAAAACTAAAAGCAAACCATTTCATATTTAGCAGGAAATTGAAATCTCAAACATGAAAAGAATTGATTCTAACCTTTTACTCTAAATTATAATTGTCCGGTTGTGTAGCCGAAGTAAGAGAGCAGCAAAAAGGGGTTCCGACGAAAATTGTCCAGAGATGTCGATTGAAATACATCAATGGAATGAAACATTATTTTGAAGATGGAAAACTAAATTGGATTTTTATTGTAATTATCGTGCGGCAAGCGAGAAAATTGAAGTTGGAATTTGGGTGGTTCCTTAATTATCCAGAAAACTGGTTTGAAATGCGTAAAAATTGACCTTGCGTTTGCCGGGAGTCGAACCCGGGTCTATTGCTTGGAAGGCAATTATCCTAACCGTTGGACTACAAACGCTTGGTGTGTTCTTTTCAAAGTAACATCATTGATTCAGGTGACATAGTGACACCCTTAATTCTCATAATATAGTGTCACTAAGAAACATGTTTGTTCTATAAGTATCCTTTAATTCTTTGATATATATTTGGTGAGTGTGTGTTAGTAACATCTCATAATATGTGTAGGCAACTTCAATTTCCAAAAAATAGTTTAAGTTGGTGGGTATGGGTCAAACTATCTATACCATTTTGTTTGCATATTATATAAAATGTAATACCAAAGGGCTTGTAGCCCAGTAGTATTAGGTGGTGTCTTTCCTTTTTGAGGTCGAGGGTTCAAGTCACGTCGTGGACATAGGTGAAATAGGTGTTGTTAGCTTAGGAATATATTAGATTTGTCGGTTCAAAAAAAATTTATATAAAATGTAATCTTCATACTATTCTTCTGTATTTGTTAGGAAAAATCCACAACACCACTTTAATTCTCATGTTATGTTTTTTTTCAAGTTTTTTCTATTATTTCATTTTTTATAATTTTAAACATACATTACATAATTTAATAAAAACAATTTTATAAAACTTGACATTTAAGTAAAAACATAACATGAAAAAATACATAACTAAATACATGTCATCATTTCCTTCGTAAACCTCTATCAATGTTTCCCAAAGTGCTTTTGCTAAATCATACTCCCTGAATCCTTGAGTAATGTCAAAGGATAAAGTCATTGTTAGGGTTACAAGTTCATTTTCCTGTTCTTCAATTTTCTCAAAATTCTCATCAGTGTAGTTTTCAATTTCTTTGTCGGTTATGGTTCCATTTTTCAAGATAGTTGTGATTCTAACAGGACCCCTAAGAATGTTTCTCCAAATCTTAAAGCCCTTCATTTTAATGTATTTCTCGATTCTGTATTTCCATTATGGATACCCTTCAGCTGATAAGAGACGCGGAATTCTTGTAGTAGTTCTCATGATTGAATCTAGTTCTTGATGAATTACATTGTGTTGAGGTTCCTTTTTTATTTTTTTTTAATTAAAAAAAACAAAACTTGTTCAAAAATCAAAGAAAATCACAAACCGAAAAGGGTTTACAGCCAAAAACGGTTTACAGCCAAAAACGGTTTATAGTCGAAAACGAATCAATCATGTTCCACCGAAAATGCCCAGATTTTGATAAAAATAATCACGCTCCACCGAAAACGCCCAAATCTTGATGAAAATAATGATTTCAAACAGTTTTTCGATCCTTTTGGCCTTGAATTTACGATCAATAGCAAAAACCCAGCAACAACAACAAATGATTTGCAATAAGAAGCTCCAAACGGATTCCAAATCAGCCAAAACAAGCTTGATCAAGTTGACACTAGATTGGCTCTGATACCAATTGTAAGTCCCCAAAACTAAAAACCAACTAGTGATCAACAAAATGAACAAGCTAAAATGATAGATCAAGAAGGATAAGTGGCAAGATTAATCCAAATTGCACACGATTTCTATTAAATGAATCGTTAAGTACAATGGACACAAAACACACGCTGATGACCGAAAACAACTAGCTGACAACTAGCAGCCTATGATATTATTTATAGGGAACAGTAGCAGCAAACAGTTTACAACCGAAAACACTATAGGACCGAAAACCCATAAAGAGCCCATACAATGAGTAATAGAGCCTATAAAACATGTATGCCTAGCACAAACCAACAAAATAGGTTCTAACATGACCCAACTCGTCGAGTGCATCTATGTGACTCGTCGAGTCCCTCCTGTTCTCAGAAAATCGGGAAGACTCCAACTCAACTCGCCAAGTTGTCTCATCAACTCGTCGAGTTTGCACGTCTCCAGACCATCGGGGAAAACCCAAACCGACTTGTCGAGTTGGCTCATGGACTCGTCAAGTCCCTCTAGTCCATTTCTCATTCAGACGATTCTAAGCAGAAATAAAGTCCCAAATTCTAGATCTAGCCTCCCAAGGCTGAAATGCCACGTAAAGTTGCAAGCTTTGTGTCCATGCATAGCACCTAGGGCTCAAAATGCCAAAACAAAGCTCTAGAGAAGGTTCAATGTTTGGAACTTGGCCAATAGCTTGATAAGGCTTAGATCTTTATGCTCAAGTGACCCCATACAGTCCAGATCTGAAGTTTCAACTTCATGTCATGCTCAAATGACTCAAAGGCTCAAAAAGGAAGATGGAAATGGCCACAAACTTCCTAAAGAAGAGATCTAACCAAACAATGATCAAGGTGATAGCTTTTTACCTTCAATTAGCAGCTAGTACTAAAGGAACACTGGATCCAAAGCCTTCTTCTTGTTCCAAGCCTTTTGCTCTTCTATCTCCTTCCAAGAAAGCTCCAAATCACACTTTTAGCCTCTCTCTCTCTCTCTCTAACAGATGATACCATCTCGTTTAGGGTTTCTCTAAGGGTGTCAAAATGATAAGGGAGGCAGAAATGAAGGCTTAAGGTCCTTTAAATACGGTCCAAACCCTGAAAATTAGGGTTTTCTTACTCAGCACATACTCGTCGAGTAGACTCCAAAAATCACGCGGGCATCTCCATCTCTACTCGGCAAGTTGGGGCCTCCAACTCATCGAGTTTCCCTAACAGAATGAATATAATATAATTAAATATTATACATGGGATTCAGGATGTTACAATTCTCCCCCATTAGAATTAGACTTCACCCTCGAAGTCATTCCCCGAAAACAACTATGGGTACTGCGCACGCATCTCGGACTCCGACTCCCAAGTCCACTCGAATCCCTTCTGATGTTGCCACTGAACCTGAACCTTTATTCCTCAAGACCTTCACCTTCCTATCCAAGATCGCTATCGGCTTCTCAATATGGTTAAGGCGATCATCAACCATAATGTCCTGTAAAGGGACCACTCCTGTCTCATCGGCTACACACTTCCTCAGCTGGTACACATGGAAGGTGTTATGAATCTGACTCAACTCTGCAGGCAGCTCTAACCGATAAGCTACCTTACCCACTCGAGTGATCACTCTGAAAGGACCGATGTATCTAGGGTCCAACTTGCCCCGTTGTAACGATCTGAAAATCCATACCAAAAATTTCATTTAATAAACAAACCACAGTGTCAACCATTCGTACAAAACATATCACGTCAGAGTATCATGACCAAAACATTATTTTATTTTATCAGAGTAAACATCCCAGGCTGAACAAACAATGGTGTGTGTCATGCGATCACCCCGTGTTGGGTCAAAATATGGTTTATACTTTACTTTTCTGGGCATTGTATTTTTGTGTAATAATTGTGGAGTTTTCGGTCTAATTTACGGCTGAGTTTACGGCCGTAAGGTGTTTACGGCCGTAAACTCAGCCGTAAACTAGACCGAAAACTCCACAATTATTACACAAAAATACAATGCCCAAAAAAGTAAAGTATAAACCATATTTTGACCCAACAATCTCCCCCTTGGTTTATAGCTTTCTTTTCTTAATTGACCCAACAAGATCCCCCTAAAAAGTAGCTGGCTCTTCTTGTCAATCTTCAGTGAAAGCTTGGCTTCAGCTTTAACCTTCGATTTCTTCACAGCATCAGGATGAACATATGACTCTTCAATAATTGACTTCATCTTGAGCGGTTGGGTTTTTCTTCAGAATTTGGCATTGAACGCACATTGGGTGAGGAGGCTTCTTGTACTGATTCTTGAAAGATAACACTTTCAGCTTGAGAATCTTCAGAGAGAACAAATCTTCTGGATCACTTCAGCAGGTACAAAGATAGCAGCAGACTGATTGAGGAGGCTTCAATGCAATCCGTCACATAATCTTCAATTGCAGCTTCACCTTGCTTCTGGGGTTGAAGGATTGAATGTTGAAAGAATGATCTTCATTTCTTGCTCCTTCGAATGAGAATTCTTCGATGCTCACGGACGAGGCTTTTGCTCAGAAATCTTCAACACAAACTCCATGAGTCTTATCTATACCTGAAATCACTATTCAAGACAAAAACAAAACTAAAAGAAAACTTAGCACACAAATTAAAACAGAAACAAAAATATTTTTGGATTTTTTTTTTATTTTTCTGAACAAGAAATAAAACAGAAATAACACTATTTTTGGATTTTTTAATTTTTCTGATTTTTTAATTTTTAATTCTCCCCTAATATTTAAATTGGAAGAAACTATAATAAATTTAACAAAAACAAAAATGATATCTAACTTTAAGAGTGATTTGGGATCAAAGTTTTTAGACAGCCTTTATCCACTTGTCGGTACCTTCCATATTCACATCTTTGTCTGGTCGATCGTCGGTATTGTTGTCCACTTAAACACGAAAAATTTGTGACTTATTTAGGACATACTATTTGATACAAGACAAGGTGAACTTAAGTTCCTAAAAATTATATCTGATCCTAATTCCTTAGATACTATATCTTAAGGACCATTCATCTGATGACGACCAGGGATATTGTTGTCCACCTAAATTGAGCAGCGAGATCTATTGACAATCTGTATGTGTTCAATTTTTAAGTGTACTGGAACGTGTTTCCCGCTTCCTGATATGCCCCAGCCATCAAGAACTTCCAGAGTACTCCTTACACCGGGTGAGCAGACAACCATTCAGAGAGAGAAGAGATTCAGAATTCTATTGCTAACTACTTCAGAGGGGTTGAGAAGAAGAAGGTTGCATATGCTGTGTACCAGGTCGGATTAGAAGTCGTGCAAAGGAGACAACATATGGCTAACAGATGAGAAGTATTTCACACATACATTTCACACACACACACACACACACACACATATATATATATATATATATATATATATATATATATATATATATATATATCCTGCAGAGAAATAGAGTTGCATATGTTGTGTACCAGGTCGGATTAGAAGTCGCGCAAAGGAGACAACATATGACTAACAGAAAGAAAGAAAGAAAACGATTTTCTACAGACCTAATTTATCGGAATTTACCAGTCGCCCCATCCAACCGGAATTAAGGACATAATCCGCACATCGAGAAAAAGTTAAGCCACGGTTCCAAGTACGGGTTCAATTAATGTGACGAGTAGATTCTCGTGTTTATCTCCCTGCTCAACCTATCCGAGCGTCGTGATGTCAGATTAAACGGATCTAACTAGGTCAAAATTTGTCGAGTCCTTAAATTCATTAGGTTCAACTTTCCTAGTCAAGTCCCTTTTTAAAAGTCTTTCGCGCCTACCAGCACATCGAGCACAGAGCGTAGACGATTCAACTTAGGTACGTTACGCTGATTCAGGTCGTCCTTTATCACTTATTAATATCATTTCCCATCACAATACTTACAACGAAGGCTGCTAACAAAAATTTTTAAATTTCTGAATTGAAATGACACTATTTTTGGATTTTTTGTGATTTTTGTTGTTTTTGGATTTTCTTTCTCCCCCTAAATTTGTGCATGGTTGAGAATTTAAACAAAAGAAAAGTGCGCAAATTTAAACAAACCTAACAAAAATTGAAGACAAACTTAGTAAAATTTGAAAGTAGACTAAGAGGACCAAAAATAAATAGTAAAAAAACAAAAAAATAAAATAAGAAATAAATAAATAAAATAAAAAATAAAACTAAACAAAGAAAAAAGAAAGAAAAAAAAAATTAATCCTCAAAACGTATCATTTTCAGAAATCCCACAAGCACATCAAAACGAGCTTTGTTAAAAGGTTTTGTGAACAAGTCAGCCACATTGTTATCAGTGTGGACTTGTTCGATTCGAATTAAGGATCGTTCATAACAGTCTCTGATAAAGTGAATTTTAATATCGATGTGCTTGGTTTTAGAGTGTTGGACTGGGTTCTTAGCAATTTGTATGGCAGCCTCATTATCACAATAGATAGGGGTTTCTGAGTAATTCAAACTGTAGTCCAACAGCTGATGTTGGATCCAAATAACTTGAGAACAACAAGCTGATGCTGCCACATATTCTGCCTCTGCTGTCGAGGTCGACACAGTGTGCTGCTTCTTGCATTGCCATGAAACTAGTCTGTCACCTAGGTATTGACATCCTCCTGAAGTTGATTTCCTGTCAAGCTCACAACCTCCATAATTACTATCAGTAAAAGCATAAAGATTAAATTCAGAATTCTTCGGATACCAAAGACCCAATTTAGGGCTTCCTTTGATATATCGAAAAATTCTTTTAACAACAATAAGATGAGAGAGTTTAGGATTAGCCTGATAGCGTGCGCATTGACAAACTGCGAACATAATGTCTGGTCGACTTGCAGTAAGATACATTAGGGATCCGATCATCGATCGATAAAGAGTTTGATCTACGGGTTCGCCTTCTGGATCTGGAGTCAGGAGGGGTCGTTCAGCCATCGGTGTTGAGGCAGATTTAGCATCATGAAGTGCGAACTTCTCAAGAATATCATCCACATACTTGGCCTGATGAAGAAGGATGCCGGTTGAATTCTGTTTAACCTGAAGCCCCAAAAACATGGTCATTTCTCCCAAAGAACTCATTTCAAATCTTTTCTTCATTACACTTTCGAACTCCTTGCAAAGTTGTTGGCTTGTTGATCCAAAGATTATGTCGTCGACGTATATTTGAACAAGTATCTGGTCCTTGTCGACATGCTTTATAAACAATGTTTGATCGATAGTGCCACGTGTATAGCCATGTTCGAGCAAATGCTTTGTTAGAGTTGCATACCATGCTCTAGGAGCTTGATGCAGCCCATACAACGCTTTATCCAACTTGTAGATATGATTAGGAAACTTCGGGTCGACAAACCCTGGAGGTTGATCAACGTAGATTTCTTCCTTCACCTTGCCATACAAGAAGGCAGTCTTGACATCCATTTGAAAAACAGTGAAGTTCATATACGAAGCGTACGCCAAGAAGATACGAATGGCCTCCAGGCGAGCTACAGGAGCATAAACCTCAGTGTAGTCAAGACCCTCGACTTGTCGAAACCCGCGAACTACCAGTCTGGCCTTGTTTCGCACAATGACCCCTGAATCGTCCTGCTTGTTACGATAAACCCACCGTGTGTCAAGAGACTTTTTGCCCTTTGGTAACTCAACTAACTTCCAAACACCTAGTTTTTCAAATTGATGCAATTCTTCATGCATCGCATCCACCCAGCTAGGTTCATTGAGAGCCATTTCTACGTTCTTGGGCTCAATTTGAGAGATAAAACAAGAATACAGACATGTATTCACGTCTCCACTTTGACTTCTAGTTTTAACACCACTATCTAGCTGGCCGATAACGTTCTCGAGTGGATGATCTCGTTGAATCCTAGAGGGTATTTCTTGGCTGATGTCATTGATAGAGACAGGTAGAGTGTGAATGTTAAGACCTCCTTCATTTGCTTGTTGAGTAGAACTAAATGGTTCTGCAACATACTCATCTGCAATAAGGTCAGGAAAGAGTAATTCCATCAGGGTTGAAGAGACAGTGGAAGCATCATTTGGAATGAACTCTTTCTCTAATGATGTGGGAGGTCTTGATTCAGCATCCGAAGAATCAATGTGGTCTAATTGAGGACTGTCATGTTCCAATAACGGCCTCCCTTGAGAAGTAGCAGAAGACTTATCAAAAGATGTTGCAGAAGACTCCCCTTCAATTTCAGCAGACAGCTCCCCCTCAGATGAAGCAGAAGACTCCCCCTCCAATGGAGCAGAAGATTCTCCCTTGTGTGAGTCGGAGGACCTCCATTCGGTTGAAGCTTTAGACTTTCCTTTCAGTGAATTGGAAGGTTTAGATACAGGTTTGTATACAACTTCTTCGACTTCATCTTCAGAGATACTCTTCAAATGCGAATCAGTTCTTGAGACATCATTTGAATACACGTTTAAGGATTTGAAAAGTGACGTGTAATCAAATAACCAGTCCGGACCCACTCTTGCGTCTGTCTCATTCTCTTCCAACCAACGCACGTCATAGGATTCCACAATCTGTTTGGTTTTCTTGTTGTAGACTCTATAGGCGGTACGTGCAGCATACCCAATAAAGTAGCAGTCATCAGCTTTGGCATTAAACTTCGGATTGGCATCTAGGTGAAGAAGAGTGCAAGGACAGCCAAATACTCGAAAATGACTAACTGACGGTTTGTGACCATAGTAAATTTCATATGGAGTTTTCATTTGAGCTTTGTTGATGAGTACTCGATTCTGAACATAACAGGCAGTGTTTATTGCCTCTGCCCAAAAGAAAACAGGGAGCTTAGAGTCACACAACATCGTCCTTGAAGCATCCTTAAGTGTTCTGTTTCGCCTCTCAGCAACACCATTTTGTTGAGGTGTGTGAGCGTAACTAAATTGACGCAGGATCCCCTTCTCAGAACATAAGTGATTGAGAACAGAATTCTTGAATTCCGTTCCATTATCAGTGCGAAGAGCCTTCACCCTATGATTGGTCTGATTTTCAACAAGTATGATGAACCTCTTGATCAATCCAGCGACTCCAGCTTTGTTGGATAGAAAGAAAACCCATGTAAAACGAGAAAAATCATCAATTACAACTAGACAGTAGGAACTCCTATTGATGCTTAGCACATTCACTGGACCAAATAGGTCCATGTGAAGAAGCTGTAGAACCTGACTTATTGAGTTAACTTGCTTCGGTAAATGTGGATTTCGATGATGCTTTCCTTGAGCACAGGACACACATTTCTCAAACGTGATAAAGTCTTTGACAGGTAATCCACGGACCATTTCATTCTTTGCAAGACGATTGAGATTTTTGGCGTTGGCGTGACCTAATCTTCGGTGCCACAACATTGCAGTTTGCTCAGAGATCTTTGAAAACAAACAAGTAACTTGCTCTGGGAGATTGCTATTCATATCAATAATATAAGCATTTCCATCCCTTTTTGATTTTACGAGAATCCATTCTTCAGGGATGACAAAACCTGGCTTTAAGATCATGCATTCCTTGTCATTGAAATGCGTAGAATAGCCCTTGTCACAGATTTGCGAGACACTTAGCAGGCTGTGTTTTAGCTCTGGAGCGAAATTCACATTTTCAAAACTCAAAACTCCATTTGATACCGTGCCTTTTTGTGTAATTTTTCCTCCATCTCCACCCGCAAAAGAGACGTATCCCCCATTAAATAATTGAATGTTGTTCAATTGGGTGATGTCTCCTGTCATGTGCTGGGAACAGTCGCTGTCGACAAACCATGGTCTGACGACATTTCCCCGCAACTGCCCCTGCAAAATATGCGGGTTTAATTAGATTTGGGCACCCAGGTCAAGATCTTCCTGGGTGATCCCGATGCCTTTTCAGATTTATTGCACATGAACTTCTCTGAGGATACAGATGATGTATTGGAAGTAGATTTGGGTTGCCATTTATAATTAGGTTTTTTGAAAAATTTAGTCAACTTTGTCATTTTATGTTTGACGATCTGCTTAAAGCATGTGTTACTTCTACCAGAATTGGTTGAAGATCCATTATTGCTTTGGGATGAGCTTGACCTTTGCGTGGCTATGCTCCCTTTTGGCAGACGGTTCAGGACAAGGTGATTAAAGAACCTTTTATGACTATGGAAAATGTCCCTTTTTCTATTTCTTTTATCTACCCAATAATCATTTCGAGAGCGACTTCTAGAGGAATTTCTATTTAAAGATCTTCCTCTGAATTCGTTCTCACCTCTTGGAAGATTATAACTCACAAACATTCGATTAAGACAATTTCTAGCAATATGACCTTTAGTGCCACAATTAAAACAAATCTGATTGTTATTGTTAGAACTTGTGCTGCATTTTTCAGATTTGTTTTCCCCACAAACACCCTTGCTTGTCTCATAAAAATATGCAATATTATCAAGTTGTGAGGCAGGTGAGGGTGCTATATTTATTAAGGGTTGTGAGACTAGTGGTATCTCAACATTTTTATCACAAACGTTTAAATTGTCAACCAAACTGTTTAAAGATTTATCAGACATATTAGAAACATTCAAAACTGTATCAGAGGTAGCAGCTACTATATCAGAATAATTAAAAACACCACAAGAAAAATTGTCACTTAAAACATTTAACAGAGAATTGTCTTTATTTAAAATAAAAGCTTCAGTTTTGGACTCGATTTTATTTTCAGAAACACATCCTTCAACTTTGTGCTTTGACTGATTCAAGGATTGATCTGCAGGAGAAGTAGAAATGTTAGTACTTTCAACATTAATAAATCCTCCTGAAACAAAACCGGAGGGCTTGCCATAAATCATAAATGATTCATTGGCAATCTCTTCTTTGGACAAGGGCTTGGATACGTATGAATGATTGAAAGGAGGAGGTACATGATTATACCCTAGACCTTTTGATTGATTTCTTTTAAACTGCATACTTTGGTCTATCATATTTGCAACCACCTCACTTGAGAAATCATATTTTCTGACATCAAGTTTGGCGGTCTCAAATTTTCCTTTCAAGGATTCAACTTCAGCTACAAGCTCAGCATTTTGTTTGACTACATAATCGTAATTTTCACATTTGTTGCTGTAGTCTTCCTGGAGTCTCCTAAAGTCTTTAATTTTTTATTCTAGTTGAGCTTTAAGTGGTTTTTGTCCTTTTCGAAGTCGGTACCCTTCATATCTAAGGTCTTCTACGTCTCTTATTAATTTGTCATTGAGTTCACGAAGAATCCTAAGATTTTCTACTTCATCACCTAATGACTCAATTTTATCCTGTAAAGTTTTCACATAATCTATACAAGCCTTAGAGCATGATGGAAGACTTACCTTGGATGAATTAGGTTCATAGGAGGAGGATACCATCAAGCCAAATTGTAGTTTCATCATGTTGTCTTCAGCTGCTGCAGTCCTTGCTTGAGCGTCATCCCTCACTTGTGCTAGGTGACCATTTTCTGGTCCAGACAAATTTAGAGCTTGTATTTGATCATCCCAGTCAAATGATTGTGCAACCATAGCCTTTTCATTGTTTGCTTGACCACTGCTTCGATTATTCCCAACTGCAACCATTGTTCTGTCATTATTAACCCTCCTATCAGGGTGTGGGCAATCACGAGCAAAATGCCCTGGCTCATGGAAATTGAAACATCGAAGCTTTCCTTTGCTAAATCCAACCTTCTTGTCAGCACTCATTCCCCAATTATTCTTCCCTGTCTTTTTGGCAAACTGTTTTGCCCTAAATACAGCCATGGCAATTTGCCATGTGATGTCCATTTCCTCAACGTCCTCTAGATGGATTTGATCAAGATCTGCAAATGACAATTGAGGAGGAAGTTCCCCAGCTACAAGAGCATTGTAGCAACTCACAAGCCCTGCTGCAAAGACAAGGTTTTCATCACCCTCCTTTCCCTTTGGTGAAGAAGCCACATTAGAGGATGAAACATTTTGGGTAGATGTAATAGGCTGGCCTTGTGGGTAAGGAATGACCGGTGCAGAGGAAGATGAACCTGCAGAAGTATAGGAGAAAGAAGAGAGAGCATTATTAGCTGAAATGCCAAGATTGGCAGTTGAGTAGGAGTTCACATGATTGATCTCTCGCTGCTTGTCATCAATATCACACGCTTTGATGACAGCCATCACTTCAGCTAGGGAAAGGCGATTAAGATCTTTAGTCTTCTTGATTACTGCTACATTCATGTCCCAAGATTTTGGGAGTGCATTTAGTAGCTTCTTATTAATTTCTGACTTTGTATAGAAAATCCCTGCCACAGTCATCTCAGTGTTGAGAGTTGTAAATCGCTGCAGTTGAGCTTCGAGAGTCTCTCCAGGAACATAATTAAACATATTGAAGCGTTGTCTCAGCATATCTTGGCGACTTTCCCGCATGTCTTCATTTCCCTCATATACTTCAATCAGAGCTTCCCACAGAGCTTTGGCAGAAGTATACTCTCTGAATCCTTGAGCAATGTCAGGAGATAAAGCCATAGTCAAAATGGCCAATGCCTTTTCTTGTTCTTCCACACTCTCAAAGTCTTCATCAGTGTAGTTTTCGATGTTCTTGTCGACCACCTTTCCCCCAACTGTAGTGGTGATTCTGACTGGATCCTTTAAAACACATTTCCAAATCTTAAAGTCTTTCATCTTTATATACTTCTCAATTCTATATTTCCACTTGGGGAAACCATCAGCAGACATAAGTCTTGGAATTCGCGTGGTTGTACCCATCACAACATCAAACTCTTGGTATTGAGTTGAATTTTGTGTATCCATATTTTTAAAAATTATTTCTAGAAAATTTTAAGGCTTTAAATTTATTTTTGTCGTGTAAGCTTAGGCCGTAAACTCACGGCCGTAAACTGGAGTTTACGGTCAATTTTTTTTTTTTTTTTAAATTACCTCAAGAATTAATTTCAATTTATAAAATTAACTGACTTAGCCATAAACTCTTGAGTCGTAAACTCGTAGGCCGTAAACCTGTAGGCCGTAAACCTTAGGCCGTAAACTCGAGTTTACGGTCCAAGTATACTTGTTGATTTAAACTCCGAAAAATAATGGTGTAAATTTCGATTAACAAAAAATCATTTTTTCGTGAATACTTTAGTTTACGGTCAATGAAATTCAAATAAAAAGTTCGATTTTTATTTTTAAAACACAACTCAATTAAATGCCAGAACCAATATGTGATTACGAAGACTTGAATGATGTGAAAAACTATCGTTTTCGAAGAATGCAGTTGTGGCCGAGAAGAGGAGTTTACGGCCGTAAACTAAGGCCGTAAACTTCTAGAAACTTTAATATCGACTGAAATAAAACCCTCTATACTGCTGTGAATGTCGATTTAGTTGAAAACGCAGCTGTTGAACGCCTTTGACACTGGTATTGCTCTGATACCAATTGTAAAGTCCCGAAAAATAGATCTACCAATGATCAAAGATAATAACAGATGCAAATACGAATCAATGAACAGATATAGAGCAAAAGGCCAAGCTTGCATACGCTTTAATGTTATAAAACGTCTGATACAACTTGGAAGTATACGAAAGCATCAACAACCAAACAATGACTGACACAACTCGCTATTTAAAGACCTGACTAGAGACCGTAAGGTGTTTACGGCCGTAAACCCATTCTGACCGTAAACACAATACAAATCACAAACAAAAACGTATCTACTGCTATCTACGACTATGCTAGACCAAACCATTGTACAGGGTCTTTCACCCCGAGCTCTTCCCTCCACTACCGGAAGTACCTGAAACCAAAACTGAAAACCGTAAGCATGAAGCTTATTGAGTTCTCCAACCTACCACATACCATGCATAATCACATACTGCAAGCACTGGGCCACGCCCGCTACATCAGGCCCCGCCTGGCTTCGAGCCCTGCTCGGTATACACATCTGTTTTACTTTAGGCCCCGCCTGTCTCTGGGCCCCGCCCGCTAAACACATGCAAACATATATCCATAACACATAACACATAAACTGAACATACCATACTGCATTACTGTCCTAAGGCCTCGCCCCCGTCCTACTACTAGTGAGCTATGGACCCCCGTCCAATCTCCTGATGTTAGTGAGATACGGACCCCCGCCCACACTCACCTTCCGCTTATCTCGGGCCTCGCCCATGCTCTATCACAAACTAGATATGTAACCCCGTCCACACTCCGCTAATGGTGGGGTACGGGACCTCGCCCACACCCACCTCCCTACCAGGCATATACAAGTATCACACAAACAACAAGTATAAATCATCATGCAAACATTCCTCCCGCACCCGCCCGACATCGGACCTTAATTCGGAATCACATACTAGCATACAGTGCCTAGGGCTAACCCCCGTATCTTCCTACTCATAAACTACATCGGTCGGCGTTGTGGCCGTATACCCATTCACATAATGAGGATACTCACCTTGCACTACTGAATCCTTGCTGATATCCCTCTGGCTGCTATGTGACAATTCCCGAACTGCTGCTCCTTCGGCTTCCCAAGCTAACAACACCAAATATCACTTAGTCCAATACATTAATCCATCTTAGGGTAAAATAATCATTCTACCCTTAGTCCAACTTGATCCATATCTAATGCCCACAACCAAGGCCCAAAACTAAGTAAGTTTCCCAAGCCCATTAGTAGCCCATTAATGGCCCAATTTGCTATATTGGGCCCAATCCCTTATTGGGCCTTTCCCTAAGCCCAAACACATATACTTGGCTCATATTAACTGACTCGTGATGGTCCACTAAGTCCCAAAGACCCAAAGTCCAAAGCACAACCCACACCGAGGCCCAATTACTCAAAACCTAAACTGGCAGAGTATGCGGGGGCGTACTCCTAGGTATGCTAAGCGTACTGGCTGATGGCTTGTACGACGTGCGTACTTCCTTGTACGCCCATCGTACAACCCTGTTAAGCCACTTTTCCATTAAGTGCTTAATACTCCAATCAAAGGGTACAACCTCAGATCCAAGTCCTCTTCCATGTCTTAATTCATAAAGTCACTAACTTGGTGACTTGCAATCCACCAAATAAAGTCCAAACTCAAAATGTAACAACATACTTTCATTCCAAGGGCTAGATCTCAAGCATGAGCATAAAAGAGTCCTAGAGGTTGGAACTTTACTGCTTATGGGACTCATATGACTCTAAGGGAGGCAACCCTGGACTTAGAAACGTGCTTAAGTCCCAAAGATCCATTCTTGAGACCAAAAGAGTCCATAAACTTGTACTAAGAGAGATCTAAGAGATTAATCATCAAGTTCAAAACTTTATACCTTAAAAAGGTCCGAAATGAAGCAAATATCCCAGATCTATACCTCCTCCTTCAGTCCACCACCTTCCTTGTTCTTTACTTGCTTGAGGAAATGGCTTTGCAACACTATAACACTCTTTAAAGGCCTCCAAAGCTCCAAAAACACTCAAAGGAGGGTTAGGGTTTCGTAGCAGCTCTTTAGGGTGGAATGGAGGCTAAAACTTGAGGGTATAACATTCTTTATATAATGGCATGCCCTAAAATTAGGGTTTTAGGAAAGTTGAACGTACGCTAGGTGTACGCCTCCGCGCACCCGCGACCATGCACCCTATTACGCTGGGCATACCCACGCATCTCTTTTATGCATGCATGGCTCTTCTTGCCAACTTTTCCCATTAAGTGTAACGCCCGCAGATCCAGGCTAGTCAATTTAGAGGCAATAAGTGTCGAAAATGAATTTTTGACAAAAGATTATTCAGAATAAATAATCTCAACCAAGTTGTAGTATATGTTACAAGGTTTCTGTACATATAAAGAGCGTCGAAATCTGAGTTATAACGAATAAGTTATGACCCATCGAAGTTTCGCGACGAAACCAGCACGACACCGGGAAACGTAAATAGTGAATTTACGATAGAGCGAGTTTTAGCCTTAGCAATCTAAATGAAAATCGTAGAATATGTTAAACTGAGAGCGTCCATAAAAAGAACGCCCAAATCTGACTTCGTATAAGGAAGTTATGATTTTTCGAAGATTCAGCTTAGCAATGTACAACCCGAAATTCGAATATTAGATCGAACGGTTTTTGGCCGACACAACCTAAACGAGAATCAAAGATCTCGTTAATAGTAGTGTGATGATAAAAAGACAAACGGAAATGGACATCAGATGAAGAAGTTATGAATTTTTAACGGACCAATCGTGTTTCGTCCTGTTAAAAATATAACTTTTAAAATAAAGTCAAAATTAGCTGACAAATTCTAAATGAAAGTTGTAGAGTACGTTCCCGCCTTCGCGTGGATATAAAGAACGTCGAAAACGGAGCTCGTACACGAAAGTTACAAATTTTTAAAGATTTCACTCGAAATTGCGAAGCCTGATGAGAAGTCGATGACGTGGCAGCGCCACAGCCGTCCATCGCCGATCAGCCTCGCTTCGGATTTGCGCCATGTCGCTTCGCCCTACGCGCCGCGTCCGGGGCTGGGTACGCCCAGCGTACCTCGGTTCTTATCCATCCAAGTCCAAAGTGCGAGATAGCTGGAGCCACCTGTGACCCTTATCCAATCTACGCCCCGCGTAGCCAAGGATTACGCCCAGCGTAGTCCGAGGCCTCGCAGGTTATATAAGGGGGCGAGGGTTTCCTGGTTTTTCACTCATTTCTTCATTCCTTTCTCTCTCTACTTTCTCTCACTACCCATTTTAACCCCCTAAACCCTAGGAAAATCCCTAGCACCTAAAGGAAGCCCCGAGGCTCCCGAAGTCCCGAGAAAAAGGGTCTTTCGGTTTCAAAACGCTGCTCCGAGCAAAGCCCGGTTTTCTTTAAAATCCGCTGTAAGTGAGCTACGCTTACGCAATTTTAAATATAGCTTTCAAATAATTATAGTAATGTTATTAGGTCCTTAAAATAATTATTTGGGCTATTATTATGAGTTATATTGAGTGTTATTTAACGCTTATATAATAGTAATAATAGTCAGACTATTAATTTGTCGCGGTTATCGTTAGACTAAACCCTAGTGGTATTGGTACTAGGTTTTATCGAATGAAAATTGTTTTGAGAGTATCGAAGCGCTGTCCGAGTGCTGAGTCATCACCTTTCAAGTGAGTGCATAGTTACTTTAAGCTTACACATAGATATGAAGTATTTTATATAAACTACGTGCTATGTGTGTATATTGTCTGAATACTTGTTGTCTGTGCTGGGTGAAAGATTTTCATACATGTTTTAAATTATTTAAACTGTATACGTATTTTATATCTACAAAATGTGTTGGGTAAAACATGGGTAGATGAAGTAGTTTCTGTGTGAAAAAAAATAAAATGATGAAGAGGTGATATAGACCATGTGGTAAGGGTGAGAGGTGAACCATGAGAGAAGCCTTTTACCCAAGTGATGGCCCCGTCATCCAGCAGAGTATGGATGACAACCACGGGCTATTCTAGACAGTCTAGTGGACACTAGCAGGCTCGCAACCTGTAGGTGTTTTGAACTGTGTATTCACCAGGTGTACTCTAAAAACCCATCAACATGTATTGCGAGTGGATTCTCGGAAACGATACTGTCGATAAACGAGATAAAACCCATTGACCTGTATTGCGAGAGGAGTCTCGAAAACGATACTGTCAATAAACGAGATAAACCTTGGTAACTATGGATTTAGTGCATGTTAAGTAAACCTTGGCAACGATGGATTTCGTGCCTATTCCATAGGATAACCCTTAGGAATAAATAAACGAGGAATAGTTGAATTCTTAGGGTAGAATAAAGAAGATAATGGGGATGAGTAATTGGGTTGATTGTTTAAATGCTTAAACATAATAATTATATTATTATGGGTTGAAAACCCTATGTACTCACCAGGTTTCCCAACCTGACCCACTCAGTTTATTTATATCACAGGTGTTGATATGAAGTCACATTATACTGAGAGATTATGGAGATATAAATCACTAGTGATAATGAATGTAAGTTCTGTTTATGCTTATGTTTCTGTATTGACAATGACATCCCAAATGTTTTAAAATGAATAAAAATACTTTTCTTCGGAAATGCTTTGATAACGTATTTATCATGTTTTACTGGGAACAAATTCCGCAACCTTTTTATTAAAAGAGACACTCTGATTTTTATAAAGCATAAACAAAATCGGTCTTTTCTGACCGTGAAAATGTGGATGTCGCATTAAGGGACCATTAATGTCAACAACTTCAAATCATCACAATTCATTCGTTCTAAGTCCGTTTTCCGACGAACCTTATATCCACGAATAGGCAACGAGAAGCCCTATGCTTCTAGCGACACATCCGGACCCAAAACCTCTTGAATAAAAACTCAAACCCATAAAAGACCGAAATGCCCCTAGTGTTGGCCTATGAAATCCATAAACCTGGTGAGAGGAACGACAATTTTGGAGAAATATCTGATAAAACTCCGATAGTAACCTACCAAACCCATAAAACTCCTGATCTTGGATGGGGATCTCGGCACCTCCCATCGCATAACTACCTCCATCTTGGCCGAGTCGACCAAAATCCCATTCCGATTAACGAGGTTTCCCAAGAACTGAACCACTCGTAACCAGAAATCACACTTGGAGAATTTGGCATAAAGCCTCTCCATCCTCAATACTCCAAGAATCTCCCGCATGTGCTCCTTATGTTGCTCCTTATGAGTAGGTACCGAGTGAAAAAACCGTAATTTTTAGGTTCCGTGTCCTATTTAAAGGACCTTATGCCTTCATATCCACCTCCCTTGTCACTTTAGAGCTTTGTGAGAAACCCTATACCAGTTCCACTCGTTGTGCTCTTGTGCATTTTTGGAAGAGAGAGAGAGAGAGAGAGAGAGAGAGAAAGAGAAAGAGAGAGAGAGAGAAAGAGAGAGAGAGAGAGAGAGATTAATTTGAGTGTTCTTGTGCATTTTTGGAAGGAGATTTGGAGAGCAACATGGATTGGAACGGGGAGGGAATTTGGATTCGGTGTTCTTCAGTGATTAGCTTATGTTGGGAGGTAAAAATCTACCATCTTGACCATTGTGACAACCCGATATTTCGACTCTATGTAATGACCTAAAAAGTCAAGTATTGTAACCACTTTTGATATAATGAAATTAACTTCAAAAAATAAGATGTGCAAAAGTCTCTATAGGGATATCTATTATGCTAGATAATGTGTCAAGGTTTATAGAAATACTAAGAAAACTAAAATCCGAGTTATAACGAAGAAGTTATGACCATTCTAAGATTTCCTAAAAACCGGCAACACCGATTAAATGAAAAACGCGAAGTTTCAATACAATGGTTTTTAGCCTTAAGTATCTAAATGAAATTTGTATATATCATTAAACCGTGATCATACACAAAAAGAACGTCCAAATCTGACTTCGTATGAGGAAGTTATGATTTTTCCAAGATACGGATATAGCAGTAGACAACTAAAAACTCGAAATAGAGCTCGAGAGACTTTTAACCGAAACAACCTAAATGAGAATTGAAGGTCTCAACAATAGTAGCGCAACGGCGAAAAGTCTGACGAAAACGGACATCGGATGAAGAAGTTATGGATTTTTAACGGACTTTTCGTGTCCCGGCCCGTTAAAAATAGATAATTAAAAATAAAGTCAAAATTAGCCGATGAAGTCTAAATGAGAGTTGTAGAGCATATTTTCAGCTACATGTGCATATAAAGAATGTCAAAAACGGAGCTCGTACTCGAAAGTTATGGATTTTACAAGTTCGGGGTCCAAAATCTGAGGTTGTCAGGTCTGCCACGACGTGGCACAGTTTGCCGCGACCCGGAAAGTGACTGAGGGCGTCCAATCAACGGAAGGAGATAAGATTTGCTCCCCACGACGTGGCCAGCCTTTTCAACGACATGGCACCCAAAAATCCACCCCTATAAATAGAACTCTTGGGGTGTCGGGTTTAGGTGCTCCATTCTTCCATCTCTCGTGCCGAAACTCTGCGATTAAGCTCCCGAAGCCCCGGTTTTCACACTCAAGTTCCGAAGGAAGGTTCTACACTCCCGAGATTTCCGAGATTCCCGAGAAAAATCAACTCTTCCAAGTTGAAGTTCTGCTCAATTATCATCTCGCTTTCTTCGATCTATCAAGTGAGTTCATACCCCTATAAACTACACTTTCAAATGTTTTATCAATGCTTTTTATACAATTTTAAGGGGGGGGGGGGAATACAAGTAAACACACGGTTATTATCGTGTGTAATATAAAGTTTCACTATATACTCTTTTTATCAAGTGAATCATATGTGATTCATAACTACTACATAGGAACTTTCGTATGCAATATATATCCAAGATAACACCTTGTCTTTTGGAAATAAGACATGGTTATATATATATATATATATATATATATATATATATATATATATATATATATATATATATCTACACGAATCAAACACTTTATTTATACTTTAAGTATATGTGATCATTTATGTCACTTTAAATGTTATAATTTACATAACAAGTAAGCATTACACTAGGGTTTACTATATGAACAAAACACACACTTTGAAAAACTATAATACGTATAGTTTACGAGAAAATCATGAACATTTACATACTAGGAACACTATATCAAAGAGATATTTTCATACACAAGAACAAATGGACATTTTGATACGTAAATATGCTTTATACTAAGTTTTGTGAGACATTTCACGTACTTTCGAGTATGCATTTTAAGTCCTGTATTATATACGATAATCCCTTTGTAGGGGGAGCGTGATACTTGTGTATAGATCTATATGGGATTGACAATCCCACACCTAAGCTATTAGCTACAGTTAGGCCGGCAGGCCTGGGGTGACAAACGTCATAACTTTCCAACGCCTGAAGAACGTTGTTATAGGCATCCAGGTCAAATAGTATGGTTATAAGACTCACATGGAGTATTAAAAACACATTGATTTACAGGTTTTTTCAAATGCATTAACGATTTATACATAAACCTACTATTTTAGGCATGAAAAGCACTATTGCATTACAGTTTTGGAACAATTAAACTACCATCTACTATAGTAGAAAATATGGGATTTTCTAGGAACATTTAAACATGTACAAACCATTTTCATTCTATTTCATACAAACATTGTCACTAAATACTTATGAACTCACCAACTTAAATGTTGACCTACTCTTTCAAAACTACTTGTATTTCTAAGGGATTCAGTAATACATGTAAACTAATGCTTTTGAAGAAGGGGCGCTGCGGCGTTAGTTTAATTTCATTTTGACATCATATTGTAATTTCTTTTGAAAAAAGTACTTTCTACAATGTAAACTTTCAAATTACATATACGATGGTTGTGTTACTTTCTTTACTATGTATTTAACTGTTTCGATACTACATGAAGTCATCCGCCCTTGAACGATTCTGCCGTTCTGGTTTGGGGGTGTGACAACCATTTCTTTTGTTAGATCTCATTCTAGGGAGTTTTAGGTCTTTCTCTCCTCCATCTTTTGGTTATTGAGTCACTTGAGCATGTCATGAGATTGAAACCTCAGATCTAGAATGTAGGAGGTCCTTTGAGCCCAAAGATCCAAGCTTTATCAAGCTAGAGGCAAGCCTTTATACATTAAACCCTATATTAGAGCTTGTTTTGGCATTTCGAGCCCTAGGTTCCATGCAGGACGTAAAGCTTGCAGCTTTACGTGGTATTTCAGCCTTGAGAGGTTAGATCTAGAGTTTGTGACAATATTTCTGCTTAGAATCGACTGAATGAGAATTGGTCAAGAGGGACTCGACGAGTGCATGAGCCAACTCGATGATTCAGTTAGGGTTTTCCCCGATAGGTTGGACATGCTACAACTCGACGAGTTGACGAGACAACTCGGCGAGTTGAGTTGGAGCTTTCTCGATTCTTCTGATGAAAGGAGGAACTCGACGAGTCACATAGGTGTTGTAACACCCAGAATCAGAAAGACCAAGAAAAGAAAAGAAAGGCTCTAAGTCAATAGTCAACTCGTCGAGTCTAGGGAGGAACTCGATGAGTCGGAGCTGGATCCGGGGTATAAAGTAAGTGACCGACTCAGCGAGTCGGCTAGTGAACTCGTTGAGTCTGGTCTGGGCGAGAAAAACCCTAATCCCAGAGGTTGTGCCCTATATAAAGCACATTATAACCCACCCGCAGCCTCTTTACTCCCCTTTTTAGTTCCAGAACCCTAAAATTGAGTGAGCCTTCATTATTTGAGAGAATAGAGCCTTGGAGGAGAGAATCTTGGAGAGGAGCTTGAAGATCAAGGGCTTTGCTGCAAAGGAGTGGTGTAGATTTGGGATTTACTTTAGTCGGAGCTTTCATTTGAGGTAATAGTCTGTTGCTTGGGCTTATGTGCATCTAGATCTATCTTATGTTTGAGTTTTGGGCATTTTGAGTATGGATGAGATCTATTTCAAGTTTGGAGTAGATCTGAGGTTGCTACCTCAAATCTAGGTTGGTAATATTACAAAAAGTCATAAATTTTAGGCCAATAAGTTGTTGGTGAAGCCCCTTTGTTACAAACCCTAGCCCTAGAGTGTTCTAAGCCTATAACTCCTTGGTTACACGTAAAGTTTGCCACTTTACGTGGGGGTTAGGCTCTAGAGGAATGGATCTATGGATTTGAGCCCCTGCATGGCTCGAAAATCCACTGTATGGATTAAGAACTGAAGAGACTCGGCGGGTCACGTGGGTATACTCGGTGAGTTGTATGAACATGAGCATGAACTCGGCGAGTTGGAAGAACAACTCGGCGATGTTGTTGAAGATTGCTTAGGACTCGGCGAGTCTATTCTTGGAATCAACGAGTCAGATCGCAGAACCCCCAACCTCTTCTGGTTAAGACGCCAATCAGTGAGTCGAGTGGTGACTCAGTGAGTTGGTCAGGACAGGACTCGGAGATCGGTAGACTCGGCGAGTTAGGGGCTGACTCGGCGAGTCGAGTCGAGAATGAAAGGATTCTGAGCGTATGAGCTCGGCGAGTCAGTAGGCAGACTCGGCGAGTAGGGTTGACCTGGAAGGTTGAGTTTGACCAGGACTTTGACTTTGACCAAAGTTGACTTAGTTTGACTTCTAGAGTTCAGTTTGAAACTAAGTGTTATATTGATATTAGTAGCTTGAGGAGCTAGTAGGGCAGCGGTTCAGAGAGTTGTCGGTCAGTAGCCAAAGGTTTATCAGCAAGGTTCAGCAGTGCGAGGTGAGCCTCTTCGCTATTTGTATGGGTCTACGGCCACAATGCCGGCCCATGTAGTTTTGTATGATAGGAAGACCCAGGGGTTAGCCCTAGGCATTATGCATGAAAGACCCGGAGGCGGCTCATGGCACACAGTATGTTATAATGTATGATAGGAAGACCTGGGGGTTAGTCCTAGGCAATATGTAAGGAAGACCAGGAGGCGGCTCATGGCGCACTGTATGCTATTGTGTATGGAAGATCAGGAGGTGGCTCCTGGCACACTATATGCGGAGTAGCCTGGTAGAATAGTATGTATAGTTGTCTTTGTGATACTTGCATGAAAGACCGGGGGGTGGCCCTTGGCACTTGTCTGTAAGACCCAGGGAGTGGCCCCAGGCTTGACCAGGAAGACCACATGCGCCCCGTGGCATAACCACAAGACTATGTTTGGCACATAACACCTTAGAAAGACTATGTTTGGAACATATCACCTTACTTGATTATGGATATGTTGGTTATGTATGGCTCTTGGCTATGTATGGCATGTATGGATCAGTTGGTTTGTATGGTATGTGGTATCTGGGGAACTCACTAAGCTTCGTGCTTACGGTTTTCAGTTTTGGTTTCAGGTATTTTGTTTTCAAGGAAAGGAGTCGGCTCGATCGCAGCGCATCACACTATGATTCTGCACATGAGATCTTTGGGATTACACTCTGATATGGTTTTATGATAATATGTTTTGATTACCGACACTCGGTTTATCACGAGATATTACAATGAATGTTTTTATACTGATGGTTTTATGTAATAACTTATTTAAAAATGAAATTTTTGGCCTTGAATTTTGGGATGTTACAAGTGCACTCGCCGAGTTAGGTCAACAGGGACTCTTGACTCGAGTTGACTTCCGTTGACTTTTAGGGTTTGGTCAATTGTGGACTGTGTAGACCATGGAGGGGCAAAATGGTATTTTCACCCTTTGGAGGCCTAGTAGAAGTGTTAGATTGGTGGTTATTGCAAATTGTTGATTGGAGATAATTATATTATGTAGATGGAGTCTAGACTGTTCGTAGGGTACTAGATCTACTTGCTTACTTGCAAGGTGAGTCTTCTCACTATACTTACATGAGTGGTAATACTGAGTGACCAGAGGGTCTTATTTGAGTTATCGATCAGAGGGTCCTATGTGATTATATTGAGTTATGTGATATTATGCATTTTGTCGTTGTGATATATGCTATATTATTATGTGCTTTACTGAGTTAGGACCGGAGGGTCTAAACTGAGTTGTGAGACCGGAGGGTCTTCACTGAGACACATGACCGGAGGGTCCACACCAAGCCGAGAGACCGAAAGGTCTTCACCGAGACGCATGAGACGGGGGGTGGGGGGGTCCATGCCGAGTTATAGCAATGAGAGGCTTACTATTTGTGTATGTGGTATTTTGGGGAACTCATTAAACTTTGTGCTTACCATATTATGTGATATGTGTTTCAGATACTTCTCAGGATCGCGGGAAGGCACCGGCTTGATTGTACACACGAGATGGAGTTTATGTTTTGAGGATCTTGGATTTTATCAAACAATTTATGAAATTGTGTTTTTGACATTTTGACAATTAGGGCTTTTGAGATACAATATTGAGAATTATGTGATTTTGAAAAGGAATTTTTTTTTGAAAATTTAGAGTGTTACAAGTTTGTAACATCCCAAAATTCAAGGCTGAAAATTTCATTTTTTTTAAGTAAGTTATTATAAACCATAAGTAATAAACATCCATAATAACATCTCATGTCAAAAACCAAAGTGTCAATAGTCAAACATGTTATCATGAAATAATATCATAGTGTAATCCCAAAGATCTCGTGTGCGGAAAACATAGTGTGATGCGCTGCGATCGAGCCGACTCCTTTCCTTTGAAACGAAGTACCTGAAACCAAAACTGAAAACCGTAAGCACAAAGCTTAGTGAGTTCCCCCATCATACCACATATTATACCAAACACATACTGCTAGGCATTTCTAGGGTGCCTGACCTACCCTGCCAGGAAATTCTGGGGTGCCCGACCTACCCATGTCAAGCATTTCGGGGTGGTCGACCTACCCTGTCAGACCATTTTGGGGTGCCGACCTACCCTCCGGTTTATCTCAACCGGCTGCAGGGACTATTTCACCCCCTACTACTACCACATAATAACATAGCATAAACATACTGTCAGACATATCTGGGGTGCCTGACCTACCCTTTGGTCCTTACAACCGTAACATGGGGACTATTCCACTCCTACTACCATTATCACAAAAAACATAATACTATCACATAACACATAACAGATAGTGGCATAACAAATAGTTATCACAAAGACAATCATTTAACAAACAACTCCTACTAGTGGGTCGACATTGTGGCCTTATACCCACCTCTACTGGAAGGTAACTCACCACACACTGCTGAAGTCCCGTAGACAAAACTCTAGCTAATGGATGACAGGTTCTCGAACTGTCAATCATCAAAATAATACCCAATTAACAATTGGGTCCCAGCATATACTCATAAGACCATACTTGGGTTAAAAGACTGATTTACCCTTATCTTAGCTTGATTCAAGCCCAATGCCCAATCCAAAGGCCCAAAAGTCAACTATGAGTCAAAGCCCAACATATGACCTAATTTTTCAAATTGGGCCCAAACCTTTACATGGTCTTATTCTGAGGCCCAACCATTTAGTCCAGTCCAAACATTTGGCATTTCAATGGCTCGATATCTCATAATCATGAAGGCCTAATTATGGCCCATCTGTGGCCCAATTTTCCAAATTGGGCCCAAACCCTCATATGAGCCTTACCCTAAAGCCCATCAAATTATTTTAGTCCATATGATTGTTCTTGAATGGCCCAATCACCAAAGCCCAATAGAAACGCCCAAGTGAAATTAGGGTTTTCACATAAAATGACGATTAAGGTTAAGTGTTTCTCACTTAATCCATTAGGTCCATCACTCTACCAGATAAGTCATATGGCGTGACTGGGTGTAATTTACAATTTCATTCTAATGACCAAGATGTGGGTCCCGATAAGTCCAAGGCCCATATATCTAAAATTAGGGTTTTCTAAACCCTAATTAGGGTTTCCAACCCAATCATAGCCCCATAGGCCCAATAGCTAGGTCATTTGATCAATTAGGGTTCATTAGGCCCATTAGGGTTTCGCTAGTCGGGCACCACCCACTACTACCTCGGGTAGTGGTAGTCAACGGCGGCGGCCACCACCTTACGGTGGTGGTTAGGGTTCTAGTCCAATCGAGTCCAATCATCCCAAAAGCAATCCAAACACAAACTAAGAACACTGCCACCCAACATGGTGGCTGGTGGCGGCAGCCACCACCCTACGATGGTGGTTTTGAGTTTCTTTTCATTATTCTACTTTCTAATTACATTTTACAAAGCTTTGATCCCAAAAATAAACACACACTAAAAGATAAACATACACACATCCACCTTGTGGTGGTCGGCGGTGGCACATGGTGGCAGCCACCACCTCACGGTGGTGGTGGTGGCCTTCTCTTGGTTTTCCGGCTAGACAAAACACATACAATCACACTTCAGATAGCAGTAAATACTCCAGCCACCCACCCGGTGGCTCACGTCGGCGTCAACAACGAATTTGGGATGGCAACCACCACCTCACGGTGGTGGCGGTGGGGTTTTCTTCCGATCTCCGGCCAAAAAACGCTCTTGCAGCCTTATACCATCACAACACAGGAACACAAACACCACCACACACACACAACCACCTTTCATGGTGGCTAGTGGCGGCAGAATAGGGTAGCATGGCGGCAGAACGAAAAGGAACAAGAAAAAGAACGACGACAGCGAACGGCGACCACGGTTGCCTACAGCCGGCAGCAGCAACACGAACGACGATATTCACGACTGTAAAGACGCCTCAACGACGACTCGCAGCGTTTGACGACGATTGGTCACGAGCGACGATGGTTTTTCATCGGTTACACGCGTCGTCCGGCAGTGGCGATGGACATCCGAATGACGAAAAGGCAGGTGGCGCGGTGGTGGCGGCTGGAGGACAAGGGGGGATAAGGTGGCGGCTGGGAGGGTGTTTAGGGTTAGGGTTTGTACTGGGGGTGACAGGTTTAAATACCTCGATCCCCAAAACTTGTTTCCATAATGACCAAAATGGTCCCTCATTCCTCCATTTCTTTCAAAATAAATCCATATTTTACCTTTTTAACCCTCAACATTAACATTCATTACAGATCATGTACAATAGTTACCAAACAGCCCTTCGTTTTTGAATTTCTTTGCAAAGCCAGTACATCATATTTTTAAATAGTACATCAAATTAGATAAGTATAAAAAATGAGAATGGTTGAATTGTTTAAATAGGTGTTAAAGTTTGAAAGAGAAAAAAAATTAAAATAAATCAGATTTTGGACCGTTTGCAACGGTCAAATGTGAGCAGCCAATCAAAATCGTCCATAGATCGCACCCTCCGAAAGCCGCAGTGCACCCAAGGGACGGTGTTGAAAGCTTATGTGGCATAGGAAGTGCAGTCCAGGCCGCATCACTCCCTCTGGTCTAAGAACCTATAAAAACCTAATAGTCAAAGTAAAAGCATGAAAAGACAACATTAAAAGATTGACAATTTCCAAATGTTCAAAATCAAAATTTATTGGATTACCTCCCCTGAGATATATCAAACTTGTAACTTAAGCCTTTATTTTTTTTATATTTATTATTAAACCTTACAATTAATATATAAATTTATTTTTTGTAATCTTAATAGTAATGTATTTTCCAACAACTTTTATTTAATTAAATTTATATTATAGTAAAATATTTTTTATTATTTTATAAAGTTTTAATTACAATGTCCTTTAACATTTGTACTTTTAAATTTATAGTTATTTATGAAAAATATAACGATAAACAAACTGAACGTATATCCAAACATTCTAAATAGTTTGATAATTACAATGTCCTTTAGCATTTGTACTTTTAAATTTATAGTTATTCATTAAAAATGTAACGATAAACAAACCGATCGTGTATCTAAGCATTTTAAGGTTGTGGGAAATGGTCAAACCCAACCCACTGAAAAAAACATTGTCACCTCTGCGACACGTCAGCTTTACCACAAACCCATTAAACATTGGAAATAGTTACCACTCCACAACTTTCCTTTTTATTTATTTATTTATTTTTTTAATATTATATTATATAAAAAAACATAATTTATAACATAAATTAATTTTTTGAAAACATAAAAAAATAAAACAACATTTCATTAATTTAAAACTTAAATGATGAAAATTAAAAATTACACTGTCTAAATAAAATAAAAATTAAAAAACATAAAAAACATAGAAAAATTCTATTCGTCGTCATCGTCCTCACCCTCCTCCTCGTCACCGTCTTCATCCTCCTCGTCGTCACCGTCCTCATCCTCCTCGTCGTCACTGTCCTCATCCTCTTCATCGCCATCGTCGTTACCAGATCCAAATACTCTAGAAATACTTCTTGTATAATCAAGTTTTCACTACTCACTATAATAATATAACTATGTTTGTTGATTGTTCCTCGTATCATAAAAAATGTATGTGTGTATATATTTTGTCAACTCAAGATCCTTTAACACTGAATAAAAACTCAATAAATCAATACTTGATTATTTAATAAATTCTTTAACATAATATTTTTCGTGGGGTCCCGATTTGAGGATAAAGTGTTAAATTAATAAATTATTAAAATTTAAGATGATTTATAGACCCATACACAAGTGTACTATCGTGAATGATATAAATAAGATGGTTATAAATATAATATTTGAACATATCGTTCTATTTGATCAATGAATTTGATTTATCAAGGCTGAATATAAAATATAAAAAAAACAATAATAAAGAAAAAATAATGATGCATCGAAAATAATATCTAAAACAAAGATGATATATACATATAATATAAATGATTAGGATATAAAATAAAGGACCATGTACATAAATGGTTCTCATGGTTGATAAAATCGACTAATTATGGTCCTTATGACGATTTCTTTAAATAGATGGTCCATGTGGTTTAAATTTCTTGCAGATATAATCCTTATGACAAAATCGACTATTTATGTAATTTTGTCTATATAAAATTTGTTAACGTACGATGGATTATTCATATTTAAAATATAAAAGATTGAAATTGACTATAAATGTAAAATTTCTTTTATATCATGGGTTTGATTTAAAATATAAAAGATTAAAATTGAAAAGAATATATAACAGAGGGGCTTGTAAATGTAAAAGTTATTTTATATTATTGAGTTTGGTCCTAATGAAATAATGATGACGCCCATGACAAATAAAAGTGGTTTTGACTATGGTTATGACTCGGTGAAAATGGTTTCGACCTATATTATGGTTAAGTTTAGGGTTAATGACCTACGAGGGTAATAAGGTTTTAACTTTGTCCACATAAGGTCTTTAAGGTTTATTTATTTATTTATTATTATTATTATTATTATTATTTTGTTACATATTACACCAATATGATTGTTATAAACCGTTTAAAAGGGTAATAAGATTTTAATTTTGTCCATATTAGGTTCCTAAGGTCTTTTTTGTATATATTACATCAACATGAGTGTTATAACCGTTTAAAAAAGGTAATAAGATTTAACTGTGTCTACATTAGGTCCCTATTTTTTAATATTTTTATCATTTCATCTAACCCTTTTACAATTTATATTGGTATCTAGTTAGATGACTTCATCATTTCATCTTTTCATTTTAGTCGCCCACTCACCACAACTATGATTTCAATCGAAAGGTTATATAACAATTTTTTTTTTCATTTTTACGAAAAAAAGCTAATAATAATGAAAGTCTTAATGATTAAGACTATGTTTGGCGTCACAGCTAACTGATAAGCTAGTTTATTTATCGATATTTTTTAAGTTGGCATGTTTGCCAAGCTAAAAAGTAACTTATAAATTAGCATTTTAAAAAGCTACTTAGACTAGTTTTTTAAAAGTTTTATTTTATTTTATTTTATTTTAAATTTCCAAATATATCTCTTAATTAATTAAGAAAACATATTTTTTATATGTCATTATATAAATTTCGGATAACTTATAAGTCAGTGGCACAGCTAGAGTGAAAGTAAAAGAGTATCCACGACAAGTAATGAGGTATCCTCGATAAGTAATTGCCTATTGGGGATACCCAATTGGCGAAGCCATTACTTATTGGGGATATCCCATTACTTTTCGGGGACACTATTTTACTTTGGCTTGACTCTGCCATTGGCTTATGTAACTTTTTGATTGAAACCGTAGTTGTGGTGAATGAGCGACTAAAATGAGAAGATTAAATGATGAAGCTATCTAACTAGATACTAATATAAATTGAAAAAGAGTTAGATGAAATGACAAACATATTAAAAATAGGGACCTAATGTGGACACAGTTAAACCTTATTACCCTTCTTTAAACGGTTATAACAACCATGTTTGTATAATATGTACAAAAAAAGATGTTAGGGACCTATTATGGACAAAATTAAAACCTTATTACATTTTCTAAACGAGTATAACAAACATGTTGGTGTAATATGTAAAAAAGAAAAATTAAAGATATAATATGAACAAAGTTAAAACTTTATTACTCTTCTAAATCATTAACCCTTAAGTTTGATAAGAGCCGAAGGTACACCAGAGAAAAACATGAGAGTGAATTAGAAAAAAATAATATAAACAATCCTTTCATCACTAATCCTTTTATTAAATAATATATTTAGGAATATCTAGAAGATTAACTAACATAAATTGATATCTATAATATAGCATTATTAAAGAAAAAAATAATTAATTTCAACATTTGCGTACATAATTTAAGATTTGAAACATATAGAAAACTTAGGGGTCTTTGGATTAACTTATTAACTTATTGTTTATTAGCTTATTTGTAACGCCCCATCTCTGGTATGTTGTTCCTGTGACATTTATTTAAAAGTTTTATTGAGGGACTCGGCGAGTCTATGGCCTGACTCGTCGAGTAGGGTCGAGTTTTCGTGCACGTGTTAGTCGGCGACTCGGCGAGTCCATATTCGGGACTCGGCGAGTCTGCCTGCCTGGAAGAAACCCTAAATCCCCGGGTTGCTCACTATTTAAGCAATGCTATGTGCCCCAAACTCGCCTCCTTCACCCTCAGAGAGCTGTGAGAAAACCCTAATCCATCCCTTATTGTTTTAAGTGCTTTTGTGTGTGGATTTTGAAGGCTTGAAGAAGAAGAAAGGAGCAAAGAGAAGAGGTGTAGAGCAAAGATCCAAGGGAAAAATCAGAGTTCATTGAGGTATTTCTCGAATTCCTTCTGTTTTATGCTTTAGACCTCCATTAGAACTCTTCTAGGGCTAGTTTGGTGCATTTTCCAAGCCTTATAGTTGTATGGATGCCTTAATAAGTCGAGATATCTCTAGATCTGTTCATTTAGGAGTTGTAGAGCCCGAATCTATTGCCTTTTTGAAGACGCTTTGCATAAGAACCCTAGATCTAGCCTTTATTATGCTTTTTGAGCCTTATTATCTTCTTGGTCGCTTATGGGCACGTAAAGATAGAATTTTTACGTGCTAATCGAGTTAAGGAAGCCCAGATCTATAAGTTTCAGACGTTGGATTCAAGCAGAATCGAGTTTAGAGTAGCTGCATGGATGTGACTCGGCGAGTCGGAAGAACGACTCGGCGAGTCAAGTCGCGAGTCCCGTTTTTCCCTTTTTTGAGTGATGTCGAGTGGAAGCCTGTGAGTAGTAGAGTGGACTCAGTGAGTTGGAGGGTAGACTCAGTAATGGAGGGACTCGACGAGTTGTTCATACAACTCGACGAGTCCAAGGCAATCTTCTTAGCTCAAGAACAACTCGTCGAGTTGTTCATATGACTCGGCGAGTCGGATGAAGATTGTCTGAGTTCTTGGATCGAGAGAGTACTCGTCGAGTCGATGCCATAGTCGACGAGTAGCCACGAGTAGGGTTGAGAAGTGAGACTAGAGACTCTGCGAGTTGGCAGCCCAACTCGGCGAGTCAGGTCAACTGTGGGTTGACTTTGACCGAGAGAGTTGACTTTGACCAAGGGTAAAAGAGTCATTTTACCCCAGTGCAGTGTTTAACATTTGATTGAGTGTGTTTGTGGACTTGTAGCCGGGGAGATACCGGAGCAGCATCAGTTAGCTTCCAGAGCCATTCACACAGCAGCCAGTTCACGAGGTGAGTTTCCTTTCAGTAGGAACGGGTCTACGGCCACAATGCCGGCCCGTTTAGTTAGCAGTAGTCCCGGACTTTAGTCCGATGCAGTAGTTAGAGTGCTTGATGTCTTTGTGATTCAAGCATGTTTGTATTATGTGTTCCAGACTCTGTTCCGATGCAGTATGCAGTATATGTGTTTATATTAGTTAATATGTGTTATGCTATGCCATGATCAGCCAGTTCCGGACTTCGGTCCGATGCAGGGGACAAGGTCCCAGTCAGTTCCAGACTTCGGTCCGATGCAGTCAGTTCCGGACCTCGGTCCGATGCAGTCAGTTCCGGACCTTGGTCCGATGCAGTCAGTTCCGGACTTTGGTCCGATGCAGTTAGTTCCGGACTTTGGTCCGATGCAGTGAGTTCCGGACTTCGGTCCGATGCAGTCAGTTCCGGACTTCGGTCCGATGCAGCTAGTTCCGGATTTCGGTCCGATGCAGTGGGCAAGGCCCATTATGTGCTTTATATGTATTGTATGGTATGTGGTAGTTTGGGGGAGCTCACTAAGCTTCGTGCTTACAGTTTCAGTTTTGGTTTCAGGTACTTTCGCAAGCAAAGGGAAGAGCTCGGGATGATGACATCGCACACACCACAACTTCAGTTTTGTCCTGGGAGTTGATTTAGTTTTCTTGATATGTTTGGATACAGTTGTGACATAGTTTTTTCTCACAATATTTTATTATGGTTTTTGAGACACGCAGCATATGGTTTTATTATGTGATACTCAGTCTCGTGGGTTTTGTTATAATAAAAATCGAAATTTTTGGGTGGTATTTTTGGGTCGTTTCATTATTCGTGGTCGGAATCTCCGTTCTTAATAAACGAAACTATATTACACGTGTCAATCCTTTCAATGCATCTTTAGTCAAATGTAAAATTACCCTTCTACCCTTATTTTTTAAATATCAAAGAAAACCTGCGATTTTAAATGATATGCATGAAATATGGAAACGGAATATGATATTTGTAACTAATATCCTTTTTTAATGTGATCAGATTCTTAAAAAACATAACCGATTCATGAAAGAAAAGACTTTATTGCTTACCATATTGATTCTTCTATTTCATTCAATAACTTATGAAACAGTTGTATTTCAAATTCAACTTCAAATATTTTTATAAAATCTCAGCTGTATGAAGATTTCAAATTCAAATACTATAATCAAATCCCTAAATATATGGTTAAATGATATATGTTCCTATTTATAATTTATATTGTATGCATATATTTTCAACTTACACGAATTCCAAGAAACCCTCCTCCTGCATCGTCCGACTTCCTCCAAAATATGTTTCTTCACATCTGCATATTATACAATAGGAAACAAGTTAGTTTCTTTATACTAAGATTGTTCATTCACCACAATTTTTTATATACAGTATATTTATCATTCTATTTCTCAATTCAAAAGATTAAATATGCTTAATGAATGTTATTTTATGTGGGTTTAGTGTGTTTCTGTTGTGCTGTGTTTCAAACCATTTTCCAGAATAACAAAAACTTGACAAATAAATTTGTATCAATTGCAAAAATATGTGTGTACTTTCAGGAAAAAAAAAATCAGATTTCTTTAATTTTTGCAGTTAATCAATTCTACTTCAAATTTGAATATAGGTAACCCAAAATCTGTAACTTTTCTTAATTTTTGTTCCAAACTCATAACGGTCTTTTAGATCTCATGAGTATGATAACAGTACAGGGGCGAAATGGTCACCTGTTACAAATAGCTGGAATATATGCATAAAATAGCTTTTTAGCATCAAACTTTTATATTTATTGGATATAAAATATCCAGATATCTAAATTTTTGAAAGTACCTTGCTATTGTATGCATATGTTAAAATGTTTGTTGTCCACTTTTGGGTTTTATGGAAAGTACTTGGATGCATAACACAATAGAAAGACACAACAAAAAATAGGCCTTTCGCATCCAACTTTCATATGTATTACGTACAAAAAATGCAGAAATTAGTATTTGTGAAAGTACATTGCTATTTTATGCAGTGTTATATATATATATATATATATATATATATATATATATATATATATATATATATATATATATATAACTGTAGTTGGAAACAAAATTATCGTTCAGAAACAATTGCATGTGAATATCAACTACAATATGTTTAAACCATGAACATCAGGTGTAATTTAGCGGTAAATAGCAATTTAATAAAAAAAACTATATCATATAAAGTAGAATGCTATAATATGTTTATAGTAGAATAATCAATGACAAGGTTATTGGATGTTGTATAACAGACTTTCTCATTTATTTTTTTCCTTTTGGCTTTAGGTCGAAGTTCTTCCTGGTTAGCAGTCATGTCCAATACTACCCATTGAAATTATGTCCTCTCAAGAAAGATACAAACAAAAATTTCAAATTGAATATGATGAATTTTTAATTAAGCACGAGATTAAGAGTATCGTTGACTTATTCGAACCACATGATAATGTCATTACAATTACTGTCTTTCACATAAATTTTCAATACATTAAGATTAACACTCTTTTTTGCCACATGGAAAATCCTCCACTCATTCTTAATATAAGTTAAATTACTTTTATACCCTCCACCTATGCATATCGGTTCCAATAACTTAAAATCAAGTAATCAGCCTCTCAAGATTTTTGGATTGATAAGCAAAATTCTAGCAAATGCAGGTAATCGTTTCCATTGTCAATCTCAATTTATAACATTTGAAATCATCAATAGATCATAGCTCATTCTCATTCTTTCTCTTATTTTCTATGTTTTTTTAGCAGCGTATAGTCACCACATCCGCCGAAATTAAATTAAGCAAATCCAGGTGAGCCTTCCATTTTTGTGAAAGAATCCTATACTTTTCCCTCTCTTCCCCATCTAGTGTTGTAAGGTTATGTAATTTTTGTATGGGATTGTAAATACAACTCCAACGCCATCGATTTCAAGACTATTTCATTGTCGATTCATCACTCCCTTTTTCGATTCATGTTTCATCAGTCTTCATTAGGTATGTTTTTTTTTTTCTGTTTGACATACCTATTTATGTTTTGTGTATGTGCGGGTGTGTCGGTGTGTGTGACACAATCAATAATCCGCTTGCACATCTATAAGCTATTTATTTAAAGGTATATTTTTATATTTTTTTGTTCTCATGTTTTTTTTGGCAGGCAGAGTGATATCAACTTCATTTGACTATTTTATGTGTTTTTGTGGTGTGGGGTTCTATATGAAGCAAGATAGCCTTTTTAAGTGAACTTGATTGTATGCACTTGCGAATTCTGAATGCATGAATCTAGATATCTGTGCAAATTGAGTATCGGTTAGTGTTTTTGTTTTGATGTTTGATAAGATGAATATCTTCCTGCACGCCATGTGTTTGATTATTTGCTTGTGTGATAATCTTTAGTGATTCATATGTGTTTTGCTATAAGGACGATATAGTAGTTGAAAGCTTTCTAGATTATTGAATATGATTCACCGAATTTTGCTTTGTTTGATATATGAAACTTATTTTTATATGTTTTGGGTTTAGTTTCCTCGCTCTCTTGATTTTTGCTTTTAATGTTGGCCTAAAAGCGTTGACAGTATGCCATTAACTTGGTTAATATATAAGCTAGATTAAGAAAATCATCTTACCTGGTACAGGGTGTACAAGTTAGCAAAGCACTTACTAAAAATATATATGGAAATGCTATATACTCTTTACTTGTAAGCTTAATTTTGGTATGTTGCCAGCAATGTACTTCATTTTTACCAATAAAGCTACAACTATTTCACATAATAATATTGTATTTTCATTTCCTCCGCACGTTATGTTAGGTCAAAATAGAAATATACTTTTATTTCAAATTATACAACAATTTTGAAAAAGGGTACATTATGTTTTCAAATCTGTTGCTATATTTATATTTGAGCTTCCCTTAGATCATGCTGTCATTTAAAGCCAGATTTGAAAATTATATGGCGTAAACACCAAAGTACAATGCTAAACTATTTAAAATATGACATGGATCCAATAAAAATGACATGGCTAAATCTTATTAATTTAATAAAATTTTAAATCATCAATACAAAAAGTCTATAAATATTTAAATCTTATTAATTTAATAAAAATTTATAAAACTTTTACCCGTGGTTTTCACGGGTTGTAACCTAGTAAACAATAAACAATAAGCATGAGGAGAGATGCTTATTAAAATTAGTTTATTTAGCTTAATAAACTGAATTTTATCCAAACACTCAAAGTTAGCTTATTGAGAAAATAAGCAATAAACAACTCTTTTTTTGGTGAGTGGGTTTATAATAATACGAATAATAATAATAATAATAATGACAACACCAATAACATTATTATAAATCCTTTTTTTTTTGTGTGCGACGTGTATAATGATTTATTATAAAAACAAGCAAAATTGAACACACATATTATAACGAATAAATTTAATAAAATATACTGTTATAAACTTATAATGAGACTGAACTTAAAATACATTGCCATCTTGCAAAAATAAATTACTAAATTAGAAAATAAATCAATAGTGTTATATTACTGTTTAGCTTTCACTGGACTATGGAGGATTTATTATTGCTAAATTGAGAAGCTCGAATATCCGAACCCTAGCGGATGAACTGAAGCCAACAAGTTACAAGCCCTACCAATACCAATGTCTCATCGCGAGGGTCGTGATTCCGATTCCAGACACCATCGTTCTCGGTTCGATCGAGAACTTAGGTAATTATATCATAGTATTTGTATCTCTTGTAGTTTCGTTATCAGTGTCTATAAGTACAAGAACTAGATGCTTCGATTGATCTCTTTACTGTATGCCACAGCATCGAATGATTAGATGCGAATCAAATCTAACCTTTCATGATTCCGATTCTGTGTTGATTTGATTATTGTAACCAATTATTGCCTCTTAGGCTGTGAGACGTGTTCCTAATGGTTTTGGGTTCTGAAGAAGACGAATCAATTTTAATTTTGTGGTGAATCGTAATTTTATTCCGATGATTAATTTGTTGGTCTGGGGTTAGGTGATTTTTCTTGGATCACTTCATGTACAGTTAAATGCTTGTGGTCAACATCAACAGTGCATCTTGTTTTCCTTTTGTAAATTGGTGATTTTGCTGCTGTTTGATGCAGCCCTAAAAGAGTTAGGAGGGATGGAAGAACAGCAACAGAGCAACCAGCCATTAACCATAATCTGGATTCTTCAGAACATATTAACCGAGATAAAAAACGCCCAGTAGTACCTGATTCAAAGATACAAAATGTATCCTCGATCAAAGAATCTGACAAGAAAAGCAACGGATACCATGAAGGAACAAAAATTTCTTCTGAAAATATGGAATCATCTCGATCTCGATCTCACTTTCAGGTTTTTGCATCCTTCAATCTCACATTGCTGTGTCTTTTTACTCTACTACCCCTATGGAAAACTAGGTTTCACTAATGGGCTTGTCTTATAACACAGCATGATGAGCGTGGTCGTAGCTTTAGACACAGGGATACTCATACTACAGGTTGGTTTTTTTCGTAATTATGTACCCTTTCTTGATTTCATGGGACACCCAAAATTCCAAATCATGTCATTTTTGTAAATCTCTCTGTTTAGAACGTGGGGGGTGGAAGGATTCAAAGGATCGTGAGAGTGGAAGGGCTACAAACAGAAGCTCAAACAATGGTTCGGATACAAAGAAGAAAAGGCCATCTTTTCGTGAGACGAAAATACCCCTGGATGCTGTAACTCATGATAAACCAGCAACACAAGTTTCAAAGCCATTAGAAGGAAGTGAAAGGAAGGAAGATGGAGGAAAGCCGGTGGTTGAGCGGCCTGACAGGTGGTTGTCAGGGGAGAGGGACCCACAAAGGATGAAGTTTCAATCAAGAGATAGGTATGGTGGTGGTGGTGGTGGTGGTGGGTACAGGGGAAGGGGGGATAGGTTAGGTGGTGGAAGGCAAGGGCAGGGTGGTGGTGGTGGTGGTGGAGCTGAGAAGTGGAAGCATGATCTTTATGATGAAGCCAATAAGAGTCCGAATTCAAAGAATGAAGAGGATCAGATTGCAAAAGTTGAAGCCCTTCTTGCTTCATAGCCATGTTTTTTTTTTTTTTTTTTTTTTTTTTTTTTTTTTTTTTTTTTTTGTTCATATGATTTCATGGGACATTATAGTTTTTCTCAAATGTCAAGTGATGATCCTAGAATGGGTCAAGGCTGTAGTTTGTGGTTGGTTTAGGATGTCATTCTCTGTTTTGTTATTGTTTTTCACGTGAGTATGCATTTAAGAATAATATCAAGTGATTTTTTATTAAAGATTTGAAGTCACTAATGTTTTTCTTAAGTGTTGTTTTGGATAAAATGTAATGTTTTGAGAAAAATAAAATGGGGTGATTTGTAAAAAAGTTACTACCTAATGACGCATTCGTTGACTTTTGATTTTCTATATTAGTAAACAAAAAAAAAGGGGGCGGACAAACGAATTACACTTTGACCAAAAACCGTTTATTTTATGATCGATGTACATCTTTTGTATTTAATCATAGAATCAAACCATATAAATTATACAGAATTACTGATTACAAACAATTAAAGAATCCTTTTCTTGGAATTGTATTTTAATCAAAATGGTAGCATCGATCTCCTTAATTGTTCTTGACCTTGGAAGCATGAAATGCGTTTGGAGTTGAATGGTAGGACGTGGAAATATCTTTCTTGAAACTCATTGATCGGGACACATAATCAGAACCTGATGATATCTGCTGCAAGTACTCAGCCGTGGGTGGCTGAAACTCTGACCTAGTCCGGCGGTGGGAGGAGCCCTCCACCACAGCCCCATCCAGGAGGTGGCGGCGGCAGGTGGAGCCGGTGGAGAGGGAGCGGTAGCTGTTGTGAAGGCTGTGTTTCTTCACCGCATGCATCAGAAATGGTATCAATCCTTCCATTTTTTTTGCTAAACTTTTGATGGTTTGTATCGATGGTAAGTTGATGTTTGATATTTTGTGGATGTGAATTTGATGAGTGTTTTCGGAGGGTTATATATATATGGAAAGGGGGTGGAACATAGGTTTGACTTTTTAGATTTAGAAGTTTGACTTTGTATGTATTGTAGATAGTGGATAGGATAGGATGTTGTTTCTGAACAGAACAAGTTATTGACTTTGGAATACTGTAAGAATGGCGGCTACGCCTCTATTTTCGTATCTAAATCATATCGTTTAACTCGTTTATTGCATGTGAATACAATTTTTTTTTTAATAATTTAAATTGTAGTTTATCTATAAATGTATTATTTGATTAGTAAACAAAATATGATTGTATGGGCTCTTGTTGTTCTAAATTAGTTTGTCATTCAAATTTTTTGTTTTATAATGTTTAATTGAAGAAAGTGTTTAGTGGCTTAATTCCTGACCTTTGAACTTGAAATCCTTCAACTAGGACTTCAAATTAACTACATTTTGTTTTTATTTAATTTTTGGTTTATTAAGTAAATCATTTTGTGATTTGTGTTGATTACATAATAGTTTAAGCAATAATTATCTATTTGTTGGTTTTCAAAATTTGGGAATATGGTTATTCCTACCAAAAAGAAAAAGTACACTCCATGTAAGTTTGAGGCATTGAATGTATATTGCCTTGGTTCTGTATCAACCTTTAAAATATATTTTATCATCTCTGTTAAAAAAAACTTGGAGAACAAAATTTTAAATTAAAAAAAAAAAAACACAAAGAAATAAAGTTTTGTCTTTTTATTTTCTTGAACACCCTTTTTAAATAAAAAACTCCGTTTGATTTTTAAGACATGTTTTTAATATGATAGATTGATAGGTAGTAATTGGCGTAGGGTGGAATGTAAAAGAGGATGATGGTAGTGTGCAAGTGTCAACCACAAATATCAATACGCGGAAGGGTCTTTTAGTAATTTCATAAGTAATGGTCCACAAGTTGGGGAAGAATCAGGAGATGGCCATATTTTATTTTATTTTATGTTATATTTTTTTTAAACAAACAAGCCAAAATCAAGTGGCTTTTATTTTTGACACTTTAAAATTCAATGTCAAACATAATCAGACAAATTCCCGTGGGCTAAGATGATCCTAGATTTTGATCTCTTGACAGTTTTGAGTTTTGACACTTTGACGTGGGTGGGCATACTGATAAATTCATTTTATTTTTTAATGTTTGCTCATATTTTTGTGTGGCCCCACTAGAAGAAAAACTTATTTTTATATATTACAAAATTGTTCTAATATACTACGAAATTACTGATATTATTAAAAGAATCATAGTTTTTCTCAAAAAACATTTTTTTTTGTTGCGAATAAAGAAGTACGAAAATAAAATATTAAATTGAAAAGATTTAAAAATACAAAAATGTAAAAGTTAAAAAAAATGTTTCAAAGGATCATTTGGTAACAAATAATGATTTTTGTTAATGTAGATTAAATTACTTATTATTTTGGTATGCATTTTTTTCAAAATTATACTTTAAATGATTAATGTTTATACTTATATATTTAACTATTTTTTTAATCAATCCGTGTAATATGTGAGTCTTACATCTATTTGGTAACAAATAATGATTTTGTAATGGATAATTGGAGTTCAATTTGAGTAAAATTTCAATTTTATACCTATTTTATAAAATATGGTTTACTTATATGGCTATAATAATTATTGTCAATAATTATTATATATAACAGAGTTATAAAGTTATATAACATACATACATATGATTCGAATATGAGTTGATTGTACCACATGAAAGCATGTTTGTCAATTCATCCATACATTTTTTCTATCAGGTGGAGTGGCCTTGGATCTGAGTTAGAGGCAGACGGGTCAAGAGATAAAGAGGGTTGGGTGGAGCAACCTTAGATCTGGATTAAAGGCAGACATGTTTAATGACACACTAAAAGAACTATAGAAAGAAGTGGAGGTGTCAGGTTTCAAACACTCAAACTCAATGTTAGATTCTGTACACACCTAACCATCGAGGCAAGCGTGAGCTGCCTTAAACTTTGACACAATATATTTATAAAGAAAACATAAATAGTTACACTTCACATGTTGGTAAATAATTTGTAACTAAAAGGTATACCTCCATACAATGCAATATTTGTATATCCATAAAATATGTAACATCTTGATTTTCAAGTATTTCCTTTTTGACCTGATAGTTTCATTTTATTTATTTATTTTTTTATAGTTTATTTTAACATATTTCATCCATAATTTAGTTAATTTCCATGCATATTTTCTTTTTTGTTATTTTATGACCATTTCGGGTACTTTCTAGTTTCGTGAGCTTTATTGCAGATTTCATGGAGATTAGTGGAGCAAGAATGTTCGGGACGTATGGAAAGTGATGGGAATCGGTGGACAACAAGGATCTTAGGCTTGATGGGTAGTGGAGATGATGCATGGAGATAGCTTGATGATTATTTGAAGGCTTGGAGAGAAATAAACTTTAAATTTGCAAGATGCGGGAGAATATTCAAGCGTGCGTAGATTATTAATCGAGCGAGTTTACGAGCTATGGAGGATTTGGAGAAGCCAAATTGGGCTTAAAATGAAGAAAAATTGAAGAAAAATGGGCTAGGAGCTGATTGGAATCGAATTGGGCAAAGTGGGCTAAGCTATGGAGGCCCAAACCTCAAAGAGGCCACATTCAGGAACCACCCGCGCAACAACTCGCGGGTCGCGCACAAAACTGCAGGGCAAATTCGAAATTTCATTTGGAAGACTATTTGAGGAAGGTTAGTGCCCATCTTTTGGAGACTCTTGGACATTCGATTTTTGAGCATTCTCTCTGGAGTTTTAAAGACTTTTGAAGGCCAAGAACACCTCAAGAACATCATCTTTTCATCTTTTGATTCTTGCTAAATGTTTGGTACAATCTTTTCTAACTTTGTTTCTTTGAGTTTAGCCATGCTTGGCTAAACTAAAATTGGTTGACTTTTGTTGAATCCTTTGAACTTTTGTTGAATGTTGAAGAATCCATGAACTTGTTCTTAAATCTTTATGGGAATATTTTGTGTTTTAACATATTATCACTACTTGTATGTTTTTATTTATGAGTTTAAATGTGTTTGTGGTGATTAGTTGGCTAATTTCTTGATTAAGTAAAGGATCCTCAAATTAGCAAGCAACAAATGATTTTTGTGTTGTTTTTTCTTCACACAATCATAAAAACATTTCTTCCAACACGGTAGTAAAAGAATTTGACTCCTCTTGGATTTGGTAACTTTTTGGTTCTTAATGCTAGTTGACTTTCACTAATTACATGCTTAATGTAAATTGTGACTTTGACTAAGGAAATTGTTATGAGTTCCCTAACTATTTTAACAACTAAGAAAAGTCTAGGTAATCTCAAGCTTCTTGGATTACTATAGCCAAATCAAAGATTTAAATCAAGTATCACACCATTGGATTCTAATGATATGTTCATCAAAAGTCAAAGTGAGGAAACCTTAAGTCAACCATCATTCTCTTATTGATTTTACATCAAACTCTTATTTTTGTTAAATTGTCCAATTAAATCTTAGTTTAGTTTTAGTTTATTTCAAGTATTTCAAAAGACCAAAACCCCCATTTTTATTTTTATTGTTATTTAACAAGTATTTTTACAAAGAGATTTTCATAGAGTTATAAAATCGAACAAATCTCCATGGATTCGATCCCTTTACCACTATACACTATTTTAATGTGTAATATTTAAGGTTATTAATTTTGTTGGCCTCGACAACCATCATGACCATTGGTTGGTGATTGTATTGCAAAGTTGGTCCCTAATGGCGATTTTGTAATTTTTGGGCATGACTTACGTATGTTGGGCGTACGTGGCCAAGGTGCAAACCCTAAATTTAGAGTTTGGACTCTATTTAAGCATCATTAAAACCCCATACCATTCCTTAACTCCAACCTCCATTCCTCCTTGACCTCATTTCAAAATCCTAAAGTGTGTGAGTGTATTCTGAAGCTTGGAGAGTCATTTTGGTACTCTTGGTGGCAAAGGAAGAACCTAGAAGTGGCGGTGTTTCACTCAAGGCCTTAAGTCCAGCATCTACACTCCCTTGTGCAACTTTTGGAGGTATAAAGCTCCAACCTTGATGAGTATTTCATATAGATCTAATTTTAGCTTAAAGTTGGCACCTTTTTGTCCCAAATCTTAATCTGAGTATAAAGTACTCCACGATATTTGATTTGTCCTTTTAGATGTTTTAGGGTGTGTTAAGTCATAAAAATGTGATCTTGGACATTAGTTTCTTTCCATGCATGATCTAGGTTGTCTTAATGGGAAAAAGCTAGGGTTTTTGATGTTAAGGTCTTAATATCCATCAAAACTCATAAAGTTGAAAACTTTATGGTTAAGAATACCTTTTAGGTTCTAGATTTGGATTTTGGGCAAAAGTGCTTAAGGATTAAGCACTTAATGGGTTGATTTGGTGGCAACCGCGTATACTAGGCATACTAAAGGGTACGTCATGCGTACGTGGTCATCCCTTTGATGTTTGGTCAAGTAGGTAGTACTCCCAGCGTACGTATTGAGTACGCCTAACGCACTTATCAAGTTAACCTGGTTGAATCAATTGACTTTGACCTGGATTTTGACCAAGGTTTGACCTAGCGGGTATTTTGGGTATTTTGACCTGTATTATGAGATTTGGTTAGTGTATTTATAAAGGTGTCTAGTAGAGATGATTTCGGAGCAGTGAACTATATTAGTTTTCTCATATGTCTGTGAGGTAAGTTTTCTCACTATATCCATGGGTCGAAGGCACCAATGCCGACCCATTATTGTGTTATTTAGGATGATATTTGTTGTGTAACTTACATAAATTTCTATGATGTGTTGAAATAGACCCCCAGGGCAGGGCCTACTATGTATGATCGAGTTGAAAGATACCCCAGGGAGAGGCCCCATGGCGGGGCTGATATGTGTTGATCGGGTTGAAATACACCCCAAGACGGGGCCCATATATGTATATCGAGTTGGTTATACCTCAGGGTTAAGCCCATTTATATGTTTTGGTATGTGGTACTATGAGAAACTCACTAAGTTTAATGCTTACGGTTTATGTTTATGGTTTCAGGTACTTCTGATTCGAAAGGGAAGGGCTCGACACGATGGCGCAACATCCTCCCTTCATGATTTCCGCATTTTGAATAATTGTACTATGATGTTTTGGATATTATGATTTGGTGTTGGATTTTGAAACGATTAATGAATGAACTGATAGTCTTTCAATAAAAAATTTTATCATCGTTTTTGGGTTGTTACAAATGATTACACAATATAGATATACCAAAATTATATATCAATGTTGTAGTTATGAAACCAAATGTTTTAGTACTCCTAAAAAGATATTGACGTGTGTTCAACATGGATACCAGTTATTTATAATTTCTGGTTGTTTTCATCATTTGATTGAGTCCTGAGAGGTAGGAGATGTCTTGTTTATAATGTTATCATTACCCGACCCTGATTCAAAAAAGAAATTATGCTTTAGGGCTTTATTCAGAAAAGTCCCATTATTTTGGATTTTTTTGACAAAGTCCTAATTTCTTTTCATTGAATAGAAAAAGTTCCGATTATTTAATATTTTGCCCAAATTAATGAAAAATCTTTTATTTTTATTTTCATGGGAGATGACAGATTATGCGATTTTTCCAAACTAATAAAATTTTCTGTTAAGGAAAACCACATTTTGGACTTTAGCAAATAACCCGGTTGACCGGTCAAGTGGTCGGAATTGTAAAAGATTGGAAATCACAGTGTCAAATTTGAGATAAAAAAACACAATCTCAAATTAGAACTTCTTGTTGTGTTGATAGGAGATCTCTTTAAGTGTAACACCATGTTTCGGGTTATTTCTGAATTCGGAGATTTGATCCAAAGTTATATTATGAAAAGGCTTTGGGCTTTGAGGGAAGAAAGGTTTAGACCTTATTAAAGGTTGATAATGTTGTTTGCGAAGCCCAAACCCTTTGATTTGTGTGAAGGACCGAAGAGTAGAAAAAGAAAAGTCATAGATCAGGATCCGTGCGAGGGTTTTGGTTTTAGTTCGGTTAGTGGCAAGTCAAAAGTAACTAGATATAATTGTGAGGCTCTTCAATACCTTTTTGTGCATATAAAGAACGCCAAAAACAGAGTTGGAACGAATATGTTTTGGCCGTTTGAAGTAAAGATGGAAATGGGAGTTGGTAGTATGCTGGGTGTACATGATGTATATGTAGAGTGTACATCATTAAAGATTGAACGTGGACTTCGTCGAGTACGTTGGGCGTACGTAAGGAGTACGCAGGGCATACTCATGTAGATCCCAAACCCTAAATTTTAGGGTTGAGCCCCTATTTAAGGACTTTAAGGTGCTGTTTGTTTTTTGTTTGCATATCTTCTTGGCCTCTTCTGTTTGCGTCACACAGACCACACACAAACATTAGCCTTCATAGATTGTCTGTTTTTTTTGAAGACCGCATACCAAAAAATGTCTGTGCGCCCTCTTCTCGGCGCAGATGTGGACCGGAGTCTTCTAACTTCTTCAGACATCTTCTAGCCTAAAAAACACACATCTTTATTTTTTTTAGTTTTTTTTAATTTATATTTATTCCAACTTTATTAATGATAAAAAATTTGAAAAAAAAGTTACAATACTTAAAAAAAAGGTTCAACGATACAAACATGATATTTTTGAAAAATTTATAAATAAAGATTTATTACAATAATGGTCGTTGAAGTTGTTTATATAAAACTGAAAAAAAATCATATATATTCTTATATTTTTTATGTCAAATTTTATAAAACATTATTTTATACAGTATCGTCAATTTATTGGAAAAATATTTATGGTATGTTTTAATTGATTTAATTGAAAAAAATCAAAGTTGATCCATATTTGTTAAAACATTCTTTGATTCCTAATTATAATGTTTAGGTATAATATAACTTTCCAGTCAAAATTGTTGGTTTTTATGAAATATATACGTTAATCCATACCATTTTTATTTTCATTTTCTATACAATAGTACATAAAAGTTGATTTTAGATTTGTTAATTATTTATAACAAAGTCATAAAAACATTAAAAAATCACTTTGAAGTTTAAAAAAAATCAGTTTATTTAGATTTTAGTTTATTTTAGTAGCACACAGATGTTAAAAAAACACACAGTCTTTTTTTTTTTTTTTTTTTTTTTTTTTTTTTTTTTCAGACTACAAACGTTTGATCCACCTCTTCTACAGCAGAGGTCTACAGATGTGGTCCGTAGACTGCATAGATTTTGCCTTATAAAAAAGAAACAACACCTAAGTCCCTTGATGCCTCCCTATATTTATCCTCCATCCTCCCCAACTGGTGTTTCGAAAACCTAATCCTTGATTAGCTTGTGTAAGCCTCTTTTATGTGTTCTTGACGCATAGTGAAAGAGTAGAAGTTTTTCTTTGGGGATTGTTGTGGCTAGAGCTTGAAGACCGAGGGCCTTCATCACCTTTACAAGCTTATGGAGGTATAAAGTTGTCACCTTTATAGTTCTATGGGTTAGATCTAGACTAGCTTTGAGATTTTCATGCTTTTGGTCCTATGGTTTGGTTCTGGTGAGTAAAAGCTACTCCAGAGCTCAAGTTTGTCACTTTATATTGTTTTTGAGGATCTTGTGTCATAAAAATGAAGTATTTGTTGCTATTTCTCACTCACGCTAGAGTTTGAGATTATTAAAGAGTGTTATGGACCTAGGGTTTGGTCTTGGGCTCTATTAAGCCATGCAAAAGCTTAAAGCTGATGACTTTGTCGGTTAAGACCTTCCCAATATTTAGATATGTGAGTTGAACGTTTATTCTTTAGGTATTAAGATCTTAAAAAGTGGTTTTAGGCAACAAAGGATTACGTAGGGCGTAACCTCTGAGTACGCAAGGCGTAACTGGTTTGCACTGTATCCTTTGTTGTGGTCACGCAATAAACAAGGCGTAAGGATGGAGTACGCATGGCCTACTCCCAGAAGTATACTTGGACTATTTTTAAGCCTTGGGCCATTTTTAGTGGGTACAACTTGGAAAGGGTAAAATGAACTTTTACCCTATATATATATATATATATATATATATATATATATATATATATATATATATATATATATATATATATATATATATATATATAGAGAGAGAGAGAGAGAGAGAGAGAGTATGAAATGGACCTTTGATTAAGGGTTATTACCCTAATTATTAATTAGGGCCGATTTTTGATATGTTTAGTGTGAGGAGCCTTTGTAGCAGTAGCTTGAGTGTGTGATTTGTTTATTATCATATTGAGATGAGTATTCTCACTATTCTATGTAGGATGTTAGTTGTTTTTGTGATACTCGTATAGAAGACTTCAAGGGTATCCCATGACATTTGTATGAGAGAACATTGGGGTAGCCCATGACATTTGCATGAAAGACCATGTAGGTAGCCCATGACACTTGGATATTAGACCATGGGGGTAACCCATGACATTTTAAGGAAAAGACCATAGGGGTAGCCAATGACTTGGTTGTAATACCCTAAGGGTAGCCCATCACATTCCAGGGAAAAGACCATGGGGGTAGCCCATGACAGTTATATGCAAGACCGTAACGTCCCAATTTCACAACCAAATTTTTTCCAATTTATTAAGGTAAAACCCCACATTATAAAACCCGTGTTAAGAAAACTAATTGTTCTAGATTACACTTGTTAAAATCAGACTAATATAATATTGCAAAATCTTCATTGCTGCTGATGAATGTGTACAATCATTCTTTCGGCTTCCCACGATAACCGATGATACCTGAAAACAATAACAGCTGGGTAAGCACAATGCTTAGTGAGTTTCCCCAAAATACCACACACAACATAACACATACAAGCATGCATACTAGGTCCTCAATCATCGGACTGGAATACCCACGAGCCAATTAGTCATCGGATTGGAATGCTAACATGCAACAGGTCCAATCAACCATTAGACTGGAATACCCAACGTTTGTTGGCCTGCCGTCTCAACCCAACTGCTCTTACCGAGCTTCCGTGTCTACGACTTATAGTCGGCCCGCGCCTGGTATGTTAGCCTATAACACACAGCAGGACCGCCTAAGCCTTAATCACCACCATATGCCGACATATAAACAATCAAGGATCAAGTAGACACATAATACAAACAATTATCAATATGTACATGATCATGCAGCTTTTGTAGACACATCACCATAATATACCGTGAGGTAAACATTTTTGCTGATAAAGATACCTCCCATACACAATTATATCCTTTTACATAGAGTTGTTAATAGCTAAGGCATAACATAGACCATGTTTTGACGAAGCTACCCCTCCGAAACGCTCTTCATGTACGTTATGGCCTAAGAAGGTTACAACCTTTGATACTTTTACAACTTTAATTTCATTTAACTTTTTGGGGAAAATGACTCAGGAGGGTAAGTAACTATTGAGTTTGTTCATATTTGGTCCCGTTCATTTTTTTTATACCTAATATACCATCAAACTTGTTGTTTATGTTCACCATAACCTCTTGACCGGATATCACAAGTGATAGCCGGTCAAAATGGTTATGATGAACACAAACAAAAAGTTCGATGGTATATTGGGTACAAAAAAAGGAAATGGACCAAAATATGAACAAACTCAATAGTTACTTGCTCTCCTGAGTCATTTTCCCTAACTGTGAATGATTGATTTTAAAGTATCTAACATTTTTATGGTATATATTAGAACGTTTGAGGTACGAGACGTGCAAGCTTGTATGGAAAGGGAGGTTAATGAACGAGAAAAATTGCAGCCCGTATTGAAATGGAATACAAAGAGATGCAAGCTAGTATAGAAAGGGAAGGAAAGGCAACACAAGAATCGCACCAACCGCAAGTCCTACTTCATAAACAAACGAATGAACTTTTAAAACGATTCCTCCAAAGCAGTAATCCACCCTTGTCATTGTAGTTTTATTAGAAAATATCCATGTTTATGGAATATGTAGCGGACAAGTTTTAGATTTAGGCTTATTATCAATTGTTGAAATTGTTGAAGTGGATTATCTTTACTATTATGTAAAGCATTTTAGACATTTCTTGAAATTTAAGAGGTACCATACCTGCTACATCATGTACAATCAGTTTATGCTTACCATTTAATACACATATTACATTTCCGTTTCAGAAATTAATCACATTAAACATTAATGCTTCATAAATTAAATCAAACCATACTCTTCTATCAATTAAATGACTTTCCTTCTTTATCTTCCCAATTACGCACTGTTATCTTCGACCTTCCCCCATTAAAACATAAATTAAATCAAACCATACTATTCCATCAATTAAATGATCTCTAGTTTATTATAAACATTTTTTTTTGAAGAAAATGAAGCATTTTAAAACCAATAATTGGTATCAAACTATAACCATTGTATCATGGTGTTTGTATATTTAGTAGATTGAAAATCTTAAATGCGGGTGAGATATGTTTTTAGTGGTTGTCATCACAACATATGATTTTCCGGAGAGGTAATCATAAAAAAAAATTGAAAAACACATTGATAAAAAAATAAAAGTAAAATACTATAATAAATAAATAAATGGATAAACATTTATGTTAACCTTATAAATTAAAATGGTTTTAAGACTACAAAACAACTTTAAATAGATTGAAAATAAAAAATCGGATTGAATTATTACAACCGTACAACCCACCAAACCGGTCAAAGTTCTAATACAAGTTAAGATGTTACGGTTATTAGAAGTTAGCATTATGAATGAATGATTAATTGCAATTTGCAAGAAAATGATGCATAAATGGATTTATCAACGTTTGAGGATTGAAAAAATGAAAGAATTATCAATATTGTAACTCGGTTATACTTAAAGGTTTTTATGGTTTGATCTGATAGCCGCAAGGAAACTATTCACTGAAATAAATTAATCAACGTCCGGAAACTATTTGTTGCCGCTGCTTTGCGCGGGCACACCACTAGTATGTATTTGTTGCCGCTGCTTTGCCGATATATTAGTAATGAAATTTCGTTCACTGGTTAGCAATGAAAGAGGCACCTGTTAATTTCTTGACTGACCTGATAGAAGGAAGGTCAACCCTCAGACCGACTGACATTTAGATTTTTGGATGGGTCGGAGGGAAACACGCATGTGTGGATCTTACAGAGGTATCCCCTCTCGTGGGCCTACAGACAAAGTCACCAAACATGAGAGATCGTGCATGGAAGATCAACACGTGTTCATACCATTTGCATTTGATACGTTTGATTTCCTCACACTGGATGCGGTAGAGCTTCTTAAAAGAGTACAATGAATCATGCATAATAATGTTATATCTCCTAGATCTTCGGATGTAGTCTTTAAAAGAATTAGCTTTACCATTCAAAAAGGCTTAGCGGCACAACTTATTGCCCGTTTGACATCTCACTCATTGTACGATGACAATTAAAATATATGATTAACAAATTGTTAGTTTGAAAAAAAAATGTCATAAACCTGTAACTTAAACAGCAGTTTGTCTGTTATATAAACCAATAGGTAATTTCTCACCAAATAAATTTGTTGGTAAGTTGTTGCAATATTTATCTGTCAGAAATCCGTCACAAAACTGATCCATCGGAAATCCACCACAAAAATCACAAAAATTATTAGTGACGGAAAAGTACTTTTGTCAATGAACAAGAACAATCTACAAATTCATTGGTGAAAAAGACAATTTCGGACAGACTGGCCGTCGAAATTTTCCCATTTTGTAGTAGTAGTAATTTGTTTGTTTTCTAGTAGTGCATGATGATTACATATAGTTCACCGGAAAGACGTCCAACTTGTAAAGATAATAAACGTGATGATTAGGTTGTTCTAAATACAAGATAAACATTGTTGTATTATCAGATCCATATAATTAGGATCTTCATTTGTAATTATGTTATATATAATGAAAGCCAACCCTCAGGGTTATATTACGCCAAATATAAGATTTCTATCTTGGTATCAGAGCCCACGATCCATCTGATCTCTCTGTACCGAAACGGCGAAACCTTATTCCCGACTCTTTTGGTCTCCTTCCAAAGAGTATCTCTTCAATTCCCCATCATTTCTGCACTTGTAAAATCATCAACCATTGCTACCGCCATATCTTGCAAATTGACCCGTACCAACTTTCTGTAATGGAAGGCTCAGGTAATCCCTATTCTACGAGGCGTGCAATTGTTTGGCCATCTCGATGGCACTACACCGGCTCCCCCAGAAAAAGTGGTCACCGAACCCAGCACCGCCGAAAAAGAGGCAACAGAACCCGCTAAAACATCGCCTAACCCTGATTACCAGACATGGGTCATCCAAGATCAGGCTGTGATCGTAGGTCTGTTATCCTCCATAACTGAGGAAGTCCTCCCTCAGCTTATTCGATGTACCAGCACTGCCCATCAATTGTGGACATCACTCCACACAATGTTTTCTACCCAGCATCACAGTAATTCAATTCAAATCCGCACTTAGCTCTCAACAACAAGAAAGGGGGACATGACTGCTGCTGAGTACTATCAGAAAATGACCGGATTTGCTGATACAATGGCAAATATCGGTCAGCCAACGAATGATGAAGAAGTGATTGTGTATATGCTGGCAGGACTAGGGCCCAGACATAGTGATTTGTTTACCGCAATTACCGTCCTGAGCAATGAGCGAAAGGTAACGTTACCTGAATTTTATTCCTACTTAATAGCGCATGAAGCTCAAGCTACTGCCATAGGAAACACCGTTGAATTCACATCCTCTGCTAACTCTGCTTCTCGATAAGTATCAACCAACAACAACAATGCACCTCGTCGCAGTTACAGTAACAATAATGGTAATAATAATAATTTCAATCAGCGGGGCAGCTACAGAGGAGGAGGTGGCCGTGGTCGTGGTCGGAACTGTGGAGGACCACGCTTCCAGGTTTGTGGCATACCAGGTCATACGGCTCTCACTTGCAGAAACCGATTTACTCATGCTTATTAATCTGAAGACTATCATAGTGGGAACAGTGTGATGGCAAGAAGACACAATCAAGATCCAAATTGGTTTTTAGATTGCGGAGCAACTGATCATCTGACTAGTGACCTGGATCGGCTTACTGTTCAAGATCATTATCAAGGGAAAGATCAAGTGCAAGTAGCAAATGGTGCAGGTTTGTCTATTTCACATATTGGTCATTCAATAATTCCCGGTTTAAGTAGACCTCTTGTTCTTAAAAATGTTCTACATGTTCCTCATATTAGTAAACATCTTTTGTCTGCTCAACGACTCGCTTCTGATAATCGTGTTTTCATTGAACTTTATCCTAATGTTTTTTTTTGTTAAGGACATAGCCACGAAGAAAATTCTTCTATTCGGTAGAAGCAAAGGAGGTCTCTATCCCATTCCTGTAAGTCGTTTCAGAAGTCTTCAGCAGCATCACGGTCTGTCAAGTGTCAAGGTCTCCACCCCTCAATGGCATAAGCGTCTGGGTCATCCCACTTCAACAATTGTCAAGACAATTTTGAATTCTAATAAGTTAGGTCGTTCTTTTCATAATGAGTCAGTTGTTTGTGATGCTTGTCAACGTGCTAAAAGTCATCAACTTCCTTATAATAATTCTGTTCGTGTTTCTACTTTTCCTCTTGAACTAGTGCATATTGATGTTTGGGGACCTGCTCAAGTGTCCAGTGGAGGTTTTAAATATTATGTTAGTTTTGTGGATGACTATAGCCGATACACTTGGATTTATTTTATCAAACACAAATCTGATGTTGAGCAAGTTTTTTACACTTTTCAGAATCATGTAGAACGTCTCTTAAACACAAAAAATCGTTGTGTTCAGTCTGATTGGGGCGGTGAATATCATAAATTGCACCGAGACTTTCAAAAAATAGGCATAACTCATCGGGTTTCTTGTCCACATACATCTCCTCAAAACGGAGTGGCCGAACGAAAACACCGACACATAGTCGAAACAGGTCTTGCTCTTTTAGCACATTCATCTCTCCCCCTTCGTTTTTGGGATGAAGCCTTCTTGACGGCGTGTTATTTAATAAATCGCATGCCCGGTCGTACTATTGGTAATACCACACCCATTACACGACTTTTAAAAATTCATCATGATTATTCATTTCTTCGTGTTTTTGGTTGTGTATGTTGGCCCAACTTAAGAAAATATAATACACGTAAGCTCAGTTTTCGATCAACTCTGTGTGTTTTCTTAGGGTACAGTTCTATCCATAAAGGTTACAAGTGTCTGGACAGAACCACCGGTAGGATCTATATATTGCGTGATGTTGTCTTCGATGAGCATCGTTTCCCTTTTGCTTCCACTCCAAATTCCGTTATCTCATCTCCAGAAACTGATCCTGTATCCTTTCCTCAAACTGAACCGGCAATTGTAAATGATCATATGCGAAACTATGACTTGTCTGTTTTGTTAGCTAATGATTGTGATGCAGTTATTGTGACACCACCTCAAGACAAGACATCACCAGTGCAGGAATCATCTTTATTGCCATGTATATCTCTGGAGCAGCCACATGTGCCGGTCTCTCCTGCTCAACCAGCTCAGCCCATGCCGGTTCACTCACCAGCAGCACCGTCGATATCAAGCACATCTCCTTCAGATCTGGAGTCATCCCCGCTACAGCAGCCAGAAGCTCAGTCACCAGCTGCACCTATTTTTCCCATTCCTATGGCTGCTTTAGATGAGTCTCCTGTTGGTGTTCGCACTCGAGGACAAGCTGGTAAGACGTTTCCAAAGAAATTTCTGGATGGCACTCTTCGATATGACCCCACCAAACGAGCTTTTGCAGCTATTACACCTACCTCTTACCGTGTGGCTATGAAAGACCCTTCCTGGTTAACCGCCATGAATTCTGAATTCTCGGCATTACAACAAAACAAAACATGGTCTCTCGTTCCCAGGCCCAAGGGTGTTAATATTGTTGGGTGTAAATGAGTGTTGAAATTAAAGCAAAATCCAGATGGCTCTATTGATAAGTATAAAACTCGCTTGGTTGCAAGGGGTTTCACACAATAGTATGGGATTGTTTATCAGGACACGTTTAGCCCTGTTGTCAAACCTGCAACAATACGACTAGTCCTTTCTCTGGCTGTCTCACGTGGTTGGCATCTAAGGCAAATAGATGTCAACAATGCTTTCCTTCATGGTTTCTTAGAAGAGGAGGTTTATATGCAACAGCCACCTGGTTTTGAGGATACTTTCACTCCTCATTATGTCTGTAAACTTCACAAGGCCCTTTACTGACTGAAGCAATTGCCACGGGCTTGGTTCTCTCGTCTTCGTGATAAGCTACATCATCTTGGTTTCCACTCTTCTAAAGCTGACATGTCTCTTTTTATACTTATAAATGACGTAGTTTCCATTTATATGCTTGTCTATGTTGATGATATTATCATTGTTGGCTCCTCCCAAGTAGCTATAGATAAGTTAATACGTGCTTTGGCTCTCTCGTTTCCTATCAAGGACCTTGGGCGATTGAAGTATTTCTTGGGAATTGAGGTCCTTCACAATTCAGGGGGAATAACTTTGCTACAGCGCAAATATGCTTCTGATTTACTTCATCGTATGAATATGGAGAATTGTAAAGGCGTCTCAACTCCAATGTTACTCACAGATAAGCTAGATTGACACTCTGGAAAATTCTTGAATGAAGAAGATACTTTCAAGTATAGAAGTATGGTAGGCGGTTTACAGTACCTTACCCTAACAAGACCGGACCTTTCTTTTCCTGTTAATAAGGTGTGTCAATATCTTTCTAAGCCTACAGATGTTCATTGGGAAGTTGTAAAACGAATACTACGATATGTTAAAGACACGATGTCTACAGGGCTCCATATAAAAAGGTCCTGCTCCACATTGTTGAGTGTTTTTACTGATGCAGATTGGGCTGGATGCCTGGATTCTAGAAGATCTACTGGAGGTTTTGCAGTGTTTTTAGGGCCTAATCTCATTTCATGGAGCTCACGAAAACAACCAACCGTGTCACAATCTAGTACAGAAGCATAATACAAGGCATTGGCAAATGGAACTGCAGAAGCAACCTGGATACAACATTTACTTAAAGAGTTAAGAGTTTGTCAGACACGAGCACTGGTTCTTTGGTGTGACAACTTGGGAGCTACCTATTTGACAGCAAATCCAGTGTTTCATGCTCGAACCAAGCATATAGAAGTTGATTTCCATTTTGTTAGAGAGAAGGTAGCGTTGGGGGCATTGGATGTTCGTTTTATATCTTCAAATGATCAAGTTGCTGATGGACTCACAAAGCCTACAACACGGAGCATTTTGGAGAAATTGCGTTACAATCTTAACCTAGTAATGGTCAAGATTGAGGGGGAATGTAAAGATAATAAACGTGATGATTAGGTTGTTCTAAATACAAGATAAACATTGTTGTATTGTCAGATCCATATAATTAGAATCTTCAGTTGTAATTATGTTATATATAATGAAAGCCAACCCTCGGGGTTATATTACGCCAAATATAAGATTTCTATCTCAACTACCGCTGTAAGTCTATGCGTTTATGTGTTTACATAGATAGATAGAAAGTGGGTTACAAATGTGAAACGTACAGAAGCAAAAACTAAGATCTATTTAGTTGGAATTATAATATTTTATAATATTTTATAATATCTTTAATTTTATAATTATTTCAGTATGTAAAATAAAAACTAAGCTCAATGATTGAAGCTTGGCTTGACATCCGATAACTAATAAGGCGGAGCTAGGCTGAGACTCATTTAATACAATCTTAAGTTGAGATTTTAACGAGTCTATTGATCATGAGTAGTTCGGTTCGATTACACACATATGCTAATTAATTACATTAACCATTTATTTATGATGCACCTCTTTTGGACCTCATGTAGGGTCAGACAACAAGCATATTGTGTATATATACAAATTAACAAAATAGTTCTTTTTCTTGGAATCAATGTTCATTCAAAATGCTTGCTTCTGCTTTAGTTACTCTTGAGCTTTGATGCATGATATGTATTTGGGATTGAACTGGTGGAACCTTTATTGAAGCTCATTGATTGGGAACCAACACCAAACCCTGATCTATGAGTCAAGTACTCCGCCGTGGGTGGCTGAAACTCCAACCTTGTCATGCGGTGGGATGAACCAGTGGAGAGGGAGAGGACTCGATAGCTGTTGTGAAGACTGTGCTTCTTCACGGCATGCATCAGAAGTGGTATTAATCCTTCCATTGTTTTTGTTGATGATAAGTAGTGGTCGATATTTGTGGATGTAAATTTGATGAATGTTTTTGGAGGGTTATGATTTATGAACTTATTATGATGATGGTATATATATGGAGAAGGTGTGGCACATAGGTTTGTTAGACATTGTCGTATGTTGACTTTGTTGGTAGGATGTTGTTTTTGAACAAAACAAGATGTAAACCCGTGTTCATTTTTTAGGATATATGGATTAACTGGGGTGGGTAAGGTAGATCATGGAAGAGGTAATGGTATTCAACCAAATTTTTCAATGGGCGGAAGGGTTATTATTGTAATTTTTTTGGTCTTGGGAAAGTGGCGAGTAAACTGTCGTTTTTGACATTTCAAAACTTCAAACAAATCACGACCTTTATTTTTAGATTAAGATTAAGATTACAACCTTTATCCCTTATCCCTGTGATGTATTCTTTATACATAATTTTAGTCCACTAGGTCATTTTACAATTGCAGTTATTTAATATAAAATTAAATACGTCACCAGTGAGGCATCAAATGATGCTAAAGCCGTTCTGTAATAATAATAATAATAATAATAATAATAATAATAAATAATGATGTTACACATGTGCTTCAACCAAATGATGTTACGTGTTTCTCAAATAAGTGTTTTTAGTCTCTCGTGAGCATGCACACACACACACAAGAAAGGCCTGAATAGGTTTTACCAACAAATTCGGGCCACGATCAAAATCCATCATTAAGAACTCCAAGTAATACAGATTTGCAGACGATATGACTTAAATTTTGGCTTACACCATCTCCAATTTTATTTTATTTTTAGAATAAAATATTAAAATTAATATTATATTAGTCCAACTAACTTTTGTTTTTTATTTTAAATAACCATTGATTTTTTTTGTTTGTGTGGGACTCTTTAAACTTTCAAATTACGGTTTATATTAAAAAATATATTTAAAAAATGAGAAGGTCATCCGGTTACATGTATAAATAATATACACTTTACAGTTTAGTCCATTGAAGTGGTCCATGTGATGCTTACATGGCGGACACATGACATAATCTCAATGTTGACACATGATTTTAGCGTTGGTACGTTGATTTTCGAAAAAATTACATCGTAATTTAAAATTTAAGTGGTTGCAACGTTCAGGGAAGTCGGAACCCCTAGGGGTATAAGTGAGCCGAACTACTCGTGAGCTACTCAGGATCGACTTGTTAAAAGCTCGACTCAAGATCGAATTAAACGAGCCTGGGCCGAGCTCGAGCCTAAATATGAGGCTCGTGAGCCAAAACGAGCCTACACACACACACACACACACACACACATATATATATATATATATATATATATATATATATATATATATATATATATATATATATATATATATACTCATTTAGGCTCAATTAGGCTCGCGGGCCCACTAAATTGTTCACGAGCCGAGCTTGAACTTTATTTTAAGGCTCGAATCGAGCTCGAACTCGAGCTTCCTTAAAATTAAACGAGCCGAACTCGAGCTTGGTCAGGCTCGGGCTCGGCTTGACTCGTTTACACCCCTAGGAACCTCTTTGTCGATTTTTCTGTTACTTTTGTAATTTAAAAATTATTTTTATTCTCTCTGTCTCTCTCTCTCTCTGCTCTCTCTGTCTCTCTCTCTCTCTCTCTCTCATGGTTACTTTGACTAGTATTTTTTTTGATCATCATCTTATCACTACTAGAAACTTGACCTACAGTGATGGAATTTGCGACAGATTCTATCTGTAGCTAATTAGTGACAATTTACTGAGGGATCAGCGACGATACCAACAAATATTTCGATCAAAATAAATATAGTATTTTAGTAAGGTATTACTGAGGGATCAACGATGGATTGTCAAGATTTTATCGATAAAAAACCGTCCCTCGCTAGACCGTCGTGAAGTAAAACCTCCTAGTGAGGGAACAACGACCGATTGCAAAAATTAGAGGCCTTTTTTTCTTAACCCTCGCCAAACCCTCGCAGAATATCTACGACTCCTTTTTTTCATCCCCCACTTTTCTTTCTTTTCTTGTTCCCTCTTTTTATTCTCATTCCCTCTAAATTCTTCACAAAGCGAACAATTTCCTCCCAAAGCCTTAAATGACCGTCAAGTCTCTCCTCCGCCCCGGAAATCGCCTCCACCATAGTCAACCCTCATCGCTCATCTTTGAAGCCTTTGAAAGGAAAGCCTAATCAAAAATCACATCCTCGTTGGCTTTCCTCTCGGTCCGTCTCCCTTTCTTGTTGACTCGCCACTTAATTCCCAGTTAACGCCTTTCGATCTATTGGTTCATCATATACTGTTGATTTAGATCGTACAACTGCACATCAGCAACAACGACGTCGATCACCAGCAGTGTCGATCACCTGATAGGGTAGCGGCGGCGGTTCTGTTGGTGATCCTAATCCTAGCCAATTTCCCAAATCACCTGTAAATTTTAGAAAAACTTGAGTTTTGAATTAAGTTTGGTAATTGTGTTGAATTTAATTTTAGATTTATGGATTGTTGAATCTGGTATGGACTTTGGCAAATTTCCGTTGATTTACTCTGGTTCTTTGCATTCGATTGCAAGTAAATCAACTTACTACAGGCGAAGATTAAAACTACATCTTCAGAAAATTAGGCTACACAGGATGACAAATAGAAAATCATTACCAACTCTAAGCTTTTACAGGCTCCATTTTTCTTTATTTTCACACTTTCCTTCCTTGGGGTTGAGAAATTTCTGAGATTTTTTTGTTTGTATAGAATAAACTTTAGATTGACTCATAACTAACTAGTCTCCATTGAAATTTTTTGCTTCAATTCTCATTTTTTGGTGGAATTTTTGTAATTACTAAAATACATTATTTTTAGTTTCAAAGTAAGGGAAGAGTAATATTTCCATTTATTCATCAAAAGAAACGTCCCTTTTGAACCAAGAATGGATTTTCCTTGATACCTACTGAAATTGCCATATGCACGGGCGAAGAAAAGCCTATATCTGGGTCTGCGTCAACAAGTTATGATTCCTCTACTAAAGAATTCAAGTTGCAAAATAAAGAAAGCTCAATCTAGGATTTTTTTTTTTTTTTGGGGGGGGGGGGGGGGGGGGGTGGTCCATCGACAGGGACAACTGCCAGCAATTGAAAGAAAGTTGCGAACAGACCCTGCCTTCTAGCATTCATGCCTCATCTTTCAGAGAACAATGTATGTTGGCGGTTCTATTGATGACTATCTTATGAAGGTATACATTCCTTTATCCTAATGAAGGTAAATTTACTTTCTTTTAGTCATGTCTTCCATCTAATTTCACAAGAAACAAAATAATAAATTTTCCATAATAAATAAAATAAAATAAATAAAATTGTAAACTTACAGTTGGCAACCATGGGAGGTGGTTGAAAAGATCCCAATGATCCAACCCCATAATCAACAACCTGCCTTTGTTCTTCTAATTCTTTTTGCACCAATTTTCCATAACCCCCCCTATGTTTGACCAGTTAAGGAAACCTTAACCAAAATTCCATCTACTTATATTTTCACTTAATGGGTTAAATATAAGGGTGATATGGTAATTTAGTCTCTCATCCAGACCCTTATTCAGTCTAAGACTAAATAAACCGTCTGAATTAGACCAAGCGACCATTTTACCCTTACATTCCAAAAAACAAACTTCATATCAATCTTAACAAATTTTAACATGAGAGGAGAAGGGAAAATAGGTATAGTTAACTCATTTAGTAAAAAAAGAAAAGGATATCAGGATCACAATTTGTAAGATATTATTTACAAGGAATGCCACTCATTCTCCTGAAAGCCCTCAGAAGTTGAGAAGGGCAATTTAGACAATTTGAAACATGAAGTTGTTAGGAAATGTGATTTCCACAAAAAGTTTTTAAGGGTTCTCCCATTTACCAGAATTTCCAGATTGTATCTACACAGAAATTTAGTGATGCATGGAAGGTGATTCTCAGTTTTATTTATGACACAATTTTATATCATTCTGACATAAATTTATTTTTGGTTTCTAGTTTTTTAGAGCACTTCCAGAACTTGGTTTGAAAGGAAAGACTTGTGTATTGGTATTATTTTCTCCATATTTATAAGTTTGTTTTTACTTTTTAGAGCCTTTTCAGGGGGAAATTATTAACTAAAGGGGTGTTTGGCTTGTCTTTTGAGAGGCAAAAGTCCTTTTTGGAAAAGTTACAAAAAGTCAGGTTTTCCTAACTTTTCCAAAAAGTCAGTTTTCCTTCTATCTAAAATCCAAAAGGAGCTTCTAAAATGTTTCTACCAAACATCTTTTACATTTTATCTTTTCCAAAAAGGACTTTTATCCATAAAAAAGACAAGCCAAACACCCTCTAAATAGTTAATAATTTACATGTACCGTGCACACGCTAGTAGGACTAGGAAGGGTAAAATAGTCCAACAAAAGACTTTAGCTTTATATTGCATTCTTTTTTCTTTTAAACCAAAACCTCTTAATTTGTGTCCGTATTCCATATCACATGAAAAATTAGTTTTATTCTTAATAAGCAACCCTCGGTCTTTCCTGTTGAATGTCCTTGAAGTCATTCTAACTAATACTTTGCAAAATACAACTATACCCTTGTTTATAATTACATGACTAAATTCATGTTCAAAGGCTAGCTCTTTGGTTTGTTCACGTGATTGTCATCCTGATGCTATTCTCCATCAAGTACAATTCAACAAGGCTAACAAAATTGCATATTATTCTGAATTGCATAAGTATCATACTAAGTATGTCTGTTATGTTCATTCTCATTCAATATATATTTTATTTTTTACCACTCTTATCTTGTTGATAATAACTTTTTTTGGGCAAAATGATAGGAAATCTAAAATTATGGAAAGAAAGATGGGAAGCTTTGTGAATCCTGAAAACGAGTTTACAGAAAAGATACTAAGGTAAATTGTTCTTTTTATTACTTTTACTTTCATATTTGTCAGCATTTGCTTTCCAGAATTTGATTTCTAGAGTTCTTGGGTGGTACCTATAATTGTATTGATAAGGTTGGTTGCATGCGATCAAAAAAGGACCAATAGCACTAGAGACCATGAAGGTTAGTTCTGTAATTTTCTTCCTAATTAAAATTTATGCATCCATTTTTATAGATGCTTATAGTGCTATTAGTTTTGGTGTGGTAGATGGCACATAATGGTCAATACAAATGTTGAAAGATCAAACCCCAAAAGAGAAATTTCTAAAGACCAATATGCAAACACGATATTTTCTTTCACCAACATGTTTTTTCATATATTTATTGGTCAGAATCAGAATTCAATTGCATTCTAGTCCTGCATTTAGTTTAGTTTCAAATGAGTTATGAGTAGACAATAATGTCCTTCATCAATAGAAAAAACATACTTCCAACAAACACCATGTCTCCTTCCATTGCAGGAAAAAGTAAGTCGAACTTTGTTCGCCTAATTCCATGGGATTTACCAGGAATAGGAATCGGAATCCAATTCCATTATGATTCTTCTTTCGGATGCAAGATATGAAGCAATGGAGAAGATGTATGTGGAAATGCAAAATATGAAAAGAAATTGAGATTTTTGTAAATTATACTTGGAAATAAAATATCAATCAATATTAAACTTTGATATTTGATGATTTTGATCGTTTTGGTAAACATTGATATTTGATGTTTTTGGATGTTTTGTTAAAATTTGATAGTTGATTTTGGTATTTTAATGTTAGTGTTTGGTTTTGAGTTGTATAATTATTTGATGTTTTTGGTATTTTATTATTGTTTAGTTTGAGATTGTATAATTATTTGATGTTTTTAGTATTTTTTTGTTTTAGATTTGTAATAAAAAAATGTATATTATATATTTGCTAGGGATCAGCGGAAACAAAAAAAATCACATCTAAAATTTGCTAGGGATCAACGACGGAGTATAAAAGGACAGATATAGAGGTTTGCAAGGGATTAGCGACCGAATATAAAAAGACAAAAATAGAGTTTTGCAAGGATTAGCGACCGAATATAAAAAGACAAAAATAGAGTTTTGCAAGGGATTAGCGACGGAATATTTATTTAGTTTTGTTGTTGATGTCCTAAAATAACGGTATTAAGGGAGCAATGTGTGATGGATATTCGGTTGCTAAAGTTGTCGCAAGGAAAATCAAATCCGTTGCTAAATCTCTCACTAAGGCATTAACCACATTTTATTTGGCTATGGAGTAAGTCTCTCACAGATCCGTCGCAAAAGATCTTTAGTGACGGAATGGAGACTGGCTCATCTGTGGCTAAAACCCATGTTTCTAGTAGTATATGAACCCAAATCACTTAATTTTCAGTTTGATTCATGTGCATTTCTCCAAAAGTTTGTTATGGTAATCGTCTTTTTCAAATAATTACATTCGATTTGAGATTTTAGGGATAAAGATAACGGTCATGGTTTCTTCCAAGAAGAGACCAGAACACACATTACATTGAAGACATGAAAAAGGAACCAAAGTAAAGCTTATAAACAGGAAGATTATTCTGACGAATGGTGCTTCGTCTGCAAAGATGTTGAAGATTTAATTGCTTGTGACCACAAATGAGTTTCCGAAAACTATTTCAAATAGGTTTGTCACACATTTGGTCCAAGAAAGTGAAAGGATTTGACAAGTTTTCATACGTTTACAATAACATTCATGACAAAATCATCAGATCCTAAAGTCCTTAACCAAGAGAAATACGATAATGCCAAGAGAAACATGTGACCTGACTTAACCATGTTTAGAAACAAATGAACTGACCTTAATTAGTTTGACCGGAATTGAGCGGTTTCTTAGAACAAGAGATAAGTGGCAAAGAGCTAAGGCGGAGTCATGACGGCGGCAGCGGCCTGAATCCTCGGATTTTAACGACCCTTCTTGAGTTAATAGCAACGATAAATGGAGGAGGAATTGTTTCTAAAAGGAAACCAGGTTAATGATCTTCAAATGGTGAGAAACAAGCCCTAAAAGTGGTCCAACTAATTTTTTAGTAAAGAAAAGCCATATGGACCATTTTTTAAATTTTAATTATTAAAAAAAATAAATAAAAAGCTGCATGGCGTATGTGCAACCAGATCAAATACGTATTTTCCCATTCATTACAGGTCAAATGAAAGTTCGGTGATTTAAGGTACACAAAACTTTAGTGACTAAATAAATAAAAACCAAATAGTCGGTAGGATGATAATGATATTAACATTAAAAATTGAAAATTATTAAATTAGTGCTAATAGTGATTTATCGTCCGTTTTATTTTATTTTCCATTCTGTTTTTTTACACAAAATGAATATTCCAAGTATATTTATTTTTTCCAACTTATTTACATTTTATAATACCCTTTCAATTTAAAACCATGAGCATGACATCAACCCAAAAATCCCGAATATAGAAATTTATGAAAAAAAAATACCACGTACTGAGCCAAATACTCCAAATATTCATATCTACGACAATTAAATTAATGTGCCATTTGTGTAACTTTTTAAAACATGTGTCATCAGATTGTAAATTATAAATGGATGTAGGGGTATAAAAGAGATTTCACTTTATATTGGTTTGCTTAATATTAGGTGATTAATAATAAAATGATAATCATATAATTAATTTAATTAATTTGAATCTAAAATTTTGGAATCAATTGAATCATATTCTCTTCTTTACAGCTCTACATAATCAGCCATCGTAACCCTAGATTGCCTCGATCTATCTTCCTCTCCTAACAGCAAACATCAGCGCAACCATCATCGACACAACCTAACGCCACCATAAACATAACTATCGTCTCCTCTACACCGCATTAATTATAAGAAACCCGTCTTTTAACAATCATTGTCCACTTGGGATTAATTTCTAGGACTCGTTCATGCCGTGGTTGACTAGGTTAGGAATTGTGAACGGGTTCTCCAAGATCTCCCACCACCACAACAAGCGACATAGCGGAAAAATGTGGGTAGGGATGTTATTCGGGTCGGAACCGAACCAAACCGACCCGAATAAACCGAAAACCGAATAAGGGTAATTGTATGAACCGAAAACCGAACCAAATAAGCAATACGGGTTCGGTTCGGTTCGGGTATTATTCGGTTCGGTTCGGTTCCGACCCGAATAACCCAAATAACATGTAGAAGATGATTAATGAGTCGAATAACTCGAATAACCCGAGTAACCCGAATATTTTGTATTACTTTTGTAGCTTATGATTTCATAACAAATCTGTAACATCCCGAAATATCAAGAGTAGAGTTGAAGGGCTAAAAGAGTAAGTTGTGAAAGAGTGACTCGGCGAGTCCATGGATGGACTCGGCGAGTAGAGTCGCGAATGGGTCGCGTGTTAAGTAGCCGACTCGGCGAGTCCGTAAGGAGGACTCGGCGAGTAGGCGCTGAGTGGAGAAAACCCTAATTCTCGGGGTTGAGCCCTATATAAAGAACATTATGTTTTCCTCCTAGCCTCTTTATCACCCCTTGAGCCCCAGAAAACCCTAAATCACGGAGAAGCACCATTGTTGAGTGGATTGGAGCTTGGAGAAGTAATTGTTGAAGAATTTTGGGAGATTGAAGGCTTGGAGCAAGGGGCTTTGCTTGGATTCGAATTACATTGCAGTTGGGGCATCTCTTGGAGGTAATATCTCGTTCTTGGGCTATTGTTATGTTGTTTCTTCATTTTGGGGTTTGTGGGAACTTGTCTATGGATGTAATGGGAAGTCTAGAGGTTAGATCTGAGGTTGCTACCTCAGATCTGGAAGGGAGAAGAATCAGAGAGCATGAAAGTCCCTGTGTTGGAGTGTTTAGTGAAGCTTACATGTCCCAAACCCTAGCCCAATGTGCAAATGGCCTAGATCTCTTTGGATTCACGTAAAGTTTGCCACTTTACGTGATGGATGAGTGGTAGGAGGCTAGATCTATGTTTTGGAGCAATTGCATGGCCTGGAATGCTTCTGAATGGATTCAGACCGGTGGTACTCGGCGAGTCACATGGGTGTACTCGACGAGTTGCTTGAAGATGAGCTAGGACTCGGCGAGTTGGAAGAACAACTCGGCGAGTTGGATGAAGATGGCCTGGAACTCGGCGAGTTGGATGAACAACTCGGCGAGTAGGTTGATGATAGCCTTAGGCTCGGCGAGTCTGTTCTTGAACTCGGCGAGTCTTGTCGAAGAGTTCCAATATTTTCTGGTTGAGTCGAGAATCGGCGAGTTAAGGGATGACTCGGTGAGTTGTGTGCGAGTGGACTCAGAGTTGTGGGACTCGGCGAGTCTCGGGGTGACTCGGCGAGTTGAGTCGCGGACTGGGGAAGTTCCGGGCATGGGGACTCGACGAGTCGACGGGTTGACTCGGCGAGCAGGGTCAACCAGGAGGGTTGACTTTGACTGAGGACTTTGACTTTGACCAAGAGTTGACCGTTGACTTTAGGGTTTGGTCAGCGATGTGGCCTTTGGGCCAAGAGAGGGGTAGAATAGTCTTTTACCCTTAAGAGGGTGCATTGAGAGGATTGATTCTAGTCATGAGAGTATTTGCCTTACGTGTTAGGCGGTGGCGAGTTCGAGATTCAAGTGTGGAGATATCTGCTTTCTGCTTGCCAGGTGAGTCTTCTCACTATACTTTACCTTGAGTAGGTAACTAGAGTTATGTGACAGAGTATTGTATGCTATGTATGTTATGTGTTGTACTGCATTATTTCTATGTGATTTATGCTGTGCATGTTTACAGAGTTGGAACCGGAAGGTTCCTAGAGTTAGAACCGGAAGGTTCACAGAGTTGGAACCGGAAGGTTCACAGAGTTAGAACCTGAGGGTTCACAGAGTTTGGGTGCACGGACCCATAGAGTTATAGCCTCGAGTGGCTAATATGTGTTATGTGTGTGGTATTTTGGGGAACTCACTAAGCTTCGTGCTTACAGTGTTTGTGTTATGTATGTGTTTCAGGTTCTTTCAGGATCACGAGACGACACCGGCTTGATTGTACACACCAGAGAAAGAGTCATGTTTTGGAGGATCCTGGTTTTCTATGCAAGTGTAAATGGAGTTATGTTTTGTAATTCGATTATGAATGAGATTTTAAACAAAGTGTTTCTAGAATAAAATGATTATTTTAAATGAAAATTGTTTTGAAATTTACGGTGTTACAAAATCTTTTAAAAAAACAAATTAAACACTAAAAATTAAATATCCAAAACATCTATAAATCTATCTATAAGTATATAACCCGAATAACTTCATCAATATGGAATGAAACAAGTAAAAGAACATATATGGTTGTTTTCATTAAATTACCTTATTCAATGTCAAAGTCCCCATTGCTTGGACTTATAGAAAAAAAGTTAACTGTTAACATAGCATATTCAAATTTCAATTGATAACATACATAATAACACATTTAAAGATTGAGTAACTTATTAACACATCCAATTTTCAATGAGTAACATACATAATAACACATTGAAAGATTGATTAGTAGATTAAGATACAAATTCTTACTTGTGTTTCTTGATTTGGAACCCAATTTTCCATGAATTGAATGGAGTAGAAACTAGAAAAAAAGATGAGGAGATGATTCATAAAAGTTTGAAGTACGGAAGTCGATCAAAAACTAATGTCGAAGGAGCAATTGTCGATCAAAAAAATTGTCGGAAGGAGCAATTCGCAATCAGTAACTGTCGATCAAACAAAATTGTCGCAATCATCAATATGGAAGTAGACAAGTAGTCGACTCGATTTAGTGTAATAGGATATTTGATTTGGTGTATTAAGTGGGTAACGATCTTCGATTTGGTTTTTTTGGGATCGATTGTGATGATCACAGAACCAAATACGTAAATTGTGCAAGGGAAAAAAACGACTCTTCATATTCGGTTCGGTTCTTTAGACCGAATAAGCCCTTATTCGGGTAACCTGGACCGAATAACCCGAAAACCGAATAAGCCTTATATAGATACCCGAAAATCGAATCGAATTGCTTATTCGGGTCTAATTCGGTTCGGTTCTCGGTTCGATTCGGGTTTTCGGGCCAAATTCTCATCCCTAAATGTGGGTATTGGATGAAGCTCCGACAAGTGTTAGGGAAATACGAAATAGGTATAGAGAAAATCTGGATAACAACTGGATAACAAACTGAAATCGTGTAAAACACTTTCTTTGTTTGATATTTCGACCCTATTTGCCTTGGGTATCACGAAATCCAAACTGAGATAATTCCTGCTGTAGCAATTCTGATTTTAGGCACAAAATCAGAATTAATTTTGAGAAGATTAAGAGAGAGCGTTTCTAGTTTCCTGTGTTTCAACGGGAGTCGTTTTTTCCTTGATTTATCCAACAACAGATGAATCAAAACTGTTGTCATCTTTCAAGAATTACAAATTAAACCTTGTACCCTAGATTAGGTTCAATACTAACAATGTTTAGTAAATACTAGTGTGTACTCTCACACCTCCTAACTTGTATTATAAATAAAACATTATTCTTGAAATACTTGTTAAGTCCATTATACTAAAATATATTTCGTCATAAAATCACCAACAACAAGTACCTTTCTTGGCCAATGATCTTCCGGTAAATTGAATCACCGCACCATTTAAATAATTAATTCCAAATTTAATTTAACAACTTTCTGAAGCATGGGTACAAGATGCTGATGTGATGAACCCAAAATGTATGGCTTCTATTAGTATTTGTATTTCCATTTTAGAATATCCAATTTCATAAAACTATACATGATTGATGCTTTGATTCGTATTCTTTAAAGAAAAGTACTTGGTTACAAAATTACGTACTCTAATAAAAAAAATTATTTAATGCAACATATTAATATTTTTACGAGAAATGATAGGTGCACACTTTTAATTGTGTCTACTTCCCATCTTTGACAAGATGACCAATATTATAGCTTGCATAGTCTAAAAATTGAAATATAGATACTAACAGAAGCAAGAGTAAAACATTTAGTTTTATGCAAATTACAAGTGAAAATAACATAATATCAATCAAATTTCATCACAGAAAATAAACCCGGTGTCTGGAAATTACAAGTGAAGATTAAAAAGTAGGTAGAGATCATCAATTAATTCCAAATAAATTGAATAACCGCATCATCTACTTTGTTTGCTGATCACTTTTCTTTTCCTTTTTTTTTTCCTTAAATAATGTCTTTATTATTTTATTTATTTATTTATTTTGGCTCATAATGAATATAATTCATACATATAACTAGGAGCTTTTCAAGGAATTATAAAAGGTACAAACTACTTGTATCGTTATCAATCGTGTAATAATTCTAAAATGAATATTTTTACAGTCTCTATTTAGTTCTATACATTTTATTCTAACTTTTTTTTACATACAACCTTTGAGAGATGCCATTTGTTTACACAAAACCATATAGCAATTTAATTTGCTTTTGATTTAATTATTTAATAGTTTTTTAGCTTTATAATTTATAATCACAAATGTATTTGATGATTAAGTCAGATTACTTGTTAATTATTCATTGATGATTAAATCGTATTACTTGTTTGTTTTCTATTTTACTAGTAATTACATTGATGATTAAATCATATTACTTGTTAGTTATTCATTGATGATTAGGTCATATTACTTGTTTATTTTCTATTTTAGATTAAGCCATATTACTTGTTTATATTGTTTTCACTTGGTATTTTTCGTTTTACATTGCATCCATCAATGACATGCAATTTGTATGTATTCAGGTGCATGGTGAGATATGGATACACATATATGTACAAAGAAAAAGTTTTATGATTAATTTTTTATTGTATTTTTTCTATATATTGAATTATATATTTCATTTACCGTTACAAATGTAGTTGATTTCTTTTAGCGATACATTGTATTTTATTTAATGATGATTACAAATATAATTTATATTTTATCTCTGCATGTGTTATTCATTTATGATTACAAATGCATTAACAAAATATAGTCATACATTTATACAAGGTCTCTATTTTGAGGTGAATACATTTATACAAGGTCTCTATTTTGAGGTGATTTAATAATTTACGAATATTATTGTATTAATACAAATGTTTGAATTCAATCATGGTATAGTCTATCATTTATAATTAATTATTTAGTTTTATTCATTGATGAAAGAAATCGTATAAATCAAATGATACAAAAAAAACATTGATTATATATATATATATATATATATATATATATATATATATATATATATATATATATATATATATATATATATATGATTACAAATATTCTAAATATTTTTTTTTCAATATCTTTTAATATTTGATTGATAAAAACAAAGCAAAGAATGTTTATTTTTTTTTAAAATTTATAATGTTAAATGATAGTTTCGTATTAGAAAGATAGAATCTTTATTTTATAAATGATGTATCTATAGTTTTGGAAGGTGAAAGTTACATTTGAATCCATTAATTACATACTAGGTGTAAAACCCGTGTATTACACAGGTTGATTAAAAAAGAAATTAAATATTAAAATATAAAAAATAAATATTTTTTAAAATAAAATTTTGAAATAAGAAATAAAGAAATGTATTACTTGCAATTTAATATCATATTTATGACATTTAATATTTTACATATATAAATATATAAATATTATGTGGATTTTTAATTTTAAAATTTAGAAAACCTAAAAATTAACATGTGGATATTATTTATTTAAAAAATATCACAAAATAACATGTGTCAAAACTCATGAGAGATTGACCAAAATGGATCTTCATTTATTATAACAAATAAAGAAATGTATTCATTGTAATTTAATATCATATTTATGACATTTAATACTTTACATATATAAATATATAAATATTATGCTGTTTTTTAATTTTAAAATTTGAAAAACCTAAGAATTGACATGTGGATATTATTTATTTAAAAATATCATAAAATGATATATGTCAAAACTCATGAAAGATTGACATGTGGCAAAATGGATCTTCATTTATTATAGTTGATAACCTATTCATATTCAATTATATTATACTAGTTTATAACCCGTAAGAACCACAGTTATATAATTAATTAAACTTTTAAAATAAAAATTAAAAATTATTAAATAAATATGTGAAATTATATCACTTGACAATTTGTATTAAGTTTATTTTTATATTTATTCTAATGTTATTAATTTAATGTAATTAAAGTGAGAAATTTAAAATTTGAAATTTGAAATGGAAAATTAATAGGTTACAAATGACATGTATTAATTAGAAGATATAATATGATGACACATGGCAAAAAGATAATAAAGTATGCATTAATTAAGAGGCCTAATAAGATGACATATGTCAAAAGATAAATGAAATTATTCTTTTATTAGATAGGGAGATATATATATATATATATATATATATATATATATATATATATATATATATATATATATATATATATATATATATATATACTAGTTTATAACCCGTGAAACCACGGCTACAAAATTAATTAAACTTTAATAGTTAGAACACAAAAGTATTAATCAATTAAAATTGTTAATTTAAATAAATATGTGAAATTATATCACTTTATAATTTGTATTAATTTTATTTTAATTTTTATTGCATTGTTATTAATTTATTGTAATTAAAGTGAAAATTTTAAAATTTGAAATAGATAATTAATAGGTTGACAAGTGACATGCATTAATTAAGAGGTTTAATAGGGTGACACATGGCAAAAAAAAGAATAAAATGTGTATTAATTAGAAGGCCTAATATGATGACACATGTGAAAAGGAGATTAAAACTATTCTTTTATTAGAATAGGGATTGTATATTTTCTTTTATGCCCTTAAGTAACGATTGATCCACAATTATTCTTGCATTCTCAACCTTATCACATTCTCAATATAATCTCTCATTCTCTCTCTCTCTCTCTCTCTCTCTCTATATATATATATATATATATATATATATATATATATATATATATATATATATAGAGAGAGAGAGAGAGAGAGAGAGAGCATATACACGACCTTTTTCTTAGATAATATAGCGACATGCTTTATTTTTTTTATACATAGTAGCAAAATACTTTATTTTAATTCCATAATAGCAACATACATTATTTTTTTTTTACCAATATGCACATTATACTTACATTTGTAATCTATAGTAAGTACATATTTTACCTTTTTTACCAAGAAACAATGCACTTATATCTCTTTTGTCTATAATAACAGTATATTTTGTTATATATATATATATATATATATATATATATATATATATATAATAGAAACATAATATATATTTTTATCCATATCAGTAAGATAGTTTACTATATCTATCATAATAAATGAAAATGTTATTGTCACTTGTCATTCTCTCATTTATTTAGATACGTGTCATTTTGTCATAATTTTGAAATATATTTATTTTCCACTTGTCACTTACTTCATTATTTATTTCCACTGTATCATTAATTTAGTTTTCATAAATTAAACCTACTATAATAACTATTAATTTCAAATTTCAAATTTCAAATTTCAAATTTCAAATTTCAATTTCAAATAAATTTACACTTTAAACATTTGTATTTAATATTTTATTATAATAAATCATTTATTACACGGGTCTAACAATTAAACACATAATTTTAATTAATTTATTTTTAGCATGTTTTTCACTTATTTCATATTTCAAATTCAAATAAACTCTTCATTTAATTGCTCCTGTTTAACATTATGTTTTAATTAACCCGTACAATATACGAGTTTCACAACTAGTTTATCAATATATTCAATGTATTTACATATTTTTGTGCATAATAGCAACATACGTTTATTTTTATGCATAAAAACACAAGAATTAAATAAGTATACCTGCTGAAAAAAGGATGTAATTGTGGAGTTATGGGTCACACTTATATGTTCCTTGTTACCATGAATGAATATGAGACTAAAGAAATGCTCTTAATTACAAAGGACTAAAGGAATGTTCTTAGTTACCAAGATTAGAGAACAAACTTAGTGTAAAATGTTCCACTCATGCTAGTTTCCAAATAGACCGAAATGATTTTACTTCCTATTCAGTATACGTCTTTATCATGAATATAGAAGTTGTGCATTGGTGTAGCTATAAAAGGAGCGCGATTGCATAGTTTATAATAAAGTGGGACTATACTGATGCATCTTACTCAACTCAAGAGGCATCCTAGATAATATTAATGTTGAGTTAGAAGTAGTACCGATCATTGAAATACCTATAGAGATCAATGTTACAAAACTTGATATTCGCTACTCGTTCTATCAACCGGGAAGTAGCAAGTATTTAACCTAGACGGGGAGTATATATATATATATATATATATATATATATATATATATATATATATATATATATATATATATATATATATATATATATATATATATATATATATATATGGTTTAGGTTCTATGGAAAACAAAAAACCCTAAAAATCATAAAAATGCATTAAAAAATACTTAGAGATCACAAAATTTTTTTTTTGAATTTTTTTTATAAAAAATCGCAGCTTTTTATAAAAATTCGTTGAAAAAAAATAAAAAATCAAATTTTCTTTTAATAAAAAAAAGTTTTTTTTTCAAGTTTTTTTTTGAGCGATTTTCTTTAAAAACATACGATTTTCTCATAAAAAATGTCAAAAAAAAAGTTTTGTGATCTCTAGGTATTTTTTTTATGCATTTTTATGATTTTTAGAGTTTTTTTGTTTTCCAAATAACCTTTCCCTATATATATATATATATATATATATATATATATATATATATATATATATATATATGATAAAAATATTTTGTTTTTTATCTGAAAAACAGCTAAGCACACATGCTAGATTTATAACATAATCTTAAAGCCAAAAGTAAAGCTGAAAACACTAAGGTGCTATTTGTTTTCGAAGGCATAACACATTTGTAATGTGGAAGAAAGAAATTGTTTATTTTATAAAGTTTACAAAGTGCATAAAAACTAACGTTTTAAAAAGGTATTATCTTAAACTTAAAAAACTTTTTCATTAATTGTAGTTTTACAACACTGAAATTTAATTTATGAAAAACATTATAACCGTTTTTTTTTTTTTTTTTTTTTTTTTTTTTTTTTTTTTTTTTTTTTTGCAATCCTGTAACTTTCTTGTGTATAATCATGTATATATGACAAAATTATGATACGTTTAAGAATAAGCTGATCAGATTCAACCAAAACAACAATAAGATATTTCAAAAAAGCATAACCATCAACATAAACACAAGAACTTGAGAATCAATTGAAGCATGATTCAACATAGATACATACAAACACAAGATCGAATTAGAAGTTTCATGACCTAATTATGTGGTTAATTTTGATTTCTAATAAAATGTTATAGTATAATATCATGAGTAATTAACCAGACACACAAATACAAGAACTTGAGTTGTTAAGTAATGTCAATCTCATGTTAGGGAACACATTCCAAAAGTGATAAAAGAGAGAAAATAATAGATGATAGATTTGAAGGGGGAAGAGAGATAAAAAAAAGGCAGATATATATCGAGAAGGGAGAGAGGAAAGAACGTTACATGAGGAGGAGGTGGTGGTGATGTACGCAGCGCCGATGTGGAGGTCATTGAAGGGGATGGCTGGTGAAGGGAATGGTCTGCGAGAGTAGCAGAGGCATGAACATGAAATTAAATTTGGAGGCGTGTAGTTGAAGAAGCGTACAAGGTTAGACTTTTTTGTTAAACCTTAAAAGTGACTGTCCAAGTCATGTAAGAATAGATGATGCACATACATTAATTTTGACGTCTGTGATCTTCTAAACTACAAAAAGTCTTTGAGCAAAAAGTCTTCTTTCCGTTGACAAAAGAGGCCTAGAAGAGGTTTTGCAAAAAAAAAAACAAATACCACCTGATTGATCATCAAATCTATGGAATGGTTTGGTTTTAAACGACTTGGTTGAGTTGAGTATGAGGCATCTCAATGTCGTTATCATGAGCACATCTATTACTTATTATGTGCACATCTATTACTTAATTCATCCAGCTATCAGTTAATTAAATATAATATATCTTTGAATTTTTTTTATCTAGTTGTCCAAAAGAATCACCACATGTCCTTCGCATAAGCGATTTAAACTTGGAAGACATAAAAATCATGAGATCATGGAATACTTGCATAAATGTATAATCTTTATAAAATCTTCTTCCGATGAATTTAATCTCTTTATTTTTTGACCTAAAAATATATCGATTGCCTTTTATTCAACAAAAATGTGACAATATGGATAGCCCAACTTTGCATTATCTTGGTGACGATGATGGGATGGTTGTTGAATTAATGAAGCCCAATGTCCATTCCATTGTATGCAATCGGAGCATACATCCACAGATCATCGGAGCTCAACAGCTGCAAATATCACCCATAGGTAAACAATATCAAAAACCAACTCATGTTTTCAAACAAATACATGATATATATATATATATATATATATATATATATATATATATATATATATATATATATATATATATATATATATATATATATATATATTACGTAAAAATCCTTTTTAATTAGTATAATTGACTTTTGTTTATCACCTTGATTTGAAGCTGCAAAAACTTCACGTACTCAACAGCCTCTTCAAGCATTGTGCTTATATCAACCTTTGTACCATTAGGAACAAGATTTTGTAATATTCTTAAACGTTTGTTAATTTTTTCTCTTCTTTTCTGCAAAAACACACAGAGAAATTATGTTAATTAGTTTTAAAGCCACTAAAAAATAGTAAAATTAATTTGTGAATTTAGATTATATATTTACCCGTGCATAGACACTTTGTGGATCAGCTGCTGACCCCCTACTTGCTTTTGTCTTGCCATTTGAGCTCAGAATTTCAGCCTGTTTTGGATCTTCATCAGCTCTATATATTTTCATAAATTGCCCAGAAATGTCTACATCTTCGTTACTTGTAGAAACAGGCTTCTTACTCTTTCTACACTTAATCTTATCCTTGTTCTCATAGACCTATATACATGATCAAACAGTTATAAAAAGTTTAGCATTTCACATTCGAGATTAATCACTAAACTCAACTATATGCATGCAGCAAGTTTAACTTACATCAACCATGCTACTAGAACGTTTCATAGAAGTTGCAGATAATTCATTATCTTTAGTGGGACCACTTAGAGTGGGAAACAGATCCCTACTTCCATAGGAAGAATTATGGTTTTGTGAAGGAAAATCTAGGCTGCTATTTGTGTCATCTGACAAATAAACCCACGTTTCATCAACCCCATCAAGGCTAAGGTGCGGCCATAATGGAGAAGAAGCAGCGTTCTGTGGATCATATGGAATTAGCGGAAAATTGTCAAGCAATTGTGCCATAAAATATGCCTCCTCAGTGACATTTCCTCCATTGAAGGAGTTCCAATCTCCTAACATGGAGACCACAGATTCCATCCTTATGTTGATCGATGAAGTTGAATCTTAAGAAGTATATTTTGAACAGTGGTTGGAAAAAAAGCAGTATGAAAAGAGATATTTATAGGTAAGGAGACAGGCAGTGATTGGTTTGTTTGTTAAAATATATTATTTGTAATAAATTAGAATAGAAGTATTTAAAATAGGAGATTCGATAATTTTTTAAACTATTATTGAAAGCCTGTCTCAGGGGTTGGTACAGCTGTGCAAACTATGTTTGGGCTTAATGTAACCTTTCAGAAGTTTTAAATCAGAAAACATGATCATTGGTGGCGAAAGGGCACTCAGAAGGGAATATCCGTGGGTATATAATTACTAAAAAAACAATCAAATTGTGGTCCAATGTTCAATTGAGTAGACAGATTCAAACTTGTGCATAGATCCCTGAACTGAAGCTTTCATTTTCCCTGCAGAAACTGGATTAGAATTTAGAAGTTGACCACATGCAAAAGCAGTTGTAAACAAACAAAATAGTTTTGGTTGTAAAACTTCCCAACATGTAACGCAATGTGTAATATTCCATATATTTGCCAATCATTAAAATCTTAAATAACCAAACTAAGATTCTGTTCATTGCATTTTTAACATTTTACTCCCTTCCTGCTTCAAAGATTTGAACTTCTCTTCTATTTTGGCCAAAACAAATATGTGAAAACGAATAAAAGTGATGTGAAGCCAACTTCTGGGGAACTGGTGAACATCACTATACCTACAAACGGTAGAATTAATCTGATATTTCATTGATTGTGTAAATATATTATATATACACAGGAAACCTTTATCTTACAAGGAAACTGGATATATATAGACTAACCTAAAATAGGAGATCCTATATATAAACTTTATTTAAAAAGAAGATACAACTTTCTATACTCCCTTCGAGTTAGTGAATATATATATGTATATCATGCCCAAATTGTTCTTCTAAGATTTTTTTTACGAGTATTACTTTTTTTTTTTGGTAAAAATTGGCTAGTTTTGAAAATGATACGGTAGAAATTGGATGTTTTTTCTTTTCTTTTGTAGAAATAGGCTCTTTGCTCATGATCATGATTTTACATAACCAACCTTTATAATTTACAACTTTGGTCCTTCAATTTATATCTAATAGTTTATCTTCATTTTTTATTATTAAAAAACTTTAGTTTTGACCCTTATTATATATTATAAATATAATATGTAAATTGGTTTATTAAAAGTATATAATTAAATCTAATTATTATTTTTAGCAACTTATATTATTATTTAGATTAGATCCCGTAAACACCTTTAAATGAATTCCAGTATTGAATATATTACAATTATGTGATCGTTTTTATTATAAGTAACAATTATATAAATATTTTTATTATTTCTTGTAAACTACAAAATATCATCTATTCATGATAAATCCTGATAAAAGACAATTGTCATTGTTTATAAAATGAAAACCCAAAAAATTTAAATCTCAATTCATTTTTTATATTATAAATTTATCTTCTTTTAGTTTTTTCATCCCTTTCAACATATAAAATTCCTTCCTTCCTTCCTTTCTTTTTATCCTATTCTATGGAAGGTACCTCTTTTATCCTATGATTATTGTAGTTATGTTCTGGTTTATTTATCGTTATGAGTCTAGATCGTCAATTTATGATTAGTTTGTACTGGGGTGGTAATATTTTATATGAGAATGGTTTCATAAAGGATGATCATTCAACTTTGACCACTTAAAACATTGTTGTGTGAAATGTGTTTCAGATATCTCTCAGGATCACGGGAAGGCGCTGACATGATTGTGCACACAAGTTTGAGATTATGTTTTGAGGATTCTGGGATATTGTTAAAGATTTTGTTGTCTTTTGTTTTGAACAACTTATAAATTTGGTTTTGAGAACTGTGAAACTGTGTTTTGTGTGATTTTTAAATATGAAAATTTTATTTGAGAATTTAGAGTGTTACAAGTTGGTATTAGAACCTTGGTTTGAGGGATTCAGATGTACCATCGGGTATGTCTGGACTCAAACTGAGGATTTGAGATATTAGAGATGAGATACTTATGAGATATTAGAGCTGCATGCTAGATGATAGGCTAGGTAGTTCAGGAATTTAGAGCTAGAGTTGCCTGATTCATGATGTCTTAGCCTATGGGGATTGCTATTGATTGATATTATCTGTTATTTGCTCTCTGTGTGTGCTGATTAGGAGTACATAGTATGAACCTTTTAGAGAGAGTTTTGAGTCAAAGAGTAATCTAGGAGAGATACCTAGATGTGCATTGAGGAATATACAAAGAGAGTAGTTTGATATCCATGAGGGATAGAGTACTTGTGAATTAGGACCATATGAGGAGGACTTGGGATGACTATGGGTTGGTGTGGAAGGTAGTATTAGGCTCGTACTACTGAAAGCACCGGATTTGTATGTGACCCAAGTAAGAATCTTAGGATGCTAAGGAGCATGTATGGGTGGATAATTGAGTGTGCGCTTGAGCTAGTCCCTGATGATTTTTGTGTTTGTGTTTCAGAGGGACTATGCACAACCCCAGGGGTGGTGGTACCAGTGACAAGGAGATCCGCATGATCATTGCGGAGGAGGTGGCCGCAGCTATCAGAGAGCCCATTCCAGAGATGTTCGGGTCTATTAAGACCACGTTGATTGAGACTTTTGACGAGCGTTATGCTGTTGTCACAGAGGCTGTTGCTACTGAAGCCACTGTAACCCTGGTAGCTGCGAGACCATATGGGGGTGACTCGTTGTTGTTTCGAAAGTTCAACAACATGAAGCCACCAAAGTTTGATGGGACCCAGGGCCCGATTTCTGCCATGAGATGGATCTCCGACATTGAGGGGTGTTTCTATACGTGTTCACGCCTGGAGCACTTGAGAGTTCGGTTTACACTAAACTAGCTTCGCTTAGGAACGAAGGACTGGTGGAAGTTTGTGACGACTTATTTCACTCCTGCAGATCATGTTGTAGTGACTTGGGAGATGTTTACCCAGTTGTTCAGAGACGTGTATTTTCCCCAGGTGGAGAGGGAACGATTGGCCCATGAGTTTCTGTCTCTCAAGCAGAAGACAGAAACAGTGTCAGAGATTACGAGGATGTTTCATGAGAGAGCGTTGTTCTGCCCTGAGCATGTGTCTACTGAGCAGGCACGTGTGAGCCGGTATTTGAGCATCCTGAGGAGAGATATTCGGGAGTTCGTGGTGAACTTTTCGTATCATACATTGGATTAGTTACAAACCAATACCAAGAGGAGAGAGATTGAGCTAGAGATTCAGACTAGAGAGGATGGAGAGCCTCAGGGGAGAGACAGGAGAGCAGTGTAGTCGCAGCCGGTGATGAAGTGGGATAAGCCCGCTGATACGAGAGCAGGAGGCCAAAAGGGCCGCACTTGTGGCAAGTGCAACAAGAGTCATGAGGGATCTTGCCGAGCAGGGATTTAGTAAAAATATGGCAAAGAGGGGCATATGGTAAAGGACTGCCCCAAGGGATTTTCTGTTTGCTTTCATTGCAATCAGACTGGCCACTAGAAGGCCGAGTGTCCCCAACTCACTCAGGACCAGCCCAGGCTTCTGCTCCTGCTTCTTTGCGCGTTACTGATGGCCGACTGGGGAAGGCCGAGGCTCCGAGAATTTGGTAAGACTCGATAAACCTCCCCACAAGAGACTTAAGTTCAAATACTAGGAGCTTCATCTAGGAGTGGCTAGAAATGGGAGTCTGTTCTAAATGGGAATACTCATATGTGAAAAACAACATATTAATCACTAGTTTAACATAAATTCAAATAACTTGCAACAACCCATTAAATAAACAAAAATTAGGTCCAGGTTGATATGTCTATAATGTGGACTTGATCTTCTTATCATTATCTTCAATTTAAACTCTTCCATACTAACTTGATAATTCTACACTAAAGCGGATCCAAACCCACTAAGCTTTAATGCTCACTAAGACTTACTAAGCTGTAACACTCTAAATTCCCAAATAAAAATTTCATTTTTAAAAATCACACAAAACATAGTTTCACATTTCTCAAACCCAAATTTATAAGTTGTTCAAAACACAAGACGACAAAATGTTTAACAATATCCCAAACTCAAAACATAATCTCAAGCTGGTGTGTACAATCATGTCGGCGCCTTCCCGCAATCCCGAGAGGTACCTGAAACACATTTCACACAAAATTATAAGCACGAAGCCTATTAAGTTCCCCAAAATACCACGCACAAATAATTAGCCTCTCATGGCTATATCTCGATAGGGACCCTCCGGTCATGTATCCCAGTGAAGACCCTATGGTCTAACTGCTCAGGTCGGACCCTCCAGTCCGGTATCTTAGTGATGACCCTACGGTCTCACAACTCGGTTTGGATCCTCCGGTCCTATAGAGCATAAATCACAAAGACAAAATGCATGGTATCCAAGGCCGGTCCAGACGGTGGGCAATCCGGGCGACCGCCCAGGGCCCACGACTCCAAGGGGCCCAAAATTTATGGGTTATATAGTGTACATATATAAACCAAATATTACCAAAATGATTTTTAGGGCCTAAAGTTGGTTCAAACTCAAACTAGCTTAAAAGATAAATAAGTTGTCTTGCTTGTTATTGCTAATTAAACATGTTTATAGTGAAGAATAAATGATATTTTTTTTGAATCTTTATTATATTTGTCTTTAAGGGGCATTTTTTTCCTTTTGCCCCGGGCCCCATATACGCTTGGACCGACCCTAAATTGGTATCACATAACTCAGTATAAGTACATATGACCCTCCGGTCAATAAGTCAAATAAGACCCTCCGGTTATATAGTATTACCACTCAGGTAAGTATAGTGAGAAGACTCAACTCGTAAATAAGCAAGTATGTCTCGCACTCAACGATAGGTCTAGACTCCGCTTGCATATATCATAATCATTTCTAATTAACAATTTATAGTATCAACTCCAAGGATATTCGACTATTCCTTTACTAACTCTCAGAAAGGGTGAAAGACCATTTTACCCCTCCATGGTCTCCTAAGTCTATAACTTGACTAAACCTAAAAGTCAACGGAAGTCAACCCTCAAGTCAACAACCCATGTTGACCTAATCGTCGAGTGCATCTGTGCGACTCGCCAAGTTCCTTCTGTCCTTAGAAAAGTCGAGAAAATCCAACTCAACTCCCCCGAGTTGTCTCACCAACTTGTCGAGTTTATAATGCGTCAGACTATCGGGGAAACCCTAACTAACTCATTGAGTTGGCTCACCAACACGTTGAGTTCCTTCAATCCATTTTCTCATTCAGACGCCTTTTAGCAAGAATCAGGCCCAAAACTCTAGATCTAGCCTCATAAGGCTGAAATACCACGTAAAGTTGCAAGCTTTACGTCTATGCATGGCATCTAGGGCTAAGTTTGCCAAACCAAAGCTCAAAAAAGGGTTTAAGGTATGAAAGTTGGCCAAAACCGGATAAATCTCGAGTCTTAGCTTCAAGGTAAGCTCATAGCCATTAAGGACCCAAGGGAAATGCTAAAAATGGCCATAACTCTTTAATGGAGAGATCTAACAAACAAGTGATTAAGTTAGTAGGTTTTTACCTCCAAATGGCCGCTAACACTCAAAGAATGTCGGATCCAAGGACTCCTTCTCATTCCAGGCCTTTTGCTCCTCAAGCTCCTTCAAACAATGAACCCAAAACACACACCCTTACCCCCCTCTCTCTCTCTCATGATAATAGCTTGATTAAGGTTTCTCTCAGGGTGTTAAGGTGATGAGGGAGGCGGGGTAAAGGACTTAAGGTCCTTTAGATAGGGTGCAAACCCTGAAAATTAAAGTTTAATTTCACGCCCAGCTCCTAGTCGTCGAGTTAGGTCCTCCAACTCGTCGAGTTGACTCTAAAACCCGGGTGGTTATCTCAATTTCTACTCGACGAGTTGGGGCCTCCAACTCGTCGAGTTTCTCTATCAAAATGAATATAAATTAATTAAATTTTATAATGTCCAAATCTAAAGTCTTAGCTTCAGGTTAAGCTCAAAGCCAATAAGGACCCAAGGGAAATGCTAAAAATGACCATAACTCTCTAATGGAGAGATCTAACAAACAAGTGATCAAGTTAGTGGTTTTTTACTTCCAAATGGCCGCTAACACTGTAAGAATGCCGGATCCAAGGAATCCTTCTCATTCCAGGCCTTTTGCTCCTCAAGCTCCTTCAAATAATGCACCCAAAACACACACCCTTAGCCTCTCTCTCTCTCTCTCTCTCAGATGATAATAGATCGATTAGGGCTTCTCTCAGGGTGTTAAGGTGATGAGGGAGGCGGAGTAAAGGACTTAAGGTCCTTTAAATAGGGTGCAAACCCTGAAAATTAGGGTTTTCACGCTCAACTCCTACTCGTCGAGTTGACTCTAAAACCCGCGTGGCTATCTCAATTTCTACTCGACGAGTTAGGGCCTCCAACTCATCAAGTTGACCTGTCAAAATGAATATAAATTAATTAAATTTTATACCTAGGAGTCGGGATGTTACATAAGCTCTACTTACCATGGTCATATATGTTTATCCCTATAATACAAATAAGAAAAGGGTTAATATCAAATGGAAATCAATGGTAATAATCTTTTATCTTTAGTTCACTTATCTTTTGATTGTATTCTATAGGCCACTAAACATTTTTAGGTTTTCATTATACCATTATCGTAGATTTCGACCTTATTGAGTCATATTTATCGTCCACTATTTCATTCAATATGTCATAATTTGTTCATTTAGGCTTATGTGATGTTGATATTGCGTCCAATGTGGCATTTGAGATGGTAAGTTAACTGATTAAGATGCACTCTAATGGCGTAATGAGAACTCAAAAAATGTTAATGGCCCAATCAATATAATTAAAAAATAAGTGACCTAAAAATAAAATTGTGTATTATTGGTTATTATTTTATGACATTAACCTATAAAAATAAGCAAATTATGTATTATTATTGGTTGTTATTTTAAACATATTCGGCCAGCACAAGGCTATAAAGGCAGCCGACCAAACATGGCAATGTAGCCCAAGCTATCACCAACCTATGTTGACTAAGTGATCAACATGATTAACTAAGTCGCTTACGCTTACTACTAAGGAAGCTTTGCAAAATAACATGCATCATCAAGTCTGCGTGACTAATGTTTGGCCATGACAAAGGTTCTTTGTGCGATCCTAAGCCAATCTAGAAATTGTTTCGTTAAACCCGCTTCAAATTAATGCATTCACCAACAAAAAGAGAGAGTAGTTGGTGACAGTTTGGTGAGGAGATTTAGGTAACATCCGTTGACACTTTATGAAGAAGATTTTGCAACAATGTTCCTTGCCTCTTTTCAATGGACTATGTCACTTGCTTCACTAGATATATAAAAGGGAAGAGCGATAGGGATTTATTTATTTATAACAAAAAATAGTTAAAGATAGTGAAATCATAAAGTAGGATAGAATTGTCATTTTACAATGAGTAAATGCTTGATTTTGAATTGTGCAGTCTAAGGTAATGATGAGATTTGAAGCCGAAAACCCATTCCGGAACCGAAGCTAGAATCGAAACTGAACCGGAACTGGTTGGAAATAGATTACTCAAAACAATCATGTTATCGAGTCCATCATTGGCCTAAGATCAGGTATCGGTCGGATCCGATGCTAATCAAGTCTGAGACACAGAACTGAAATTTGTTTTTTTTTTCCTAGCATTCACCCTACCTCATTCCCTTCATAAGACAAGGACAAGATGAATCTATTGCCATGTCTTTAAGAGAAGAAATGGCAACAATCGATTATGTTTGGAAGTAATGCGGAAAACACGAAAAACCACAAACACACAAGAGACAATATTTATGTGCTTCGGTTAAGGTCACCTATATTCACGGACATGAAAGGGGTATTCTTTGTTCACAAGTTCTCAAACAGAGGTTACAAGTACAGTTTATCAGAGCTTTTAGTCACCGAACAGAGCTTTGTCAGAATGCTCTGTCACAATGTTTTGTCACAATGCTCTACCAGAATGCTCTCTCAAAATGTTCAACCATAAATGCTATGTTCTCAAGTCTTTAACAGATTCAATAGAAGGCATTAAACATAAAGAGTGAGAAGATATGGCATCCTTTATCCTATTGCAGCTTTCATGAAGGCTTTGAAATATTTTTGTTCCATTTTAAGCTGTTTTAACTGATTAGTTATAAGTCCAGTTGGCATGATATTTTTTTTCCAAAATGTAGTTCAAGGTTTTCTCTTAAATTAGACGTTGAATACACCTTAGTTGTTTATGTATTGACTGACTTTCGGTTCCAAATCCAATCCGGTTCAACTAGTTCACACCCCAAATCCGATTCCAAACGATCCAAAGTGGTTCTATATCCGGACAACCTAGTCTCGTACCCGAAACCGAAGCAAACCGGTTTTCTTATATATATATATATATATATATATATATATATATATATATATATATATATATATATATATATATATATATATATATATATATATATATATATATATAACTTGAGGTAGCTCCGATGAATGGATCTTCAAATTTTTTTTTTCACATCGGCTCTTCGGGGTTTATATTAATTCCCCAATTAATTATTTTCAAGAAAAGATCATGATAATATGATAATATTTTCTTGAAAATAATTAGTTGGGGAATGAATATAAACCCCGAAGAATCGATGTGAAAAAAAAAAAAATCTGAAGATCCATTCCTCGGAGGTAGCTCCGTGGAATGGATCTTGAGTTTTTTTTAACACACTAATTTATTTACGATTTTGTCATTTCGTGGAGCTATTATAGATTCTGCGGAGCTCCGCGAAATCCATGTCTATATCCGGAAATCTAATTTTTTTTTGACTATATTTTGAAAATACCCCCCATTTTTTGACTATAGCTGGTATTTTCCCTTTTCGATAATGATCATTTTTGTAACTTACATCATCAATAATAATAGTAATAATAATAATAATAATAATAATAATATTATTATTATTATTATTATTACTATTATTAATATTATTAATATTATTATTATTATTATTATTATTATTATTTTATTGTTAATTGAAACAAATTGTATCTATTAAGGTAGAGGCAGAGACGTGAAACCATCAAATCAAAATAAAAATGGACATAAACAAAAATAAAACGCTAAGCACATGACCAAATTTATAATTTAGTCCACGCACATCTATTACTAAAATCTTCCCATCCATCCAGCCATTCGATCGATAATTAAATATTAATCTCTTTGAGTTTTATGTATTGTCTAGTTGTCCAAAAGAATCACAACATGTCTTTCAACCTAAGCAATTTTAAACTTTAAATTAAGAAGACATGTATGCATCATCCTGAATCATTGAATATTTACATGAATGTACATAATGAAGCAATAATGAGCATAAAAGCTTCTTCTGATCGATTTTTATTCTTTATATTTTCTAAACTAAAAATATATATACTACCCCTTATTCCAGAGAAACTTAACAAACTTTAATATTGCAACTTTTGCACTCAACTTGGTGATAAAGATGAGATCGTTTTTAAGTCAAGCCCAATGTCCATTCCATTGTATGCAATAGGAGCATACATCCACATATCATCAGAGCTCAACAACTGAAAACATCATAAAATATTAGGATCCATAGATCAATAATTTCAAAAAAATAAAAATAGTAGTATGCAATTAATTAGTTTTTGTTTATCACCTTGATTTGAAGCTGCAAAAACTTCACATACTCAACAGCCTCTTCAAGCATTGTGCTTATATCAACCTTTGTACCATTAGGAACAAGATTTTGTAATATTCTTAAACGTTCGTTAATTCTTTCTCTTCTTTTCTGCAAAAACACACAGAGAAATTATGTTAATTCGTTTTAAAGTCGCTAAAAAAAAATAGTAAATTTAATTTGTGAATTTAGATTATTTACCCGTGCATAGACACTTTGTGGATCAGTTGCTGTCCCTCTACTTGCTCTTGTCTTCAAAATTTGTACCTGTTTTGGCCTTGGACTTATTGAATCTTGAGACCAATTTGAGTCTTCATCAGATCCATATATTTTCATAGTTTGTCCAAAAACTGCATCATTGTCACCTTCATCTTTGTTGTTATTAGAAACAAGCTTCTGACTTTTTCTACACTTTCTCTTTTCCACGTTCTCATACACCTACATATGTCAAATCATTATAAAAAACTTCAAAATAAATTCAAGAGATTAAATAAAGTTAAGCTTGCAAAACATTTAATAACTTACATCAGCCATGCTACTAGAACGCTTCTTAGAGCTTGCAGACAAATCATTATCTTGTGGCAAATGGACCCAAGTTTCATGATCAACCTCATAATTAGGCCAAAATGTAGAAGAAACTTCAAAGGGAGAAGAATTCTGTGATTCGTTTGGAACTGAAAACTTATCAAGCAATTGTGACATAAAATAAGCCTCATCACCGACATTTACTCCATTGAAGGAGTTCCAATCTCCTAACATTGAAGTCACAGATTCCAATTCCATCCTTGCTGAAAGTGGAAAGAAGTTGCAATTTGTTGATTTGTAAGATGTATTTTGAACAATGGTTGGAAGAAAAGAAACAGTATGAAAAGAGATATATATAGTTAGTTAGGGAGAGTGGGAAATGATTGGTTTGTTTGTTTAATAATATTATTTGTGATAAAGTATATCACATATGAGATCCGTATTTTATAAACTACTATTATTAAGAGCCTGTCTCAGGGGTTTGTACAGCTGTGCAGACTATTTTTTGGGCTTAATGTAACCTTTCAGAAGTTTTAAATCAGATTAGAAAACATAATTACAAGTGTCGAAAGGGCAATCATTGACAAGGGTATATCTGTTATTTGTTTGACTAGTTATATGAGATTGTGTTAACTGTTAAAGCGAGAGACAGGTATTAGCTACCTATGCATGTTTAATTTATGCAAATGTAAAGCCTTATTTTAGGGAAACTAATTAAACATTGGTTCACAAAGTGGATGAGAAGTTGACCACATGCAAAAGCACAAAATAATTTTGGATTAAAAGCTTGCTAACATGGAAAGAATGTGTAATATTTTGATATATTTGCCAATCATTACAAATCTTATGTCACCAAACTAAAATTCCCCTCATTTGACATTTAACATTCAACCTTTTACTCTCCAAAACCACGTGATGCATGCTTTTTTATAATCAAATGCAATCATCATCAAAGTCTTCTGCTTCCATTTTTTGTTCAAGATTAACATATAAGATAAAGCAAGTCTGTTGTTATTTGATTCTTGTTTGGTTGAAGATTCCAGATTTCTGAAATTGTGTAATTTAGCCAAGTTTGGCATTGTGAGCTGTATCAGACCTCCTTTTAGATTTTAAGATACATATAGGACAAAATATTTATAAAGGACAAAAGTTTAATTCCTTCAGGTGATTAACATACTTTTAATATAAAGATTAGTACATATGGATACTCAATAGGTCCTACATGATGCAGGAAAAAATAGAACTTCTAAAACACTATTCAACATGTGGGATTATTAAAACCAGGATATTTTAAACAAATAAGCTTTGAATTACTAATTTTGTTGTGTATTTGGACAAGTACAGTGAAACAACCAACATGGTAGTTATCAAGTAATTTTTTTTACTTATGGAAAGTGATATCTGATCATGGAACAAAGAAAGATGTTCATTATATGCAGAAAAGTTGCAACAAGAAGCTCCATTTAGTAGTTATCTATAAGACTAACCAGATTTTACAGCTTCAAAGATATCTATGCAAGAATTTTCTTTGAATATCGATGACAATCAAGCAAGCAATATCTATGTATAATTGGGCCAATTAATCACTTCTCAAGATTCAAAACTGTAAGATTCATTTTTTTTGGATGTCAATGACTATAACATGTATCATTAGGACAGAGATAAATAGTTCACATTATTCCTTCAATGATTCAGTTGAAGAAAAAAACAAAAGTAGCTCTCAATTAAGATCAAACGAGAGGTTCCTTATTGTTTATTTTTCTCCAATGAGTATGAGATGGGTCAAAAAATAGATCCAATTGGATGTTGAAAGAAAATATCGGCTAGAAGCCTAGAACAGTGCATTGTACATCAAAGTCATTGTCACATTCACATATTAAAAATGAGAGACACATGTTATTCCATCGAGATAAGTTTGTTTATTGAACCATATGTTCCGATTTCGGCTACCAAACATAGATTATATGAAGAAAAAAAAAACACCAGTCTTGCGGAAGAGAAGAACGAGCGAAAACAACGTGCGCCAGATATTCCCGCCGATGTTCCCGGTTGTGAAATCGAAGTCTTCGAAGGGTAATTTTTCAGTTCCAAGACGATGATTTGCTATTTTTGCGTAAAATCCTGCATAGATTGGCATTGACAATGACGGAATAATCGTGGGCTAATTTAAAAACCCGCCAACGCACGATCTTTGACAAAGGAATATAGTAATTACTACTAATGAGACAGAATAAATCATAATACGAGGACGTAATCTGATTAGAACTTCTGCAGGTGGGACCGTGGGAGAATATAAGAATATCCACATCTATGATTCTCTATCTGGTTTGGTGACACGTTTTCTGGTTCATATTCGAGTTCTAGGGTTTTATAATCATTAGCATCTGCGAACGCAATGGGTTTTGTTATTCATGCAGCAGTTCCTCATTTTCCAATATGATTTTAAGAACCCCTCATGTATATGCTACATTTTTTAATTTAAATAAACAACACTGCAAAAATGGTTGTGTTATATGTAGAAATTATCATTTTGTCCAAAAAGATTTAGATTAGATTGGTTTAAAATTTTGATTTTGTTTGGTCCAATTTTTTTAAGTGACAATTTTACGTTTATATATATATATATATATATATATATATATATATATATATATATATATATATATATATTTTAATTATAGAAATTTAAAAAAATTCTCTCTCTCTCATATATATATATATATATATATATATATATATATATATATATGTATGCTTAGATTATTTTGTTTTTACTAATTATTGTGTGTTAGAATGCACAAATCTGGACCTCCGAATGAAATATAATCAAAGATCATGATCTGAGGGTCTATGATATTCCAATATGGTAACATGTACCATATAATCACACAAATTTCAACATAAATGCATTTTAATCAATTAAGACAAATTTAAAAAAGAAAAAAATCAAGATTTATGGGATAATTAATGATTTTGATTTAAAAAATCTGTTTTTTTTTCAAGTTAATTCAATTTCAAATGTAATTTGTATGCATAAACCGATTTTATTCTATCAGAATGTTATTTTGTTAGAATGATATTCTGTAATTCTGTCAGAATGGTATACAACTATGAACATAATATTATAAACACATATTATCAAGACCAATAATTTTTAATAAATACAAATTTTATATAAGACAAAGCTTAATAGTTTATAATAAGTAATTACATTCATTCTTAAAGAATACAACTATGAACATAAATTACATTCATTCTTGAAATCTCTTGCAAAAAAAATATCGACATTCCTGAAAGAATCCTCATTTACTTTCTTGTTTCGTTTCTAGATGTCTTGTGTATGTTTGACCTCTAAGCCACTTCAAAATATGCTAGCTTTCTATGAGATTGACATTCTGTCAGAATTGTCACTACTAGAAAAAAGGCCTTTTACGACGCTCATTGCGCGTCGTAAAACGCTCAGACGACGCGCAAATGCGTGTCAAGGAAGGCCCTATCATAAAGAGAGACGACGCGCATTTACGACGCGCATTTACGACGCGCGTTTACGACGCGCAATGCGTATCAAGGAAGGCCCTGTCATAAAGGAAGACGACACGCATTCGCGTGTCGTAACCTTACGACGCGCGTGTTTATGACACGCAATGCGTATCAAGAAAGCCCATGTCAAGAAAGGCCATGTCATAAATAAAGATGACACACATTTTTGCGTATCATAATTTTAAATGTTAAAAAAAAATTATTTATGGATTTACTAATTTTCAAATTAAATTTGCATTTAATGTCCAATAATAGAAAATAATATATCATATATAAAAAATATAATCCATTACATAAAATTTAATGTCATACAAAAATACAATACATTGTAATACATTGGTATTAAGGGGACCTAATTGTACATTGCTATTAAGAGGTTTTCCCTAACTATATAACCTATTTGTATAACCAAGTCCAAATGAAAGTATCCACGACCTTCTTCCAGCTGTGTTAGATTCCGAACGAATTAACCTATATATTAATAAAAAAAATAACATTAACATATAGCAATAAATAATAATATTAATAATAATAATAGCCATATTAATAAGTGCATTAAGTCAAAAAGAAAACACAACTACGTATTTGTCTATTTTGTTGACTGGATGAACTATGTGAATGTGAGTAAATGACCCTATTACCCTTCTGTACATATGAATTCAAAAAGAAACACCCCTTTGTATGTACTATATATGTCAAAAAGCATCACCCCCTAGTGAACTATCTGAATGCAAGTAAATGACCATTCTACCCCTTTGTATTTGTTAGGTCAATAAGAAACACACCTATATATATGTCCCTTTTTTTACTAAATGAATAAACTGTTTGAATGCAAGTAAATGACCATTTTACCCTTCTGTATCTATACCCATCAAAGTAAAAGATGCTGAATGATAAATGATACATTAATGGATGATATGTCACATAACACATACCTACAAAAAGCAAGAAATGGCTTCATTAACTTTCTTTTCAGTAGAACCCCATGATGATTGAAGATGTGCTTGTGAAAGAAGACAACAGCCAAGAAGGTGAAGAAGTGTGCACCATTCGTAGTTTACACCCTGCATACCACTAGATGTTTGATCCTTATTTCAGGTTTTATAACGCTTCTGGTCCCTATTCCAAGTAAAATGACTATCTTTTTCAGACCAAAATAGACATTTTATTTGGACTATAGACCAAAAAATGCTACAAGCACCTCAGTTGAGGACCAAAATTGCAAAAATAAGCTATTCTCAGGGACCAAAATTGTAATTTACTCTAACCTTAAAGATACTATTAAGTTAGTTATGCACAAAATAAAATACTAACTTTTCTATTGAGTGGAAGAGCTCTAAACCCATTAGCTCTTGAAGCCACATTCTCATTTCCAGTATTGCCCTTTTGTGTGACACCAAAAGATATTCAATTACATGTTAGTAAACAAAAAAATATAAAAATGCAAAATTCGATAAAATAATAGTGATATGTGGATTTATAATAACCTTATCCTTTGTGACCTTTGTGCCCTTTGACTTGTTGCAAGATCAGGTGGTCTAGGAACAATAATATGCAACTTACTATCCATGCCACCTTCCTATATAACCATAAAAACAAAAATATAATTAAAAACTAAAAAAAGAAAACGTCTAAAAAATCATTCACAAGATCAAATGGACCACATATAATCTGTATGTTACCTTTTTTGGTGCCTTGTGGATAAAATTAGCTTGTTGCTTTGTGTTAGTGACCTGAGATGTAAATTATAGGCATCAAGTATTTATCCTTTAATATAATAAGTGTGCAGAAATGTTTCATTACAATGATAAAAGGGTATTTATGACCTTACACAAGAGGCCTCCCTCGAGCTTTGTCTTTTGGCTGCTTGACCTTCTACATTAATAGAATTGTTACCCGATTTTTGAACTCTAACACACAATGTTATAAAGTTTTTTCAAATTTATGGTTTATAAAACAATAATACATTATCCTGTTTGATTCTTTTTCCATTCCTATCTGCTTTTAACAATAATTAAGAAGCATAATCACAAGAATAATTTCAATTTCAGCAGTATAATTAATACCTGGAATAATCCATTAAATGTTCTTGATTTTGTTTAGCTAATTGACTTGCAGTAGGTTTCATTAAAGTTGAAGATCTAGGAAAACTTGGTTTCAAACTTGATTTTGTCTTAGATTTATAATTATCAGTTCTTTTAGGCTGTTGCTTCTGGAAGTTTGGTAGCCTCCTCTAATTTGTCTTCTTTGAACAAAGAGTTTTCATCCATTCTTCTTCTATCATCTGCACTTATTCTCTCTTCTACTGTCATATCACTACGAGCTTTTCCTTATCAAAACATCCCTATTTATTAGACAAATAAAAATGACAACATTAACCCCATAATGATTTCAAATTCTTGGTGGGGCAAATCAAATGTTAGAAAAACCCTTTTATCTTAGAAGCTTTTATCGAAAAGAAAAAAAGCTCTGAAAAAAAAAACTTTTGCGATTTGTAAGTTTGCCATGAAAACCATTTTGAAAATTTCTTTTTAACTATTCTATATTAAGATAAATTATAGAAAGGAAAAAAAAAAACTTATATTTTGGATATTTTTACAGAAAAAGCTTGTAAAAATGTATAAAAATAAGGGCTTTTTTTATTTCATGTAGCATAGCTGCTACTCCTCTGCTTACTTCCATCAAGCAAACAACATGTTTGGTAGCCACTTTCATATAATTTCTTGTGGGTGTGTGTGTATGTGTTTCTTTATCCTAATGGTGATAGTTTTCTCCCCAATAAATATTTGCTGCCACTTTCATTGTGGATATGGCTAAGATTAGTGAGAAAATAACACAACTGAGATAGTTTTATGGATCTTATCTGACCACAATCTTTACAGGAAAGTCTCTTGTTCCTGTGCATAAAACCACCATCAAGTTCAAGACTCCATTACTCCCCTTTCCAAGAACTCAAGTGTTCCATCGTTATTGCAGATCAATCATGAAGACAGATACAACATTACCTATCATAGTCAAGGAAATTCACTCCATGATCTTGGAGATACTCTCGAGGCAGAAAACGATGATGTAACTCAAGAAAACAGATTACTCCCAGCAATGAATAAAATATTTACCAAAGTAATTAATGGGAGTTTTATACAAAGGTATATTACTTTAAAAAAATATTTACCAAACTATTGTGTTTTGAAACTTAATTACCAAAAGGTTGTAAATTGAAGTTTTTATGCGGTGTATTATTTTCTCTTTTCTAATTTTAAATTAACTTCTTTTGTTTTAATTAGCTTCTAACTTCATCCCTATCACCATCATATAATGTCGAATACCATTAACTTTTATCAGGCAGCCATCTTTCTTCGTCTACAAAAAGTAAACAAAAAAAACTCAAATCTACAATAAGCGAAAATTAAACCTAAAGTTTCAAATAAATATTTACCCCAAAAACAAATTTAACCTGAAGCTACTAAACCAAATATAACGGGGTTGATCACTGATTGTATCAGAGACGAACTAGAAGGGGAAATGGGTCCGGTGAGATCAAGGGAGTTGAGCACTATTTGATTAGAATATGAACAAACACAGGGCAAAGATCAAATAAACTTTCTTCCAGATAAACTTTCTTTATTTAATATATTTTGACCAATTTTGAAAAGATGTGTAATACTTCTAGGAAGAGGATCAGATAAACTTTCTTCCAGATCATCAACAGGATACCCATTTTGAAAAGATGAATATTCTTTATATAATATATTTTGACCAATCTTGCTTCCAATTTGCTCCAAGTAACCTAATAATTTGCATCGTATGGTATGGATCCATTATAAGTTAACACAAAAAATGAAAAAAAAAGACAGAAATACCCCTCTCCATACCTGCAACAGATGGTGCTGCTTCTTTTGCTTCAAAAGCTTCACAGACTTTAGATATATCTATTATTGCATCACTCATATACGGGCGAAGAATATTCGACTCCCCAAGATCAAGAAACATGTTGTGAACCTGAATAATTTTGGTTTAGTTCATTTAATGTTTCAGTTAGAAAGATTTTATAAAAATAAGAAGATTTAACAAAAAAAAATCTACCTTGGATTCATATGCGGATAAGGTATTCTGTATCATTCGAGACACTTCATCAAGAGAATGACATGAATATTTTTCATCTCCCGTCTTTTCCTTAGTTTTATTGACTTTGGAAGACTGTAACAGAGACAAAAAAAAAGTATGGATTCCTAGCATATGCATACAGTATACCTGGCCTCATTGCATTGAAGCCGGAGCCACCAGCATCATCAGCATTTAATGTGGACATCTGAACAGGTCTTGCTTGCTTTTCGCATTGCCAATGATCACATCTAACAGGTTCAGCAACTGAAACACAGTAACAAGTTTCACATTGTTAATGATCACATCTAACTGAGGATTTCGACTGTTCAAAGGAGATTCTTATAACTAATTTTGACATAGCTTCCATGTGCAAGAATTACTTCAAAACATAGTAACACAAAAAAGGACAATACATGTAATCTACCTCAATGTTATTGCTATTGTACATTACACTTCAGATTTAATAAAAACATGTGTAGTTCCTTGCTCAAAATATATAATATAGCATGAAAACACAAGAGTCACTCATTGGAGCATTTTATCAAACAGTTGGTGTTCACCAAAAAGTATCCCTAAACAGGCAGTGGTTAATTATTCAAAGATTACCAGGTTGCTGTCTTATGTAGTAACAAAGCAACCAAAAATAACGAGCAATAGCCCAAGTTGTAGGAGCGTAGAGAAATAAAACATCAATTGTGCTTAGAAGATTCAAAAGATTTACAAACAGTGTAATTCAGAAAAAAAAAAACTGTTGACTGATGTCTTTAATAAGAATTGATTACTCACCTGCATATATAAATGCATGATGGTTCCATCATTGGCAGTGGGTAACAAGTTCACGACATCAATCACTCTGTAGTCACGAAACCTTGTGGTGAGATTCTTGAGGGTTTCAACGACCCTTGTAGGCTCGAGAGTAACCAAGTCGCAGGGTTGTGATGTCATACCGGGAATCCATAGCCAAGTTGGGTGAAGGAACAAGACAATTTAATAAGATAACTCTAAAATAGGAGATAGAAACCTAAATTGCCTTTTAGGTTTTGAAAACGTGAATTCAAGGAGAGGAAAAAACCTTTCTGGGCTTAGAATCCCTAGTTCTTCAACATAGAGCCCTTAATCATAATGATTTTGTAAGGTCTATTTTTGGGAGAAAAAAACCCTTAATATCAACAATCTTGTTCCGCCTTAAGATTTGACGAACGTGAAAGCTAAATTCCATCATCTCCAAACGATTCCATACGACTTCAACCCTTTGTAATAGCCTCTTGAGTTGTTCTATTATATCTCGTACCCATCGATCACCACTAGAAACCCTAGCACGTACTAAGTCGATAGAAAATGAGAGAGTTGGGATTTTAGAAGAAAATAAAAGACCTCCAGCTACCTACTAAGAAGCTAGACGCACATTAGGGTTCTTCGTCTGTTTGTTGTTTTGATTTATCTATGGGAAATCAGATACAAACGAGAATCAAGCTTTGCATTCCATAATTCATAGCGATAAATCATGGAATTCACATAGCTTCATTAAGCCAAACCATGGAAAAGAGAAATGTAGAAACGAAGGAAGATGAGAATAAGGCGGGGTTTTCTAACTTTTGGGGATTTTGTTTCCCGCTTAGTTATTAAAGGTTGGAAAATGCGCGTTCCATTAAAATTTATAAAGCGACATCCTTAGACGACACACATTTTATTATAGGTGCCCTCCGTGTTTTTATTAGACACTCATTTAAGGGCGCGCAATAATGCGTGACATAAATTCTTATATTTTTTAAAGAGATGACACTTTTTTAATGTCACACGCTTTTGCGTAACATAAATCAAGGAGTGTCGTGGTTTGCGCGTCGTAAAAGGCTGTTTTTCTAGTAGTGTGTATTACATGAGAATGTTTTTATACAAGGAGCTGCAAAAGGAGATAAACTCGAGGATGCTAAGTGATCCCTAGGTAAAACTTGAAACATCTGAAAAACATAAGAAACAAAAATCATGTTAAAACATCAGCTAATTGCAATACAACCCTTGCAAAATCATTTTTATGTGATCTACCATAATCATTCTTATGTGATTATACCGGAAATACAATTCAAACAGAATCATTCTTATGTGATTCTCCAAGATTATAATATTCTCTACACATTATTCAAATAGAAGAATACATTAGATACATAATATTCTTAAAGAATCAAATAACTATTCTTAAAGAATGAAACAATTGAAGATAAGAATAAACACCCAATGATGAGGAAAGTCATTATCACAGAATTAGCTTAATTAGCTTAAATGGAATACACTATAGAATGCATTCAAATTTCACAAAAATAAACCCATTTTAAAATACAAACCCCAACTCCAGTCGACCAACCAACACCTGATATATTTCATAATCAAAAAATGACTTCCTCTCTTTCAATATTGAAAGAAAATGAGAGGAATTTTTTTCCTATAGTACCCAAATAAGCTTTCATAAGATCTAAAAAATAAAAGAACCTCATTCTTTCCTAGCATATTTGAAATCATCTTCATAAAAATAGCAGCAACACTAACAGAACTATAGAAAATGTTGTATAAAACTATAGAAAAGGTAAACATTAGATGCCTAGTATGTTAGCAAGTTGTAGAAAAAGTTGTTATGACACTAAACCAAAAAAAATATCTTACAACTTTACCACATATGTTGTATAGAACTATTGAGAAGGTAAACATCAGATGCAATGTTGACATTATGTCGAACACATGGTGGGTGGAAGTTAAACTTTCACATTACACATAGCAAATTAACATGTCAAGATCAACATCAGATTCAACAACAAGGTAAACATCATGTGCAATTTCAGAAAGCAATTAGATTCAAGGTGCAAAATCAAAAATCAAATTCAAAACCAATCAATCGACTCAAGGTGCAAAATCAGAAACCAATTAACATCATATTCCAGACGCAAAATTGGAAACCAATTTAAAATTAGACGGAGTAAACGAAAAAAACAATCATACCTAACCAATAAAGAAGACACTATGAAATCGATACAGAGATGGAGAAAAACACGTTGGAGAAGCACCCACCAGAAGAACGATTGCAGGTGGACAGGAGAGTTGTGGAGGCGAGCTAAACGATGGAATTCATGAAAATCAGATAGTTCAGCAACAGGTGGAGACCCTCGACACCTTGATTCCAATTCACATCGTCGACAAGTGTGGCAAGAGGTTTCGATCACCTCTTTTGATCAGACAATTTTCATTCGTCAATAAGAAAATATGAGGAGGCAGAAATAGAATACGTATGATATGGGAGGCTATGGTTAAATAGTTGGTCAAAGAGATTTTTTTTATAATTCCATGAATTAAGGGATTTTATTTTGATTATCATGCTAAATTTACATAATTACCCTTATAACAATTTTTATTTAATTAATTATTCCTAAATTCCTATTGGCTCTAACATACACACAATATCTGTTACATAATACTTGTCAGAAATATTTTTAACTTATATATATATATATATATATATATATATATATATATATATATATATATATATGTTCTAACTATTTATTGTGTGGATGTATCGTTGATTGTGGACCAATCAAAAATTAAAAATAAATAAATAAATAAATAATTTAATAAATAAATAAGGATAATTAAGTAATTTGATAAATAACTTCCATAACTACTCCTTATAATCATGCTAATTACATTGACTTTTAACCTAATTTCTCCCTTATTTATCTGCATCCGTTCTTCTTCCTCCCTCCCCACCATCAGTCGTTTTTCTCCTCGTCTCCATCACCACTTCTTCATCCTCATCGCCACTGCTTCTATTCTTGAACGATTGGAGATAAATATTTTTAATGGGAGGACTACAAAGGTTTTTATTCAAGAAAATATTTAAAAAGTTGAAAATCAACAAGGGAGCGTCAAATCCAAATCGAAAGAAAATAATTAGGTTGACCTAATCTTTCTTTATATCAGTTATCCATACGCATTTTCTTCTTCCCCTGATTCGATTCTCCTTGCTCCTCCTCCTCTTCCTAACAAAAAATGGAACCTAATACAAACGACACATCCTCCTAATTTGAGTCTTTGTTTCGAAGCTCTGCGTATGAAAGGAAAACGAGTGCACACTTAAATTCCAACTTGAATCGTCCAACTTCAAGGGGTAATCACTACTCTGTTTTGACCTAGGGTTTGTTTCCCTCTTTGCATCCATCTCTATTTCTCCGATCTTCACCTGCACGGTATGGACACCCCTGCTTCCCAGCACCGCCAATGCCTTCCGACGACGCCTACAACTTTGGTAAATGTCTCTATTTTTCCTATCTCGTATATGTTTTCTTGTTATGAAATTATCGTGTGTATACATCCAGAAGAAGCAACCATATACCTTTCATTAATGTGGAAGCTGATATGCATCTAATTTTTAAAGTTACCCAAAAGACGATGGTCTTGTGAAAAGGGAACAACAAGTCTTTTGCTCATACTTTAATGGTAGAAAATTAAGTAAACTTTTTTTTTATATTATATTTTTAATGGTAGAAATTTTTTTAGAGGTACTTTTTTGTTCTTGATCATTCAGTATAGATTTAGAGCTACCCAGAAATTAGATAGGCTTGGAATGCATGAAAGTGATATACCATTCTTATATCTCGGTTTATAGATGGACACATGTATCTGTAGTATACCATTCTCATGATTTATAATTTTTATATCTTACTTTATTCGATTCCCCTCTCTCTAATTCTATAATTCTTTATCAATATTTGACATTTGATAATTCTATATGTGACAAAAATTGTTTGAGTATTTCAATGTTTATGAATTTTACAATTTTTTAAAAGGCACAAAATCTCTATTACTTTTTTGAGGTAGTCTTGGCTCATTGTCATGCTAATTTTGACTTAATGTCCACTGTTTTTGTGATATCTCCATCTCTCAAGTCTAGAAAGCCATCAAAGTCACAAAGGCGAGCACCACACCCCACAATCTACGATGAGGTAGATATCATTACTAGATTCCCCACAATTGAACTGTTATGAGATAGAATACTCCTACTGTTTTGTGTTTGACATTACCCTCTTCTTTATATTTTCTAATTTTGTGTTTTTATCAATCTTTCAATTCAATATTCTTTTCGTTATTAGATGCACATTTCAAATTGATGTGTTAAGGGTGATCTAGGTTCGTCTTTTGATGAAGCATTAATATCTTGTAGTTGATAACATTTGCATATCATTATGTTAGTTAGGGTAAGGCACGTATAAATATGAAGAAAATTTGCTTGTTATACCCCTCATCCACAAAACATAAGTTTTTATTTTATTGAATTAGTCTAGATTCTATTACTCAATGTTGATTTTTGAATTGTTTTTTTTTATCATGAAACTGAAGACTAAAAGGAATAAAAACAATACAAGATGCATTTTTCTAATATGTATTCGATCAAAATTAATAAAATTTGTTTTATTATTTTTCATATAAATATATTCTTACATAATTCGATTTTATGGCAATGCTGAAAAGTATCAGAAATCGCCTTCAAAAGGGTTTTTCTTCGTCTGGAATCGTCTAACCATCAAATCTTTTCAGGAGGGTCGTATTTATATGCAGGCAGTAATCTTCCGGAGCAAGAAAATAAAACTTGTGATCACAAATATTGGAAACACGAACATAGATTTGTTGATTTTTTCTAGAATTGTAAGTTAATGAAGTATGATGCTATTGCCAACATTTTTGGAGTTGCGTTAAATAACTGTGATCGCAAATATAGAAATACGATCATAGATTTTTAAAAATTCTTCCTAATGACTTTTTCGACTTTGCAAATCCTCGATCAACAAATGCAAACGCAAATGTCCAAATATATGATCGCGGATTTGGCTTTCTGGCACGTTTTGGACACGATTATTCAGTTTAAGCATTCCAAGTCATTGTTCAGCATCATTCTTCAGTTCCAACTCCATTTAGGCTCCAGATATGCATACAGCTACTCCCAAAGTACAGCTCAACACGAATTATCTAAAAACGACAAAAAAACGCTAACAGTATGGGAATTCTGATAAAAGATATAAGCTAAACATTATTTAAACTAATGACATGAAAATGTATAAAATATGATGCTAAATGCTAATATAAACTACCCTAGAAGATGCATAAAATGGCATCCATCAGACCACTAGATTGGATTATATCCCCTTGCACGTTTCATTATATACACCATATGATTTAATGAGTCAAACATCATTCACAAACTGTCCTCCAGCATCAACACCAGCGTCAGTGTCAGCACAAGTGCTAATGTCTACATAGTATCAGTGACAATGTGACCTTTTTTATAATAGTCTGATACCTTTTGTGGATTAGTCGGTGAGACACTTTGTAATCATTGATATATTTGTATTTATAGAATCAATATTTGATTCGTAATCTTAGTGTTTAGGATCATACGTGTAACACCTAATTCAGGTATTAATCGGTTTTGGACCTTAATATTGAGATTTATTGCTTTTTGTCCCTGATAATGTAAGACTTGGGGAATGAAGGGACTAGTTTTTGCCAAAATCCAGAAGTTGGGGCGTAGCCCGTTATGATGGGCATTCCTTTGAGAGCATTGGGTGTAATGTCGTAACATGCAAACCCTATTTCTTAGGGTTGCTACCATATTTATTAAACATTATAGCCCAAGATTCTCTCATTTCTCAGCTCGCATTGTCCTTAAAGTTCCATTTCGAAACCCTAAATCATCCCAAGAGAGTTTTATCTCGTTGTGTGTGTTTTGGTGGGTGTTTGGAGCATATTCAAGAAAGAGAAGCTTGGTGCAAGGTCATTGATCTAGAAGGAGCTCATGGATCCATATTTCCCACTTTATTTTGAACTTGTTTGAGGTATAAAGATCTTACTATGTTTATGTGAGTTTTGTTCTCTTTTGGTCCCATTAATGAGATCTAGTGGTTTGATACCACTCCAGAAGTTATGAGTTGCCCCTCTTGATGTTTATGAGGTTTATTGTCCATAAAGTTGACATCTTTAGGGTTAAGGACCACCCATGCATGAGCTTATGCTCATTTGGTGATAAAAGGATGTTAATTCTTGAGGTTGGGTCTTTATGGAGCATGCAAAGTCACCAAGTCAGTTACTTTATGGGTTTAGATGTTCCCAAGGGTTAGATCTATAATTTGGACTCCTGGTCTTACGCACTAAGTTCTTAAAGTTGATTTTGGCTTAAGAGGCACGTACATCGGGCGTAAGTTCTCATACGCTAAGCGTACGTGTGTGTTTCCCCAATCCAACCAATCGACCCGGTACACAAGACGTGCTAGGATAACGCTCAACATAGCGTTGGGTAGTGGACTTTCCATTTGGGGCCATCTTTTAGACTTTGAGGTTTTGGGCTTTGGTTGGGTTTTGTGCTATTGAGCTTATGATAGACTTATATTATCTTAGAGTCTTGGACTCCTTGTTGGGCTTGCCCCGTTGGAACTAGGAGTGTGTTGTTGGGCTTTAGTGGGTCCAATGGGATTGGGCCCTTAGTGGGCCTGATTAGTTGGGCCATTGTTGGACCTAATGGTTGGGTTTAGCCATGAATAGTGATTAAGTATGGTTTTGGTTTGTTTGAATCAGATCGAAGAGCCGGTTCACAGCAGCTACGAGTGTAAGATCTTTTATCTGTCGATTGAGGTGAGTTTCATCACTATGTTTAGCAGGTCGTAGGAGCTAATGCCAACACAAGATCTGTTGTGTTAGATTACTCGTTATCTATGTGACACTTGTATATGTACGTGATGTATGCTTACTAGGCGGGGCGTGATGGTTATTCTATATGCTAATACTTACTATGCTTATATGAATTGCATGTAGGCGGGGCCCGTTATGCAAGTTAAGGTGGGGCCGTTATACTCAATGGGTGGGACCCGTTATGCGAGTTAGGGTGGGGCCTGTTATACTTAGTGGGTGGGGTCCGTTATGCTAGTTAGGGCGGAGCTCGTTATACTCAGTGGGTGGGGCCTATTTTGTGATATGTATGTATGGCATGTGGTATCTTGGAGAACTCACTAAGCTTTGTACTTACGGTTTTCATTTTACGTTTCAGGTACTTTTTTTTTCAAAGGGAAGAGCTTAGGATGATTGCAGAGCACACACCACATCTTTATGTATTCTGTGATTTACTCTGTTAACAATAATGTATTAATAAGCTTTGGTTACCTTGGTTTTATGAAAAATTTTGGGTTATATTTTTGGAACGTTAAAAGTTGGTATCAGAGCCTTCATTTGAGGGATTCGAACATACTCTCGGGTGTGTCTGAACTCAAACTGAGGATTTGGTAAAGTCTTTTCAAAAAGACATGTTTTTTTTAGAAAAAAGTTTTCTAAGAAAGGGGTGTGGTAAATGCAATCAGCCGAGTTCAAGTAAGTTTTTCCCAAAATACCCATACATGTTATTCGATATGATTGATTTATGGATTTGTGAATTGCATGCTAGTTAGGTCTAAGGATCTGCTCAGTTTCTGCATGGTAGAATGCTAAAAGAGATGTCATCTATGCATATTGTATGAGCTTGTAGACTTGCATGCTAGTTCTCATTATTCAATGATAGATTAGCCTGATATTCAATGCATAAGGCAGTCAACAACGAGAGTAAAGGTTCCTAGCATGATTTGTAGGGTGTGAGTTTGAATGTTCTCGGGTTAATCAATGGCTCGAAGTGCTACTGCACGAATGCTTCTTGTTTTGTGCTTTGTGGGACTCCTAAGTGACGTGAGTTAGTTGTTAAGTGAATATCTTAAGTCGCATGTAATAAAGGTTGAATAATCTCAGAGTGATGGATTTGACCCTATTGTGCAGCTCTCGTTTGAGTCTAACCGTTGTAGGGATGAGTCTTTTACTTTAAGGATTATCTGAGCTTTGTTGCATGTGATTGTCTTCACAAAGTGTTCTTCAGCAGCTGATGGCAGGGTGAGGCCGGGAACCTAGGAAAGCATAGGAAATGCTTCAGTGGGTTTTGTTGCACTGTTTAGCGAGTGCTTGGAGTATTAGTTTGAGAATGTGACTTGGAGGATTCAGGATGATTCTTGAGGAAAGTATGGATAGGTGTGGAAGGTAGTATTGGGCCCGTACTACTGAAAGCACAAGATCCATACTCAAATCATGGAGAGTCTTGGATAATCTAGGAAGTCTATGGGAGGAGGGTTCTTGGGTATGTTCTGATCTTTTGTATGTTGTCTTTCAGTATGGCGTAGAGCACTCAGTAAAAGGGTTCAGATTCTGGTTCCGACTTAGGTGCAGGTAGTGAGTCGATCGACGAGTGGATGTGGGAGTTTATCATGTCAGAGGTTACCCACGATATTTTGGAATGGACTCCTGTGATCTTTGGTTCAGTCAAGGAAAGGATACTGGAGCTCTTGGATGGTCGTCTTGGGGCCTTTCGGACCGATATTATAGTAGGGCAGTTGGGGGCTCTTCCGGAGCCCACGACTTGTGGATCCTTAGAATCCTTCAGGAAGGAGAATCATATTTCTAGTTCTCGTCATTTGGGATTGGAGGTGGTTTATGCACCATGTTTTCAGGAGGGTCAATCCCATGATTGGATTGCTGCGGAGGTTTTGCTGGCTTTACGCGAGGAGTTACCCGACATCATTGGGCGTGTCACTGATAGATTGGTTGCCAGGTTCGAGGCTCAGACCTCGGACGTTCAGGTGGTTAATGGGATGGTTGGGGTAACCATGGAGCGGGAGATTGGTTCATTTTAGCATCTAGGAAAGAGGAAACGGACCCATGGTCTGGCTCGGCGGTTGGAGCAGTTGGACGTTGCCATATATAGTGTTAGAGACCCAATGGACCTTCGTGGTTGCACGAAGGACGTAGGGTCACATGAGGACGTGCACAGTAGGTCTAAGTGTGACAGGTGCGAATGGAAGGGCCACTTCTGCCAAGAATGCACATTGGAGGTAGAATTGTGCCATCGTTGTCATCAGCCAGGTCATATCAGGGCAAATTGCCCATGCTCAATGGTTAGGGTAAGCATTATCTAAGTGCGACAGGTGCTTTTTCGGGTATGTTGTCTTTTGTTTTCATCTTGTTTATTGTAAGAATTTATATTACCTGAGAAATATGTATTGGTTTGGGGTAAGCATTATCTTTGGTTTGGTTCTCTGCCATTGTCTAAGTTATATAATCAAGAATTGTTATATGCCATTTTGCATGTCATGAATCATTAGTAGGTCGTATCTTGTTGAGAGGGTTTCAAAGTGTTCGGTTGCTATCCCGAGTCTTTTTCGAGATCAACTCAGAGGTCGTGTTTGGAGGGTTGTTGGGTCAAAAATATGGTTTAAACTTTGCTTTTCTAGGAAAATATATTTTTATGTAATGTTGTATTTGTTTGCGGTTTGTGTGTACAGCCGTACACGTGTGTACGGCCGCACACCCTGTGTACGGCTGTACACATGTGTATGGCTGGAGGTCCATATAAATAGAGGAGTGCATGTGGGAGTGTACGGTTAGTAAAAAAGAGAAGGCTAGAGAAGAGAGAGAAAGTTAGAGAGAAGAAGTGTGTGTGACAGAGAATCTATTGTAAGGAGCATCAATCATATCATCAATATATTGGATTCAAGTTATCCTTCTTCTCCTTCTCTTATATATTGATCTGACATCATCTAATTGATTGGGATTCCGCACCATCAATTGGATCTAATTGATACACAAGCAATTTTGGGGACTTACAATTGGTATCAGAGCTTGGTTGTATCAATCAGTTTTGTCAGATCTGGAGCTTATTTGATCTGATTTTGAAAAGAGAATAGCGTTTTTGGATAGATCTCGCAAAAATAAGGGGGGGTTACTTCTTTGCATTTTTCATAAAAACGAGTTTTTGATCGAGTTTTGGAGCAAAAAAGGGTGAAAATGTCATTTTTTTGCGAATCTGTTGAAGGTGTGCGGCTCAGCAGCGAAGGTATGCGGCATCGGTGTGTGCGGCTCAGCAGCCTCGGTGTGTGCGGCTCGGAGTGCGGCTCGGTGTGCGGTCTTGGATTATGGCTCGGAGTGTGCGGCTAGGTCTTCGGTTCTCGGTCTGGCCTCGGAATCCACGGCTCAACTTCGCTCTCGGATCAACAACGCCCACCTCGCAAGCAACAACCTCGCACAGCAGCGCTTTCATAAAAAAAGAAACGGGTTTGAAGGTGGTGAGGATCGAACCCGTAACCTCTAGATTCAAGTCAGCGCGCCTTGCCATCTCATCCAACCATTCTTTTGTGACAATCCTTCGGTTTTTAAAACATAAGCTAGTCTTCTCAGTTCCAACTTTTGAATTTTGACATTTTAAACCCCAAAAATTCAAATTTTATTTTTTAAAATCCTTTTTCAACCCAAATTTTTTTATTTTAATTTTTGACTTTTGACTTTAAAATTTTGACTTTGACTTTCAAGTTTGACCTTTGACTTTAAACTTTGACTTTCTCGTTTAACTTTTAATTTTTCAAATTTAGCTTTTTCGGTTTGACTTTTAAGTTTGACTTTTAAGGTTGACTTTCCCGGTTTTTAAATCAAAGGGCAATTAAAAAAAAAGAGTTCCACATCAATTCCGGTAAATGAAGTTTCATGTACTCCATCTTGTAAAACTACGATTAAATTTTTTCGCGAACAAATTGATTTGCTAAAAAGGGAAAATGAGGACCTTAAATATGAAGGCTATACTCTAAGGAAAGGGCAGAAACCGTTAAAAGCTCAATTATAAACCAAAATCAAGGATTTCCGAAAACTCCAAGAAGATTACAGCAACAAGTGTGAAAATTATGATCACATTAAGAAAAAACTTGCTGATGTAATTGAAGAACTTGACGCTTTGAAAATAAAGTGTGGAAAAACAGATGCTAGTTTCAAAAATTACACTGTGTCAAGTAAGACAGTCGAGTCCTTATATGAAACCCAATTAAAATTCAAAGAAAATCAAAACAAGTGTCTAGGGTATGATAGTGTTCCTCCACCTTTCAATCATGACTACACATCCATCCCTTTGACACAAGACAAAATTGACAGGGAGGCACATCTTCGATATGGCAAACCAGCTGGATTTGTGTCAGGAGGTATTCAAGTTGAAGATACTAATGCTTCTACTTTATGTGTAGGTAAAGTAGCAGAGGATGAGAACAAGGAGAACACCATTGAACAAACCAACATCTCCTTGAACTCTGAATCTGTTGCTTCGAACTCAACTGCTTCTGATCAACCTATCGTTGAGAAATATAGGCCACCAATTCCAACGCAACAAAGTTCTTGTTGCAAGTGTGCATGTGGGAACAACAAGAGACAAGGCATGGATACGCCACCAGGGGCAGGAAGAAACAACTTCACAGTGAAGAAAAAGACTTGTTTTCACTGTGGAAGACCTGGACACATTTCCAAAAACTGTACTAATCGAGCATACGTTCCTTACTATGCAGAAGGGTGGCAGAAAACACCAAGAGGGAGATACCCCAAAAGAAACCCTTTGAGGCCATATTCAGAAAATAGCGACTGGAATGCGACAAAGGCCAAAAATCAATCCTACAAGGTCAAGAATCCAACTCCCAAGGTCAAGAAGGGAATGTCGGTCAAGAAGCCAAATCCAAGAGATGCTCCCATGAAGCCAAAATCAAAGTCATCTCAACGGCCGACATCAAGATCAAAAGCAAGTACTGAGCCACCCATCAGAACGAAAAAGAAATGGGTTAAACCCAACTACAAATGGGTTCCAAAGGCTCACTTTTCCAAATCTACTAATGATTCTAATATTTCTACGTCTTCTGTTTGTGATAAGAAGGATATGTCATGGGAGAGAGTACCATGCAAGGATGACAAAGGTCAACCCAGTTTCAAAATGGACTGGGTTCCAAAGACCAACTGATCCTGCTATGTGTCGGAGCAGCTATGGAGGCATATCATCATACTTCAGTTTCTTGATAGTGGTTGTTCCAGACACTTGATAGGAGGCATCTTTCAACTGTACAACATTCAGACCTTTGTTTGAGAGTATGTGTCCTTTGTGGGAAAGGAAGAAAGGAAGAGATCACTCATGGGGTTAGTGCTTAATGACATGAAGAATTTTCGGATTTGTTTTGAGATTACGCGTGCTGTTCTCAGACCTTATGGATGCAAATTCAATCGGTGACTTACAGTTTGAGTTTTCTTCTCTATACTCCTAAGTTTTTCTTAAGCCGATTCGCTTTAAAGACAAATTTTTGTTTTAGGATAGTTTAAATTTGCGCATTTACTTTCGTTTCTCTCCTATGCACAAATTTAGGGGGAGAAATAAAAACAAAACAAAAATTAGAAAATTTAAAAAAAAATCAAAAATTAAAAAATAATAATATGTTGGTTATGGAATGTGCTTGAGGGAGATATTTTGGGAAGTGATATTATCAAGTGATAACGGGCAATCTGAGTCTGTGTAACGTACCCAAAGTTGAAGGGTCTATGCTCTGGTTTGATGCGTCGGTAGGCACGAAAGATTCTAAATGGACATGACTAGGCAGAGTTAAACTTAAGAAATCAAATGACTTGACAAATCTTGACCTAGTTAGATCCGTTTAGCCTGACAATACGACACTTGGATAGGTTGAGTAGGGAGATATATATGGGAATCTACTCGTCACATTAAATGAACCCATATCTGGAACCATGGTTTAACTTTTCCTCCATGTGCGGATTCTGTCCTTAATTCCGGTATTGATGGGGCAACTTGTAAATTCTGATAAATTAGGCCTGTAGAAAATCATTTTATTTCTTTCTGTCTGTTAGTCATATGTTACCTCCTCTGCGTGATTGGAAGAGATCCGACTGGGACTGTAACATATGCATCTCTATTTCTCTGCATATATATATATATATATATATATATATATATATATATATATATATATATATATATATATATATATATATATGAAATTCCTCATATCTGTTAGCCATATGCTGTGTCCTTTGCGTGACTAACAATCCGACCTGGTACACAGCATATGCACTATAAGTGATAATACTCTGAATCTATCTTCTCCCCTAATGATGGTCTGCTCATCCGATGTAAGGAGTACTCTGGAAGTCCTTGATTACCGGGGCATATCTGGAAGTGGGAAACATGTTCTAGTACAATTAAAATTGAACACTCAAAGATTGTCTATAGATCTCGCTGCTCAATTTAGGTGGACAACAATATCCCTGGTCGTCGTCAGCTGAATGGTCCTTAAGATATAGTATCTAGAAACTTAGGATCAGATATAATATCTAGGAACTTAGGATCACATTGTCTTGTCACTTATAGTATGTCCTAATTTTGTCACAATTTTTCGTGTTTAAGTGGACAACAATATCGACGATCGACCAGACAAAGACGTGAAGATGGAAGGTACCGACAAGCGGATAAAGGATGTCTAAAAACTTTGATCCCAAATCATTCTCAAAGTTAGATATCATTTTATTAAATTTGTTCATAGTTTTCCTCTATGCACAAATTTTAGGGGGAGAATTAAAAATAAATAAAAAATCAAACAAAAATCAGAAAAATTCAAAAATCAAACAAAAAATAGAAAATTAAAAAAAATGTTATTTCTGTTTTATTTTTCCAGAAAATATCAAAAATCCAAAAATATTTTTTTTTGTGTGCTAATTTTTCTTTTAGTTTTGTTTTGTCTTGAAAAGTGATTTCAGGCATAGATAAGACTCGTAGAGACTGTATTGAAGATCTTCTGAGCCAAGGCTTCATCCGTGAGCATCGAAGAATTCACATTCAAAGGAGCAAGAAATGAAGATTATTCTTTCGACATTCAATCTATCAACCCCAGAAGCATGATGAAGCTGTACTTGAAGATCATGTGATAGATTGCATTGAAGCCTCCTCTATCAGTTTGCTGCTATCTTGTACCTGTTGAAGAGATCCAGAAGATTATTTCTCTCTGATGTTCTCCCTAAAGATTCTCAAGCTGAAAGAGCTATCTTTCAAGAATCTTTTCAAGATTCCTCCTCACCCAACGTGCGTTCAATGTCAATTTTTGAAGAAAAACCCAACCGTTCAAGATGAATTCATTTATTGAAGATTCATATGTTCATCTTAATGCTGTGAAGAAATTTGAAGATTAATGCTGGAGCCAAGCTCCCAATGAAGATTAACAAGAAAAGCCATCAACTTTTTAGGGGGAGTTTGTTGGATCAATTAGAAAAGAAAGCTATAAACCAAGGGGGAGATTGTTGGGTCAAAAGTATGTTTTATACTTTGCTTTTCTAGGAAAATATATTTTTATGTAATGTTGTATGTGTTTGCGGTTTGTGTGTAGTGTACGGCCGCACACCCTGTGTACGGCCGTATACAGGGTGTGCGGCTGTACACATGTGTATGGCTGGAGGTCCATATAAATAGAGGAGTGCATGTGGGAGTGTACGGTTAGTAAAAAAGAGAAGGCTAGAGAAGAGAGAGAAAGTTAGAGAGAGGAAGTGTGTGTGAGAGAGAATCTATTGTAAGGAGCATCAATCATATCATCAATACATTAGATTCAAGTTATCCTTCTTCTCCTTCTCTTCTATATTGATCTGACATCATCCAATTGATTGGGATTCCACACCATCAATTGGATCTGATTGATACACAAGCAATTTTGGGGACTTACAAGGGTATATGGTCAGGATTAGCGGGTTAGTTCTCCAATGAAGATAGGGTTCAATTATTTTATCTTTTAATATGATGGGATCGGCGGCCATCTATGGAAGAACTTTTGGGTTCAAACACTACCGTTGCTAGGGTTGGAGCAGTAGCAGGAAGATGGTGGTGACAGTTATCAGAGTTGTTTGCTCATTGGAAGTGTCAGGGGAAGTTTATATATTCATGGGTTGTATATGGTTAGAATTCAATGATTCTTTGAGGATGGAAGTTGGCGTGAAGATTTGCTAACATAAGAACTCGGGGTGTGGTGCAGTATCATGGGAGGTGATTGGGATTATCGGACTTGTTAAGATTCGAGAGTATTCTTCTGGATATCAGAAGTTGGGCGATCATCGATTTTGGCTAGTAATGGAACACTAGTATTGGTAAACTTAGGTCATAGTTGGTTCATGCTTTATCAAGATATGATGGGTTAGGAATCCATAAAATTTTGTGGGATGTGAGAGCTTCGAAAAATCCAAGTGGGGGAGAATCGATCAGAATTTCTAGGAGTTGGATCGGGTGTGGAACTAGGGCAAGTTTTGCATCCCATTCAGGAGGAGAGACGACCCAAGTGGTCTTTGGGATTGAAGTTGTGTATGTTGGGAGTTCAGGAAACTTCCCACAGTGGGTTGGCATTTTCTTTGTTATGCATAGCAGGCTTTTGGGTGAATTTAGGTTGATGGTTGTGTTAGAGCCTTGTTACCTTTTCTTGTATGATGAAGGATTTGGGGTTCGAAGCGTGACACAAAACCTGATTGGATGTAGTCGGATGCGGGTTTCGATTCAGGATGAGTAGGGTTGTGATGGTTTGGTGTGGTAAGACCATGGGTGGTTTGAAGTGTTGTAAATGTGATTCGACACATTTTCCTTTCAATCCACTTTCAGCAGTTCTCAACAAACCTTGAAGTTTGCTCAAGGTGACCTCCTCCTTTCTCATATGATAGGTCATTTTGAATTGATCATAGCAAGGAGGTAAAGAGTGTAGGATTATATCAATAGCCAGGTCTTCATCAAAGTTGAGATTCAACTTGAGCAAACGATCCACATGCCTTTTCATTATTTGCAAGTGGGTCGTGATGGACTCTCCGTCCCTTATTTTGGTTGTTACGAATGAGGTAACAATCTCGTACCTTTCTTGATGTGCACTTTGATGGTACTTTTCCATCAATTCTTGGTAGGTCTCGTAAAGCCAGTAGTCCTTATAGAACCGTTGCAGCTCAGGAGTCATAGTGGCCACCATAATACACGACACCTGTGTCGCGTCCTTTTTGTGAGCCCTATACTCAACCAATTCTTCAGGAGTAGCTTTGGTTTCATCTATCTCTTTGAGTTCTTTGTCGAGGATGTATCCTTTATCCTCTTATTGCAAGGCCATTCGATTGTTGTGAATCCAATCATTGAAATTGGATCCATCGAAGGTGATCCTAGCAAAAATGTTCATAAGAGAAAAGGAGCTTAAGGAGATGAAGTTCAATCCAAAAGTGTTGTTTGAGCCAGACATCTAAAAAAGAAAAAGGAAAAAGTTTTGATTAGATAATGAATCCTTAATATAACACCCAAATGAAATATTAAGACTAGGACCCAACACAATAATTCACAATTCGAAAAGGGATGTCATAATCCAGTTGTAAATTATTTGAAGGTAGGTAAATGACGATTTACCAATTCCACCATGAAAAAGAGAATAAAGAATTAGGTCTTAAATGAAATGAAACACTTAGATTCTTTTGAGATTCATTGAACTTTTCAATGACATGTTTAATCTTGATTATGCCCTTCAAGTTTGTGACTGGGATACCGAGGATCACAAACAAGGTGTGAATAACCATGCAAATTAGCTTGGTACTCTCAATGTCATTTACCACCTAATCAATGTGCTAGTTAACGACACATGCTCCATTGATCTACGATAATTTACGAGCTACCCATTGCCACCCTTGTTAGTCCAAGTTAGTATGTCGGTTAACCACACACGCTCGACTAACGACTTGGCAAGGTGCAAAGTGCAATTTCATGGACCAGCATCATTTTCACATTTTTCCTAAAGTAATTAAGATTGGGAATTTATGAAAACATTTAGTTACTTTATATTTATCATTATACCGATTAATGAGGATTTAATGTCCTATCCTACCCGTTCGGCTAACGACCCTCCACCAATCAAGGAAGCGGTGGGTGAGAATGGATACCCATACAACCACCATTTTATAGGTAGTTTCCTTAAATTTTTAAAATACTAGGGTTTCGTCCACTTCTTCCTTAAGGAGTCGATCAGCCCAACATTGCAACTATCAGTGATTTGTAATATCAGTCCCCATTCTTTTTAATCAGATCTTTTAATCCCAAAATTAATTTCAAATTAATTTCTGATTAATACTAATTAAATAATATGGTTTCTCAATTAATATATTATTCTTATAATATATCTATAAATCATTTATCAACCTCTTTCTCCAAAAGTCAACCTGTCAAGTTTCGATGGTGAAGGCAACCCAAAAGGACCATGGTACTATCAGATCAAGTACAAACTAATTATACTTATGGGCTTAGACACCTAATCCAACTGTCTCCCACTTGGATAAGACTAATAACTAAAGTTGCAAGTATGACTTCAAAATCTGACCAACAACCGTAGCTCTCAAAAGCTGTTGTCGAACTCTGACCTAGTCAATGACGCGTCCTTCAGATAAGGGATCATATAATCCTCCATTCTGAAAGATAGTGTGTGTACAAAGACATGGAATAAAGTCATACTCCATGTCCAACTGTTTGTTTCCCGATTTCTGATTTTTCTAACATAGAACTTAACTAAACACATCAATTTAGTCTTGACCGGGCCCGACACATAAGTCAACACAAAATTATCGAGGGGCTCAAGATATCGCTTTTACCCTCTTAGGATAAAAGGAACAGATAAACTTTGACTTATATGTTTGTATTATTTATTCATTAAATCATACACAACAACACATTTTATAACATCAAGTTACTGATGCGTATACGCATTATCAATGCAGAACCAACTCGTATATCTTGGTTTAAGGATTATACGATATTATTGTCTCAAAATCACTCATGATAAATTCCATGAAGTGATTCATATAAGCATGGGTTTAATCCAATACTCAAATATTATTTCAGAAGTACTCATGAACGTTGCAGCAAACCTTTGCTATGTCTAAGCACTTAGACAATCTACAAACCAATTCATGACATTCTAACCTCATAACTTACTTCCAGACTATGATCGACTGGGAATAAATTGAATAATCCAAGTATTCAGGAAGTAAAACATGCAAAAGTGAAACAATAGTAAACAATTGACACAAGATATTAAACAATACTTATATATAAATCTCCATTATATAATCACCAAATGTCAATTACATTTATCTATTACAAGTTTCTAAGCATCTATCTAATCACTAAAACTAATATCGTCCTTCAAACCAATGCTCCTTACATGTTGAACGTCCATGATCCTACTTAGACCCTTTGTGAGGGGATCCGTAGGATTTTCTTCCGGCGATACCCTCTTAACCACGAGGATCCCTTCTTCTACCTGATGTCTGATGAAGTAGTATTTTCTGTCGATATTTCTGGATCTACCATGATCCCTTGGTTCCTTGGTCAAGTAAACCACTCCTTCGTTATCACAAAAAATCTCCATGAGCTCCTTTATGGATGGTACAACTCCAAGGTCTCCAATGAAGTTCTTCAACCATATCGCCTCCTTCGATGCTTCGCTCGCTGCTATGTACTCTAATTCGCATGTTGAATCAGCCACGGTCTCCTACTTGGAAGTTTTCCAAGTCATTGCTCCTCCATTTAGGGTAAACACCCAGCCTGACTGAGAGCGGAAGTTATCTCTGTCGGTTTGAAAGTTGGCGTCACTATACCCAATCACTCTCAAGTCATCACTCCCACCAAGTATAAGGATCCAGTCCTTAGTCCTTCCCAGGTACTTAAGAATGTTCTTAATTGATGTCCAGTGAGCTCTACTCAGGTTCCCTTGATATCGGATAACCATTCTCAACGCAAAAGCCACATCAGGGCAACTACATGTCATAGCATACATGATCGAGGCAACGGCGGAAGCATATGGCACTCGACTCATTTCTGCTATCTCAGCCTCGGTACTCAGACTCTGAGTCTTACTCAGTTTGGTATTACTCTGGATAGGCAGCTCCCCTTTCTTGGAATTCTCCATGCTAAAACGTTTCAACACCTTGTCCAAGTAAGTACTTTGACTAAGTCCTATTAGTCTTCTACTCATATTTCTCAAAATCCTTATTTCCATAATGTAAGGAGCTTCTCCTAGATCCTTCATAGCGAAACACTTCCCAAGCCAGGACTTAACCTCCTGCAAGGTTGAAATGTTGTTTCCTATGAGCAGTATGTCATCGACGTACAATACTAGAAATCTAACTATACTCCCACTATCCTGGACATATACACACGACTCATCCTCACTTATGGAGAACCCAAATTCTTTGACTTTCTCATCGAAGCAAAGATTCCATTTGCGAGATGCTTGCTTTAATCCATAAAAGGATTTCTCAAGCTTGCACACTCTATAAGGGTATTTAGTATCCACAAAACCCTCTGGATGACACATTTAAACACCTTCAGCTAGCTTCCCATTAAGGAAGGCGATTCTGACATCCATCTGCCATATTTCATAATCATGAAACGCAACGATGGCTAACATAACCATGATAGACTTGATCTTGGCCACTGGTGAGAAAGTCTCATCATAGTCAGCCCCCATGGCTTGAGTAAAGCCATTTGTAACCAGTCGGACCTTGAATGTATGCACCTTTCCATCCATGTATGTCTTCTTCATGAAGATCCATTTGCACCCAACTGTCATCCAACCTAGTACATTGTTAACCAAGTTCCAAACTTGATTGTCATACATGGACTGGATCTCGCTGTCCATTTCCTCTCTCCATTTTGCAGACTCAGGGCCCGCCATGGCTTCCTTGTAGTTAGTAGGCTCATCCAGATTTACCAATGTACTATCACTGTTAACTGTATCACCTTCCATAGTAATATGAAAACAATAAAATGCTGGTGCCAGTCTAACTCAAGTGGAACATCGAAGAGGTAATGACTCGTCAATTGGTTCAACATGAATCTCTTCCTTTGGTTGAGCGCTAGTGTTAGAGGTTCCTTCACTGCTTAATTCTTGAATCTCTTCAAGATCAATTGTCCTCCCAATTTCCTCTTAGCAATGAGGTCGTTTTCGTGGAAAACTTTTCTCCTCGCTACTAAGACCACGTTGTCACTAGGTCTGTAGAAAATATATCCAAAGGATTTTTATGGGTAACTGATGAAAATACACCGCTCACTACGAGGTTCAAGCTTGTCATGAGTCTCTCGTCTTACGAAAGCTTCACAACCCCAAACCTTGATATATGCCAACAAGGGAACATTCCCTGTCCATATTTCGTGAGGTGTTTTGGCTACCTTCTTAGTTGGGACTAGATTAAGGATATGGGTGGCAGTCTCTAAGGCATACCCCCTGAATGAGATTGGTAGCGAATCTCGACTCATCATGGAACGAACCATGTCCAACAAGGTTCGATTGTGCCTCTCAGCCACACCATTAAGCTATGGTGTCGTAGGTGGCGCCAATTGTGAAACAATTCCACATTCCTTAAGGTAGTCGTGGAACTCGATACTATGATAATCACCACCTCTATTGGATCTGAGCATCGTATCTTCCTGACCAATTGATTCTCCATTTCTTGCTTAAACTCTTTGAACTTTTCAAAGGTTTCCGACTCGTGCTTGATTAAGTAGATATGTCCATATATGCTATAATTGTCAGTAAAAGTCACATAGAAGCGGTTAGCATCCCTTGTGGTGGATCTGAAGGGCCCCCACACATCTGTGTTTATAGGATCCAACAATCCCTCACCTCTTTCACAAGTACCAGTGAAAGGTGATTTAGTCATCTTTCCAAGTAAACAAGATTCTCACGTGTCATCCGATTTTAGGTCAAATGACTCCAACACTCTACCCTTTTGGAGTTGGGCTACGCGCTTCTTGTTGACATGTCCAAGGCGACATTGCCACAAGCATGCCTTGTCTAAACCATTAGATGAATCAATATGCAACACATTATTTCTTAAGTTGTCTATAACCATCATAGTTTCATATACACCATTACAAGGCAATGCTTCATAATAAAATGAACCATCATAATAAACATTAATAGAACCAATTTCATTATTAAATGAAAATCTAAAACCTTGTCTATACAAACCATGAAAAGAAATAATATACCTCGTCATTTTTGAAGAGTAGCAACAATCATTCAAATCTAATCCTTACCCACTATTAAGCACTAAAGAATAAACCCCGATCTTGGTGATAGGCGACGATTTCCTATTCCCCATTATCAGTTTCATCTTCCCATGCTCCACATCCTTACTTCTTTTTAGCCCCTGCAAATCAGAACAAATGTAAAAACCACATCCTATATTAAGGACCCAAGAACTAGCATGTGATCAGTTATTAGACAGAATAGTACAAATAACTACGAATGTGGGATTTATCATCCCATCCTTGATGTCCTATAAGTATTTCGGGCAGCTTCATTTCTAATGCCCCTTCTCATGACAGTAGAAGCACGTTGCTTCTTTAGGATCGAAAGTGGGAGTGGCAGAACCGATTTTAAGTTTGGATCCATTGGAAGAAGATCCAACACGGGACTTTCCCTTGTTGTTCTTAGAGGGATCTTTCCTCTTTTTCCCTTTTCCATTTGTAATAGCCAGGACTGGGGCAGCAGTAGGAGTGGATTCGATAACTTTTCCCTTCAATCCACTTTCAACAGTTCTCAACAAACCTTGAAGTTTGCTCAAGGTGACCTCCTCCTTGCTAATATGATAGGTCCTTTTAAACTGATCATATCAAGGAGGTAAAGAGTGTAGGACTATATAAATAGCCAGCACTTCATCAAAGTTGACATTCAACTTCAGCAAACGATCCACATACCTTTTCCCTCTTTGCAAGTGGGTCGTGATGGACTCTACGTCCCTTATTTTGGTTGTTATGAATGAGGTAACAATCTCGTACCTTTCTTGATGTGCACTTGGATGGTACTTTTCCATCAATTCTTGGTAGATCTCGTAAAGCCAGTAGTCCTTATAGAACCGTTGCAGCTCAGGAGTCATAGTGGACACCATAATACACAACACCTTTGTCACGTCCTTTTTGTGAGCCCTATACTCAACCAATTCTTTAGGAGTAGCTTTGGTTTCATCTATCTCTTTGAGTTCTTTGTCGAGGATGTATCATTTCTCCTTGTATCGCAACTCCATTCGAATGTTGCGAATCCAATCATTGAAATTGGATCCATCGAAGGTGATCCTAGCAAAAATGTTCATAAGAGAAAAGGAGTTTGAGGAGTTGGAGTTTGAGCCAGACATCTAAAAAAGAAAAAGGACAAAGTTTTGATTAGATAAGGAATCCTAAGTATAACACCCAAATGAATATTAAGGCTAGGCCCCAAAACACTAATTCACAATTCGGAAGAGGGATGCCGTAATCCAATTGTAAATTATTTGAAGGTAGGTAAATGACGATTTACCAATTCCACCACGAAAAACAAAATAAAGAATTGGGTTTTAAATGAAATGAAACTCCTAGATTCTTTTGAGATTCATTGAACTTTTCAGTGGCATGTTTAATCTCGATTATGCCCTTCAAGTTTGTGATTGGGATAACGAGGATCACAAACAATGTGTGAATAACCATGATAATTAGCTTGGTACTCTCGATGTCATTTACCACCTAATCAATGTTCCGGTTCACCACACATGCTCCATTGATCTACGATAATTTACGAGCTACCCATTCCACCCTTGTTAATCCAAGTTAGTATGTCGGTTAACCACACACGCTCCACTAACGACTTGGCAAGGTGCAAAGTGCAATTTCATGGACCAACATCATTTTCACATTTTTCCTAAAGTAATTAAGATTGGGAATTTATGAAAGCATTTAGTTACTTTATATTTATCATTATACTTATTAATGAGGATTTAATGTCATATCCTACCCGTTCGGCTAACGACCCTCCACCAATCAAGGAAGCGGTGGTTGAGAGTGGATACCCATACAACCACCATTTTATAGACGGTTTCCTTATACTGCCCTTATAGATCAGTTTTGTGAATGAGGCCTACTAACGGTAAGATTGACTCATCTTGTATATATATATATATATATATATATATATATATATATATATATATATATATGTTAATCTTTTAATATTATAATAGTATAAGGGTTGTATTTTAAACTTTTAATATACTAGGGTTTTAGAATTTAATATTTCAAAATTAAACTTTTAATTAAATTTTAAATTCCAAAACTTTAAGGGTGCAATTTGAAACTTTTCAAAATTACTAGTTCAAATTTTAAATAATTAATTAAACATATAATTAGACATTATCTTAAAATTTGACGAAATCAATCTATTTAGATAGGGAAATCACATTACCAACCAGATAATTCAATTTAAGGCATTAAAAATGAATTATGGTAGTTATTCTAATCTAAGATAGATTTGAAAATCAAAAAATTAGATGACAGACGAGTCAACTCATCGAGTTCATCTTTGAACTCGTTGAGTTCATTAGATAGAAAGCAAAATCGTTTTTGTTCCAGCTTTAGACTAATCACTATTACATCAAACATAACAGAAATACATCCTAGGCTTTGATAGCACTATTGGGCTATGTGCATATCTACATTCATATGTGTACATGCAACCCTAATTGCTTTGGATCTAGGTTTTCTCAAGTTATACATTCAAATGAATTTTCCAAAGAAATAACCTAAGATCTAGTATATATAAAATCGAAATTTATATATTATTAGGGTTAGAAGAATACCTTTCTTGTTATCTAGTAATAACAACTGTTCCTTGCTTGATCTTGACTTCTAAGAGCTTAGTTCCCCAAACATTACACCTCTGATGGAGTCACAAACACCACTAGCAAAGGATGAAGGAGAGAGGTGATGGAGGGTCTTCAATTTTCGGCTAGGGTTCTCTTAGAATTCATTGGCCGAAAATTGTATACCAAGGTGTTCCTTACATCATTGAGGCTGCTAGGGTTTTAGGTGGAAACCCTAATATGATTGCTTATGCCTTAAGCAGTCCATGGACCTCCTTCTAAAAAGCCTTAGACGAAATCTCTATGGGCTTCCCATATATTTCGTCCACTCCTTCCTTAAAGAGTCCATCAGCCCAATATTACAACTATCAATGATTTGTAATATCAGCCCTCGTTGTTTTTAATCAGTTCTTTTAATCCCAAAATTAATTCCAAATTAATTTCTTATTAATATTAATGAAATAATATGATTTCTCAATTAATATATTATTCTTATAAATATATCAATAAATCATTTATCAACCTCTTTCTCCAAAAGTCATCATGTCAAGTTGCAATGGTGAAGGCAACCCAAAAGGACCATGCTACTATCAGATCAAGTACATACCAATTATAGTTATGGGCTTAGACACCTAATCCAACATTATTGTCATTGGAGATTTTGAGAATCTGGCGGCTAGACTAGGTGCGAGATTGGTAGTGTCAGTAATGGGTTGGGAACCTTTATATCCCGGTTTAGTGAAGGGTTGCCACGTGAATCAGAAGGTTTCGAAGGAAATGATAATGTAGATCCTTGGATCTTGGCTTATGAGTTTGGTACCGAGTTAGTTCTTGGTGGGAACTCGCATTGGGAATCACGAGTGTTTGTGTGAAAGGTCTTCATTTCATTAGGATATGAATTAAGGAATCTATATGTCGAGGGTATCAGTTAAAGGGTTCAGGGTTAAAGGATGGTTTCAGTTTTGATGGTAGATCTGGCTCATGTGATTGTGTTTTGGATTGGTTCTATTTGTATGGGGTTCGGGATCTCGACGGCGGTATCTTGGTTCGGCAGTTAAAGAAAACAGTGTATTGTTCAACACTAGAAGGCTTATCTCCCAGTTTGTCTCGTGTTGTTCATTATATTCATGGAATTGTTATCATCAAAGGGAGCTTTCTCTCGAAGGAATATGTAATTCCTTTGGTCAAGTGAAAAGTTTTCGGCAGCAACATATGGTCTGTGACTCTGTTTTCTAGTGGGAACCTCAGGTAACCAGAAGTTGGGTAGTCAATTGGGGAGTCAAGTGGAATGGAATTGGCAATGGTTCGGTATGGGCGGTCTGTCAAGGAGTCAGACCAATTCGAGACTTCAGATTTCAGGTTGATCAGATGTGGTTCTTTTGCATGGGATTGTTTAGGCTGGTAAGCTATTCGTTCATTTTCGGGTTTGGAGAACTCTGCTAGGGATTATTGATTCGTCGACCACAGAAGGTGAGGTAAAGGAGCGCTATTGGGAGTTATTCGGTGCAGCGGACTTCGAGGATGAAATCTAATTCAAGTGGGAGAGAATTGTAACACCTGATTCAGGTATTAATCGGTTTTGGCCTTTAATATTGAGATTTATTCCTTTTTGGTCCTTATAATGTAAGACTTGGGGATTAGAGGGAGTAGTTTTTCTAGAATCTAGAAGTTGGGGTGGAGCGCATTATGTTGGGCGTTCCTTTCAGAATGTTGGGCGTAATGTCGTGACATGCAAACCCTATTTCTTAGGGTTGGGACCCCTATTTATACAACATTATAGCCTAATATTCTCTCATTTCTGAGCCCCACTGTCCTTATAGTCCCATTTTGAAACCCTAAATCGTCCCAATAGAGTTTTAGCTCGTCGTGTGTGTTTTGGTGGGTGTTTAAAGCATATTCAAGAAAGAGAAGCTTGGTGCAAGGTCGTTGATCTAGAAAGAGTTTATGGATCCTGATTTCCCACTTCATTTTCAGCTTGTTTGAGGTACAAAGCTCTGACCTTGTTCATTGAATGCATAGATCTTTGTTTATGTGAGTTTTGTTCTCTTTTGGTCACATTAATGAGATCTAGTGGTTTGATACCACTCCATAAGTTATGAGTTGCCCCTCTTGATGTTTCTGAGGTTTATTGTCCATAAAGTTGACATCTTTAGGGTTAAAGTACCACCCATGCATGAGCTTATGTTGACCGGGTGATAAAGGGATGCTAAATCTTGAGGTTGGGTCTTTATGGAGCATGAAAAGCCACCAAGTCAGTGACTTTATGGGTTTAGACATTCCCAAGGGTTAGATCTATAATTTGGACTCCTGGTCTTATGCATTCACTTCTTAAAGTTGATTTTGGATTAAGAGGCACATAAGTCGGGCGTAAGTTCTCGTTCGCTAAGCATACGCATGTGTTTCCCCGTTCTAACCAAGCGACCCGGTACACAAGATGTACCAGGATAACGCTTAACGTGGCGCTGGGTAGTGGACTTTCCATTTGGGCCATCTTTTGGACTTTGGTTGGTTTTGTGTTATTAGGCTTTTAATAGACTCAATATTATCTTAGAGTCTTGGACTCCTTGTTGGGCTTGCCCTGTTGGGACTAAGAGTGTGTTGTTGGGCTTTAGTGGCCCAATAGGCTTGGTCCCTTAGTGGGCCTGATTAGTTGAGACATTATTGGAACTAATGGTTGGGTTTAGCCATGAATATTAATTAAGTATGGTTTTGGTTTGTTTGACTCAGTTCGAAGAGCCGGTTCGCAGTAGTTGTGAGTGTAGGATATTTTATCTATCGACAGGGGTGAGTTTCATCACTATGTTTAGCATGTCGAAGGCACCAATGCCGACCCATGATCTATTATGTTAGATTACTCGTTGTCTATGTGACACTTGTATGTGTACGTGTTGTATGCTTACTGGGCGGGCTCCGATGCCTATTCTATATGCATGCTAATACTTATTATGCTTATATGAATTGTATGTGGGTGGGGCACGTTATGCGAGTTCGGGCGTGGGCCGTTATACTCAGTGGGTGGGGCCCGTTATGCGAGTTATGGTGGGGCACGTTATACTCAATGGGCGGGGCCCGTTATGCGAGTTAGGGCGGGGCCGGTTATACTTTGTGGGTGGCGCCCGTTATGTGATATGTATGTATGGTATGTGCTCTCTTAGGGAACTCACTAAGCTTTGCGCTTACGGTTTTCAGTTTATGTTTCAGGTACTTCTGTTTTCAAATGGAAGAGCTTGGGACGATAATGTATTGATAAGCTATTATTACCTTGGTTTTATGAAAATGATATGACTTACTATTTTAGTAATTTAAAATTGAAAATTTTCGGGTCTTATTTTTGGGACGTTACAAGACGATATGTAGCTTAGATTACATCCCTTAAATAAAGGGATTTTTGTTTACTGTATTAGTATATAGTCTTGCGTTCGGGTTAAACCCTATTGTGTGGCGTGGCCGTCTTTATGACTGCTTTGTGCACCTGTTCTCTTGATGAGGACATTGTTTTTAGTGAAAAACCATCTTTGTGATCATCGTTGTTCTTTTGTTGTTTTGTTCTTATATGTCATCTTTTCTTTGTGTTTATACTTTTTTGTATCTGATCAAGCAAACTTTCAACTGGCATCAGAGCGGCTTCTTTGATACATTCTAGTTGTCATGTCTTCCACATTTTATCCTCAATCCTCTGCCGCCTCCAAAATTCCACCATCTAATAAAGGTGATTTTTCTATGTGGAAATCAAAGGCTATGGATGTTCTCGAAATCATGGACTATTACATACTCTATGTCATTAATAAGGAACCTATAGCTTCCATGCATCATCATTCAAGTGATGATGTGTCCTCGGGTGGACTAAATAAGAAATTGGTGTCTGGCTACAACAAGGAAGATAAAAGACTCTTAGATCTAGATGAGAATGCAAGGATTGATATAGGGAACTCTCTTCCCTCTCATGTTTATCGATTAGTTCAAAAATGCACATTTACTCAAGAGATGGTGATTACATTAATAGTTTCCTTCGACAAAGGTGGGCTTTTTACAACAAGAGTCTTATGGCTCGAATTGATGATATTCACTTTGAAGAGTCCAGAAACAACATCAACACATTTGACACTAATCTTTCTCGAGCAGCAAAGGATTCAAAGTCACATGACTGGGACTCATCCTCAATGTATCAGGTAAATAATTACATTAATTATTCTTCTAATGAAAAGGTTGACATTTTTTATTATCTACGTTTTGATCTCTTTAACTCTAATCAACAAAAAATTCTCTCTCAAAGATGAGTTGAAGTCCTTAAAAGAAAAGCTTTTTGCCACTGTGAATATTCTTTCTCTTTTGAGTTAAGAAAATTCTTATTTTTCGTTGACTAACAAATATATCCTTTGAGAAAAAGAAAAATCCAATGAATGTGCCAATAACATTCAATTTATCATAAATAATTGGGCGCATTCTCATTTTAATGTCACTAAAATTATCAACTTTCAAATTCCTGATCGGTGCGTGAAAATTCTTGGTGGTGATATTAATGATGTTGTCTCTTTATTTAAAAAGATCAAAACCGAACAATCCATTTAGAATTTTGATGATCTTGAGAAGGACTTTAAAATTAGATTTGTTAGTACCTATTACATAAATCCAACCTTAATTGATAAACATTGCATTACTGACTCAAATGGTAATACTAAATCTATGTCTCATTTATCTGTTGGATTAGGTGTCTAAGCCCATAACTATAATTGGTATATACTTGAATTGATAGTAGCACACGTCCTTTTAGGTTCCTTTCACTCATGCAACTTGACAGGATGACTATTGGAGAGAGAGTTGAATTTATTATTTGGAATAATAAATTTATGCTTAAAATGATTTATTAATATATTATAAGAATAATATGTTAATTAGAAATCATATTATTAATTAGTATTTAATCAGAAATTAAATTGGAATTAATTTTGGGATTAAATGAACTAATTAATAATGAAGGGGCTGTTTTGCAAATCGTTGATAGTTGTGAAACTGGGCTAAGGGACTCCATGAAATGAGTGGACGAAAATTATGTGGTAGCCCTATAAGTTTTCGTCCAAGGCTCCTTAATGAGGGTCTATAGGTTGCTTAGGCCTTACGCTAGGAATTCGGGTTTCCTCCAGCAAACCCTAGCTTTGGGACTAAGCAACCAACTGCTAAAATAGCAACCCCACCCTTAGGATTTTCGGCCAACACAAATACACAAGAACCCTAGCCGAAATTCTGGTTCATTCCTTCCTCTCTCCTCCTCTCATCCTCTTGCAAATAGTGTTTGTAAGCCATTAGAGGTGTAACATTTGAGGCACTTCATTTCAAGAGTCAAAGATCTTCAAGGTGTTCTTTTTATTACAACATAACAAGCAAGGTAAACATCTAAACCCTATTATTGTGTAAATTTCGATTTATATACTAGTTTCTAGGGTTTTTCTTTGTGTATTCAAGGTTGCATGTTCAACTAGTGAAAACCTAGATCCAAAGCATTAGGGTTGCATGATCACTTAGGAATACATTTTATACTCATAACCCATCATTATCTTCTTTTGATCCTTCTTAAAAACCTCCTCTCTATGAATATGTCTTGCCTTCAACTAAAATTTTTCTAAAATTTTCCATCTCTAACGGTGAAGTTCACGTCGTAAAAGAAATTCTTAGCAAGTTCCCTGATTGTTCCATCAGTAACATTAACTCCGATTGTCAATCAAAATCTTCTCTCACTGATGTTTCTTCCAACACCTCTGAGTGCAGTGACTATGTAACCATCGATAATTCACCTTGGTCCAGAAATAAAGAAAGAGTTTTCAATTTAAATGAACAAAATTCCTCCAACTCAAATGTTAATAGTAATCAACATTCAAATTTAAATGAAAGAATTCTGGAATTAGGGTATTTTATCGTTATGGAGATTCATCTCGCAAAGTCAGTGACTGCGCGTTTGAAGTGAACTCTAATCATGATGATAATATCATTGCTCGAAACAACAAATGGATTAAAAAGGAAAACTCTTTAAATTGTCTCCCTAATAATTGTTATGATATTTTTTCTATGTGACCCATTGCAAAATGGGTCAGCGTGTACTAACTGTATACCTTAGCACTTCAGGGTAAACATCATATTTGGTATTTAGACAATGGTTGTTCAAAGCACATGATAAGATTTAAGTCTCTTTTGGATGATTTTGTTAGAAAAGATGGACCTACCGTTACATAAGGAGACAATGGGAATGGAGCTACCAAAGGCTATGGCACCATCAAGTGTAAATATGTTATGTTCAAGAATGTGTCATACATCAAAGGCCTCCAACACAACCTCATTTCAGTTAGGCAACTATATGACGCTGACTATGAGGCTCACTTTAACAAGAAGAAAGGAAAAGTAATTGATCAAAGGAATGTCTCTGTGCTCACTGTAAATTGACAGAATGAAACTTATGTCTTGGACATGTTTTCCTCTGACAACTCTCTTAGACACTACTTCGTCTCTCATGTTCAATCCCATCTAAACTGATTATGGCACAAGAGACTCTCTCACTAGAACTACAAAAGTCTAATTTTTGACTTCGAGAACTATTTTATGTTGATTTTTCACTCCAAAGTTTAATAATTTTGTATTAAATAAAATAAAATACACTTGAATCTCAAAATATTCAAAAAAAACTCTTTATACCATTCCTAAACTGAGAAAAATCAGACTTAATTATTTGAGGTCATTTAGATGCATTCTTGAATAAATGAGTCCATGATCATTACTAAGTCACATTTTTAGAACTTTTGAGGAATCTATGAAAACAAAACTCATGAACTAGACATCAATCATATGTAATCTGATTTCATATGCAATCTGATCCAAATCGCATGCATGGAGTTAAAATAAGTTCCTGGTAGTTTAGAAAAGATTTATATACAAAAGACTCAAAATAAGAAGAAGAAAGTGTGAAAATCATCATTTTTGAGCTAGCATTTGCACTTTCTTTGATTTTAACCTAGATTTGTGTGACACCCCCAATTTCACGGTCAGAAAAGACTGATTTGTTTATGCTTTGTTTTTAAAATCAGAGTAATCTTTTAAAGAATACAGTTGCAGAATTTGTTCCCAAAACAAAATATGATAAAAATTATCAAAGAATTTCTTTAAAGAAATGTATTTTCATTATATAACAAAATCTCGGGATGTCATGTTCAATACAGACCAAAAGCATAAACAGAACAAAATAGACCTTACAACAGTTATTCATAACTACTGGCCTATAATCCAAATCTCTCGTCAAGTCCACCAACTTATACTCTTGTTCCATTACCTGTAATGCAAAGAAAACTAAGTGGGTCGGGCTTGGGAGCCTAGTGAGCATATAGGGTTTTCAACCCATAATAATATAATTATTATATTTAATTATCAAACAATCAATCCAATTACCCACCCCCATTATCTTCCTTTATTTCATAGAGATTTACCCTAAGAACCGATTACCCTTCTCCCATTCACACCTATGAATTGTCCTAGGGAATTGGCACAAAGTCTAGTGCTGCCAAGGTTCTTAGATTACCTCTGGTGAACACGTAGTTCACAATAATTAATGAACACCTAGTTCAAGAACACCTAATGAACACTTAGTTCTAATATTAACTAATGAACACCTAGTTCACAAAAACTTAATGAACACTTAGTTCAAATATCCCTGATGAACACTAAGTTCAAATATCTAATGAACACTTAGTTCGAATATCCCTGGTGAACCCAATCACCTAAGGAACACAGAATACGAAAGCTCTTAGTTCAAACAACGTGATGATAAAGTATATCTCGATCCTGCAAAACCACTAATGTTATAAACACATGAAAATTATATTTCTAAAACAGTATATCCCATCCCGTCGATCCCCACATACTATGACAACCCGAAATTTCCATTTTGAACAAACCATATCAAGTCAATAGAAGTTAGAACAGTTACAGTGAATTTCCATACTTTTGGGTATAAGTTTGAGTATTTCAGGATTTACACTTAAGGAGATATCAGGAGAGTGGATGCACTAGGGTTTTGTGTAACTCTGTTATTCCAAAACTCTATGATATTAGAGTTCATTTCGTGAATAAAATATTTTCAGCCAAAAATCCTAGGACTATATATAGGATTCTGAACCATATTTATTCATTAGTTACATTTCCAACTAGAGAAAAGCAGAATTCTCTATCACGGATCTTCGGGATTTCATCCCAAATCATGAGTACTTCTATCTAGTTGTATTATATAGCTTAGATTGTGCTTAATAACATCAAAATCAGATCAAAACCACAAGATTTGAGAGTTTACTGCCCAGAACACTTGGAGAGTAAACTCTTTTATAAGGGCCAAAGTGTGCCCAATGTCCCTCCAAGCCTTGGAACTCAACCTAAAAACTACCATGACATGTTTAGACCACAAAATCATTAAGAATCAAAGGCTAGAAGTGAGTTCACGGCCAAGGATGTTCTTTGGCTGTGAACTCCATTTTAAGGTGTCAAAATGCCCTAAAAGCCTTCCTTAAAGCCAAGAGACTAGTTTAGACATGTACCCTAATGTGTTTAGGACTAGAAAACAGCATTAGAACACCAAGAGTAAGGTTTTCACGACCCAAGAAGTTCCAGGGTCGTGAACTCCAAACAATAGTGCCAAATGGTGCTATAAACTCTTCTAAAGCCTTGTACATTAGCCTAGTTTAGTTCCTAGTTGAATTAGGAACTTGAAAACACCAAAAACACCCATCCAAGGGAGATTACGGCCGTAATCTCCATGGGATTTGGTCCTAGGGCCGTAAACTCCTAAAAGGAGTTATATAATGCCCTAAACTCTTCCATAGACCAAGCCATTAAGTAGAAATGCTTCTTAGGGTCTTGTAGAGAATCAAACACAAAATGGACATATAGGTGTGAGCTTACGGCCGTAAAATCATGAGTTTACGACCATAAACTCATTTGTTAGTGTCATTAGGGTCGTGAACTTCATGGTGGAGTTTTCCTTGAGCCCTACACACAATAGTTTCCCCTACAAACACTTAGATCCAATCCTAGAGGCTAATAACACTTGATAAAGGTGTTTAGCATGTCCTAGGGTGTCTTAACTTATTTATTAGTTGTTTATAGACTAATTTGTTACATATATGTAATATTATATGTTAACTAGGATCATAGAGTGTGTTCAAGACTTCACTTGACACCTAGCAATCGTACATCTTCAGTTCATCCGTATCACCCATAACAGGTGAGTTCATACCCCTTAATCAATGTTTTAAATGATTTTAAATGCTTTAATGGGGGGGGGGGATACAAGTAGAAAACAACATGTTATTAAATCATGCATATGTATTTATAACTGTGTTTCCATCCAGTAGATTTCACATACTTCAAAATATGATGCATGAAATGGTTTTCTTTCTTAAAAATACACTAGTATCAAAAGTTTTACGTTTTTGAAATGTTTATTAAAATGATATCAAGTCATTGTTAATTATTGTTCAAAAACTCATAGATGTCTTACAAAACCATTTTTACCTTCTTGAACAAAACTATATCTATACACTTCTGTTTTTTTATATGTATTGATGTTATAGTTTTCATCCTTCATTCAGTTTCCCACACTCTTGTCTAGCAAGGGTGTATAAACCTGTTTGGACAATCAATTACCTTCCAGTTAACTATTATAAGGATAGTTAGGAGATACATAACATTATTCCTATTACAAGGAATTACATCAGAGTCAGTTTATTCATGAGTCTATACTATACATTACGTGTTACATGAATACGCTTACATGAATACGCTTACATAGATATGCTTACATGAATACGCGTACATAGATACGCTTACATGAATACGCTTACATGAATACCATACATGAGTACCTTTACGTAGATACATTTTCCTGTATACATTTACATGGATACTTGTACCTCGATTCACTAGGATGATTTATTAGTACCTTCTGTGTAAATTGTCCTACCTATCCCAGTTCAATGGGATGTCTAGACGGGACTAACCATTCCGAAACCCAGCTGTTAGCACTAGTGGTCGATGAACATCTATGGATGCCTATGGTTATTACTTATATTAGGAGTACTTTTACGGGACTAACCATTCCTTGGGCCTACTGTTCGCTACAGAGGTTTATGAACATCTACGGATGCCTACGGTTAATACTTATATTAAGAATACTTTTATGGGACTAACCCTTCCTCCTACCTGCTGTAGCTACAGAGGACAATTGAACAATCTACGGATGTTCAAAGGTTATACATTTCGCAAATCGCGATGTCGTGTTAATCCTAATACAAAAGGATACCACTTACATGATTATATTTTTCCTATTACTTTATTTTGTGATACATTCACATAAACGATGAGTTAGACTAAGTACTGTTTGTAATAGTCAAAAAGGAAGGAAAAACTATCATTCTTATAGCAAAACATTCGGGTCTTGGTAGAAGACAATTATATTCTTTTCCTATGTTACTTTATTTTGTGATACATTCACATAAACGATGAGTTAGACTAAGTACTGTTTGTAATAGTCAAAAAGGAAGGAAAAACTATCATTCTTATAGCAAAACATTTGGGTCTTGGTAGAAGACTACATTTCATACTAGTAGGTTTTCATACTTACATCAACTGTTTCATTTAAAGATTTACAAGGCATTCATAACAGCATTCCAAAACAAGACAATGACACTTAAATACTTATGAATTCACCATCTTTAGGCTGATACTCACTTTCAAAGTAACTTGTATTCTCAGGTCACTAGTTAGACAGGTACGATGGCCAGGTTTTGAGAAGACGGAGCACAGACAAGACTCGTCTTATTTTGATTATTTATTTTATTGTTGTACATTATGAAAGAACACACATGTATTAAAACATTACTTTTAATGAAATGGATGATGTTGTTGCTTGTTTACTACTTCACATGACGTCCTCTACCCCGGAACGTTTCCGCCGTTCTTGGTTTTGGGGTGTGACACATACTGACCTTATATAATGATCTTACGAGATCTAGCCCAAGGAATCGATATGAACCACAAACTGATGAAACTGCTTCAGAAATTCCCAAGCAGTAAACAAAGATCGATAAAGATATCGAATGAATGGAATAAGTTTAACCACGAACCTTTGTTCGTAAAAGAAAGAACCACAAGACAATTAATTCAGGGGTAGTTATGAATGCCTAGGCTGTGGTCTGAATATCGTGAGGTATGTAGCCCCCAGACGCACCCTATCCAGCATCGAACTGTGCCTAGGTTGTGGTCTGGATATCGTGAGGTATATAACCCCCAGACGCACCCTATCTGGCAACGGAAATGCTGACTAATGCCTAGGCTGTGGTCTGAATCCCCAGACTCACCCTATCCGGCATCGGAAATGGAAACACCGACTAATGCCTAGGCTGTGGTCTGAATACATGAGGTATTTCACCCCTAGACGCACCCTATCCAGCAATATAACACCAGACATACCTAGCAGTGGTCTATTACCGACACACTTTATTAGGCAGTCTACAAAGTTCCCTTAATTACTTCTTGAAAGAAAACACTGACATATTAAGCTCGGTCGATCACTTCATAAAAGAAACGTTGAATCCAAATCTCTCTCAAAATAAAAGTATGGGAAAATACTAATAGAGTATTCCTGTACGCTCCCGTAATCGACACACAAAATTTTCAAAAAGAATTTGTACATGATAGTACTTCTGGCACATTATAGTACTCTGGTAGGCGAAAGACTCGTACCCGAAAACATAATAGTACCCTGGCACAAGCAGCACCCAAGACACAGAGCTTTGAAAAGGACTTCGTACGTAAAATGTACTTTTGTACGTAGGACGTACTCCACCGATCATCAATCTCGCAACATACGTACTCTTAATAAGAGGCTACCCAATGTCCAAACTTAATGGAACTAAACATCCCTATTTAAGTCTTAACCCATCACTAGGCAAGCCTACAATGCCTATAATCAATTTTTGATACTAACTCCGTTTAGGAAACGCTAAGTAGTGTATACTTAACACAAAGTTTTAAGTAATAATATCATATATATATATATATATATATATATATATATATATATATATATATATATATATATATATATATATACACATCTTAAGACATATTGGACCATACTGGTTCGCATGTTGTATATCATCAATTATATATATATATATATATATATATATATATATATATATATATATATATATATATATATATATATATATATAACACATGTTTTGAGCAATAGCAAATATTTCACACACATATATATTTCATACTTAAATCAATACTCGTATTAAAATCAAATTCATAAAAGGGACTATACATATGATACCTTATCGAATGACACATGGTTCAAAAATACATAATCCGTACTCCTGGATCTAAATTTTACCTCATTACGTAATCCACATTCCCGGATCTAAAATTAACCTCCTGATCTGATTCATACTCCCGAATATATAACAAGTTTAAATTTGTACCCTTATATCTTATGATCCAAATCATCTTTTATTCCATACCAACAATCTCATCTACCCGTGCTTTACCCAACATATTCGTTGATACAAAATACGTATACGGTTTAACTTATTAAAACCTATATAATTTATCCATTCCACAATTATCTCGACTAAAAAACAAATATATACACACATAATACGTATTTCATAGCAAATACTAATTATTTATGTGTAAGAAGAAAGTGACTATACACTCACTTGATCAGAAGATGATCGGACAGCGTTACGACTTGTAGAAGTAGTATTCTTCGGTAGATCTGGAAGATTTTCACAAAAACCGGGCTCCTCGCGGGTAGAGCTTCGGCTCGGGAATCTCACTTCTCGGGGTCTTCGGGGCTTCGAGACTCGGGAATGATACCGGGGCTTCAGGATATAATTGGCACGCAAATCGAGGCAAAAACTAGAGAGAAAGGAAGAAAAATGGAAAGGAAAATGGTTGATCTCGGTTTCCAAGTACGCTCGGCGTAATCTTGGTTATGCTGGGCGTACTTTGACGTCACTATGTGCGTCATTGGTGGCACTCGAGTATTGGTCAGGCAACTTGCACCCTTCTGAGTACGCTGGGCGTACTCATATTACACTCGGCGTAATTTGACTCGTCAAACTTCTAAATTGTGTAACTTTCGCATACGAGCTCCGTTTTTTATGTTCTTTATATCCACGCGTAGGTCAGACCATACTCTACAACTTTCATTTAGTCTCCGTCGGCTAATTTTGAATTTTATTTTTATTATTTATATTTAGTAGGTCGGGACAGAAAATCTTCGTTATAAATTCATAACTTCTTCATCCGTCGTCCGTTTTCGCCTATCTTTTTATCGTTTCACTACAATTGATGAGATCTTTGATTCTCGTTTAGATTGTTTTGGCTAAAAACCGCTCGATCTCAAATCAAGTATTCGGGCTGCATACTGCTAAGCTGAAACTTAGAAAAATCATAATTCCCTCATACGAAGTCAGATTTGGACGTTCTTTTTATGCATGCTCACGGTTTAACGAACTCTAAGACTTTCGTTTAGATCGCTAAGGCTAAATATCGCTCTAACGTAAATTCACTATTTACGCCGCGCTGCGTCGTGCCGGTTCTGTTGCAAAACTTCGACAGGTCATAACTTCTTCGTTATAACTCGGATTTCGGCGTTCTTTATATGTACGGAAACCTTGTAAAATATACTATAACTTAGTTTAGATTATTCATTATAAATAATCTTATATCAAAAAGTCATTTTTCATGCCTATCGTCTCTAAATTGACTAGCCCTGATCTGCGGGCGTTACAATTTGATTATGAATTCTCCCCATGTTCATGACCTGCAACATGTTTTTGTGAGGATCTACAAAAATTAAAATCAAAGATTGTTTACAAGCAAAAGAAGGCCTTAGAACATCAAGATAGAAGATAAAATATTTAAAAACTTTTAAATATTGTTATGGACCTTCAAGAGATGTATGTTATTTACCTTAGATAAATTTACAACTTGAAAACCCCTTATGAATCTCAAAATTTCATGGTTAATAGGCCACTATGTAATGAGTTTGAGTGTGTTTTAAGAGAGAGGGAGAGATAGATAGATAGATAGAGAGAGAGAGAGAGAATTGGATTCTTGGAGGAAGTAAGGAGGTGGAGTGAATTATGAGAGTTAAAGAGTGGAGTGTGACTTTTAAATGTGAGAGTGGTATAAAGAGAGAGGAAGGCTGAATTTTGAAGGATTTTGGTGGGATTCAGGAGGCTTTCTTTTATTGTTTTATAAACTTTAAGGTTTAGGGTATTTAGTTTTTATAAAATATAAACTTTTGCATTGAATTGTTATTACATTTGGCTCTTATGCTCATAAATGAAGCTAATGCTTATAAATTATTGCTCGGTAATATAATTCATGTTCCACGACCTATAATCAATTAAAGATGCTTACAGTATAAAATTTTGGAGGAAGTTCAAATTTTATATAGCTTGCATTTATTTTATAAAATTTTGACACTTGTTGTAAAGTTTGGACATTTTAAAATATCATAATGGGTACAGAATATTTTGGATTTATGGATTATAAATATAAGGTTAAAGTTAACGAATAAAATTAATTTCCTTGATTATATTTCCACATTTTTAATATTTGAAGATGATAATATAAGTTTCATAATCATTTTTCTAGAATTCTTGATGTTAAACCTTATAAATTCGAGTTTTTAAGGCTTGTAGGGTTTTAAGGAGTTTGTAATATTTGGATATCAAGATAATTTGAATTTTTGAGACTTCAAATTATTTTAGAGTTCCATAACTCTTTTCCACTTAAAAATAATGTTTGTAATTCGTTTTCCATCAGATTATTGGCATTCTATGTAGTGGTTCTAAGATTCAAGTGAAATTGAAGAATCAAGTATACTAATCATAGTTTTCAACTTTGAATTAATTTCCTATGAGACTCCGACCTAATTTCTGCTACTAGGTTAAGTACATTATGTGTCTACAAGATTCATGCAATGATGTTCAAGTCAAGGCATGAACCGAATTTAGATAGTTGTTACAGTTAAAGTAGCTATAGAATTCACGTATCAATGTGAAATCTAAGTACACCATCCCTCGTTTGTAATTGTTTCCAAGTTTCTATTAGGTTATAACTTAGCTTCTATCTACTAAGTCTAGCATGTGTCGTGCCTATACGTTTAACTAAGTTTATTAAAATCTAGAACTGACTTAAATTAGGACGGTTGTCACATATTAGTTGGTTAGATACTTTCTAATTATGGATAACTTTGTATTTATAGAATAGATATATGATCTGTAATCTTATTGATTAGGATCAAACTATATGTAGATTAGATTACCTCCCGTAAATAAAGGGATTTCCGTTTATTGTATTAGTATATAGTCTTGCATTACGGTTAAACCCTAATATGTGGCGTGACCGTCTTTGTGACTGCTTTATGAACCTATTCCCTTGGTGAGAACATTTTTCTTAGTGAAAAACCATCTTTGTGATCATCGTTGTTCTTTTGTTCTTCTATATCATCTTTTCTTTGTGTTTATACTTGTTAATGCCCAATCAAGCGAACCTTCAAGTAGTGGTATGCTGGTTAGAGTACCAGTAGGTTGGTTATCGTCTAGTGGAGTGCCCTATGTTGGGTTTCAAAAATACACGTTAAGCACTTCAAACAAATATCAAAACAAACTTTGGTGAACTTGCGGAAATAATACTTCTAAAAATGTAAATCAAGTGAAAATAATATTTAACGTGATTCGGTCAAGGTGACCTACATCCACGGGCGAACAAGAGAGAGAGAGAGAGAGAGAGAGAGAGAGAGAGAGGGGATTTTATTAACGTCCAAGAAAAATTACAATAACACACAAAGGTTACACCTCACTTGATCTCTCAAAACAAAAGAATCTCTCTTTCTAACTAACTGCTCCAAATGAGTGCTCTCAACCTCACAATGATTACTATCTTGAAATTTTTGCACACTTGCAATGATGGAGATATGAAACTATTTATAAGCAAGCATGGGAAACCCTAACTATAATGGGAAAGGCCCATCCAAAATTAGACCATTAAGGGAATTCCCTAATTTCCAACCAATCATGGGGTGCCATTCAGATGCTTTTAGAACCTTCAACCTCATGAGCACCACCAAACTTTAGGCAACCTTGAACATTCTTCAGCATCACAGAGGACTTCATAACATACGTGGCTCATCAGGATTATGATGCTTGATGGCACAACATGTTGCTAGTTGACCATTACCAAAATCAAATGGCGTGACATGTTGACTAGTGGACCATCACCAATTGACCATCACCAGTTGACCATCATCAATTAACCATCACCAATTAACCATCACCAATTGACCATCATCAATTGACCATCACCAATTGACCATCACCACTTAACCATCACCAATGGGTCATCACCATTTGACCATCACCAAATTACCATCACCAGTTGACCACCATCAGTTGAACATCAATAGAAAACAAATGGCACAACTTGTGCAGAAGTTGCTCCATTTCACTCCCAAGTGCTCCAAACCCTCTTCTAAATGATCTGTTCCTCTAGCACTTGATTCGTTGCTTTGTAAGACGATTCATTCCCTTCTCAGATGATTTGTTCCTTTGTTACATACTTCATGAACCCCAAGTTCTCCAATGAGTTCAAAGTTTCTCCAAGTGGCTCCAAGTTTCTCTATTGCAACTCTAAGTGCTCCACTTGATTCTAAGTGCTCCATGTTGGACAAGACTTTATACCCCACCAATCTGATGGGTTTTAGCCATAAGAACTTTCCTATGTGCGCATGCAAAACCCTAATGCTTGGATCTAGGCTTTCTAATTAAACATGCTTTGAATCCAAGACTTCTAATGACTATTTAGGTTAAATGACAACATTGAAACAGATCTAGAACCATACCTTTGAATTCCTTTTTGATCTTGTTGTCTTGGAGCTTCTAGAGTCACAATTGTCACTCCTCTAATGGCTTACAAACACCAAATAGCAAGGAGGATGATTTGGGAGAGAGGAGAGGGGAGGAATTCGGCTAGGGCTTCTCTACTTTAGGTGAAGTACCGAATTCCCTTAGCCATGGGGTCTATTTATGCTTGTAGACTCCTTAAGGGTCACAACCTAAACCCTTATTGGATAATCTTCTCTTAAGGCTATCCAAATGCATTCCTTAGATAAGCAATGAACGATTTGAGCTATCCTTTAGCTTCTAGAATTCGTCCCATCTATATCTATATGGATTTACAGTCTAAAGTTTAACTATCAGACAATTGACAGTTTATACCCTCTTATTTAATTAATCTCTTTAAGTCACCAAATTAATTCCAATTAATTCTATGACTTATATTAAGCAAATAACAATATTATTATTCTTTATATTATTCTCATAATATATTAATAATATTTACTCTTTCTTAATAAATCATCCTATCAAGTTGTTATGGTGAAGGCAACCCAAAAGGACCATGCACAACCGTGTCAAATACTTGCCTAATATAGTTGCAGCCTTAGACACTATTCCAACAGTCTCCCACTTGGATAAGTCTAGTAACTATATGCACAAGTGCAATTTGGTTTGCAATCGTAGCTCTCAATGACACTGTCAAACTCTGATCTAATCAATCTTGTCCTTTAGATAAGGGATCGTACAGTCCTCTGTTAGATATCATGCTGACAATCCTATGGAATGGGTATTCAAGCATTTAGGTTTCTCGATCTCTGATTTATTTGACATAGAACTTAATCGAACACATCAATTCAGTTCTGAACGGGCCCGAAACATAAGTCAAATCAAATCATCGAGCGGCCGAGATATCGCTTTTAACTTCTTAGATAAAAGTTACAGATAAACTTCGACTTATATGCATTTACTTATTCATTAACCAACTATACACAACAATGCGTTTTATAACACCGAGTTACTGATGCGTTTTCACATTATCAATGTACAATCAATTAACAAATAAGAAACCATATATCTAGGTTTTAACACTATATGATATTATCGTCTTGCGATCATCCTTTTATATCATATTCCATAAGGTGATTCCAGCAAGCACGGGTTTGTTCCAATGCTCGAAACTAGTTCATAAGAACTCATGAACGTTGCAGCAACCCTTTGCTATGTCTAACACCATTTAGACAATCTACACACCAATTCATGACAATCTTCATTCATATCTACTTCTAACATATGAACGATTGTCGACAATTTGAATAATTCGATTATTCTTAATAAATTCAATTATTCTGGAAGTCAAAACATGCAAAGTGAAACAATAGTTAAACAATTAACATAAGATAGTAACATTACTCATAAATAAAACTCCTTTATTTAATCATCAAATGTTAATTACATTTATCTATTACACGTTTCTAACACAATCTAATCTATGTTAATATCATCCTTCAGCCCAATACTCCTAGCATGCTGCAAGTGCTTAACCCTACTCAGTCCCTTCGTAAGCGGATCTGCTGGGTTATCTTCTGATGATATCCTCTTCACTACGAGTTGTCCTTCTTCTACACGATGTCTAATGAAGTGATATTTTCTGTCGATATGTCTTGATCTACCATGATCCCTCGGTTCCTTGGTCAAGTCAACCGCTCCTTCGTTATCACAGAAAATCTCCATGGGCTCCTTTATGGTAGGTACAACTCCAAGATCACTGATGAAGTTCTTTAGCCATATTGCCTCCTTCGACGCTTCGATCGCTGCAATGTACTCTGATTCGCACGTTGAATCAGCTACGGTTTCCTGCTTCGAACTCTTCCATGTAACTGCTCCTCCATTTAGGGTAAAGACCCAGCCCGACTGCAAACGGTAGTTGTCCCTGTCGGTCTGAAAACTGGCGTCACTATACCCTCACACCTTCAAGTCATCACTCCCTCCGAGGACTAAGAACCATTCCTTCGTCCTCGGAAGGTACTTAAGGATATTCTTCACCGCAATCCAATGTGCTCTGCCCGAATTCCCTTGATATCTGCTAACCATGCTCAAAGCGAAGGCTATATCATGGGGAGTACAAGTCATAGCGTACACGATTGAGCCAACTGCGGAAGCGTATGGTACTCGGCTCATTTCTGCTATCTCAGCTTCGGTACTCGGACTTTGAGTCTTACTCAACTTGGCATTACTTTGTATCGATAATTCTCCCATCTTTGAGTTTTCCATACTAAAACGTTTTAGTACCTTTTCTAAGTAAGTATTCTGACTAAGTCCAATTAGTCTCTTACTTCTTTCTCTTACTATCCTTATTCCCAAAATGTAAGAAGCCTCTCCGAGGTCCTTCATAGCGAAGCACTTCCCGAGCCAGGACTTAACCTCCTGCAGAGTCGGGATGTCGTTTCCTATGAGTAATATGTCATCGACATATAGAACTAGGAAGCTTACTATACTCCCACTGGCTTTGACATATACACACAATTCGTCTTCGCTTCGTACAAATCCAAACTCTTTGACTTTCTCATCAAAGCAAAGATTCCATCTGCGAGACGCTTGCTTAAAGCTTACACACTCTATTTGGATGCTTCGGATCCACAAACCCCTCTGGCTGAGCCATGTAAACATCCTCAGCCAACTTCCCGTTAAGGAAAGGGGTCTTGACATCCATTTTCCAAATCTCATAATCATGAAATGCGGCAATAGCTAGCATCACTCTAATAGATTTAATCTTCGCAACTTGTGAGAAGGTCTCATCATAGTCAACTCCGGGAGTTTGAGTAAAGTCCTTCGCAACCAATCGCGCTTTATATGTGTGTACGTTTCCATCCACGTCGGTCTTCTTCTTGAAGATCCATTTGCACCCAACGGTCTTACGTCCGGGCACATAATCAACCAAATTCCAAACTTGGTTATCATACATGGATTGGATCTCGCTATCCATTGCCTCTTTCCACTTTGCAGACTCCGGGCCTGCCATGGCTTCCTTATAGCTATTAGGTTCATCAAGATTTACTAGTGTACCATCACTAATATACGTGTCCCCTTCGGTAGTAATATGAAAACCATAAAACTGGGGATGAACTCTAACTCTATCGGAACGTCTAAGAGGTAAGGACTCGTCAATCGGTTCAACCGGAGTTTCCTCCTCGGGTTGAGTGCCAGCGGTAGAGGTTCCTTCATCTATCGAATCTTGAATCTCTTCAAGTTCGATTTGCCTCCCACTGTCTCCTTGGATTATGAGTTCTTGCACTCGGAAAACTCCTCTCCTCGCAGCAAAGACAACATTGTCCTTCGGTCTATAGAAGAGATATCCAAAGGACGTCTGTGGGTAGCCGATGAAAATACATCGCTCACTTCGAGGTTCGAGCTTGTCGTGAGTATCTCGTCTTACGAAAGCCTCGCAACCCCAAACCTTGATGTGTGCCAACGAGGGAGCCTTCCCAGTCCACATCTCGTGAGGTGTTTTGGCAACCTTCTTAGTAGGGACTCGGTTAAGGATATGGGCGGCAGTCTCTAAGGCATACCCCCAAAAAGAGATAGGTAGTGAAGCACGACTCATCATAGAGCGAACCATATCCAATAAGGTTCGATTACGCCTTTCTGCCACACCATTCAACTGCGATGTCCTAGGAGGCGTTAATTACGAAACTATTCCACACTCCTTGAGATAATCGTGGAATTCAAGACTTAGGTACTCTCCTCCTCGATCGGATCGAAGCATCTTGATTTTCCTGCCCAATTGATTCTTCACTTCATTCTTGAACTCTTTGAACTTTTCAAAGGTTTCTGACTTTTGCTTGATTAAATAGATATACCCATATCTACTATAATCATCGGTAAAAGTCACGTAGAAGCGGTTCCCATCCTTCGTGGTTGATCTAAACGGTCCACATACATCGGTATGTATTAAGTCCAATAGACCCTCACCCCTTTCACACGTACTCGTGAAGGGTGACTTAGTCATCTTTCCAAGTAAACAAGACTCGCATGTGTCATCTTCCCTAAGGTTGAATGACTCCAACACTCCATTCTTTTGGAGTTGGGCTATGCGTTTCTTATTGACATGTCCAAGACGACAATGCCACAAGGATGCTTTATCCATACTAGTGGAAGAATCTATATTCAAAACATCATTTCCTAAGTTATCAAAAATCATAACAGTTTCATAAATTCTATTACATGGTATAGCTTCAAAGTAAAAGACACCATTTAGATAAGCCAAAATAGAACCATTCTCATTATTAAAAGAAAATCTAAAACCTTGTCTATATAAACCATGAAATGAAATGATGTTTCTAGCCATTTCTGGCGAATAGCAACAATTGTTCAAATCTAAACACAAACTATTCCTAAGCACTAAAGAATACACTCCAATCTTGGTCACAGGCGACGATCTTCTGTTCCCCATGATTAGATTGATCCTTCCTTGCTCCACATCCCTACTTCTTAGTCCCTGCACATTAGAACAAATGTGGTAACCACAACCGGTATCAAGAACCCAAGAAATAGCATGATTAGAATCGTTAGATTTAATTGTGTATATACCTGCGAAAGATGGCTTGATCTTTCCTTCCTTGATGGCTTGCAGGTACTCTGGGCAGCTTCTCTTCCAATGTCCTATCTTGTGGCAGTGGTGGCACTCTGCCTCCTTCGGGTTAGGGCAGGGCTTAGTGGGATCAACTTTGGTCCCACAAGAAGAGGCACCATCTCGGGCTTTAACCTTGCGATAGTTCTTCAATGAAGCCTTCCTCTTCTTTCCCTTTCCTTGACCAATAGCCAAGATAGGAGCAGCAGGCGGATTGGGAGTTGGTGGAACAGACTTGTCTTTGAAGTTGCTCTCAGCGACCCTCAAGAGACCTTGGAGTTTGCTTAGGGTGACCTCTTCTTTGTTCATGTGGTAGGTCATCCTAAATTGATTGTACATCAGAGGCAAAGAGTGAAGCACCATGTCGATCGCCAAGTCTTCTCCAAAGTCAACATTTAACTTGCGGAGGCGGTCGACATACCTTTGCATCTTTTGCAGGTGCACGGTAAGAGATTCTCCATGACCCATCTTAGCGGAAATCATGTTGGTGAAAATCTCATAACACTCTTGTCTCACGTTCTGGTGGTATCTCTCCAATAATTCTTGGTGCATCTCGTACGGGTACATGTCCTCGTAGGACTTTTGGAATTCGGAGTTCATGGTGGCTATCATGATGCAATGTACATTCGTTGCATCTCACTCATGAGTTTCAAAAGCGGTAATTTCAGCCGGAGTAGCGATTTCAGGGTTGATCTTCTCGAGCTTCTCATCAAGGACATACTCCTTATCTTCATAGCGAGCAATGGTGCGAATGTATCTTATCCATTCGCTAAAGTTCGTTCCATCGAAGGTGACCTTTTGGCAAAGGCTCATCAACGTGAAAGAACTAGCAGCAGCGTTGTTTGCGTTCGACATCTTTGAAAGAAAAAGGACAAAGATAGATTAGAATAAGAATCCCTAATTATTACCCAATAAGAAAAATTAGGGCTAGGATCCAACAATAACATTTACATACTAGAAAAGGGATGCCGTAATCTAACATGCAAATAAATTGAAGGTAAGTGAATGACGATTCACTAATTCTCCATTTCAAAACTTAATTATTAGTCCTAAATGTATTGAGAATTCCTAGGTTCGGATGAGATTCATTGAAACTATTCAGTGGCATGTTTAAATCTCGATATGCCCCTCTTGTTGTGACTGGGAAACCGAGGATCACAAAGCGGGTGTGAATTACCATGCAAATTCACATGGTGCCTTCATTGTAATGATCACCTATTCGATGTGCCGGTAAACCACACAAGCTCCATCGAACTATGATAAATAATGAATCACCCTTTGCCACCTTTGCTTAGAACCAATTAGTGTGCCGATAAACCACACACGCTCCACTAACTTCTTAGCAAGGGTGCAAAGTGTGATTTCATGGGATTGCATCAATTCACTTTTCCTAAAGTAACTAAGATTGGGAATTTTAAAATGTGTAGTTACTTTGTATTACTATTATACTTTTAATGAGAGGATGAGGTTGCCCTATCCTACCCGTTCGGCTAACGACCCTCCACCAATCAACCAAGCGGTGGATGTGAGTGTACACCCATTAAGCGCCATTTTATAGGCCGCAACTTTATACCCACCTTATAGATCGGCTTTGTGAATGAGGCCTACTAACGGTAAGACTAGCATTTTAGTTATACATACATACATATATATATATATATATATATATATATATATATATATATATATTATTCTAGTAATATTATATTTGTATAGGGTTGTATTTTAAACCTTTTAAAATCTAGGGTTTGAAATTCAAGTTGTCTAAATTAAAAACTTTTAATCACAAAATATAAATTTCAAAACTTGAGGACAAGTTTTAAACATTTAAAACATGGAGGATCAGATAACAATTAACTTCCTAATTATCTATATTTGATTTATTCAAGATTTCTTTTAAGATAATTACTAAAATAATCAAAATAATTAATTAATTATCATATAAGGAAATTAAATATTTTATTAGTTGATAAATATCTTTAATTAGATCAAGATTATAGTCATATATATCAAAAAATCAGATTAGGGTTGATCTAATATGATTATGGTAAGTTTCCATAAGATAATTATGAAGAAATCCTGAATCTGGCCATTCCTGACGCTTGGACTCGCCGAGTCAGGCCAACTCGCCGAGTCCATGACTCAGAAACACAAAAATCAAATTTTGCAGTTTAGTTTCATACAAACAAGCAACAATTTAATGAAAACCAAGTTAGGCTCTGATACCACTGATGGGTTTTAGCCATAAGAACTTTCCTATGTGCGCATGCAAACCCTAATGCTTGGATCTAGGTTTTCTAATTAAACATGCTTTGAATCCAAGACTTCTAATGACTATTTAGGTTAAATGACAACATTGAAACAGATCTAGAACCATACCTTTGAATTCCTTGTTGATCTTGTTGTCTTGGAGCTTATGGAGTCACAATTGTCACTCCTCTAATGGCTTACAAACACCAAATAGCAAGGAGGATGATTTGGGAGAGAGGAGAGGGGAGTAATTCGGCCAGGGCTTCTCTACTTTAGGTGAAGTACCGAATTCCCTTAGCCATGGGGTCTATTTATGCTTGTAGACTCCTTAAGGGTTACAACCTAAACCCTAATTGGATAATCTTCTCTTAAGGCTATCCAAATCCATTCCTTAGATAAGCAATGAACGATTTGAGCTATCCTTTAGCTTCTAGAATTCGTCCCATCTATATCTATATGGATTTACAGTCTAAAGTTTAACTATCAAACAATTGACAGTTTACACCCTCTTATTTAATTAATCTCTTTAAGTCACCAAATTAATTCTATGACTTATATTAATCAAATAACAATATTATTATTCTTTATATTATTCTCAGAATATATTAATAATATTTACTCTCTCTTAATAAATCATCCTATCAAGTTGCTATGGTGAAGGCAACCCAAAAGGACCATGCACAACCGGGTCAAATACTTGCCTAATATAGTTGCAGCCTTAGACACTATTCCAACACAATGTCCCACTTGAAGGCTTGAACAACTTTATCTGCTATTTAAAGGTTTTCATCATGCTTCTCAATCCTTCTCTTTCTCTCTCTCTCTCTCTCTCTCTCTCTCTATTTATGTCGACCCATGTCCTCAAAATCTTGGAAGGGAAGTTGAATCCATACTAGGGACTTTCTTCAACTTAGTATCCATTTGGTTCATTGTCTTGAACTCTCTAGTCAGCCGCATCTTAAGCTCATTGATCTTCTTCATGTTGGAACCAACAATCAGTACGAGATCATTGATCTTCATGTAACAACTACAATCAACCTCACGTCTTCTAAACCCACTCCTCTTCGTGAACTTATCAAACTTCAAGTACCATTGCTCAGAAGTTTGCTTCATGCAATGCAGGTTTTATTTCTTCTTGAACGCCAGCTTTTTCTTACCGGTTGTAAGAGCGCTTATTGGTTGTTCCTACCAAATGTCTCCATCCAGGTTATAATCAAGGAGATCAATTGTATTCACATCTAGATGCTCTAGATGGAGATTTTTAGAGACCACTTCATTCAACATAGAAGTGATTGTAGCCATCTTCGCAACTGGAGAATCTCCTTATATCTTCTATTTGATTCCCTTAACCACCAATCTTCCCTTGCAAGTGTTACCACCATCTATCTTATCCTTAACCTGAAACATATAACTATTCTACAGTCCACTCAACTTGTCATCCATAGCCTTCCCCCAATGTATGGATTTTATCCTCAAGGCCTTTGGTTTTGACCCATTCTCACACATCAACAAGTCACTGGTTGATGGAGAATGCCTCACTGGAGTACTTTTCTTAGTGGTCATCTTGATAATAGGTAGTTTAAGCTTTGGAACACCTCCAACTCCACCCTCATAATTATTATCACCAAAGCTCCCACTCTTTCTAGGTTTATTAGAGCTCCCACTGCTTCCTGAACATTTTCCTATCCTTTGACTAGCATTAGGTATTGCATGATTCTAGAATCTTCCCACTGAAGAAACTGAAGTTAGACAGTAAACACAAGAATAAATTAAAAACCGACATCCCAAACTTCGGCAGATTGCCTATTTTCTCAAAACTGACTTTCGTCTGTCTGCCAATAGAACATCGCTTAGAAGCATCTGTCACAACTTAACTCCTTCAACAGTGTTTGTTTCATTTTTAAAAACCTCCACCATATATAGTGTATCCTGTTTCTGACCCTTAGCAAGGATCAAGTTCCCTTCTTCACTTTCCACTAGTGATCATCAAATGTAACATGTTGGCCTTCATTATCAAGTTTCCCAAATGATATCAACATCCTCTTTAGATTTGGAATGAACATAACATTCTTTGGAATACAATCCATACCTAGAGTCCTCTTGAGAACCACATCTCCGACACCCATGATATCCAGACACTTTTTATTTTCTACTCTAACCTTCCCTTGGTAATGTCTGAAGTTCTGCATCACATATCTAGAATGAATAGCATGAAACGAAGCACCAAAATCCAAGATTCAGGATTCTATTATGTTTTAAACTGATCAAATGATCATGTCGCCTTCAAAAATCTTCTGCGATTTTCATCTCCTTTTGGCTTTTACCTGCCATGAGCATTGGGCACTAAATTTTGACATGACCACTCTCTTTGCAGTTCCAACATGTTACGTCCCTCCTGGTGTTCCGTCCACCTCTCCTTCTTGATTTCGATCTTCTACTACCCCCACACCCCCTGTTGGACTCCCTTTCTCTATCTTCAGTACTCTAAAGACTATTAGAAGCTTCCTCATCACTCTGTTTGTGTACATTCTCACCAAGGATTAAATCGCAGATGCATTTGAATGTCATCTTAGCACCTCTAGCTGAGTTGCTAACAGTTGTCACTATACCGGAAAAACTTTTAGGCAAAGACAATAATTGTAGCAATGTCATGAATTCATCCTCAACTTTAATCTCAACCGACATCAGCCTTGATAAGATTGAATTAAATTAGTTAACATGATCAGTCACTAAGCCACCCTCCTTCATTTTCATCTTACCAATTGCCGAATCAAATGAATCTTGTTTGCTACTGAAGGTTTTTCATGCATTTTAGATAGCGCCGTGATCAACTCATAAGTAGTCTTAACATTGAAAATGTTGTAAGCTACATTATTTTCCAAGGATAATATCACCACACCAAGTGCCTTCCGATCTAACAATTCCCAATCCTCCTGGTTCATTTTTCATGTTTACTTTCAAATAATGGTTAATGTAAATTATTCTGGTAGAGGTAGTCTTCAATTTTCATTTTACAGAAACCGAAATTATGTCCATTGATTTTTCAATCTTAAATCTTCCATCTTCAACCATAGCTCTGATACCATTTTCTTGGGTTGCAACAAAACAAGTTAAGCACTTCAGAAAATATCAAAACAAACTTTGATGAACTTGCGGAAATAAAACTTCTGAAAATGTAAATCAAGTGAACACAATATTTAATGTGGTTAGGTGAAGGTGACATACATCCACGTGTGAATGAGTGAGAGAGAGGATTTTATTAACTTCCAAGAATAATTACAATCACACACAAAGGTTACACCTCACTTGATCTCTCAAAACAAAAGAATCTCTCTTTCTTACTAACTGCTCCAAATGAGTGCTCTCAACCTCACAATGATTACTCTCTTGAAAATTTTGCACACTTACAATGATGTAGATATGAAACTATTTATAAGAAATCATGGGAAACCCTAATTCTAATAGGCAAGGCCCATCCAAAATTAGCCTATTAAGGGAAGGCCCTATTTTCCAACCAATCATAGGGTGCCATGTAGGCGCTTCTAGAACCTTCAACCTCATGAGCATCACCAAAATTTAAGCAACCTTTAATAGTTTTGATCATAATAGAGGACTTCGTAGCATATGTGGCTCATCAGTGTTACCACGGTTCATCAAGGAACCAAGATGGCGCAACATTATGCTTGATGGTGCAACATGTTTCTAGTTAACCATCACCAAAACAAAATGGAACAAAATTTTACCAATTGACCATCACCAACTAACCATCATCAGTTGACCATCACCAATTGACCATCATTAGTTGACCATCACCAATTGACCATCACCAATAGACCATCACCAACTGACCATCACCAACTGACCATCACCAACTGACCATCATCAGTTGACCATCATAAATTGACCATCACTAGTTGACCATCATCAGTTGACCATCACCAGAAAACAAATAGCACAACTAGTGCACAAGTTTCTCCATTTCACTCCCAAGTGATCGAAACCCTCTTCCAGACAATCCGTTCCTTTGCCAGATGATCCATTCCCTTCTCGGTTGATCCGTTCCTTTGATACATACTCCATGAACCCCAAATGCTCCATTGAGCTCCAAGTTGCTCTAAGTGGCTCTAGGTTGCTCCATTGCAGCTCTAGGTGCTCCACTTGATTCTAAGTACTCCATGTTGGACAAGACTTTATACCCCAACACTAGGGACTATATGTAGTCACGTAGGATAGCCTGAGAACTCTTGATCTAGGATTTCTTGCCTATTCCTTATTTGGTTGTGTCTCTAGAGTAGGATCATTTCACTTCCAAGTGCTCCAAACTTTCTTCCATATGATCCGTTCCTTTGTTAGATGATCCATTCCATTATCAGATGATTCATTCCTTTGTTACATGCTATCAACTCTAGTTATATAGTTATGCATTCCTTGGAGATTTTCTGATAGTAGCATAGTGTGTTAGAAGAGGCATAGAACATGGTAGTGAGTTGTTAAACATGTAGACTTGTGTAGATAGTTTCATGTGCTTATATGCTATTTTGTTGCTTGATTTGATTTTATATATGTCGGCATATTGTGGTTGGTCAGGTTGAGGCGGTCCTGCTTTGTATTGTAGGCCAAGATACCAAGTTCGGGTTAGATGTATGTTGTAGGCATAAGAGGGTAGCCAGTTATGGCTTGAGGCTCAGGGAGCGGTTGGGTGAAGGCAGCAAGCCAACATACCCCAAGGAGGCTCCAATCTTTGTGGTTGTGGGCCTGGGGGCAAGCCAGTCTTTATGACTGTGGGCCCGATATGCATGTATTGTATGTATTTTGTTGTGTGTGGTATTTTGGGGAGCTCAATAAGCTTCGTTCTTACCCAGTAGTGTCACACCCCCAAACTGGAACGTCAGAAACGTTCGGGGGCGGAGGACATCATGTGCAGTATCACAACAATGCATAATAGTAATCAAAGAAAACATAACTAGTACATTGATAGAATATAGTATTTAAATTTGTGCACAACATAGTTTGTATGACATCAAAAGTGTATAACAAAATGTATAAAAGACACGACTCTATAAAGCTCTGTTTTCTCAAAAACCTGCGGGTGTACCTGTGTACTGGTTCCCTGAGAATACAAGTGATTTTGAAAGTGTATCAACATGTAAGTTAGTGAGTTCATAAGTATGATTATGAGATGGAAAACTTGTCTTGGTTCCTTGAAAATGTTATAGTGTTCTTCCAGAAAATCCATTATTTTCTTTGGTGAATGAAAAGTACTCTTAGTCTTTAAGTAATTACTATATTCTGAAATAGTTACCTATACTTTCAAATAGTAGACCATAGTCTATATTAGTAAAATGTAGTCTTATTAACAAATAAAACTATGTCATGAATTTTTATTGAATTTGTATGTTGTACTAGTGTTCTCTGTACTTAAAGAGGTAGCGTATTGTAATAGTAGTGTTTGTATGAAAAACCTTTTGTATGAATGCCTGGAATCCACCAGCTGTAGTGTACTGTAGTTTCATTATTTAAAATAAAACGTTAGAAGTAGTGTTAGTCTCGTAAACAAATGTTTTAGTTGAAACTATTGTGAGTTTCATATAACCATGCTTGATATGACTAGTGGCCTCTAGGACGTTCTTTAGGCATCGGAATGTTATGACATTTGTCACCCCAGGCCTGCCAGCCTAGCTGTTGCAAGCAGCTCAGGTGCGGGATTGTCAGTCCCGTTAACAAATGTTTTAGTTGATATTATTGTGAGTTTCATATAATCATGCTTGATGTGACTAGTGGCCTCTACGATGTTCTTCAGGCGTCAGAATGTTATAACATTTGTCACCCCAGGCCTGTCGGCCTAGCTTTTGCAAGCAGCTCAGTGTGGGATTGTCAGTCTCGTATTGATCTATACACAAATTCACGCTCTCCCTCTAGGAGACTCTGGTGATAACTTATAGGACTTAGTATTGTACCCTGGTGGGTACCCCGAAGTAGTGCCTCACAACCTTGTATTAACTAGTTTACGTGTAGTGTAGTAGTGTTCTCTTGTACTTGAAACTGTGTGTATTACCTTGTAGTAGTGTACTTTGTAATGTAAATAATTATACTTAAATAACTATTTAGTAATGTATCCTTGAATTAGTGTAATAGAGTAGTGTTCCATAAACTATACCTATTATAGTTTGAATGTATGTTCCGTAATCAGATGAAAACCCTTGCAAATTACCAGTGTGTATAAGGTAATGATAAAAGATTTGTATAAAATCCCCTCTTGCTCAACATCTTACATAAGGTTAAACAATATGTTTTATATTCACATATATTCCTAATATATAATCAAGGGTGAAAAGACAGTTGAATAAGTAATTCTATTCTAAACCCACAACCAAACAAGGAACAGGATTTAGGGCGGAACTATAGAGATGATCTTCGGGCTAACATACGTAGGATTAACGGTATCCTAATATTATTTAAACATGTATTCGTAGTTAAATTAGTGAAATGATTATTCAAAGTGTAAAAAACACTTAATCTATGTAAGAAATTATTACCAAGAATTATTTGGAGTGTTGAAGAGGGCTTCCGGTCTAGCCTTCACCGAAATCCTTGATTTCGGTCTTAAAACCTCAACCGAGAACCTGGTTCTCGATCTTATGGTGTTTTCGGTCGTAAACGAGTTCTCGGTCCAAGTGTTTTCGGTCAGCTTGAAGATTTGAAGATTTGAAGATTTGAATATTTGAAGGTTGTTCTTGGTGTTCTTGGTGAAAAATATGAAGTTTTGAACGATTTTTCTTGAAGATTGGAAGGTTCTTGGATGATGTTTGAGAACAAAATGAGAGTATTTTCGGTTTGAAATGTGAGAAAATGACTGAGTTTTCGAGTGAAGATATATATACCGGTTGGGTATTCGGCCAGAAAAGGGGTTCTCGGCCGAAATCTGTTTTCGGTCCGAGGAGTTTGTGGCCGAGAAGGGTTTTTGGTGCGAAGGTTCTCGGTTCCAAAGAGAGAAATGTTGATTTTTAAGTGCCTTTTATTCCAAATACTTATATAAAAACATCATTTATAAAATTCTAAATCATATTTTACCCTTATAAACTTAATGAAACAACTAAAACTCGAAATTTTATAAAAAGGGTTTGACTTTTATTGGATTGGAAGTAACGGGTTGTTACAAGTAGGTTATGTTTTCAGGTGCTATTGGTGATAATGGGAAGGTGAAGGCGTGATTGTACACATTCATCAGCAGCAATGGAGATTCTGTGTTGCTATATTACTCTGATTTTAAACAAATGTGATTTTAATCAAATGGTTTTCTTGACTTGGATTAATAAATTTGAAGCTTTACCGTAACTAAAAATGAAAATTTTGGTTGTGAAAATGGGACATTACACTCGTACACAATTAAAATTGCCAATTAATATTACATAACCCTAAGATTGGATAAATCTCTAGTCCTAACAATTTAATGATCATAAAAAGTTAAGAATCAAGCTAATATAACTAGATTGTGTTGGATTAAATGTCTAAGGTCCTAACTAAATCGGTATACTGTTGATGAATAAAAGTAAAGTCATTTTTGGGTTGTCCTTATAACCACGAAATGGATTGGATTGATTAAAAGGAGAGAGATAAATTGATTTGTTAATATATTAATTAGAAATTGTTAATTGATGATTTGTTAATTTGTTATATGAATAATAAATTAATTAGAAATAGTTAATATTTAATTATGTATTAATTAAATATAGTCATAACTGATTATTGTTAATCAGAATTTATCTGGAATTATTTAGAATTAATTAAAGGTGCAAGGGGTGAATTGTAATTGTTCAATAGTTGAACAAAATAGGCAATTCTAGAATAGTCCATGGCATGGATAGTTTTGGAGCCCTTCTTAGGGTTTCTAGAAGCCTCTTAGTTGCTAATAAGGAAAGCATTTGGATTGGGATTAAAGCTATTATTTAATCATTCAAATCTTGCTTTGTCCCTAAGTTACCTAGACTACAAAAGGAATCGTTGGGCATCATAATTCTGTGATTCTCTCATATCTAGGGGGGACGATATTCTCCTCCTCTCTCCTCTCTCCTCTCTCTCTTTTAATCCTAAGGTTTCTTGTGTTTTTAGTGTGAACCATTAGAGGCTCACACATTATTGGAGCTAGGTTTTCCAAGGAGACATGAAGGTTTCAATTAGCTTGATTGGAATCAACAAAAAAGTATGTATTCTTAACCATGAATTTCGGTTCATAGGGTTTAATTTTTGTATTTCATAAGTATGTTGTTATTAGATGTGTACAAGACATAAATCTCCTTTATGTTGGATGTACCCTTAAGTGTTAAGTGAAATTTCGCAAGTACATTGTTATTGTAACCTAGAATTTCTATCAATGGTATTAGAGCGTTGATTTTCACATTAATGGTACATAATTGATGAGATTGAAACAAACAAAAAATTCGACAAAATTGTATGTCACGTTGTGACTAGTCCTCTGTCACAACGTAAATACAATTTGAATTGCGATTTTCGAATTTTCTTACATTAATTCAAAAGATAGGATAATTACTAGTTAATCCATGTTATTTTAAATTTATAAAAACTGAATATGTCAAGTAGGTAGTTAAGAATCTTAATTTGAATATGAAAGAAAGATAAAATAAGTTAATTTTTAATCATCCTATTTAGTTCAAATATTAATTATTAAATGTCAATTGATTAATATGATTTGAACCTTGTATTTTTAAAAGCTTTAAAATACACCCTATATATATAGATATATATATATATATATATATATATATATATATATATATATATATATATATATATGTGTGTGTGTGTGTGTGTCTATGTGTGTGTGTATGTATAAATTTCTACTACTATATGTATCATTAAAAATCCAGTAGAATCAAAAGTAGGTCTTATTCACGAAGTCGCACTCTAAGAGAGGTATAAGGAAACAACCTATAAAATGATTGTTGAATGGGTGTCCTTTTCACCCACCGGTTCTTTGTATGGCGGAGGGTCGTTAGGCGAACGAGTTTGATTGGACACTAATAAAACTACGAGTATAGTGTATGAAGTACTAGAAGATTCTATAAACTCCCACTATAGTAACTTTAGGAAAAATGTGAAATTGTATGCTAATCCATGAAAACACATATTATTTCTTTATGGGTCGTTAATGGACCATGTGTTGTTAACCGACACACTAATGTGGGACTACAAAGTTGAAATGATGGTGCATTATTGAAAATTATGATTGTTGATAGAGTGTGTGTGGTTAACCGGTACATCAATGTGAGATCATAAACGACCTCGATGATGACCTCGGCATCCCAGTCACAAGTTGAAGAGCATAATATGAGATTAACACGCCATTGATTGTTCAATGATCTCAAAAGATGTTAGAGTTTCATTTTGACTAAAATTGGTAGAATGTTTTACCTACCTAACATAGATTCGTGATGTGATTACAGAATCCCTCTTTATATTACGAATCATATATATGGTTCCTGGCCTTAATTTAAAATTGGGTTCATAATTAAGGATAAAATCGAGTAATTTAAAATTCCTCCTTTAGGTTAGATGGAATCCTCTCCCACCTCCTCACTCACTTTCTAATTCTAACTTCATTTGCTCTCCCTCGAGAATGGCTCATTTGTTATGAGATCTTCCTCGATTTTGATATTGGGAAAGATGTCCATAATGAGCATATCTCTTAACTAAATAATGATGCATCAACTTTAGATAAGTTGTTATTCCCACAAAATGTAGATTTGTCAAATATGGTTCTCTTACATCATTATATCTATGTCCTCGTTGTTCCGAAATGACCTTTTGTGAACATGTGAACATATGAAATGAAATTTCATTTGAGTGAAATGCTTCACCAAAAGGCAAGACAAGAGTGATTTGAAAATCATCAAAAGTTCCTAATTGGATTCGAATTGAAGAAAAGAGTTCTTTTTTATGTAATCAATGAGAGCTACATAGACAAACTCAAGAATCGAAATGTTACCCTTGACAAGAGTCTTGTTATAAATCTTGTGCTTGGATCTTTCACTAGTTCCTATGATAATTTCAACTTGATTTATCATATGAGTAGTATGGGGGAAAACATTGAAGAGATTCTTAAACCTTTTCTAAACTGAGAAAACTTGAAAGGAATTTGAATTTCTTATCCAATTCCAGTTATCGTTTTTGAATGTTGGTGGAATGAATAGGAAACATTCGAATCCTAAATGGAAAGGAATGGTTTTGTCAAGAATTTCCCATTATGAATGAATGGAATTAGCATGTCCTTTATTCCACGTAACCATGATTCAAAATAGGTAAATTGAAATTAATGCAATGAAAATGATCATAGGAAACGAAGTTGCCTTAAGTACTTTGACATGGTAAATTCAAATGTTTAACTCTACATCAAGTACTTGAATAATCAAACTCTAAATACGTCCAACTCATGGAACCTTGATGCATGATGTGGTAATCACATTTGGATGGGATTATAGAATATATAGGAAAGAAGGAAGTTAATCATAGAGAGCTAAACCTAATCATAGGAATGGACGAATGTCACATGTCTCAATAATTGAGGATTTCGAGCTTGTTTTTAGTAATGGAGTTAGGTTTAATTAGTTATCTGTTATTACTCTTCGGATATGTCTAAAAACCAAATTTCATCTTATGCGTTGTATAATCATGAATTTCAGTTTTCATTTAATAATGGAAATGTGAAAATTTTTGTTTATAAAGATGATGGATTTATGTCTAAAACATCTTCTTGCAATTGGAATTCATGAAACTGTAGTTTGTGTTTCTAATAATAGCAAGTGATGACTTGAACATGGATTTCTCTAATAGTTTAGATATAACGCGCTTGTAGTATGATCGCCTTAACCATATAAGTAAGAATCACATCACCAATCTCCAATTAGACTGGACTTGGAATCACTCGACCTTGAGTTGGATGATGTATGTGAGTCTTGTATGTTGGTAGGATGACTTAGTCACCATTCACATGAACATGTAATCGAGACAAAGGATTTTGTTATCTTGTACACACTAATGTGTGTGAACCATCAGATCCACCACAAAGGATTACATATACTACAATATCATATTTATTGATAGTTTCAATAGATGTAGTTATGCTTATATGATAAAAATAATTTTGACACTTTGAAAAGTTTCAAAGAGTTCCAAAACAAAGTAGGGAATCGATTGGGCATGAAGATAAAGGTTCTTCAATCTAAAAGGAAAGGAGAATACCTTTGTATTGGTTTCTACGATCACCATAGAGACTGTGGAATAGTTTACATAATTGGCTTCTCCAAGGACATCATAATGTAATGATGTTACTATAAGGAGAATCGAACGCTATATGGTTCGATCTATGATGATTCGTGCTTCACTACCACTCACAAATTTGTAGGAATATACACTTGAAATAGTAGATCATATTTTGAACCTTATAAACAACTAAGTAGGTTTCAAAACACATCATGAAATGTGGAGTTAGAAAGTTGCCTCATATTCAGATCTAGTTTTTTGAGGTTTTTCGTTTGACGAGATACCAATGACCAACTTGAATCGAGATTTATGAAGTGTTACATTGTCGGGTATTCCCTGAAGACTCTTGATGTTTGTGCTTTAAGTCAAAAGGAATGTTCCTTGAGAGAAAGAACATATAGATGTCAAGAAGTTAGTGGGAGTCATATTGAACTTGAAAAAATTTGAGATATAATTAAAAATGAACCTATATTTGGCACTAGCTCTCAACCTGAGGTTAAAAAAACTAGTTAAGTCAAATTACATTACCTTAGCTTTTCGCAGATTTAGTAGAGTTAGATAATCTCCCAAGTTTAAGTTTTATCTAACTATGGAAGGAGATACGTTGATTAGTGATAAAACATTGATTAATTTGGATAAGCCTAATGGCTACTAGGAAGCAATGGTGACCCCTATGGCTACCATTAGAAGAGTCTAAGGATAGTGAAATTCTATCCATGAATGATAACTAATTTTGAAATTGGATGAACCAAATCCTAGTCATACGACATTGGGTTGCGATTAGATCTTCAATGTGAAGACTAAGATGGATAGGAATGTACACACAGTCAAAGCTAGTATGGTAGAAGTGGTTTTCACTCAGACTTAAGAAATTAAATATGAGGAAAAGTTCTCACCAGTAGCTGAGAAATGTATATATGGTTATTTGTTACCATTATTGCCTTCTTTGATATAATATATGGTAAAGTAGATGTTTAGAAGACTTCCCTCAAAATTAAATTTTCAAAGTATGTATGACATGAACATACAAAGTATCCAAATAAAGCGTGTAGGCTTAATAAATTTATCCATAGATTTAGACAAGAATCGTGTAGTATGAATCTATTCTTCCATGAGGAAGTCGAGGAGTATTGTCTTTCTAGAATTCTAAATGAGTCTTGAGTATATGTCAAAGCAAGTGGGAGTGTCGGTGTCTTCCTAGTATTGCATGTTGATGACAATACTACTCATAGGAAACATTTCCCTTAAGTTGCAAGGTGCAAAAGCTCGGGAATTTTTTTGCTATGATGGACAAGGAGAAATGACATTGATACTTGGTATTCGGATCTAAAAGAATAGATTGAAGTGATTAATAGGATTCAATCAAAGCACAATATGTTGAAAGTTTTCAATAATGAAGACTCCAAAATGGATTAATCATATGCTTCATGGCAAGGAGTTGAGTGAATCTCCAAAGTCCTTTTGTTCGGGTCATGAAAATGATAGAACAAATCAAGTCCCATATGCTTTGGATATAGGATCGATCATGAATGCTATGACTTGTGCTTATTCTGATGTCTCAAATCTTTTAAGCATTGTGAGATCGTATCATAATTTTTTGTTTGACCGAATCACTAGAAAACTGGCAAGAATATTATGAGTTATTGAAAGATACCAATAAATAGTTGCTTGTAGACATTCGAGAACATGATTAAGAAGAGTTAGAGTGACATAATTTTTAGAGATGACTTTGAGTTATAGTCTAAATGAATATTCATTTTGAGTTGTAACATGAAAGGTTTCACGTACGAGATGGTGGTAGATTCGACAAAGTGGGTAAGACCACATTAGTGTAAGTGAAGTATCCAAAGAGCGCACTTGGTCTAGAAAACTTCATAGTTAACCTTGGATTTGTTTGAAGTAACAAATTGCCATAAAAAACATTCTGTGAAAATGCATTCGTATTGACTAAGGATGCTTGAGATCATAGAAGGTCAATATATAGAAGAAGGAAATTCCATTGCATCCAAGAAAATGTTGAGGATGGAGATCTTGTTGTGAAGTGAATATATTTTCGATGATTCATTCACAATAGTGATGACCAAAGGAAAACATGATATGCGTACTAAGAGCATTGGCATGAGAAATGTTAACAAGTTTAGTCATTAAGTCAATTACCTCGAAACGTTTATACAGATAAATCTGTAATTATTATGATGATTAAATAATAGGGAATTATTTGGGATAATGACTTAAAAGGGTAATGTATTTTTTTGATTTGTACATATTTAGTCACTGACTTTTTTTCGTCCACATTTACCCCTTCAACTTATTAAATTGTACACATTTAGTCCTTATGACCGGTTACTCCAGGTTATCCGGTAAAAATGACTTAAAAGGGTAATATATTTCTCACTTTGTACACATTTAGTCCTTAATATTATTTTACACATTTGGTCCTTAATATTTTTTTGTTGCAAAATAAGTCATTTTTGTTTTTGTACTCGTTCAATACTTATGAATGATTTCTTTAGGTTTTTCCCATGACATCTTACGTGGGATAACCATATGGTGGTGGGATAGGTTGAGGTGATCATGCTATATGTTGTAGGCCAAGATACCTGGTGCGGGCCGACTATAAGCTGTAGGTAGTGAGGCTCGAGAAGAGCGGTTGGGTTAGGGCGGCATACCGAAAAACCATGGGTATTTCAGTCTAATTACTGATTGGACATATTGCACGTTGGCATTCCAGTCCAATGATTGATTGGGCCAAGGTATTCCAATCTGATGAGTGTGGGCTCGTTATGCATGATAATACGTTTGTTGTATCGAGTATTTTGGGGAAAAATCACTAAACTTTGTGCTTACCCAGTTGTTTATGTTTTCAGGTTCTATCGTTGATCATAGAAAGCCGAAAACATGACTTTACACACTCCTCAACGATATTGAGGATTCCGCGTTTCTTATAATACTCTGATTTTCGATAAATGTATATTGGAATAAACGTTTTTTCTTAATAATGGATTTATAATTAGGGACTTTTACCTTATTTAAAAATGAAAATTTTTTTGTTGTGAAAATGAGAAATTACACATAAACATCAACAGCCCCACACACTTCATCAATGATTGTCCCATGTAAGATGTCGTGAGAAAAACCTAAAGAAATCATTCATAACTACTGAATGATTACAAAAACAAAAATGACTTATTTTGAAACAAAAAATATTAAGGACTAAATGTGTACAAAAATATTAAGGACTAAATGTGTACAAAATGAGAAATATATTACTCTAGAGTAACCGGTGGTAAGGACTGAATGTGTACAGCTTAACAAGTTGAAGAGGTAAATGTGGATGAAAAAAACTCAGTGACCAAATGTATACAAATCGAAAAATATACTACCCTTTTAAGTCATTATCCCGAATTATTTATATTCAGAGAGTATATTACCATAGAACAATTATTTTATTATTGTGTTTCATTTTTTGTGTTACTTCCTGAATATTAATTTATTCAAAATATCACAGTCAGTCATACTTTTGGGAGTAATCATTGATTTAAGACTGACATAAATTGATTGTAGATTGCCTATAGTGATTATATATTGCATAGGGATTACTGCAATATTCATGAGTACTTAGAAAATAGGTATTTTGAGTATTTGTTAAACTCACGCTTAGAGATTACTTCATGGATTCAATCACGAGTAATTCTAAGACGATAATATCTTCTATTTTTCAAACAGAGATATATAAGTCATATTTTGTAAATATGTAGTGCATTGGTATACACCAACGCATCTCGTAATTGGGTGTTATAAGTTGTAATTCCATGCATGATTTGGTAAGTAAAATTCATTATTATATAGTAGAAGTTTATTCATTTGTTTTTCCTTAACATAAAAAGCAATATCTTTAGGCCCCTCGATGATTTATTGCTGATATCTGAAGTATGTAATCGAGCCCATACGAAATTGATGTGTTCAATTAGTAGTCTGAATTCAATCGTCATAAATTAGGAAATCAAGAAACAGAATCTTGGACAAACATATTGATTCTAATCCATGTCTTGTGTCCATACAATATATTGTAGAATGAAGGGATAGATGTGTAACAACGTAAATTTCAAAACAATTTTTCGCATGATATAAAAACATATTCATTTAATTTTCATAAAAAACATCAATGTTTGAAAATCCAATCAACGTCATATAGAGTATCCCAAGATCACATATCATAAAAATCCCATGTGTGTGTACTGATCAAGCCGGCGCCTTCCCACGGTCATCACTAGTACCTGAAACAAACAACATCAACACTGTAAGCACAAAACTTAGTGAGTTCCCCAAAATACCACGCATAACACATATTAGCCACTCGAGGCTATAACTCTATGGGTCCATAGACCCTACTCTGTGAACGTACTGGTTCTAACTCTGGGAACCTTCCGGTTCCAACTCTATAAACATGCACAACATAAATCACATAGAAATAATGCAGTACAACACAAAACATACATATAGCATACAAATACTCTGTCACATAACTCTGATTACCTACTCAAGGTAAAGTATAGTGAGAAGACTCACCTCGCGTATCTCGATACTCGCAAATCCCGGAAATCACTCGCGCTCGATCCACCGAGCTATAATCCTCCTATAATACAATATATCTCTAATTAACACTTTCTCAACTAAGGTTGACTACCCCTATCAACTCAACACTGGTCAACGATCAACTTTGAACGGACTCGGCGAGTGCACTAGAGCCACTCGGCGAGTCTGTACGTGTTCACTGACTCCCTAGGATCCTCTCTTGACACGTCGAGTACTCTCCTAACTCGACGAGTTCCACTTGGCATGAATCGTGGGGCCACCACGACTCAACTCGCCGAGTCTCAAGAACAACTCGGAGAGTTCACCTTTACTAAGTCCACTCGACAACCCTCTCTGACTCACTGAGTCAACCCCTTAACTCGGCAAGACCACTCGTTGAGTGGTTAAGGACAATCTTCATGCTACTCGCCGAGGCTGTTCTTCAGAATCGGCGAGTCCATGCCATGCATCAACTCAAACTCGCTTCTGAGGTCAGATCCGCTCCATTAGCTCATAGATTCAGTCCTTCCAAGCACATTCATCACGTAAAGTTACAATCTTGGCTACCATGCAACGCCTACAAGGCTCCTTTTGGTGAAATGACCTCTAAAATGGTAACCTAAGTCCCCAACTCAAAAGGAAAGGCATAAAGCAGGGCATTTGGGACTCTCTGGACCTTCTAAGGTCCAGATCTAGGTACCATTTCCCCAAGGGACCTCTCACACTCCAAATACAAGGCAAACAAGACATGAAGAAACCCTAGATTTGGCCATATCAACAAAAACACGAGAATAAGCTATAAATATTACCTAAAATAGCTTCCTCTGCCGAAATAGAAGTAGATCCAAGCTCCCCAACTCTCCTAGCTTGGCCTTCCTCTTCCTTTCTTGCAAACGCACACAAAGATGGTGAATAATAGCCTCTTATCTCACTCCCAAGGACTCTCAGATGCTCTGGGGCTCTCAAGGTTGAAGGTAGCCGCAATGAAGGGCCATAAGGTCCTTTAAATAGGACTCAGGACCGGGAAATTAGGGTTTCATTAAACAGCGTGGACTCGCCGAGTCCATTCCCTTGGACTCGCCGAGTCCAGGCGCGAACCCGCATCCAAAACCGCGATCCTACTCGGCGAGTTTGAGCTCCAACTCGCCGAGTCCCCTCACAAAACACCAAAAATATATGAATAAATAATACCTGGGGATCCGGGCTATTACAATTCTCCCCCACTAGAACTGGACTTCGCCCTCGAAGTCTCGCTCTGCAAATAACTCCGGATGCTGCTCACGCATCTCACGCTCCGACTCCCAGGTCATCTCGGACCCCTTCCGATGCTGCCACTGAACCAAAACCAAGGGTACCTCCTTGTTCCTCAGAACATTGATTTTCTGATCTCTGATGGCCACTGGACTCTCAGCATAATTCAGGCTCGCATCCACCTGAATATCCTCTAATGGAACCACTGCCGACTCATCGACTATACACTTCCTCAGCTACGACACATGAAAAGTGTCGTGAATCTGCCCCAACTCTGCTGGCAAATTCAAACGATAGGCTACCCGGCCTACCCTCGCGATCACTCGGAAAGGACCAATATATCAGGGCCCCAACTTGCCCCTCTTCCTGAATCGAATCACTCCTTTCCAAGGAGAGACCTTCAGGAGTACAAGGTCACCGACCTGAAAGTCAAGCTCGGACCGGCGTCTGTCTGCATAACTCTTCTGACGGCTCTGGGCGGTCAAAAACCTCTGTCTGGCCTGCTGGATCTGCTCACCCGTTGTCCAACCTCTCCCCAACAAATGGGGGTCCGACACCTCCTCCCATACAACAGCTCAAAGGGCAGCATACCAATGCTCGAATGATGGATGTTGTTGTAGGACAACTCTGCCAAAGGCAAGTACTTATCCCAACTTCCCCCGAAATCCAATACACATGCCCGAAGCATGTCCTCGAGCGTCTGAATCGTCCGCTCACTCTGTCCGTCTGTCTGGGGATGATATGCGGTACTAAAATGTAGCCTAGTACCCAACTCCTCATGAAACTTCTTCCAGAATCTGGAAGTGAAACGCACATCATGGTCTGAAACAATCGAGATCGGCACCCCATGCCGAGTTACCACTTCCCTCACATACACCTCCGCCAATTTCTCTGCTGAAGAACTCTCGCTGATAGCAAGGAAGTGAGCGCTCTTCGTCAACCTGTCCACAATCACCCAAATTGCATCAACTCCTCTGGCAGTCCTTGGCAATTTGGTGATGAAATCCATAGTGATCTGTTCCCACTTCCATTCGGGAACCTCCAAGGGCTGCAACTTACCATGTGGCCTCTGGTGCTCGGCCATAACCCTACGGCAGGTCAAGCACCTCTCAATAAACAACGTGACATCCCTCTTCATACAGGGCCACCAATACTCCTTTCTCAGATCCAAATACATCTTAGTGGCCCCCGGATGGATCGAAAATTTTGACCGATGAGCCTCCTCCATCAAAATGGTACGCGTTCCTCCCACAAACGGCACCCAGATACGCCCCTGAAATGTCATAAGCCTCGACCATCGGTAACGAACTCTGAAACCAAACCAACAACCTGTTCCCTCTTCTGCATCTCAGGTTGCACAGCCTCGGCCTGTGCCCCACGAATGGCGTCCAACACTAGAGCTATCACGGTCAATCTCAAACATACATCCCGCAGCGGGGTTCTCTCCGCCCTGCGGCTCAGTGCATCGGCTACCACATTAGCCTTGCCTAGGTGGTACAGGATCTCACAATCATAATCCTTGACCACATCCAACCACCTTCTCTGACGCATATTTAGGTTGGGCTGGTCCATCAAATACTTCAAACTCTTATGGTCCGTGTATATTGTACACCGAACCCGATACAAGTAGTGACGCCAAATCTTGAGGGCGAACACCACTGCCCCCAACTCTAGATCATGGGTGGGAAATCTCGTCTCATGAGGCTTCAGCTGCCTCGATGCATATGCTATCACATGCCCTCTCTGCATCAGCACTGCTCCCAACCCTAAAATCGATGCATCACAGTATACCACAAAGTCCTCCATCCCTTCCGGGAGGGCTAACAACGGGGCTTCGCATAACCTTTGGCGAAGTGTCTAAAAGGAGGCCTGCTGCTCGGGGCCCCATGAAAAAGCAACACCCTTCCGGGTCAACCTGGTGAGTGGCACCGCGATCTTGGAGAAATCCCTGATAAATCTCCGATAATAACCTGCCAACCCTAGGAAACTCCTGATCTCGAAGGGTGACCTCGGCACTTCCCAACTCATCACCGCCTCAACTTTGGCCGGGTCGACCAATATCCCTTTCTGGTTAACGAGATGACCCAGGAACTGGACCTCTCGCAACCAGAAATCACACTTGGAGAATTTGGCATAAAGCCTCTCCGACCTCAGAACTCCAAGGATCTACCTCAAATGCTCCTCATGCTGCTCTCTAGATCTCGAATACACCAAAATATCATCGATAAACACAATCACTGACCGATCCAGCATCGGCCTACACACTCGGTTCATGAGATCCATGAACACTGGCGGGGCATTGGTAAGCCCAAAAGGCAATACCACAAACTCGTAATGCCCATAACGCATCCTAAACGCTGTCTTCTGGACGTCCTCATCCCGCACCCTCACCTGATGATATCCGGACCTCAGATCGATCTTGGAGAACCAAGATGCTCCCTGTAGCTGATCGAACAAATCGTCGATCCTCGGCAACGGGTAACGGTTATTGACCGTCAGCTTGTTCAACTCCCAGTAATCAATGCACATCCGGTGTGAGCCATCCTTCTTCTTGACAAACAAAATAGGCGCTCCCCACGGCGAGCTGCTCGGCCGAATAAACCCCTTCCCCAGCAGCTCCTGGAGCTGCGAGGATAACTCTTGCATCTCTGGAGGTGCAAGGCGATAAGGCACCTTAGCGATAGGCGCGGCCCCCGGAACCAAATCGATACTGAATTCCACTTGCCTCACAGGAGGCACACCCGGCGACTCCTCAAGAAATACATCCGGGAACTCACGCACTACCAGAACCTCCTCAACTGATCTCGGTCTCTCGGAATCCACCCGCGTATCCATCACATACGCCACAAAACCCTTACAGCCCTGCTGTAGACACTGCCTCGCCCTAGCGGCCGAACAAAACGCTGATCCAGAATGTGTACCCTCGCCGTACACCGTAAGAACTCCCCCACTAGGGTCTCGTATGGTCACCAGCTGTCGCTCGCAGTCGATAACCGCACCGAATCGGCTCAACCAGTCCATACCCACAATGACACAGACATCACCCATCGAAATAGGAATCAAATCAATCGGAAACCCAACACCAAAAATCTCTAACACGCATCCCTGGAGAACCTCCATGGCATATATCACCCTCTCGTCAGCTATGGAAACTCTCAGAGGCCGACTCAATGCCTCATGACTAACACTGATATGCTGACTAAAGGCCAAAGACACAAAAGACCGACTCGCACCCGAGTCAAATAACACTAAAGCAGGTACAAAGTTCACAAGGAAAGTACCTACGCATAACATAATATAAGCATAGTATTTCAACATCAAAATAAATACACGAAGGAATACATACCAGCCACGACATCGGGCGCAGCGCGGACCTCCTCCGCGGTCAACTGAAAGGCCCTCCCTCGTGCCCTCGGCGCCTCGGCCTTCACTGGCCGACTCTCGGTAGCTCTGATGGCGGCAGGGGCAGATCCCTGAGATGATCCTCGCAATTGCGGACACTCCGCCTTCCGGTGTCCGGTCTGGTTGCAGTGGAATGTCACACCCCCAAACCAGAATGGCGGAAACATTCGGGGGTGGATGACTTCACGTAGTATCACAACCATTGAATATTGTAAAGAAAGTAACACAACCATCACATATATAATGAAAACGTATGTTGTTGCGTTATACATATTAGCAAAAGAATATTACAATGAGATGATAAATGTTCAATAATAAAACATCCTTAGTGTTCCCTTCTCCAAAAGCTGGTGGTTACCTGTATTACTGATTCCCTGAGAAATACAAGTGGTTTCGAAAAAGTGTCAACAATTAAGTTGGTGAGTTCATAAGTGTTTTGCATTGAAAAGTATGTCCTTTTTGATAGTAAATCGATGAACGAGGTTTTCAGAAAATCCAATATTTTCTATAAATGATTTGAAAAGTTTCCCGTGTTGGAGTGCGTTTGTGTTTTCCATACTTGAATAATAGTGATAAAATTTGTGTTAACGATAAAATGGAAAACTGAAATGCATATATGAATCTCGTAAATCAAACTTGTTTTTATACTTTTATGTGAGTTTTATAACCATACTATTGACACTGACGGCCTGTAACAACATTCTTCAGGTGTTGTAGTGTTATGACATTTGTCACCCCAGACCTGCCGGTCTAACTATAACTAATAGTTTAGGTGCGGGGTTGTCAATCCCGTATAGATCTATACACAAGTATCACGCTCTCTCTCCAAGAGATTATGGTATATAATACAGGACTTGAAATGCATACATACGAGTACGTTGAAGTTTAAATGTCTCACATTACTTGGTATAAACAGATTTACGATAATAAAGACTTTACTTCTTCTGAAAGCATTTCATTTGTCGAGATGTATATGTAAATGTATGAATAACTGGAATACAATGCTCATTATAGTTTCTCAAAAGTATGTTCCCATTTGGTAATAACACTTGGTGATATAATAGCCCTTTAAACATAAAGTTATTTTTGTATCGAAACCCTATAAGAACGATAATATAATTATGTTTATAAAATGATACTTTGATTCGTAATGTACTTGTATTCCCCCCCCCCCCTAAAACGTGAAAAGAATTGAAAAGTAGGGGTATGAACTCACTCGTTAAGTTTGAAGAGAGAGGCTAGGGTTGAGCAGAACTTCGACCGCGGATGGTTGCGTCGTTGGGCTCTTCGGGGATCTCTGCAGCGTAAATCTTTCGTCGGGGGCTCGAGTGCGGAAACCGAGGTCGTCGGGACAGCTTCTTGTGCTTGGAAGTGTGTGAGAGTAACTGGAGATTTGAGAAAGTGTGCCTAAACTTGCAGCTGATGCCATCTATTTATAGTGCTGGGAGAGTGAGTACGCGGGGCGTAATTTTGGAGTACGCGGGGCGTACCTCGTTACGCTGGGCGTAAAAATGCGTCATGGCTTACGACTCCTGGCTAGCTAAGCGTAGCTTGGGCGGGCCGATGGGACTCGACTCTGGGTCTAGTACGCGGGGCGTACTCGCAGAGAACGCGGGGCGTAATCCGGTCTGTCCTCTTCTAAATTCCGTAACTTTCGCGTACGAGCTCCGTTTTTCGTGTTCTTTATATCCACGCGTAGGTGAGATTACGCTCTACAACTTTCATTTAGACTCCGTCGGCTAGTTTTGACTTTATTTTTAATGATATAATTTTAATAGGTCGGGCCTCCTAAAGTTCGTTAAAAATTCATAGGTTCTTTATTCGACGTCGGTTTTCGTTTGTCTTTTTATCGTTTTATTACCACTGAGGAGATCTTCAACTTCCGTTTAGGTGGCGATAGCTAAATAACACTCGATCTTAAATCCGAGTTTTTAGCTCTCTACTGCTGTTGCGAAACTTTGAAAATTCATAACTTCTTCATACGAGGTCCAATTTGGGCGATCTTTTTATGCACGCTCACCTTTCAACGAGATCTACGACTTTTGTTTAGATACTTAAGGCTAAAATGCATTTTATTGAGATTTTACTTTTTATGTCAAATAATGTTTTAACGTCGTGTCGTAAATATACGAGTGGTTATAATTTCTTTAATATAACCCGGTTTTGAGCGTTCTTTATGTTTTTGGAAACCTTGGCATGATATCTAATATTTGATGCATTCCAACTTAGATACTTGAACACTTTATTTTTTTTTCGAGGTTAATTTCGTTGTTTTTGGCTTTCGAGTGTTTACAATGCTTTTGGGAAATATAGGGTTGTCACATGGAAGCACACTATAAATCCCCTGGGGCAGTCCTTGGCCATATGCCCCTCCTTGCCACACTTGTAGCAAGATCCCGCTCTGCAGACTCCCTCATGACCCTTGCCACACTTCCCACAAGTGCGGCCCTTCTGGCTCCCTGGTTTGGGATCAACGGGTTTGGCCCGCTTGGCTATCGGCTGAGACTGCGCCGGTCGCCGATCCCTCCCCTGAGACTCCGCCTCCTCCCTGGCCTGAGTGTCAAGCTCAATCTCCCTCTTCCGGGCATTTTCCTGAAGCTCGGCAAATGTCCGGTACGAGGAGTTCGCCACGAACTCCCGAATACTCAGATATCGGCTCATACGTGCCTGCTCCGTAGACACGTGCTCAGGGCAGAACATCGCCCTCTCATGGAACATCCTGGTAATCACCGTAACAGACTCAGTACCCTGCTTGAGGGTCAGAAACTCCTGGGCCAGACGCTCCCTCTCCACCTAGGGAACATACTCATCTCAGAACATGGCAGTGAACCTCTCCCAGGTCACCGCCGCAAGCTCAGCAGGCGTAAAGTGCCCGTCACAAACTTCCACCAGTCCTTCGCTCCCAAGCGAAGCTGGTTCAGCGCAAACCGAGCCTTCAAATGCTCAGGAGATGAGCAAGTGAAGAAACACCCCTCTATGTCAGAAATCCACCTCATAGCTGCCACCAGGTCCTGGGTCCCATCAAACTCTGGCGGTTTTGTGTTGCTGAACTACCGGAACAGCAACGCATCACCACCTTGCGGCCTCGCGGCAGCAATAGCTGCGGTGGCCGCTGCAACAACAGCCTCAGAAAGAGCGGCATAACGCTCATCGAAGGTCTCAATCAGCGTGGTCTTAATAGACCTGAACATCTCTGGTATCTCTGCCCTGATGGCCGCAGCCACCTCCTCATGGATGATCCGGCGGATCTCCTCATCACTGGTCCCACTGCTCTCAGGCATAAGACGTGTCCTCACCATGATCTACCTCTGAAATACAACATACAATAAATTAGAATCCATTCGAGCATACTCACACTCGACAACTCATTCCTCCTTGATCCTTGGTATTCCAAAGATTCGTACTTGGGTTGTACTCCGCCCCGGTGCTTTCAGTAGTACGGGCCCAATACTACTGTCTGCACCGTATCAGAATACACCCCAAGCCCTCCTCATCGGATCCCAATTCCAAGTACTCTATCATGCATAGGCCACTCTCTAACAGATCTCTCATAAGCCCCTCGCTGCTACCTACTCACTCTCAAGCATCTCATAGCAGCTCACCTCTTCCTAGGCTAAGGCATCACATATCAGGCCACTCTAGTCCTAATAGGAATACCTAGCCTACTCTAGCATGCGAATACATCATATCAATATCAATATCACATAACATGAGGGTATTTTAGGAAATCACCGTTCGGGCGCGGACCGATCGTACACACACTCTGCTCTGTGTTTTTCCAAAAATCTTTTTCTTTTTTCAAAAATACTTTTCAAATCCTCAGTTTGAGTTCAAATACGCCCGAAGGTGTACTCGAATCCCTCAAACCAAGGCTCTGATACCAACTTGTAACAACGTAAATTTCAAAACAATTTTTCGCATGATATAAAAACATATTCATTTAATTTTCATAAAAACATCAATGTTTGAAAATCCAATCAATGTCATACAGAGTATCACAAGATCACATATCATAAAATCCCATGTGTGTGTACTGATCAAGCCAGCGCCTTCCCACGGTCATCACTAGTACCTGAAACAAACAACATCAACACTGTAAGCACAAAGCTTAGTGAGTTCCCCAAAATACCACGCATAACACATATTAGCCACTCGAGACTATAACTCTGTGGGTCCGTAGACCCTACTCTGTGAACCCACTGGTTCTAACTCCGGGAACCTTCCGGTTCCAACTCTATAAACATGCACAGCATAAATCACATAGAAATAATGCAGTACAACACAAAACATACATATAGCATACAAATACTCTGTCACATAACTCTGAGTACCTACTCAAGGTAAAGTATAGTAAGAAGACTCACCTCGCGTATCTCGATACTCGCAAATCCCGGAAATCACCCGCGCTCGATCCTCCGAGCTATAATCCTCCTATAATACAATATATCTCTAATTAACACTTTCTCAACTAAGGTTGACTACCCCTATCAACTCAACACTGGTCAACTTTGGTCAACAATCAAATTTGACCGGACTCGGCGAGTGCACTAGAGCGACTCGGTGAGTCTATACGTGTTCACTGACTCCCTAGGATCCTCTCTTGACACGTCGAGTACTCTCCTAACTCGACGAGTTCCACCTGGCATGAATCGCGGGGCCACCACCCGAGTCTCAAGAATAACTCGGCGATTTAAACTTGACTCAGTCCACTCGACAACCCTCTCTGACTCACTGAGTCAACCCCTTAACTCGGCAAGACCACTCGCTGAGTGGTGAAGGACAATCTTCATGCTACTCGCCGAGTATGTTCTTCAGACTCGCTGAGCCCATGCCATGCATCAACTCAAACTCGCTCCTGAGGTCAGATCCGCTCCATTAACTCATAGATCCAGTCCTTCCAAGCACATTCATCATGTAAAGTTACAATCTTGGCTACCATGCAACGCCTACAAGGCTCCTTTTGGTGAAATGACCTCTAAAATGGTAACCTAAGTCCCCAACTCAAAAGGAAAGGCATAAACCAGGGTATTTGGGACTCTCTGGACCTTCTAAGGTCCAGATCTAGGTACCATTTCCCCAAGGGACCTCTCACACTCCAAATACAAGGCAAACAAGGCATGAAGAAACCCTAGATTTGGCCATATCAACAAAAACACTAGAATAAGCTCTGAATATTACCTCAAATAGCTTCCTCTGCCAAAATAGAAGTAAATCCAAGCTCCCTAACTCTCCTAGCTTGGCCTTCCTCTTCCTTTCTTGCAAACACACACAAAGATGGTGAATAATAGCCTCTTATCTCACTCCCAAGGACTCTCAGATGCTCTGGTGCTCTCAAGGTTGAGGGTAGCTACAATGAAGGGCCATAAGGTCCTTTAAATAGGACTCGGGACCGGGAAATTAGGGTTTCATTAAACAGCGTGGACTCGCCGAGTCCAGGCGCGAACCCGCGTCCAAAACCGCGATCCTACTCGGCGAGTTTGAGCTCCAACTCGTCAAGTCCCCTCACAAAACACCAAAAATATATGAATAAATAATACATGGGGATCCGGGCTATTACAAGATGACCACTTATCTTAGGACCAACATCTAATTAGAGTTTGTTGGTGTCTTTGGAAACACTCTTTACTGATTATTCGGAGTTTTACTTGCAGTTGTAGTTAGCAACTTATCGAAGTAGGAGACTGATGGAATAAGTGTATAAGGTCTTAATTAAATTGGTATAATGTTGATGAATAAAAGTAAAGTTCTTTTTGGGTTTCCCTCATAACCAGGAAATGGCTTGGATTGATCAAAAGGATAGAGATAAAATGATTTATTAATATATTAAGTAGAAATTATTAATTCATGATTTGTTAGTTTATTATATGAATAATAAATTAATTAGAAATGGTTAATAATTAATTATGGATTAATTAAAGATAGTCAGAATTGATTAAATATTAATCATAAATAATTTGGAATTAATTCGCGATTAAGTAGAATTAATTAAAGGTGCAAACGGTAAATTGTAATTGTTCAATGGTTGAACAAAAGAGACAATTCTAGAATAGTCCATGTCACGGATAGTTTTGGAGCCTTTCTTAGGGTTTCCAGAAGCCTCTTAGTTGCAAAAAGGAAAGGATTGGGATTGGGATTAAATCTATTATTTAATCATTCAAACCTTGTTTTGTCCCTAAGTTACCTAGACTATAAAAGGGACCCTTATGCATCATAATTTCGTGGCTCTCTCATACCTAAAGGGGGAGAACGAAATTCTCCTCTTTTATCCCCTCTCTCCTTCAATACTAGGGTTTCTTGCGTTTTGGGTGTGAACCATTAAAGTCTCGCACACTATTGTAGTTAGGTTCTCAAAGGAGACATGAAGGTTTTGATTATCTTGATTGGAATCAACAAAAGATATGTATTCTTAACCATGAATTTCGATTAATATGGTATAATTTGTGTATTTCATAAGTATGTTGTTACTAGATGTAAAAAAGACATGGATCTCCTTTAGGTTGCATATACCCTTAAGTGTTAAGTGAAATTTCGCAACTATATTGTTATTGTAACCCAGAATTTGCATCAGATTTATCATCTAAATCACACACTCACAAGTAGGTAATAAAAGTCATAACATTAGCATGTAAGATAAACAATCAATCGATCACAAGTTAAAATCCAACTCGCATAATCCTACTAACAAAATCAAGGCATATTAAATATGGTTCATTTACATATAGTGAAAGTAATAAGGTTCTTAGCCTTTAATCATAACTAGAAAATAGAATCTAACATTTTTTATATTGAAATACATGATATAAAACAAACCGAAATGAATAAATCGATAAATTCTTGTTGTGATTTTCAAATCCACTCTTCAATGGCGTTCTTAGGCTCTGAAATAAGTTTGAAATTGACTAATAATTTTCTCCCTAAGTTGGTGGAAGTTGGCATCCGAATTAGGGCTACAAAGCCCGTAATTTTTAGATTTTACTCTCCATGGCATGGGAAATAGACATCTAAGGCATGGAAATGGGTTTCCTTGTTGTGACATCCCCATTTTCACGACCAGAAAAGACCGATTTTGTTTATGCTTTATAAAAATCAGAGTATCTCTTTTAATAAAAAGGTTGCGGAATTTGTTCCCAGTAAAACATGATAAATACGTTATTAAAGCATTTCCGAAGAAAAGTATTTTTATTCATTTTAAAACATTTAGGATGTCAATGTCAATACAGAAACATGATCATAAACAGAACTTACATTCATTATCACTAGTGATTTATATCTCCTTAATCTCGTAGTGTAATGTGACTTCATATCAACACCTGTGATATAAATAAACTGAGTGGATCAGGTTGGGAAACCTGGTGAGTACATAGGGTTTTCAACCCATAATAATATAATTATTATGATTAATCATCAAACAGTTAACCCAATTACGCCTCCCCATTATCTTCTTTACTCTTAAGGGTCTACCCTAAGAATCAGCTATTTCTCGTTGATTCATTCCTAAGGATTTTCCTAAGGAATAGGTACGAAGTCCATCGTTGCCTATAACACAGCTGTCAAGCACATCTGCTAGTTCTATCACTTAGGCGTAGCTTCCAGAATTGTGACATTCTCTATAGGGCGCATCTGCCGGTATAGTCCTTTAGGCGCATTTATCAGGGTTATGAGGTTCTCTATTAGGCGTTTCTGCCGGTAGAGTCCTTTAGGCGCATCTGCCAGGGTTTGATTGACAGCATCGTTTTCGAGAGTCCACTCGCAATACATGTCAATGGGTTTTTAGAGTACACCGGTGAACACATCGTTCACAACACCTACAAGTTGCGAGCCTGCTAGTGTTCCACTGGACTGTCTAGAATAGTTCGTGGTTGTCATCTATACTCTGCTAAATCACGGGGCCAGCATTTGGGTATAAAGACTTCTCACATCGTCCACCTCTCACCCTCACCTCATGGTCTATTTCACCTCTCACCTCATCATCCAACTCATATTCCATCTATTACATCTACCCATGTTTTACCCCAACATTATCGTAGATATAAAATACATATACAATTTAAATCATTTAAAATATGTATAAAATTGCTCATGCAGCATAGACATCAAGTATTCAGATAATATGAACACATAGCACATAATTTATATAAAATACTTCATATCTATGTGTAAAATGAAAGTAACTATGCACTCACTTGAAAAGGTGGTGATTCCGAACTCAGACAACGCTTCGCTTCTTAAAAAAAATAATTTCCTTCGACGAAACTTAGTATTATTACCACTAGAGTTAAGTCTATTATTCTCCTAAACTATTTAATAATCTAGCTATTATTATTATTATATAAGCGTTAAACAATACTTATATAACCCATAATAATAGCCCAAGTACTTATTAAAAGTTCCTAATAACGTTACTACAATTAAATAAAAACTATATTAAAAATAGCGTAGGCGTAGCTCACTTACAACGGGTTTTATAGAAAACCGGACTTTTCTTGGAGCAGCGTTCCCGAGCCGAAAAACTCTTCTTCTCGAAGCCGTCGAGCACTCCGGAGCTTCCGCCTCGTGCTAGGGAGGTTCCCTAGGCTTTTCAGGGGGTTTCAGGGCTAGAGAGAGGTTCTAGAGAGAGAGTAAAGAGAAGAAAGAATGGAAAAGGTGTGAAGAAAATGAGGGTGGCAGAGGTTCTATTTATAGGGTGAAAATGGCTAAACTTGGTGCCACATGTCACCATCTAGTGGCAAGACTTGGGGAGAAAACAATGACCAAGATTGTGTCACATCACCCATTTTCGCACAGCACACTTGCGACTTCTAAAATCCGTAACTTTCACATACGACCTTCATTTTTTATGTTATTTATATCCATGTGTAGGTAAAAATAAGATCTACAACTTTCATTTTGACTCCATAGGCTAATTCTTAACCGATCTTAAATTTAACAGTATGAGGAGATTATATTGTTAAATGTCCGCGTAAAATTCATAACTTCTACATACGGACTCTGTTTTCGTCTGTCTTTTTACTGTTGACTTCCTATTAATGAGATCTTCAATTCTCATTTAGGTCGCATAGGCCAAAAATCGCTCGATCTAAAATTCAAGTTTCGGGCTGTGCACTGCTAAGCCAAATCTTAGAAAATTCATAACTTCCTCCTACGAAGTCATATTTGGGCGTTCTTTTTTTGTATTTTCTGGTTTAACGTATACTACTACTTTTATTTAGATTTATAAGGCTAAAAATCCATCCATCGTAAATTCACTATTTACGTCTCCTGGTGTCGTGCCGGTTTTGCCGTAAAACTTCAACGGACCATATGTTCTTCGTTATAACTCGGATTTCAACGTTCTTTATATGTACAGAACCCTTGAGACGTATTCTACAACTTGGTTAAGATTATTTATTCTAAATAATCTTTTGTCAAAAAGTCGTTTTCGACCCCTATTATCTCTAAATTGACTAGCCCGGATCTACGGGCGTTACACTTGTCGCGCACAAACTTGTAGACCAACATGGTGTAGGAACAGGAATCTGAATTTGGACCGAACACAAAACTCATCCGAATTATTGTCTAGTTTCCAGAACATCTTGAATCTTCTTAATCGGAATTATGAGTCATTAGATATGGCCAAAATACTGAAGAGATGTCAATCTCTCCAGCAACATCCTTCTTGCGTCTTTTTCTCGTATGTTCTCTTCCTTTTGCATCCCAGCTCCTATTTTAACTCTAAATTAACATTTCAAAGCATATTAAGATAAAAACCTTAAAATATAACATTTTTATATTTATTGATTAAGAAAATTGTCTAAAATATATAGTTAAATAAGGTCATTTCAAAATACCTCACTTATCTTTTTCTTGTACTCAAGCAAACTAGATTGTTATTATGCTATATAAAAACTTTGCTCACCAACATCACACAGAATAACTCAATTTGAATTCGCAAATTATGTATCGCCTCAATGCATATATTTGTGTCTAGGAAATCCTAAGTACTTCCATAGTTCTAAATACTCACAATCCTCATAAACATTCTCCACTTATTTTAAACAACACTCATTTATGCGTCTCCCGAATACATCCTCATAAAACTTTCTTAACCTCAATGTAATTTTTGTTAAGTTCACGAGAATAAATATTATAAAATAACCTAGAAAGTAATATTACAACTTTGGCTACTAAGTCCTTGGCTTTTGGCAATTTGCCTTATTTCTTCACTTCTTCATGATCTTCATACATTGTAAACTCTTATTCTCTCAACAGCATTGACAACTTTTTTTTCTTTTTCTATTTTTTCTATTTTTTTTTTATTTTCACAACTTTTTCACTTTTTTTTTATTTTTTTCATGACTCACTTTTTTTCTCTCAAACTAAACACCTAAAAGAAAAAACATATGCTTAAGCAATGGAACTTAACATCAACCCTTTTTGGTTAAAGACATTACTTTAGAGTGTAATGACTACATATATTTTTCTGGATATATTTCAGTACATGATGCAAAACTTTTTATGTCTCTCAAACTACAAAAGTTCATGTTTTTGTCTCATGATTTCACTAGAATTAAGAAGTCACAGATATATTATAACATATTAGCTAAACAAAACCTTTAAATTTGCATCAAATTATCCCATGGCAAATTTAGTTCTAACACAACAAAGTTTTTGAATTTCTATATTTTTTTAATTTAGGCCATTTTTTTCAAGTCAATATATTTCCATTTTTTTAAATCTACCATTTTTATTTTATTTCAATCTAGCATGGTATTTTCCTTTTTCAATTCCATACGTCACACTTAAATTATAAAATGCCCTCATAGTATATAATAACAATTAAAGCACATAAACTAAAAGAGAAAGAGAAAAGGAACGAACTCGCCTTGGGTAAGTAGTCGTGAGATTTGATTTACAGTCGTGGGTTGCTTTTTGATACTATGCTTGAATTTTTCTGTTGGAAAACTTCTGGAAATCTGAACATCGTTGGTAAAACTAGTAGACTCGTGGCATAGAGATAGGCGAACAGCTAAACTTTATAGCTTGAAAATATTACTTTGTATGGGGCATTGTCATGTCGTGGCAAGTAGTGGACCACAAAGTGGTCTCTAGAATAAACTGGAGAGTAATCATGTCAAAAGCTTCTTCGCAACACACAGTGAGAATTGACGCAAAGCGGTTTTCAGATAATAATCTCATGATGTAAAATATCGTCGAAACACGCATATAGGATTGACGTGTTCTGGTCTTCAAATATCAGGAAAATAAGTTGTGATACAATCGTTGACCACATCGCAGGCTAGCTAGGCTCGCGTCGTATGGTTGAAAATTTTTAAATCCAACACTTTTGAATGAATCGACCAATCGAAAGGTGATCAAGCTCTTGACTAGTCCTCTATATCAATTTTCTACCATATGTAGCATTGATAACTCAGTAGACTCCTCGGTTTTGCTCCATATAAAATGTGTACCCCACACTTATTTTTGTATCACGCCTCTCGCCTTTTGTTTTTCTTTTTTCCTGAAAAATATCAAAACTAGAAAATCACATTAAAGTAGCATCTGATGAGACAGAAAACTCACTAAAAATAAAAACTAAAAACTAAAAATAAAACGCAACCCAAATGTCGAGTTGTCTCCCCATACATGCTTCTTTTTGTGCGAGTCTTGAGTTGGACTCCCAACTTAATAAATTGTTAATCTACTTATTGTCAATACATTCATTTCTTTTAATACTCTTTTTAGACCAATTCGTAAAATTTGACTTTTCATTTTGAAAATAGGCCAATCGAGCGAGCATCTATCAAATCCTAGAAAAATGACAAGGGTGAAAACCGGTTGGACACTCAACAAAAATGGATTGCACATCAGAACCCTCTTCAAAGATGGACTTGTAACCCCATGCTTCAAAACATATTCTGAAAAATTAGAAGACCGTGTTGTGGTAATGATCAAATCATGGCATGGTTCCTACAATTCAACTTGTTCTCATTCTTCATACAAGTTTTATGCTAGCCATCCTTCTAGCTCCTCTAAATCGTCTTCTATATTATATCCCTCATCTTCTCGCTCTAGTTCCTAGTTCCTGGACCACTTCCTCAAAAAAAGCATCAAAACAATAGAGATTTGGAAAATTCATAATAAACCAAAAATGAAATAAAAATAAAAATAAACACTAAAACATTAGTTCCCATGTCGTGGCAAGGAGATTACCACGTCGTGGATCCTATAAACACAGAAAAACTAAGCAAAACAGAAAAATAACTTTTTGCGAATTTTACCTCACAAAAAGGATCGATTAACTAAAAGCAACTAATTTCTTTTTAATAAGTTGTTCCCCGGCAACAACGTCAAAAACTTGATGTGCTTTAAGCTCAGTAAGCTTTAAATTTATAACCCTAACCAATTTTACAAGCTAAAATACAATAGATAGTGTACATAGTCGCGTATTACTATAGTAGAGTAAGGGGTCAAATACATGGAACAAAATTTTAAACTAAAATTAATTGCTAAAAATTAAGCTAAAAGAAATAACTTTAATGGGGGGGGGGGGGGAGGGGGTAATTTGATTTTGCAAATTCAAAAAGCTAAACAAACAAAAAACAAAGAACATTGATGTGCTTCCGCTAGACTTTGAATCCCCTAGTTTTCTATGTTTGATTCGTTAGCATGCAATAGATTAATGAGTTGGTTACTGGATTTTATGATTAATTATCTTGGTCGGATTTTCTAGTTCTAATGATTAATGAACATCTAATTCTAATGATCATTTAATTAGTGAATAAAAACCATATAATTAAATTCAAGTATGAATGACATGATCTAACGATTCTTATTAATGGTCATGACAATAAATCAAACATAGCATGGATAACTATTATACTCTAACACCTAAAATTACTGATTAATATTACCTAACCTTATGATTGGATAAATCTCTGGTCCTAACGATTTAATGATCATAAAAAGTTAAGAATCAAGCTAATGTAACTAGATCGATCCTCTAAATCACACATAACTCACAAGCATGTAATAAAAATCATAACTTTAACATGTAAGATAAACAATCAATCGATCACAAGCAAAAATCCAACTCACAAAATCCTACTAACAAAGTCAAAAACATATTAACTAGGGTTCATCTACATCTAGTGAAAGTAATAACGTTTTTAGTCTTGAATCAAAACTAGAAAACATAATCTAATGTTTTCGATATTGAAATACATGATATAAAACAAACCGAAATGAATAAATCAAGTAATTCCATTCGTGATCTTCAAATCCACTCTTCAATGGTGTTCTTAGGCTCTGAAATACATTTGAAATTGACTAATAACTTGCTCCCCAAGTTTGTGGAAGTTAGCATCCGACTTAGGGTTGTAAAACCTATAATTTATAAATTTTACGTCTCCATGGCTTGAGAAATAGACATCCACGGCATGGAAATGGGTTTCCTTTTTGCACGCGAACTCGTAGACCAGCACGGGGAGTTTTCGGGATTTTTTTGAGCCTCCACGGCATGGAATGGCTTTTTCCATGGCGTGGGAACTAGAATCTAAATTTGACCGGAACACGGAAGTCGTCCGAAATTTTGTCTAGTTTCTGAAACATCTTGATTCTCCTTAATCAAAGTTACGAGTCATTAGATATAGCCAAATATTTAAGAGAGTTTAATCTGTCCAGCAACATCATGTTTGCGTCTTTTTCATCCCCATTCTCCTCATTTTGCATCCCAGCTCCCATTTTAACTATAAATGAACATTTCAAAGCATATTAAGATAAAAACCTTAAAATATAACATTTTTAAATCAATTAATTAAGAAAATAGCATAAAGTATATAGTTAAATAATGTCATATCAAGAGCTATCACATGATGTCTCGAGAGTGAGATTAGGTCACCTGGCATTTGAGATTATTTAGGACTTTTAGCTCATTAGCATGCTTTCGTTCCTACCTCTCAATCCACTCTAAGTAGCCATAGGAGACCAGCTTATAAACTTGAATTGAATCCTTTCTTAGAACTTCCATCTTGCGGGTAATATCACATTAAGCATTTTATTACCAACTATTTTGGTGTATCTTACTATGATGCTCTTTCTAGTCCATCTTATCAAACCTCCTCTGATTAGCAACTTTATTCAGTTCATCTAACTTTTCTCTTCTACTCACAACACATAGAATTTATCCACCAACTCCTAGTGTTGATCAAGAGTCCCCTTTATAATAGTCACTCATTTAGCCAGTTGTTGGATTATGGTAATCTTCTATCACAAGTAACCCTAATCCTTTGTTCTACCAAAAAAATAGATCGATTTGTTAGGAAATCTTCGATTAAAAAAATATGTGGAGATTCATGGAGTTTGACTATAGATCAATTCACCAGGCTATTACTTTCCCTCTATATTTTCAAATAAGAACCGAAGATAAAGAAAACTAAACTTCGTTTAATTTGATTGGACAATGGAGAACCATTCACCTCACTGGTACACAAAAGGAGAAATAGGGTTGTGAAAAAACGGGGAGAGTTCAAGAGGCATGAAGAAGGGTGAGATTGGATCAAAGAGGGAAAATTCGTTAGTTGTGTCGAGGAGAGGAGAAGCAAGGAATTGGTGAGGAAGAACATGAGGATCAGAGGATAACTGGGACCTTAAGACAACCGGATGGCTATAGCCTATAGGGTAATGACCAAAATTTGGAAGTTTTTTGAAAAAATGATTATTGTTACAAAAAATAAATAAAAGGTTTTTTCAATTATGGGACTTTTATGGTATTTTTCCATATATTCATACTCGAGGTTGATATCATCGAAATATTAAGTAAACTAAAGTATGTCTAAAAAACTATTTTTTAAGCAATTAAAAATATTGAAATAAATAGTTTTAAATTAATTAATAACTAGGGAACAATCCCCGCTTTGCAAGGTTGGAAACGCCTAAGAGTCCATCACAAATACTTTGTAGATGTATCCGAGAGAGTCTTTTCCTAGAAAATTATATCATTCAAAGCTATTTGTTACTAATTGCAATTCCAACACTTTCTATAAAGTATTTTAATTTTTTTTACGAAAGATTCTTCTATTTGCTCTCACAAATTTTCTACAAACTAGAGATGCATCTCTTGGGCCAATGTCACTTGAGTTAATAACCAGAAATTTTGGGCTCTCATCAAGGGTTGTAGATGAATACTTTGTAACACAAAACTTTGATGAAACCAAATTGCTATTTAACCAAAAAAAAAAAAAAAACTTGCCTCTGGGTATACAGACTGGAAGAGAGTGCAGAGATCCTTAACTGTCGTCTGGATTAAACATTTGAGAGAAGACCTACAACCAAAAATCAAAATTAAAACAGTAAATATCAAAACTTAATGGGATTTTTTAGTTGTCAAAGTTAACTATTTCTTGGTCAAAATCATTGATGCCAAGCCCCAAAGTCCTTTAAAAACCCATGGGATTACCTATTACCCTAAAGAAAAAAAAATCTGAACTAAATTAACGACTTTTAAGAACATTGTAAAAATCGATCAACTTAATCGAAAGTATTAAAAAATATGGAACATAATCAAAGAACATGACATAAAGCGATCAAACTTAAAACCAAAAACATTTGTAGGGAGGAAGTCCGATCCATATTTAGCTCATATACAAAAAAAACATTTTGATAATGATGAACTAATACCAAAAAATCATAACTAAAATTATACGCCTCCTGGATCTTCCATTGATCAATTTGTACTTCCATTTGGGATAACTTCAAAAGCATTAATATGTTGTATTTTTTTCCAGAATCTGTTGGTTGAAACAACCAAAATAAAGATCACAATGTTAGTTAGTTACTTGATATGTATTCTCCCTGATCATTAAAAGTTGGACCACCGCTATTACCTACAAAATAGATGGTATCAGCACAATAGTTACAGCAGGAAGATACATGCATATATGACATTAGTAAAATATGAGTTGACACATGATGCGCTTACCAAGGTTAATTGCTACATCAATTTGAATACTGTTACTTGTAAGTCACAAACCAACACTATTACTTTACTTTTATATGCGATTAGAAAGCACACCAGAATTTAAGAAACTCAAGTTTACATAGAAATAGGGGAAAGTAATAAAGAAAAAACGGTAAAGTGAATAAATATTTTAATCAATTTAATTTTGTTGTCTAAGAGTATTCGTTTTTTGTTTGTTTTGTACATAAACTAAACCCTCTTATACTATATGTCATTATAAAGTAACAAAAAAAATGCCCCTAATATCCCTGCAGTAATAAAATTCTCTTTATTTGTTGACTTCCTAAACTACATCCTTAAAATTTTGAGAAAACATGAACTACTTAACTATGAACATCAGCACATACAGAAAATGAATGATATCTATTAAATGTAGTTACATAAATGATCCCCGTTAAAGTAACTATGTCAACCCACACCTGGAATGACATATACCCGGCCTTTGACTTACATGTACCAACCTGAAACCTAAATTTTAAAAATTAAGTTTCTAACATTGGTTCTGGTAAGTTGAGACTGCAATTGATGTGCATATTATTTTTTCATAAAAATATTCATATGTTAGGCAATGTGTTTTAATAGATAAAGGCAGGACGTTATGCAATAAATTTTGGCATATAATATGTTTCTTTTTTAGTTTAAGAAAAGTTGTAATGTGTTTCCCATATTAGGAATGCATCAAATTAAAACTTTGCCTCTTTAAAAACATTTACTAATAAAAACGTATAAATAAGTAATAATGTACTTTAATCCCTTTATATTCAAAGAATCCATGTTAATAAAATAGATAGTTTGTAGTTAACTCAAATAAAGTATAACAAATATAAAGAGACATTAAGTAGCCGTTGTTTACGTAATTTATGTATTTTTGTTAAAGGGACCATTTCTTTAGCTTGAGCAGGCTTAAAGTTTAGCATCCAATGCTACCTTTATGTTATCGTGACACTTCAGTTCGCTCAGAAAGTTGTTTTTCCTGATTTTCCTGCAAAATAAACATGAAAACATAATAAACATCCAAATATTTTTCCTAAATCTTAGACCCAATAATATACATACTCACGAGCTTCTGTAAGGAGATGTAAATTACAGTAACAACTTCCTTTGTTCCATAATCAACGGAGTTTTGAAGGTGTAGATAGTAGTTCCGAGACAGGTGGTGCTAGTAGTGGAAGTTGACAACTGTGATTCAGAAGAAACTATATCAAAGAAAGCTAACAACTTGGAGCCTAAACTGGAAACATTAATATGAGAAACGAAAACAACTTCTTCAAACATGACATCAAAAAATTGATAAGTCAGATTATATAGAATTAAAACCCGTCAAACTGTGAATCTGAGAAACTAAAATTGAACATGTGAACCTATGAACCTAAGTTGACGTATGGATGGTTGTATAGCTCACCACAGAACTTAAAGACCTTTTTGAGTGTAAACTATAAACCTGGACTGAATTAGACACAACTATATCAATTGTAAGACGACAGCTCTTTAAAAGAAACTTCATTTTACAATATGGATTGAATCGGACATTTCATCAAACACGTGGCATGCAAAACGAAATAGACTTCCAGGTAATGAGAAATTCTTTGAATAGAACCACAAATCGATCATTTGTAAGCACCGATGATGGGAATTCGAGGGTCGATATCAGCAAGCAAAGCAGGTGCAACCACATACAATCACCGGAAACTCAATATCCAAAAACGGAAAAAAAAAAAAAAAAAAAAAAGTTCAAAGTCAAACGTTGTAATCATATAATCTTCTGATTCGATGGCTAGAATATGATGGTAGTGGGTGGAGTCGAAGAAAGATATTGTCGATAGATCGAGGTGGTACAAAAGAGGACTAATGTTAACGATTCTCAATCGATGGAGCATGGGTGGTGTTGGTGATTTGTTGTCATCAATATTATTTGTCACAACTGGAAATTTTGTGTCATGTAATCTATACACTCAAGTTAATGTGAATCAAAAACTTAAGAGCATGTGTGATACCTACTATTATGACATCAAAAACTTAAATCCAATGCATCATACAAGCACTACAAACAGTCATCAAACAATTGGAAACCCTAGAAGTTCTTGTTTAGGTCCATTTTTGGACTAGGACTTCCTTAATGGACCCAAATGGACAATAAGCTCCCAATTTGACTATCATGGGCTTGGAACCCTTAAATGGGCTCTAATTGGACCCACATTAATTTATTTCAACATTTTGGGCCATATTGGGCCTAGAATGAAATAAATTACAAGCTTTGATCCATGATTTAACCTAATCTAGCTTAATAAAGCATAAAAATCACTATTTTGTTTTATAAGGCCAAGGAACACCCAAACAAACTCTAATATTGGGCTTAGGGGCAAAAAGCCCAAATTTCTCCTTTTTCCTTCAAGGTTCTCGGCCCAAGGCCCAAGTCCAAGAGGAAATGGTGAAGAGTTGACTAATTGCTTGCCACCTCATTTATACCCAACATGTTTCCATGCACATCTCATACTTCTAGGAACATATCACTTCAAAAATCACTTCTCCTTTTTCCCTCCCTTACTCTCGGCCGAAACACACCCACACACACATCACAAAAATCTATTCCAAACTCTCTAAGTCTTGAAGAACAATCTTCCCTCCTCCTTCAAAAATTTTGTGCATCAAGAAGCTTCACAAGGAGAATCCATCACCAAAATCATTATCTAGAACTCCATAAGCTCGAAATCTTCATCAAGGGGTGCTAGGGTCAAAAAAAAATCACCAAGCTTTCTTCCATCTTTTCTTCAAAAACCGAGTCAACATCCAAAGGTGAGCTTCATACCCCCTATTTTCTGTTTTTATGAGTTTTGTGGGGGGGGGGGGGGGGGGAATACAAGTGAAAGTGTAGATCTATATGTGTTTTGTATGCCTTGTATGATTTCTATGCTTATATGTGTGTTTTTGTGTGTTATAATGTTGGATCTAGCCATAAAACCCCTAAAAACCGAGATATACTTCATGTTAAATGATACTAGCATCAAGTATATTTCTACATACAAAGTGTTCCAAGAAAAATAGCTAAATGGCTTAGTAACATTTTCTTTGGGCTAAAAACTCAATTTTTGGACATAAAATGCTAAAAATATAAAGTTAAAGGGCCCAAATTGAAAGATTTCGAAATCTGATGGGGGAGATGAGTCAAAACAGTTTCCATAATGTATTTTCTGAAAATATACTTGTCGGAGGACTAAAAAAACAAATTTCAAGCTTAATGGGCTAAAAATGACATTTTCGGCCCAATAAGGCCCATTATGCGAAATTTTCTGATTTGGATGGCCAAAACTGTATTTTTCTGTAAAGCAGTGGACTACTAGTGTTCTAAGTACTTTTCAAAGGTTTAAAATGCTTTTTTTTTAATTTAAAAAGGACCAAAGTTGCAAAAATTTTACAATTTGGGCCAAAATTGTCAAAAATGCGAAAAAGAGGGGTTATCACCGAGAAAACTGCATTTTCAGGGACTTAAACTGTTTTCAATGAAAAATATGCTGAAAAATATTAATTTCAATAATTTTTGGTGTTAAAATGTCAAGAAAAATGATTTAAGGACCAAACCGGAAAGTTATTTAATTAAAGGGTTGAAAAAGTAAATTTTACAAACAATGAGGGGCTGAAAACAGAAAACTTTCAAGGCTAATTCAATACACGCAATTTGATCAAATAATGGCACCGCGACTATCGACGAAATACAATACACAACAATACCAAAAGTCGTTGTTAAACGAATTGGTTCGGTCTCGAACCAATAAAAACCCGAAACTACTAACACGACGATAACTCGATTCATACACGAAAACATTTGGTAATTCAATATACACGTGAGAGTGCACAGACGTCTACGCACTATCTTTGGGTCCCAAAAGTGTAAAATCTTGTTTGTTGGGCCTAGCTAGCCCAATGACCTGATCTTAAGGCCCGAAGACTTCTATCTTACGAGGTGTTGGGTCTTACACGATCTAACACAGCGTAAAAGGACTTTCAATGGCTTGTATACTATCAGTCCCCAAGGGTCCTTTGGTATTGCTAGTAAAGTCGGTATTTCATGCGAGGCGGGTCAGGGACCCCTCGTACCTTTTTTTTATCCCCAACCGGTTAATGGAGTCATCGGGGTCTTCGTGTCCTCTTTCTCTTCGGATGTGGGGAAGACAGGGCGGTTGGATAACGTGATTAGTACGGACGACGCCTACGGGATCGTTAGTATAGTTATAAACTGGTCGTTTGTGTAACGCGTGTTTATAGCAATTAATCATGCTCAAAAATAATCCGGCGTCGCCTGGAATTGATAACTTCACGCGTTGCAATGGTTTCATTTTAACTTCATGGAATTCAAAGAATTAGGAAAACATCGGGTTTTCCTAGGGTTTTTCAATACATACGGATTCGAAATGTATACAAGTTTAATGAACAATTTTTACAAGTATAGAAACAAACAAGCATAACTATGGATCTTCACAAACGTTTTCAAAAGCTTTTCGTTCAGAAAATATCAGATTTTCTGGTGGTTTTCAAAACGATACAAAACATTGTTTTTCAAATACCGCTTATGAACTCACCAACATTTCGCATGTTGACGTTTTTCAAAATACGTGTATTCTCAGGGAACCAGTGAATCAAAGGAAAACATACTCAGTGATGGCTTGCAGTTTACTTATTAACGAATCGAACAATATATTTTTGGGAATGTAATGTTTAAACAATGTACTTCATGTAAACTTTATTGGTTGTACTATATTAATGCATGGTGACGAATGTTGTTACGTTTCATATATATTCAATGTTATGGTATTCAATTGAGTCACGACAGCTCCCGAACATTTCCGCCGCCTGGTTCGGGGGTGTGACATTATTTAAGTGTAATGGGATTACTTTGTTGACCAAAGGTGATCTTGATAAATATTAAACGAGTAAGGAAGGTTTGGAGTACACACTTGTTTAAGTTTGATCAAGTTTTCAAAGTACACTGTCATTTAGGGGCGAAGCCCCTAAACGAATGGGGGTCCGGGGGCAGCGCCCCTGGGAGCGGGGTCCAAGGGGCGGCAGCCCTGGCTGGGGTAGAGCTGCCAGGTCAGCGCGTAAATTTTTTATATAGGGTATGTTGCTATATAAAAAAATGCATTAGAAAATCGTATTTTCAGAGAATTGACCATTGTTTGACCCTTATCCAAACTTCCGTTTTATGTCAGTTTTTACAGTTTATGACAGTTTGAAACTGTCATATGACAGTTTTCAGACAAATATCATAAATTCGGTTTTGGTCTCATTTTCTGGTACATACGAAATTATCATCAAAACATTCTAAATTCTTGTCTCTCTGAGTCTTATCCGATTAAAGAATATTGGGAGTACCACCCAAATGCATTAATCTGAAAGTGTTTTACACAACTCTCAGAATCCCAAGCCTTACTATACCCCAATTCTAACAAAGATTAAAGTATTTATGTGATCATGACAAGTGGTGATTCTGTGAAGGAAATGACTAGTAAGTTTGAAAAACTGAACAAGTTTGAAGGGCAAGATTTTCGTAGATGGCAGAAGAAGATGAAGTTTCTCCTTACCACTCTGAAAGTGGTGTATGTTCTGAGTACACCCATGCCGGTCTTACCAGAATCTGTTGAAGATGAACCTTTGGAGGCAATAAGAAGAAGATTAAAGTGGGAAAATGATGATTACATATGTCGTGGTCATATTCTCAATGGTATGTCTGACTCTCTTTTTGATATCTATCAAAATTTCGAATTTGCAAAAGAACTATGGGATTCTCTTGAATCCAAGTATATGGTTGAAGATGCTTCTAGCAAGAAGTTTCATATCAGTAACTTTATGGGTTACAAGATGATTGACTCCAGGCCTGTTATGGAACAATACCATGAAATGTTAAGGATCCTGGGACAGTTTGCTCAACACAATCTGAAAATGGATGAAGCCATTGTGGTGCCTATAATCATTGACAAACTGCCCCCTTCCTGGAAGGATTTTAAACACAATCTAAAACATAACAAAGAGGAATTGAATTTGACTCAACTTGGAAGCCATTTACGGATAGAAGAGTCCTTAAGGACTCAAGAACTTGATAACAATCCCAAAGTCAAGAACCAAGTTCGTTCCTCTTCTGTTAACATGGTGGATGGAGAAGGATCAAAGAATCAAAAGAAGTCTAATGGAAAAAGGAAGTTTAAAGGAAAGGATGACAAGTCTTCCAACAAGAAGGCTAAAGTGGTGTGTTTGAATTGTAACAAACGGGTCACTTCAAGAAAGATTGTCGTTTGCGTAAAGTGAACAAGGATGGTGCAGGACCAAGTGGATCCAAGGATCCAGAAAAGCAACAAGGTCAGAATTCTGTTTTCATGCAGAATTTTAACTATATTCAGAATTATATTTCTATGATTTCTGAAGCATTTTATGTGCAGGATGATAATGTTGCATGGTGGGTTGATTCGGGAGCAACAAGTCATGTTTGCAAAGATCTATATTGGTTCAAGGACTTTCAACTAAGTGATGATGGATCTGTTGTGAAAATGGAAAATGTTGCAACTAAACCAAACAAGGGCATAGGATCTGTTTTACTTACTTTTACTTCTGGGAAATGTTTGTATTTGAACAATGTTTTATATGTTCCAGGGATTCGTAAGAATCTCGTGTCTGAAATTGTATTAAATAATTATGGTTACAAACAAGTGTTAGAAAGTGACAAGTATATCTTGTCAAGACATGGTTCTTTTATGGGATTTGGCTATATATGTAATGGAATGATTAGGCTTAATATTAATTATCATTCTATTGATAATTCTGTTTGCATGGTTTGTAGTAGTACTAGCAATAATTTTCATAAATCTGAATTATGGCATGCTAGACTAGGACACATTCATTACAAGAGATTAAAAGACATGTCTAAAATGAGTTTAATTCCTGCTTTTGATATGCAAAATAATGAAAAATGTAAAACATGCATGCTAACTAAAATCACTAGACAACCTTTCAAAGATGTTAGGGAAAGCAAGGTGTTGGATCTTATACATAGTGATTTATGTGATTTTCATGCAACACCTTCCCTTGGAAACAAGAAGTATGTTGTTACTTTTATTGATTATGCATCTAGATATTGTTATATCTATTTGCTACATTCTAAGGATGAAGCACTTGATAAATTTAAAATTTATAAACAACAAGTTGAGCTTCATAAAAATGAATTAATAAAAGTATTGCGTACTGATAGAGGTGGTGAGTATTATGATCCACTTTATTTTGAATCAACTGGAATAATACATCAAACCACAACTCCATATACACCACAACTAAATGGTGTAGCTGAAAGGAAGAATAGGACTTTGAAAGAAATGGTTAATTCAATGTTGTTGTATTCTGGTTTAGGTGAAGGGTTTTGAGGTGAGGCAATGTTAACTGCATGTTACATCTTGAATAGAACTCCAAATAAAAGGAGTAAGAATACTCCTTATGAACTTTGGTGAAAAAAGGTACCAAATTTAAGTTATCTCAAAGTTTGGGGTTGTAGAGCAGTTATAAGGCTCATTGAACCCAAAAGGAAAACGTTGGGTGAGAGAGATATAGATTGTATCTTTATTGGATATGCTGAGCATTCCCAAGCATGTAGATTCTATGTTTTAGAATCTAATGACTCTGTGTCTGTAAACACAGTGATAGAGTCAAGAGATGCTATTTTTGATGAAGAAAGATTTACATCTATACCTAGACCAAGGGACATGATTCATCAATCTTCCAGCAAGAGTGCTACTCAAGCTGAAGATGTTTCTGGTGGTGCAAGTTTTGTACCCGAACCTAGGAAAAGCACCAGAGCTAGAAAAGCTAAGTCTTTTGGATCTGATTTTCAACTATATTTAGTTGAAGGAACAAGGAATGAGACTATTTCTCAACATCAATATTGTTTTAATATTGAAGAGGATCCAAAGACTTTCAGTGAAGCTATGGATTCTAGGGATGTACATTTCTAGAAAGAGGCAATTCATGATGAGATTGATTTTATCATGCATAACAATACTTAGGTATTGGCTGATTTACCTCCTGGTTGCAAGGCATTAGGATGTAAATGGATCCTCAAAAGAAAAATGAAGGTGCATGGCACAATAGATAAGTATAAAGCCAGATTGGTTATCCAAGGCTTTAGACAAAAAGAAGGAATTGATTTCTTTGATACTTATGCTCATGTTGCCAGAATTTCTACTATTAGATTATTATTAGCTCTTGCAGCTATACATAATCTTGTGATTCACCAAATGGATGTGAAAACTGCATTCTTGAATGGTGACTTGGATGAGGAAATATACATGAAACAACCTGAAGGGTTTGTGATGCCTGGAAATGAACACAAAGTATGCAAGCTGAAGAAATCATTACATGGTTTGAAACAAGCACCAAAACAATGCATCAAAATTTTGATGATGTTGTCTTGTCTAATGGTTTTGCATTAAACCAAGCTGACAAGTGTGTGTATATAGCAAATTTGATACTTCTGGTAAAGGAGTCATGATTTGCTTAAATGTAGATGATATGTTGATTTTTGGTACTGATTTAGAAGAAGTTGATAAAACCAAGAAATTCTTATCATCTAGTTTTGATATGAAAGACATGGGGGAGGCTGAAGTAATTCTTGGTATAAGAATTAGTAAAGGAAACAATGGGATTTCAATTTCTCAATCTCATTATATTGAGAAGATATTGAAAAAGTTTAACTTTGAGAATTGTTCTCCTGTTAGCACTCCTATAGATCCTAGTCTTAAGCTTCTACCTAATAAAGGATCTCCAGTGTCTCAACTAGAATACTCAAGGGCTATTGGTTGTCTAATGTGTGTCATGATTAGTACTAGGCCTAATATAGCATATGTTGTGGGAAGGCTTAGTAGATATACTAGTAATCCTAGTTCACATCATTGGCAAGCCGTGAGTAGAGTATTCAAGTACTTAAAAGGGACCATGAATTATGGTTTAACTTATAGTGGATATCCTTCTGTTTTAGAAGGTTATTCAGATGCCAGCTGGATTAACAACTTAGACGATCACTCCTCTACTAGTGGTTGGGTGTTTCTTCTTGGAGGAGGTGCCATTTCTTGGGCATCTAAGAGACAGACTTGTATTACTAACTCAACCATGGAGTCTAAATTTGTTGCTTTGTCTGCTGCTGGTAAAGAAGCTGAGTGGCTAAGGAATTTGATTTATGAAATTCCATTATGGCCCAAACCGATATCTACCATTTCTATTAGATGTGATAGTACTGCAACCTTGGCTAAGGCCTATAGTCAAGTATACAATGGAAAGTCTAGACATTTAGGTGTTAGACATAGCATGATTCGTAAGCTTATCATGACTGGTGTGATATCTGTGGAGTTTGTAAGAACTCAGTTGAATTTAGCCGATCATCTAACCAAAGGGTTAGCAAGAGATCTTGTGCACAAGGCAGCTGTAGGTATGGGTTTAAAGTCCACCTAAAATCTTTTATACTGAGATACCCAATTCCCATCTAATGTGATATTAGATGTTGAATTCAATGTGGAAAGCTTGATATTTGAAGATTGGAACACATTATTATCATCATCCCAAGGTATGTGTTCAGTACTGCAAGTAAAGGAGGTTGAATTTATATTCTTAATAATTCTTTTGAAAAATTACATTTGCAGGTGCAAGAATAAAAGGACTACCTATATAAGCATGAAGTTTAGCTGCTTCAAGAAGTTATGACTTGGTTTTGATATGCTTATGGAAGGATGGGACACAAGCTAGTAAAATATAGTGTCAAGTTAGAACTTATGAGAATGTAAACTGTTGTGTGTATTATCTTCATGTATTCACTATGGATAGAAAGGGTTCAGTCCTTAGTGACACCCTGATATTCGAATATTTGGATTGTGTAATATACTAAGGTGAAATTCAATCGTCACGATATTTCATTTATGCATCAGTTTGTTGGTGTTATGTTTCATTTTAAATTAATCAAGATTACACTTAAATGGGGGAGGTTTGTTGGTGATTTGTTGTCATCAATATTATTTAAGTGTAATGGGATTACTTTGTTGACCAAAGGTGATCTTGATAAATATTAAACAAGTAAGGAAGGTGTGGAGTACACACTTGTTTAAGTTTGATCAAGTTTTCAAAGTACACAGTCATTTAGGGGCGAAGCCCCTAAACGAACGGGGGTCCGGGGGCAGTGCCCCTGGGAGCGGGGTCCAAGGGGCAGCAGCCCTGGCTGGGGTCGAGCTGCCAGGTCAGTGCGGAAAGTTTTTATATAGGGTATGTTGCTATATAAAAAAATGCAGCAGAAAATCGTATTTTCATAGAATTGACCATTGTTTGACCCTTATCCAAACTTCCGTTTTATGTCAGTTTTTACAGTTTGAAACTGTCATATTGACAGTTTTCAGACAAAGATCATAAATTCGGTTTTGGTCTCATTTTCTGGTACATACGAAATTATAATCAAAGCATTCTAAATTCTTGTCTCTTTTAGTCTTATCCGATTAAAGAATATTGGGAGTACCACCCAAATGCTTTAATCTGAAAGTGTTTTACACAATTCTCAGAATTCCAAGCCTTACTATACCCCAATTCTAACAGGTGGTGGAGCAATCGGCTTTGATGGATAAAGCCCTACCAATACACAAAAATTAGATGAAATCGAAGGTACAGTTCCACATACCGTATAAAAATCAGTTTCATGGATATCGATTTGGTATAAATGTCACTCTAAACGTCCGATTGGACGGCACTAAAGGTGGGAGGAGACGATAAGGACGAAACCGACTCAAGATATCGGAAGCTATGAGGCCTTCAGATAAGCAATCAACACGATAAAATAGTCGGAATCGGTGGCCATAATCAATAATAGGCGGTCATCATATGTGTCCTCTGTGGTTCGTCGATGAAAGAGGTATCGAATAAGCGGATGGGGGAACCGACATAAACATTTGTGGGTCGATTAGGAAGAACACATATCACAAGCACTGTTGCAAGTTTAGGAGAGAAAATGGAAGCGGCGGAAGGAACCGGAGTAAAGGAGTAGTAGATGAGGCGGTGGAGGGGGAGGAATCTAAAAGTTGGAAGCAGTAAGATAAGAGAAACAGTGGAAGCAAGAAGATAAGAGAAACAGTGGGAATCAGTGTGTTACGTGGAACGACCAAACCAATGAAATTAGCAGTGGTAAAGCAGAAGACGACCCGTGTATAGAATGAACAGTACCTTTGACTGTTAGAGAAAAAAAATATAAAAATGGTCCAAAATAGACCAATAATAGAAAAAAAGGAAAATAAAAAATAATAACCAATCATAATGAAGAACTGCTCATCATGTATATATATATAATTAGTTTAAAAACTACATTTAACTAATAATTATATTAAATTAAAGGCAACTATACTATAAATATTGGTTGGTATTCAAAGAAACTATCATAGTTGAAATTGAAAATGCTTAAATAAATAGTTTTTAAATTAATTTAACATAAGTTGTATAGAAATTTAGAATTGCATTCACGTACCCATTAAGTATAGATCATTGAGATGTCTCTATTGTGAAAGATAATCATAATGCTTAAAACCATTATTTTAATTTAGTGTAAAAAAATAATAAAATATCATTATATAGTTAATAACATTGATTAGTTTTTTTAACATTATATATTTGTCTATATTTATCTATGAAATTTTATTTCAATACAACATGTTGACATTTAAAATAATTTAAAACCAAAATCAAATTTTAAAACCTACGAAACAATAAAATAAGGATCGAAAAATTATAATATTATAGCAACTGAAAAATAACCATTGAAAAAAGACAACTACCAAATGGCCACTATGAAATGACAACAAATAGTCATATCATCATATGTGAGCCAGAAGTAAGGATTATATTATGGATGAGCGTCGGACAAAAGTGGCATCGGCCGGTAACATTTTCGATTTTTTGAAAACTGAATTTGATCAAAAGTTAATACTAACTATCAGTATTAATATTATCGATACCGGTATCAGGAATGATACTTGTTTTTGGTATTAGCACTAGTGCCGACGGCACCATATCTCAAATTTTATGATTTATAGTACCGAATATCATCTCATATGTTTAAATTCGGTACATTTTGATACCGGTTTAGGTATAATATTGGCATGGATAAGGATTTGGTATTAACTGTTCATTCCTAGATTAGATCATGGGCAACTTGTGGGTAGCAAAATAATTCCAATAATGAGAAAAACAGTTATCACCATAAGCTTAATTAATCGTAAAAGAATCATATGAACCGAATTAAAAGAAATCAATAGATGAAAATTGTCAATTATAGGTTCAAATTTTAAAGATGTATTGAAATAAAGTTAATTAAGTTTGTGTTGTCTTTGGTCATATAGACATAAACATATTTTAATATTTTAGGTATAAGTCATAAGGTCAAACTATGTGCATCTCCACTCCCGTCTTACACATTGTTTTGAATGTTTGTGCATAACAAGGAAGATAACAGTAAAGTTGTTTTACACTTAAAATAAATAATATTTTTAATAAAACAATTAAATTAATAAAATTCGACCGAATTATATAAAATAAAACTCTTTACAAATCCAAAACATTCAAAAAAAAAAAAATACAAAACAAAGTTCAAACCCTATTCCCTTGAGATCAAGAGTTATTTAACCAAGATATTCAATTTGACTTGAACATCGTCATTAATGAGAATTTATCTTTAAAAAAAAATAAACGTTAGAACGGTATAAAACTTGATTGTGAAAATCAACCATAAATCACTTTTAAATTGGAATTGAGTCGTAAAAGTATGAACGGGTGAGTGGAGGAATTTATATGGGGTTTAATAGAATAGATATGAGAGCAGTGGCGGACCTATTAAGGGCCTTTGGGGTCCCGGGTCACTGCTCAATTTCCGGCACACAGTGTAAAAAAAAAAAAAAAAAAATTTGGATTTTTCTATTAGGTGCACCCGCTTGAAATACGAGGGACACCCCTACTAAAACAGTCTGCGTCCGCCACTATATGAGAGCATCTACAATTGTGAGTTCAATGAGAGCGTTGAATGAGGTAACAAGTCCATATGTCATTCAACGAACGAAACTCTATCATTGTGAGATGTCACATTGGCATTCAATGAATGTGGAGTTCAATGGTCAATGAACTATTCAATGGGAAAAAATGAATGTTTTAATTCTTAAATATTTACTATAAATTATAATTTGTAACATTCAATTGAACTTTGTAGAGTTCAATGCATTGTAAAGAAAAATAATAAAATTGTATGGATTGTAGAAAGATGATGTGGCAATCCATTGAACTCTATAGAATTCAATGCATTGTGGATGTCTGAGAAAACTTAAGAAGTAATTTGGGGTTTAGGGTATTTGGTTACGCTTATTTAAGCTTCTTTTTAGTTTGTTATCGGTCTCACACCGATTGTAACACCTAATTTTTCAAATAAATTTTCACATTTTAAAAACACATTTTTATTCATAATTGTTATAAAACATCACTATATCACATAGTCATATCATAACATCACATCCCAAGATCATAATATAAAAACACCTCGTGTGTGTACTGAACAAGTCGGCGCCTTCCCGCGATCCTCACTGGTACCTGAAACACATAACACAACACTGTAAGCATAAATGCTTAGTGAGTTCCCCAAAATACCACACACAACACATATTAGCCACTCGAGGCTATAACTCTGTTTGACCCTCTGGTCAATGTGTCTCAGTGGGACCCTCCAGTCCCATAACTCTGTGGGCCCTCTGGCCCTAACTCTATGGACCTTCCGGTCCTAACTCTGAAGAATCTGGTACATACATGGCATAAATCACATAGAAATCACATCATGCAAAAGCATACAAAATACTCTGTCACATAACTCTAATTACCACTCTAGGTAAAGTATAGTGAGAAGACTCACCTCGGGTAACTCGGTAAAATCTCGAACTCTGAAAAATTTGATCTAGCCTACGCCTAATCATATGAAATAAACACTCTAAATCAATACATCCCTTAAGGCTAGGCTATTCCCTCTCTTAGTACTCTCAGAAGGGTAAAAGACCATTTTACCCCTCTCATGGCTCAAAGACCCTAAAGTTGACCAAACCCTAAAAGTCAACAAAAGTCAACTTTCCGGGTTACACTACGCATACCAAACATCTACGTTGGGCGTACCCAGTGCCTTCTCAAAAAACGGGGTGCGCGACCCCTTACGTCGCACGTACTGGGATTACGTCCAGCGTAACTCCCAGTTTCAGGCTCTAAGCATTTTGGGGTCTTAATCAGTTAAGACCCACATCCAACTTCTAGATCTGACCATTTATAACCCTCTTAACCTATAAAGACGGTGACTTTAAGCCTTTTCATGGCTGGACAAGTCACTAACACCCATAATACTCCACTTCCTAACACTAGAAAGCTCAATACTCAAGCATGACCTCATATCCACGACCAAGATGGAAACTTTATGGATCTATAACAAAAATACCACTGAAAATGGGACAGATCTAGGTCCATGGAGCACATTACACTCATAAAGTCTCCACCTTTGGGACTTTTAACCCTAAAATGGTCCATGCAATCATCTAACCAAATAAGGAGGAAAGTTTTGAGCTTTATACCTCCAAATGCAGCTCCTTCCTCTGTAGATCTCAGATCCAAACTTGCACTTCAAGCTCTAGCCTCCGCAAGCTCCTCTCCTTCTTCTTCACTAACACACCAAGGCACTTTTAGCTCCAAAACACTCACTCTCAAGCTAAGGACGATGGGAGGCTCTCTTAGGGTTTCACTCACTGATATGGAGGCTGAGAAATGAGCCTTAGCATCCATTATATAGTGCACAAGTCAAATATTAGGGTTTGCGTCTGGACCCATTACGCCTAGCGTACCCAAGCGAGTCAGCGTCCAATTTAAGCGCATGAGTACGCGCAGCGTACTCCCCAGTACGCCCAGCGTACTCATTGGCTACAATAACTCTTTCAAAGAACCACTTTTGACAACTTGACAAAATGGAAGGATATAATAGCTTTACCTGGATTTCGGGATGTTACAATTCTCCCCCACCAAAACCAGACTTTGCCCTCGAAGTCTCATGCCGAAAACAATTCTGGATGCTACTCCCGCATCTCTGACTCCGATTCCCAAGTCAACTCGGACCCTCTCTGATGCTGCCACTGGACCTGAACCAATGGAACCTCCTTGTTCCTCAGAACCTTGACCTTCCGGTCCAAGATCGCGATCGGTCTCTCAATACAACTTAGACTCGTGTCCACCTGGATATCCTCCAATGGCACCACTGCTGACTCGTCGGCTATACACTTCCTCAGCTGAGACATGTGGAAGGTATCATAAATCTGGCTCAACTCCGCAGGTAGCTCCAATCGATATGCTACCCTGCCCACCCTCGCAATAACCCTGAACGGTCCAATGTACCTGGGCCCCAACTTGCCCTTTTTCTTGAATCGGATCACAACTTTCCAAGGAGACACTTTCAGAAGTACAAAATCTCCAACCTGGAACTCGAGCTCGGATCGACGCCTATCCGCGTAACTCTTCTGGTGACTCTGGGCCGTCAGCAATCTCTGTCTAACCTGTTGTATCTGCTCTGTCATCTAAAGCACTATCTCAGTGCTACCCATCACTCGCTGCCCTACCTCTCCCCAACAAATGGGAGTTTGACACCTCCCCCCATACAATAACTCAAAGGGAGGCATACCAATGCTCGAACGGTGGCTGTTGTTATAAGAAAACTCAGCCAAAGGTAGATACGTGTCCCAACTCCCTTCGAAGTCCAACACACATGCTCGAAGCATGTCCTCGAGCGTCTGAATCGTCCGCTCACTCAGTCCGTCTGTCTGCGGGTGGTAAGCGGTACTGAAATGCAGCCTATACCCAACTCCTCATGGAACTTCTTCCAGAACCTGGAGGTACACCATGTCGCGATACCACCTCTCTCACGTACACCTCTGTCAGCCTCTCTGCGGAAGAGCTCTCACGATAGCAAGAAAATAAGCGCTCTTCGTCAGTCGGTCGACGATCACCCAAATTGCATCGAAGCCTCTCGCAATCCTCGACAATTTGGTGATAAAATCCATGGAAATTTGTTCCCACTTCCACTAGGGAACCTCAAGCGGCTGCAACTTTCCATGTGGACACTGGTGCTCGGCCTTAACCCTGCGGCAGGTCAAGCACCTCTCTACAAACCAAGCCACATCCCTCTTCATACAGGGCCACCAATAATCTCTTTTCATGTCCAAATACATCTTAGTGGCCCCGGGATGGATCGAAAACCTCGACCTGCGCGCCTCCTCCATCAAAATGGCACGTGCCCCACCCTCAAATGTCACCCAAATCCGGCCCTGGAAGGTCATAAGCCCCCGGCTATCGGCAATGAACTCTGATATTTGCCCAATCACCCGCTCTCGCTTGCGGTTCTCCGGTCTCATGGCCTCCACCTGGGCCTCCCGAATGGTGTCCAACACCGGAGTCATCACTGTCAACCTCATACAAACATCTCGCAAAGGGGCACTCTCTTCCCCTGCGACTCAAGGAATCGACTACCACGTTAGCCTTGCCTGGGTGGTACAGGATCTCACACTCATAATCCTTTACCACGTCCAACCATCTCCTCTGACGCATGTTTAGGTTTGGCTGATCCATCAGATACTTCAAGCTCTTGTGGTCCGTGTAAATGGTACAACGAACCCCATACAAATAGTGACGCCAGATCTTGAGGGCGAACACCACAGCCCCCAACTTCAGATCGTGAGTAGGACCTTGTCTCATGAGGCTTCAGCTACCTCGATGAGTATGCTATCACATGCCCTCTCTGCATCAGCACTACACCCAGTCCCAATATCGACGCGTCACAATATACCACAAAGTCCTACATTCCCTCCGGAAGGGCCAACACTGGGGCTTCGCACAATCTCTGGCGAAGTGTCTCAAATGAGGCCTGCTGCTCCGGGCCCCAATTGAAAGCCATGCCCTTCCGAGTCAGCCTGGTGAGAGGAACCGCAATCCTGGAGAAATCCTGAATGAATCTCTGATAATATCCGGCCAACCCCAGGAAACTCCTGATCTCCGAAGGGGATCTCGGCACCTCCCAACTCATCACTGCCTCAATTTTGGTCGGATCGACCAATATCTCATTCTGGTTGATGAGGTGCCCTAGAAACTGGACCTCCTGTAACCAGAAATCACACTTGGAGAATTTGGCGTAAAGCCTCTCCGGTCTCAGAACTCCGAGGATCTCCCTTAAATGCTCCTCATGCTACTATCTAGACCTCGAATACACCAATATATCATCAATGAGCATGATCACCGAACGATCCAACATCGACCTGCACACCCTGTTCATGAGATCCATGAAGGCCGCCGGTGCATTGGTGCTCGTAATGCCCATAACGAGTCTTGAACGTTGTCTTCTGGATATCCACATCACGCACCCTCATCTGATGATATCCAAACCTCAAATCAATCTTGGAAAACCAAGACGCTCCCAGCAACTGATCAAACAAATCGTCGATCCTCAGTAAGGGGTAATGGTTCTTGACCGTCAGCTTGTTCAACTCCGGGTAATCAATGCAGATCCGGTGTGAACCATCATTTTTCTTGACAAAAAGGATCGGCGCTCCACACGGCGAGCTACTCGGCCGTATAAACCCCTTCCCCAGCAGCTCTTGAAGCTGCGAGGATAACTCCTGCATCTCTGGAGGTGCAAGGCGATAGGGCGCTGCCCCCGGAACCAAATCGATACGGAACTCCACCTGCCTCTCGGGAGGCACACCCGGCAACTCCTCGAGGTAAACATCTGGGAACTCACGCACTATTGGGACCTCATCGACCGACCTCGGTCTCTCTGCACCTACCCTTGTATCCACCACATAAGCCACAAACCCACTACAGCCTTGCTGTAAACTCTGGCTCGCTCTCGCGGCTGAACAAAATGCCGACCCAGAATGGGTACCCTCGCCATAAACCGTAAGAACTCCCCCACTAGGGTCTCGTATGGTCACCAGCTGTCGCTCGCAGTCGATAACCGCTCCAAATCTGCTCAACCAGTCCATGCCCACGATGACACAGACATCTCCCATAACAATCGGGACCAAATCAATCGGAAACTCAACGCCCAATTTCTCGAGTACACATCCTCGAATCACATCAGTGGCATACACTGCTCTTTCGTCAGCTATGGAAACTCGCAAAGGTCGACTCAATGCCTCTCGATGAATACTGATGTGCTGACTAAAGGCTAACGATACAAAAGACCGACTCGCACCCAAGTTAAATAACACCAAAGTAGGTACAGAACTCACAAGAAATGTACCTATGTGTATCACAATATAAGCATAACACCACAAACTCAAAATAAGCATATGAAAGAATACATACCAGCCACAACATCGGGTGTTGCGTGGACCTCCTCCGCTGTCAACTGGAAGGCTCTCCCGCGAGCCTTCGGCGCTTCGGCCTTCACCGGCCGACTCTCTGTAGCTCAAACAGCATCAGGGACAGACCCCTGTGAAGCTCCCTGAGCTGACCCTCGCAACTGCGGACACTCGGCCTTCCGGTGTCCGGTCTGGTTGCAGTGAAAACAAACTACAAACCCCTTGGAGCAATCCTTGGCCATATGCCCCTCCTTGCCACACTTGTAGCAAGACCCTGCTCTGCACACACCCTCATGACTCTTGCCGTACTTGCCACAAGTGCAGCCCTTCTGGTTCCCTGATCTCGAATCGGCGGGCTTAGCCCGCTTGGCAGCCGGCTGGGACTGTGTCGGTCGCTGATCCCTCCCCTGAGACTCCGCCTCCTCCCTGGCCTGAGTCTCTAGCTCAATATCCCTCTTCTGGGCATTTTCCTGAAGCTCGGAAAATCTCTGGTACGTCGAGTTCGCCACGAACTCACGGATGTCTCTCCTCAATATGCTCAAATACCGGCTCATACGTGCCTGCTCAGAAGACACGTGCTCAGGGCAGAACACCGCCCTCTCATGAAACATCCTAGTGATCACCGTAACAGACTCAGTACCCTGCTTGAGGGTCAAGAACTCCCGGACAAACGCTCCCTTTCCACCAGGGGAACGTACTCATCACAAAACATAGTGGTGAACCTCTCCCAGGTCACCGCAGCAAGCTCTGCAGAAGAATAGTGCGTTGTCACAAACTTCCACCAATCCTTCGCCCCTAAGCGAAGCTGGTTCAGCGCGAAATGAACTCTCAGATGCTCTGGACATGAACATGTGTAGAAGCACCCCTCAATGTCAGAGATCCACCTCATCGCAGCTATCGGATCCTGAGTCCCATTAAACTCTGGTGGCTTCAGATTGCTGAAATCCCGGTACAGCAACGCGTCACCTCCTTGCAGCCTAGCAGCAGCAACAGCTGCAGTGGCTGCAGCAATAGCAGCATCAGTAAGAGCAGCATAACGCTCATCAAAAGTCTCGATCAGTGTGGTCTTGATAGACCCGAACATCTCTGGAGTCTCAGCGCGAATGACAGCAGCCACCTCATCATGAATCATCTAGCGAACCTCCTCATCGCTCACACCCCCCCCCTTACTAGTCCATGGCCTGTGGCGTGTCCCCACCATAATGTCTCTCTGAAATACAACACAAGATATCATAGACTCGCTCGAGTGTACACACACTCGATATCCCAATCCTACTTGATCCTTGGTACCCTAAGGATTCTTACTTGGGTTGCGCACTGATCCGGTACCTTCGGTAGTATGGGCCTAATACTACCGTCCACACCGCATCAATATTCACCCCAAGTCCTCCTCTTAGGATCCCAAATCCCAAGTACTCTACTCTCTCTCTCTCTCTATGCATAGTCTACTCTCAAGCAGATCTCTCATAAGTTCCTCGCTGCTATCTATTCACTCTCAAGCATCTCCTAGCAGCAAAATCCCTAGGCTAAGGCATCACAAATTAGGCCACTCTAGTCCTAATAAGAATACCTAGCCTACTCTATCATGCATATCATATCATAACATATCTCATAACTCATAACGTAAGGGTATTTTGGGAAATCACCGTTCGGGCGCTGGCTGATCGTACACACTAATAAATTTTCACATTTTAAAAACACATTTTCATTCATAATTGTTATAAAACATCATTGTATCACATAGTCAAATTATAACATCACATCCCAAGATCATAATATAAAAACTCCTCTTGTGTGTACTGATCAAGCCGGTGCCTTCCCGCGATCCTCACTAGTACCTGAAACACATAACACAACACTGTAAGCATAAATGCTTAGTGGGTTCCCCAAAATACCTCACACAACACATATTATCCACTCGAGGCTATAACTCTGTTTGACCCTCTGGTCAATGTGTCTCAGTGGGACCCTCCAGTCCTATAACTCTGTGGGCCCTCTGGCCCTAACTCTGTGGACCTTCCGGTCCTAACTCTGAAAAATTTGGTACATACATGGCATAAATCACATAGAAATCACATCATGCAAAAGCATACAAAATACTCTGTCACATAACTCTAATTACCACTCTAGGTAAAGTATAGTGAGAAGACTCACCTCGGGTAACTCGGTAAAATCTCGAACTCTGAAAAATTCGATCTAGCCTCCACCTAATCATATGAAATAAACACTCTAAATCAATGCATCCCTTAAGGCTAGGCTATTCCCTCTCTTATTACTCTCAGAAGGGTAAACGACCATTTTACCCCTCTCATGGCTCAAAGACCCTAAAGTTGACCAAACCCTAAAAGTCAACAAAAGTCAACTTCCCGAGTTACACTGCGTGTACCAAACATGTATGTTGGGCGTACTCGGTGCCTTCTCAGAAAACGGGGTGCGCGACCCCTTACGCCGCGCGTACTAGGATTACGCCCAGCGTAACTCCTAATTTCAGGCTCTAAGCATTTTGGGGTCTTAATCAGTTAAGACCTACATCTAACTTCTAGATCTGACCATTTATAACGCTCTTAACCCATAAAGTCGGTGACTTTAAGCCTTTGCATAGCTGGACAAGTCACTAACACCCATAATACTCCACTTCCTAACACTAGAAAGCTCAATACTCAAGCATGACCTCATATCCACGACCAAGATGGAAACTTTATGGATCTATAACACAAATACCACTGAAAATGGGACAGATCTAGGTCCATGGAGCACATTACACTCATAAAGTCTCCACCTTTGGGACTTTTAACCCTAAAATGGTCCATGCAATCATCTAACCAAATAAGGAGGAAAGTTTTGAACTTTATACCTCTAAATGCAGCTCCTTCCTCTGTAGATCTCAGATCCAAACTTGCACTTCAAGCTCTAGCATCCACAAGCTCCTCTCCTTCTTCTTCACTAACACACCAAGGCACTTTTAGCTCCAAAACACTCACTCTCAAGCTAAGGACGACGGGAGGCTCTCATAGGGTTTCACTCACTAATATGGAGGCTGAGAAATGAGCCTTAGCATACATTATATAGTTCACAAGTCAGATATTAGGGTTTGCGTTTGGACCTATTACGCCCAGCGTAACCCTGGGTACGCCCAGCGTACCCAGGCGAGTCCGCGTCCAATTTAAGCGCATGAGTATGCGCAGCGTACTCCCCAGTACACCCAGCGTACTTATTTGCTACAAGAACTCTTTCAAAGGACCACTTTTGACAACTTGACAAAATGGAAGGATATAATAGCTTTACCTGGATTTCGGGATGTTACACCGATATAAACTAAAAATGATGTTTAGATAGAAATAACTTATCAAGATGTCCTACCAGATATAAGTTAAAATCTATAAGCAAGTCCTCAATAACTTATTAGCTTATAAGTTATAAACTATAAATTGAAAAACGCTTAAATGTCATAAGTTTAGCCAAACCCCCAATAACTTAGACGCTTACTTCCGATTATCCGTAATTATCTCTTATAACTGCTTCAAGATGAGTTTCTTAGAGGGTGAGCACGAAGAAAGCTTTAACAATATGCATATTTATCTACATAACCTTAGGCAAACCAACATGCGTACTTACACTCACATCAAAACTGATGTGATGGATTGTTTCCAAGCTTTGTTTTGTGGCTCTTGGATGTGTGGTATATTTGTTTTCCACATTTATATTGTTTCTTTAAAATTGATAATGTTTCTACATCTAAACTAATTGTTTGTGTTTCCAAAAAATACATTTTCATGCATTCATAGGTTGCTTGTTGTGTATCACCTTCATATGTATAAGAGGGGACAACCTAAACAAAATGTTCGTAGCGGTTGCTATCGACTGGAACAACCAGACTCTTCCTATAGCATTTGAAAGGGTTGTGAAAAATAATATTGACGGTTGTATATGGTTAGTTACGAAGTTAAGAAGCTCTCGAAAAGGCTAGGGAAGTATCGTTCATAAGCAGTGCTCTAGATAACGTAAGGCGTGACTTTTGTGGCAATATCAAGCCTCAATCTTTTATGAGCCTTGGAGAGCCACATCGTTTGTAAGTCGTGACTTAAGATGAAAATTTTGTATAAAATTAATATTTTTATATGTATTTTCTACTATTAATTATTTTTATATACATATATGATTTAAGACGGCATTTTGTTAAAGTTTGGTGGCAAGTACCAGCCTTCAAGTTATAACGTGTCATGACAAAGGCATGACAAGCTTTTTAGAACCTTGTTCATAAGCAATGACCATTAACCGATTAAAAAAATGAGTGACCAAGATAAAATAAATGTAAAATAGAATTGGGGTAAGCATGGTTTTGTTTTTTTTAACTAAAACTAGGATTAATCGCTCCCAAAAAGGAATCTATTGATTCTATCCCAATTGGTTGGACCATAGGTGCGATGATTTACTTCACGGGCGAGGTCTCTAGTTTAAGTCCAAGATGGCCCAGCTGCGCCAGGGAAAAGAATAGAAGAAGCGTCTGACCCATTTATGCATGTTCCACTTGGCTCACCGGGGGAGGGGGATATAGATCAATTGGTAGAGCTCCGATCTTGCAATTGGGTCGCTGTGATTACAGGTTGGATGTCTAATTGTCCAGCCGGCAATGATAGTATCTTATAGCTTAACATGTGGATCACTTTCTGTAAGTAATGAGGAAGAGGACTGAAACATGATGGGTTTTAGGTAAAACAAATAAACTAGAAAACAATTCCTAAGTTCACATGCAACCTACTTTGGATCTATGTTTTATCTATTGAACATACAACTTTGAATTGCAAAACAAGAACCCTAGAGGAGAGAGGCTATAATCGAAATTTACAAACTAGGGTTTAGTAATTACATACCTTTCAATTGTTATAGTAAACAATTGATGATTCCCTTGATCTTGATCTTGATCTTCTTGGAAGCTTAGCACCACAAGTGTAATGCCTCTAATGGAATCACACCCAAACTAGCAAGAAGGAAAGTATAGGAGAGAGGGAAGAGGGAGTATGAAAAATTTCAACCCTTAGGGTTTCTTCAAAAGAAAAGAGTGACCAAAACATGAACCGGGAAGCTCCTTATATAGCTGAGGGATCTAGGGTTTAGGGGAAACCCTAGTTATCCTTTGCTTAGGGCCTAAGCAAACCCAAGGGCCTTATCCAAGCCCCTATGAACGAAATTATTAGGGTTTCCCCTAAAGATTTCGTCCACCCTTATCCAAGGGGGTTCTAGAGCCTTCCACTCAACTATTAGATAATTGCAAACTAGTCCCTGCACCTTATAATCAATTCTTTTAACCCCAAAATTAATTCTAATTAGTTTCTGGCTAACAATTAATTAAACAAAATGATTTCTTATTAATATATTAATCTTTTAACATATTAATAAATTCATTTATATTAATTTATTAATCTTATAATAAATTAATATCTCTCCTTTCATAATTTCCTTGTCTAGTTGCTAGGTTTGAGGGCAACCCAAAAGTACTGTGCTGCTATCAATTCAAGTACATACCAATTATAGTTATGGGCTTAGACACCTAATCCAACAGTCTCATCCCACTAAAAGACTCTATTGAGACAAAGATGGGATGTCAAGAACATAGAGGAAGTAGGATAGGCAGTTGACCAAATCTAGTATGGATCGTACATGGACGGTAATTGGAGTCGGCGGCTCTCCTAGGGTTCCCTCATCGGGGATCCCTATTGTAACATCCCGAATTTCAGAAGTATATTTAAGGGTTTGAAGTGTAATTTCGAAGAAGGGACTCGATGAGTAGGTATGCTTACTCGCCGAGTCGGAGTAGGTTTTGGGTCGCAAAAGTAAGTGACCAACTCGCCAAGTTGGTGCTGGCGTGAGAAAACCCCTAATCTTAGGGTTTGCATCCTATTTAAAGGACTTTATGTCCTTCTCTCAGCCTCCTTAGTGCCTTTGAGAGACAGAAAAACCTAAGCTCGTGTGTGTGAGGCCATTAGAGGGAGGTTGAAGCTTTGAAAGGTGTTCTAGTGGAAGAAGCTTGAAGATCAAAAAGGGCTTGCATCAAGAGAGTGGTGTAGATCCAGAATCTACAGCAGTGTGGGCACATCTTGGAGGTAATAAGTTGTTACCTTGCCTTTGTTTCTTCTAGATCTATTCTTGAATAAGATTTGGGGCATGATTGAGATCTATTTCAGGTTTGGAGTTTAGATATGAGGTTGTTATTCCAGATCTAGACTTGTGTTGGTCTAGAATGTCATAAAGCATCAGTCAATGAGTTGTTGGTGAAACCCCTTTGTCTTAAACCCTAGCACTAGAGTGATTTGGACCTTTAACTCCTTGGTTTCACATAAAGTTTGCAACTTTACGTGGGAGTTATACACTAGAAGAGTGGATCTACAGTTTGGAGCCCCTGCATGGCTCGAAAAGCCTCAGTAGGGATTAAGGACTAAAGGGGCTCGGCGAGTCACATGGGTAGACTCGGCGAGTCATATGAAGATGGGCATGGTCTCGATGAGTTGGAAGAACAGCTTGGCGAGTCTATTGAAGATTGGCGTGGACTCCCCACCCTCTTTTGGTTAAAGCCTCGGATTAGTGAGTCGGTTGGCGACTCAGTGAGTTGGACAGGATGGGACTCAGAGATCGTTAGACTCGACAAGCCTTGGGGTGACTCGGTGAGTTGAGTTGTGTTGAGAGAGTTTTCTGAGTTTGAGAACTCGGCGAGTCGACGGGTTGACTCGGCGAGTAGAGTCAATCAGGAAAGTTGACTTTGGCCAAGACTTTGACTTTGACCTGTTTAACCTTCAGGGGTGTTATGGTAATTTTCAGATATTTTTTTGTCTTTGGATCATTGATGATTATAGGTGTTGAAGTTGGAGGCAGTGCTTCGGGTTTGTGCTTTCGTGATTTGGATCGGCAGTTACGAGGTGATTTATCCTCACTATATCAACATGGTCTAAGGCACCAAGGTCGGCCCTTTATCGGATGGGAATCCAGGAATTTGTTTGGTATGTTTTTAAGTTGCTAGATCTGCATCCTGGGTTTAGGATGGTGGTATGTTAGTGACCTGGTTAAGGCCGGTATCCTGGTATGTAGGGTAATGTTATGTTAGCAATCGGATAGGTCGGTATCCTGGTTAGGATGTTGCTACGCTGCATGATCTGATAGATTCGTTTGGTTGGCTAAGGATTGTTATGTGATTAATTGTTTTATGTGCACATGACTGTTTGGCTGGAGTTGGGTTGAGGCGGGTCATGCTTTATGTTGTAGGCCAACATACCCAAGGCGAACCGGATAGACCGAAGGCCCAGCGAGCGGTCCGGATAGGCTGAAGGCCCCGAGAGGGCAGTCCAGACGTTCCGAGGCTCAAAGAGTGGACCAGGCCGACTGAAGGGTCGGTGCGGGCGGACCAGTCATACTGTAGACTCGGAGAGTGGACCAGGTGGACTAAAGGCCCGGTGCGGGCGGACCAGTCACACTGTAGACTCGATATACATGGTCGTTCTGTATTGAGATATGATATGAGTATGGTCATATGTGGTTGGTATTTTGGGGGTAACTCACTAAGCTTTTGGGCTTACAGTTGTAGTTTTTTGGTTTCAGGTACTTCAGGAGATCGTGGCAAGGCGAAGGCGTGATCGTACCGCTCCTCATACTTCATGATTTGTTATTTAGTTCTGGGGATACTCTGATGTTTAAACTCTTTTGAAAACAAGTTGTAATAACTTAATGGATTTTGAATGAATTAAAATGTTTTAAATTGGTGCAAATTTTTATGAGTGTTACACCTATGGAAGAGGATCAAGTTGTCCCTTGCGAACAGCTTGATGCACTATCTCCCTTCAACCCTTTGAGCGAAATGTGGCAAAATGAAGGAAAATCCATGGACCGGCCCCATCATCTCCACCCCGTAGGAACTACGAGATTACCCCATGGACGCCTTCGGCATCCAGGGGGTCATCGTTTTGACTTTGAAATAATTGTTATGTTTCAGTTATATATGTTGTAATTTTTTTTATGTTTATGTTTTTTTGGTCACCATTCTTTTGTTTTTTCGATTAAACATAATGTTAAAATTTAGTAGAAAACATAGAGAAAATTATGTGAGTGGTCCTTGTGGTTTAGTATAAATTTCATGCTTGGTCTCTAACTTTTTTTCTAACTCGGACTGTCCTCATGTTTTAATTATTTAATGTGCCTAGTCCCTATTTTAACAATCTGTCAATTGTTTCCGTTAGACACCCCACGTTCCTTTCACGTTAGGGGTATAATAGTCATTTACCAATGCCAACGATCTTCGAATACTCGCTTTTCATCGGGATCAACCCTAATTTTGAGTTTCTTTCAATTTCTCCATCGTTGAATCGGTTACACCTTCTCTCCTTCAAATCAGGAATGGTTAAATGTGATTGTGGGCGTGTTGATGTAATTTGGACTTCAAACTAACAATAATCCAGGAAGACCCTTTTACGCATGTCCAAGTAAGGTATGTTGTATTTGAGAATTTTGTAATCATAACCCTAGTTGGAGATATCATTGTATGCGATTGCGGGTATTGTAACCATAGCTTTTGAAATTGACATGGACCATGTAAAGGATTTATTGCTTGGGTAGATAATGATGAAAAGGATCATGGTGATGGTTTGAAAATCTCCTGGCTTGCAAGGTTGAATAAGAAGCTGCAAAATTAAAATCTAATCTTAAAGATATGTTTATTTATTAGTTGGGTATTGTTCTTGGTGATACTTGTTTACAAGTTGTAAGGTGAAGATTAGTTGTTATTGTAATGGTAAAGTCTTTTGTAATGGTTAGGTTGTAATAGTGAATGTAATGGTATCGTCTTCTGTAATGATTAGTTGTCTAAGTATTTGTAATGCAAATGGTTAAGTTCTTTAAGATCAATGAAAATGGTATTGTGTTGTACTGATTATGTTTTAAAGTGATGTATAAGCAACATATTGACCAAAACAAGTAGCAATGATGCATAATAAAAAGAAAACATTCCATAAACTAGTACCAAACTATTACATGGCAATGAGGATTAGTTGTTACAAATTAGTTGATTCAAAAGTGCCAACATATTGGCCAAAACAAGTAGAAAAATACTATCCCTATTACAAAGTATTCATAAAGAATGTACCAAAATATTAGCCCTATTACAAGTAGCCACATTACGCAATCCATTCATATTAAAAGTAACAAAATACTATCCCTATTACAAACCATCAAGTCGTTGCCTTCCCTTTCCCTTTTCCTTTGACTTTTGATTGTTCACCACCCCCACCAACAATTAGTCTTTGCCCTTTGCAGGTTCTTGCATTGTGACCAACACTGTTACAGGTTACTTATCTATGGGCTCTTAATGTTGTGTTTCCTCTAACATAGACCTCCTTTTCCACAGTTGATATTGTTTAATTCTTATTTGGTCTTTTTATTGGAACACAATGTTTTGGAGGCAACAAAGTTATAGGTATAGCTGACTTCTCCCACATGGACCTTCCATTGATTGGACTAACTTTAAAAGAGTACATCTCTTTCAACTTGATAACCAGTAACATGGATGCACAAATGATTTTGGGATACCCACATCCTTGTTATTCCTCCCCATGTCCCAAATAGCAGCCACACCATGTTTGCACGGTATTCCTATTAATTCCCGTCTTTTGCACGTGCAACTTTGTTGACCTACATCCACAATACATTGATCTTGACAAGGTCCAACAACTTGATATTTTCCATCACCATAAAATGTTGCAATATACTGTTTTTTCTCACTCTTTATCTTATCCAATATTTTTGTAGCTGTAGGAGTCAAAGGAACTAAAACTTTCTGAATTTCCTTGTAAACTTTAACAATCTTCTCCATAGTGTACTCTCTAATGAACTCAATGCAATTAATGACTAGTGCATCACGACCTTCTTCTAGCTTGCTATTAAAAGCTTCTCACAGATTATTAGATAGAGCATCTCAATGTGCTCTCCCTGAACATAAACAAGTTGTATGTCATTATTCAATACACCTTCTTCTAGAATTATTAAGTAGAGATCAAAGATCAATATACCTATAAAGTGGGAGTGATCCATTGCTTGGTTTTTCCATTGCTTGGTGAAACTATTGTACATTAGAGGTCGTGGAACATTCCCAAAGAAGATCTTTAAACTCCTTTCCCCTCCAAATCTTTTTCATGTTGTCATGTATGTGACAAAGACAATATTGATGCTCTACACATGGAAATAGCGTTGCAATCGCAAGCAAAAAAACCCTAGCAACAATAACATGTTCGTATGTTAGTAAACCTAAATCAAAACCAAAAAACTATAAAACTATTTTGAATAGTTCGAATACCTTTTGCCTATCACCCATAAACATGAAATTGGAATTAGTTCCTAAACCTAAGTCATCACCCAAATTACTTAAAAACCAAGTCCAAGAATTCAATGTTTCTGATTCAACCACAGTGTAGGCTAAAGGATATATCTCATTATTTGTAACAACCCGTCTCTGGTATGTTGCTTCCATGGCATTTAATTAGAAGTTTTCAAGAGAGACTCGGCGAGTCTATAGCCCGACTCGCCGAGTAGGGACGGGATTTTGTGCACGTGTTAGTCGGCGACTCGGCGAGTCTGCCTGCCTGGAAGAAACCCTAAATCCCCGGGTTGCTCACTATTTAAACAACCTTATGAGCCCCCAATCTCGCCTCCTTCACCCTCAGAGAGCTGTGAGAAAACCCTAATCCATCCTTTGAGTGATTTAAGTGTTTTTGTGTGGATTTTGAAGGCTTGAAGAGGAAGAAGAAGAAAGGAACAAGGATAAGAGGTGTAGAGCAAAGATCCAAGGGAAAAATCAGAGTTCATTGAGGTATTCTTCGGATTCCTTCTGTTTTATGCTTTAAACCTCCATTAGAACACTTTTAGGGCTAGTTTGATGTATTTTCCAAACCCTATAGTGGTATGGATGCCTTAATAGGTCTAGATATCCTTAGATCTATTCATTTAGGAGTTGTAGAGCCCGGATCTATTGCCTTTTTGAAGACACTTTGCATGAGAACCCTAGATCTAGACTTTATTATGCTTTTTGAGCCATTTTATCTTCATGGATGCATATGGGCATGTAAAGATAGAATCTTTACGTGCTAATCGAGTTAAGGGAGCCCAGATCTATAAGTTTTATACACTGGATTCAAGCAGAATCGAGTTTAGAGTTGCTGCATGCAAGCGACTCGGCGAGTCGGAAGAACGACTCGGCGAGTTGAGTCGCGAGTCCCCGATTTTCCCTTTCTGAGTGATGCCGAGTGGGGCCCAGTGAGTAGTAGAGTGGACTCAGCGAGTTGGAGGTCAGACTCAGTAATGGAGGGACTCGGTGACTTGTTCATACAACTCGGCGAGTCCAAGGCAATCTTCTTAGCTCGAAGAACAACTCGTCGAGTTGTTCATACGACTCGGCGAGTCGGATGCAGATTGCCTGAGTTTTAGATTCGAAAGGGGACTTGTCGAGCTGATGCCATACTCGACGAGTAGCAGCGAGTAGGGTTGAGAAGTGAGAATAGGGACTCGGCGAGTTGGCGGCCCAACTCGGCGAGTCAGGTCAACTGTAGGTTGACTTTGACCGGGAGAGTTGACTTTGACCAGGGGTAAAAGAGTCATTTTACCCCAATGCAGTTATTAGAGTTTGATTGAGTGTGTTTATGGAATTGTAGCCGGGGAGATACCGGAGCAGCAGCAGACAGTTTCCAGAGCCATACACACAGCAGCCAGTTCACGAGGTGAGTTTCCTTCCAGTAGGAACGGGTCTACGGCCACAATGCCGGCCCGTTTAGTTAGCAGTAGTTCCGGACCTCGGTCTGATGCAGTAGTTAGAGTGCTTGATGTCTTTATGATTCAAGCATGTTTTTTGTTATGTGTTCTGGACTTTGTTCTGATGCAGTATGCAGTATATGTATTCATGCTAGTTGATATGCTATCTTATGCTGTGTTCAGTCAGTCAGCTTCGGAATTCGGTCCGATGTAGGGGACAAGGTCCCAGTCAGTCAGCTTCGGACATCGGTCTGATGTAGGGGACAAGGTCCCAGCCAGTCAGCTTCGGACTTCGGTCCGATGTAGGGGACAAGGTCCCAGTCAGTCAGCTTCGGACTTCGGTTCGATGGAAGCGGCAAGGCCTCAGTATGTGCTTTATATGTTATTGCATGGTATGTGGTAGTTTGGGGAGCTCACTAAGCTTCGTGCTTACAGTTTCAGTTTTGGTTTCAGGTACTTCCGCAAGTAAAGGGAAGAGATCGGGATGATGGCATCGCACACACCACAGCTTCAGTTTTTGTCCTGGGAGTTGATACAGTTTTCTTAGATATGTTTTGATACAGTTGTGACTCAGTTTTCTCACAGTATTTTAGTATGGTTTGAGATACATAATGTATGGTTTTATTATATGATACTCAGATTTATGAGTTTTGGTTATATTAAAAACGAAATTTCCGGGTCGTATTTTTGGGTCGTTTCAAGTTGGTATCAGAGCCTTGGTTTGAGGGATTCGGATACACTTCCGGGTGTATCTGAACTCAAACTAAGGGGAAAATAAAAAGATTTTTAAAAGGAAAATGTTTTCTAAAGAATTTTGAAAGCACTTAGTAAGAAAGGAATTTTTAAACGAGATAAGGGTGTGGTGCATGCGATCAGCCGAGCTCAAGTAAGTACTCCCAAATTACCCATACAAGTTTATTAGTTCAGTTCCAGTTTCAGTTTCAGTTTCAGTAGAACAGCATGCTAGTATAGGACTAAGGATCTAGGAGGATGCCTTATGTGCCTGCTATATGTGTTTCAGCTTTATGATAATTGCATGCTAGTATTGAGTAGACAGTAGTAGGATAGCATGTTTAGGTTATGCCTGATAGTATGAGTTTAGCCTTGTATGCTAGTACAGTTTCCTCGTTATGGGGATAAGATTGCTTGAGTAGTTTCTTGTGTCCGAATGCTGCTTGCTTTGTGCTTTGTGGGACTCCGAGTGATGGAAGTTAGCCATCAGGTGAATACGTCATGTCACATGTGATCAGGGTTGAATAATCTCAGAGTGTTGGATTTGGCCCGATTGCGCAGCTCTTGTTTGAGTCCAACCGTAGTAGGGACGAGCTTTTTACTCGAAGGATTATTTGAGCCTCATCACATGTGATGATATTCAGGTGATGGCTAATTAGCATTATAAGGAGGCCTTCAGCAGCTGAGGACTGGTTGGGTGGAGTCAGAGATTTCCCTAGGGAAAGCCTAGGATGAGAGTAGTAAAGATCAGTAGTAGTAGAAGTGACTTGGTGGAGTCAAGGCAGTTCTTGAGGAAAGTACGGATAGATGTGGAAGGTAGTATGGGCCCGTACTACTGAAAGCAGAGGATCCGTACTCGAATCAAGGAAGGCTGAGACAAGACCAGGAAGCTAGTAGTAGTATCAATGATCCCTTGAGATATTCAGTTTTCTGATGTCGTTATGATGTGTTTCAGAATGGTGGTTTTGTGTTCGAGACCAGCAGCCGACAGTGGAGGCGCCGGGGAGGGATCAGGATCAAGCTCGGGGGACGAGCGCATGGATGAGCAGACCAGAGAGTTTCTTTCTTCAGAGATTACTCGTATCATTTTAGAGCAGACTCCTGTGATCTTCGGTTCGATCAAGGAGGGTATCCTAGAGCTGATGGATGAGAGGTTGGGCACCTTCCGTGTCGAGGTGGCGGCCATGATAGGGTCGCGCACACTTACATTCAGGGAGTTCAGGGTATGTGGAGCTCCAGACTATCATGGGGAGCGGGACCCCATAGCGAGTACTAGATGGTTGGCGGATGTGGCCAACGCGTTCCGCACGAGCAGGTGTCCCGAGGGGGACAAGGTTAGATTGGCCTCCTGTCTTCTGAAGGACAGGGCACGAGATTGGTGGGAGGAGGTCGGACATACCATTGGAGATGATGCAGCATTGGATGCTATGACCTGGGCTGATTTCTCTACCAGGTTCAGGGCGGAGTTTGCACCGGTTATTGAGGTGCAGCAGTTAGCTAGAGAGTTTCAGGACCTCACCCAGACTACAGAGACTGTGGCAGAGATCACCTCCAAGTTTAGGGAGAGGGCTCTTCTCGTTCCTCAGTATGCAGCCGATGAGGAGATGAAGAAGGCCCGCTATCATGAGATGTTGCGGAGCGATATCCGCCAGTTTGTGAGCCGGTCCAGCTGTAAAATGTTGGATGACATGATTGCTAGAGCTCGAGAGAGGGAGATTGATCTAGAGATGGAGAAGAAGAGGAAACCGGAGGCGGTTTCGGGTTCAGGAGGTTCGGGCAAAAAGCCCAAGGTTTCAGATCATAGATCCAGGATTCAGCCGAGCCACGGTCGATGTGGCAAGTGTGGGAAGATGCACGATGGGGTGTGCAAGGCAGGGAGTTCCGACTGCTACAAGTGCGGTCGGACTGGGCATTTGAGCAGGGATTGTACGACCCCTGCTACCGCCAGTGCAGCTTCAGATCTGATTTGCTTTCAGTGCAATCAGAGGGGACATAAAAAGTCTCAGTGTCCGAGTTTAGCTGCAGCAGGGAAGGTGGCTGTACCTGCTCCTGCTACTCTGAGGATTACAGATGGCCGGCAGGGCCGAGCCGAGCTGCCAGTGGCGAAGAGTAGGGCGTTTCAGATGACAGCAGAGGAGGCACGAGCGACTCCTGATGTGGTGACGGGTATGTATCTTCCCTTCATCTCTATTTTTACTGATTGATTGTTGCTTATGATTATATGTTTTGTATACGGTCGTTCTCTGTGAACGGCATTTCTGCTATGGTATTATTCGATTCGGGGGCTACCCGATCATTCGTATCACTTGCGCTTAGCAAGAGATTTAGTAGAGCTCCAGGGGAGCTGGATTGTCCACTAGAGGTTGAGATAGCATATGACAGGACCGTGAGGGTCACCAGAGTATATAGAGGGTGTTCGCTTCAGTTGTTTGACGAGCAGTTTCCGGTGGACCTGCTTCCTATTCCCCTGCGAGGGAATAAGGGTATAGTAGGCATGGATTGGCTGAGCCCCAATGGGGAGGTGATTGATTGTGAGTAGCAGTTAGTGAGGGTTCGCACTCCCATTTGGGGAGAGTTAGTGATTCAGGGCGAGAGGCCACAGCGCGGACCGACCTTTTGTTCCGCCGCGAGAGCGAGACATTATTTCCAGTAGGGTTGCGCTGGATATATAGCTTTTGTTGTGGATGCCCGGGAGAAGGGTAAGGTGACAGTAGATGATGTTCCGGTAGTGCGAGACTACCCGGATGTATTTACCGAGGATTTACCGGGAATACCTCCTGAGAGGCAGGTTGAGTTTAGGATCGACCTGATTCCTGGTGCAGCTCTGATAGCCAAGGCACTATATGGTCTAGCTCCCCCTGAGATGCAGGAGTTGTCTACGCAGCTGCAAGAGCTGCTAGACAAGGGTTTCATTCGGCCGAGTAGTTCGCCTTGGGGAGCGTCGATCCTGTTTGTGAGGAAGAAGGATGGGTCGCATCGTATGTGGTATGTGTATAGATTACCGGGAGTTGAATAAGGTAACGGTGAAGAACCGTTACCCACTTCCGAGGATAGATGATTTGTTTGACCAGCTTCAGGGAGCATCTTGTTTCTCCAAGATCGATCTACGCTCCGGGTATCATCAGATGCGGGTTAGGGATAAGGATGTGCAGAAGACTGCTTTCAGGACCAGGTATGGTCATTATGAATTTGTGGTGATGCCATTTGGGCTCACCAATGCTCCAGCCGCATTCATGGATCTCATGAATCGCGTGTGCAAGCCTATGCTGGATCATTCAGTGATAGTATTCATAGATGATATCTTGGTGTATTCCAAGACGCAGGAGCAGCACGAGGAGCACCTGAGGGAGGTGCTAGAAGTTTTGAGGAGGGAGAGACTTTTCGCAAAATTCTCCAAGTGTGAGTTTTGGTTGCGCGAGGTGCAGTTCCTTGGCCACCTCGTCAACCAGAAGGGTATTTTGGTGGATCCGGCCAAGATAGAGGCCGTGATGCAGTGGGAGGTCCCGAAGTCATCATCCGAGATTCGGAGCTTCCTAGGGTTGGCAGGGTATTATCGGAGATTCATTCAGGATTTCTCCAAGATAGCAGTGCCGCTCACCCGACTGACCAAGAAGTCGGTGGTATTTCGTTGGGGGCCTAAGCAGCAGGCAGCGTTCGAGACCCTCAGATAGAGATTGTGCGAGGCTCCGATCCTTACCTTGCCAGAGGGAGTAGAGGACTTCGTAGTCTACTGTGATGCCTCGATCACAGGTATGGGAGTAGTGTTGATGCAGCGAGGCCATGTGATAGCTTACGCCTCGAGACAGTTGAAGCCTCACGAGGCTAATTATCCTACCCATGATTTAGAGCTGGGGGCGGTTGTGTTTGCCCTCAAGATTTGGAGACATTATCTTTATGGGGTCCGTTGTACTATCTACACGGATCACAAGAGTTTGAGGTACCTTATGGATCAGCCGAGTCTGAACATGAGGCAGAGAAGATGGTTGGATGTGCTGAAGGATTATGACTGTAAGATCCTTTACCATCCAGGGAAGGCCAACGTGGTGGCCGACGCCCTAAGCCGCAAAGTGTCGGCAGCCCCTATCAGAGATTTGTGTTTGAGGATGACAGTGATTACTCCGTTGTTGGAACGGATCAGGGAGGCTCAGGTTGAGGGCCTCAAGGAGGAGAGGCAAAAGTGCGAGAGGATAGTGGGCCGAGTAGCTTCGTTTGATTATGACAATCAGGGACTGCTGACGCTTCACGGGAGGGTGTGGGTACCGTACTGGGGTGGAGTACGGCAGGTGTTGATGGACGAGGCTCATAAGTCTCGATCGATTTTCTATCCACCCAGGGGCGACGAAGATGTATAGAGATCTTCGACCCAATTATTGGTGGCCCTGCATGAAGCGGGACGTCGCTTGGTATGTTGAGAGATGCCTGACCTGCAGGAAGGTCAAGGCGAAGCACCAGAGGCCTCACAGCAAGATGCAGCCATTAGACATTCCCGTGTGGAAATGGGAGGACATTCATTGGATTTTATCACCAAGCTTCCCAGGACCGCGCGAGGAGTAGATTCGATATGGGTAGTAGTGGATTGGTTGACGAAGAGTGCTCATTTTATCCCGATCAAGGAGAGTATATCGGCAGAAAAGTTAGCCGATATCTATGTGCGTGAGATCGTGGCACGTCATGGAGTGCCGGTATCAGTGGTGTCAAACCGAGATGTCCGTTTTACCTCCAGATTCTAGAAGCGGTTTCACGACGAGATGGGTACTCGTCTCCATTTCAGCACCGCTTTCCACCCTCAGACGGACGGGCAGAGCAAGAGGACGATTCAGACTCTCGAGGACATGCTCAGGGCATGTGTTCTGGATTTCGGTGGCAGTTGGGATACGTATCTTCCGTTAGCGGAATTTTCGTATAACAATAGTTATCATGCGAGCATTAATCGACCTCCCTTTCAGATGCTTTATGGGAGGAAGTGTAGGACCCCGATTTGTTGGGGCGAGGTCGGTCAGCGAGTCATTAGGAGCACAGAGGTGGTGCTCAAGACGACCGAGTTGATTCAGCAGGTCCGTAGTAGACTGCAGACTGCGTAGAGTCGGCAGAAGAGTTACGTCGACAAGAGGCGTTCAGACCTGGAGTTCCGGGTGGGTGATATGGTCCTTCTGAAGGTCTCACCTTGGAAGGGTGTCATCAGGTTCCAGAAGAGGGGCAAGTTGGGTCCCAGGTTTATTGGTCTTTTCATGGTTTTGGCCCGGGTGGGTCGGGTTGCTTATCGGTTGGATCTTCCTGAAGAGCTTAGCCAGATCCACAACACTTTCCATGTGTCTCAGTTGAGGAAGTGTTTAGTGGATGAGTCAGCAGTTGTTCCCCTAGAGGATATTCAGGTTGATAGCAGCCTGAATTATATTGAGAGGCCGGTCGCGATTCTGGACCGGAAGACAAAGACCTTGAGGAACAAGGAGATTCAGTTAGTGAAGGTGCAGTGGCAGCATCGGAAGGGGTCTGAGTGGACGTGGGAGGCTGAGGAGGAGATGAGAGAGCACTACCCGAAGTTATTTGCAGATTCAGCCGTAGTAGACATCGAGGACGAAGTCTGAGACAAGTGGGGGAGAATTGTAACGACCCATCTCTGGTATGTTGCTTCCATGGCATTTAATTAGAAGTTTTCAAGAGGGACTCGGTGAGTCTATAGCCCGACTCGCCGAGTAGGGACGGGATTTTGTGCACGTGTTAGTCGGCGACTTGGCGAGTCCATATTCGGGACTCGGCGAGTCTGCCTGCCTGGAAGAAACCCTAAATCCCCGGGTTGCTCACTATTTAAACAACCTTATGAGCCCCCAATCTCGCCTCCTTCACCCTCAGAGAGCTGTGAGAAAACCCTAATCCATCCTTTGAGTGATTTAAGTGTTTTTGTGTGGATTTTGAAGGCTTGAAGAGGAAGAAGAAGAAAAGAACAAGGAGAAGAGGTGTAGAGCAAAGATCCAAGGGCAAAATCAGATTTCATTGAGGTATTCTTCGGATTCCTTCTGTTTTATGCTTTAAACCTCCATTAGAACTCTTTTAGGGCTAGTTTGATGTATTTTCCAAACCCTATAGTGGTATGGATGCCTTAATAGGTCGAGATATCCTTAGATCTGTTCATTTAGGAGTTGTAGAGCCCGGATCTATTGCCTTTTAGAAGACACTTTGCATGAAAACCCTAGATCTAGCCTTTATTATGCTTTTTGAGCCATTTTATCTTCATGGATGCATATGGGCACGTAAAGATTCTATCTTTACGTTCTAATCGAGTTAAGGGAGCCCAGATCTATAAGTTTTATACACTGGATTCAAGCAGAATCGAGTTTAGAGTTGCTGCATGCAAGCGACTCAGTGAGTCGGAAGAACGACTCGGCGAGTCGAGTCGCGAGTCCCCGATTTTCCCTTTCTGAGTGATGCCGAGTGGGGACCAGTGATTAGTAGAGTGGACTCAGCGAGTTGGAGGTCAGACTCAGTAATGGAGGGACTTGGCGAGTTGTTCATACAACTCGGCGAGTCCAAGGCAATCTTTTTAGCTCGAAGAACAACTCGTCGAGTTGTTCATACGACTCGGCGAGTCGGATGCAGATTGCCTGAGTTTTAGATTCGAAAGGGGACTTGTCGAGTTGATGCCATACTCGACGAGTAGCAGCGAGTAGGGTTGAGAAGTGAGAATAGGGACTCGGCGAGTTGGCGGCCCAACTCGGCGAGTCAGGTCAACTGTAGGTTGACTTTGACCGGGAGAGTTGACTTTGACCAGGGGTAAAAGAGTCATTTTACCCCAATGCAGTGATTAGAGTTTGATTGAGTGTGTTTATGGAATTGTAGCCGGGGAGATACCGGAGCAGCAGCAGACAGTTTCCAGAGCCATACACACAGCAGCCAGTTCACGAGGTGAGTTTCCTTCCAGTAGGAACGGGTCTACGGCCACAATGCCGGCCCGTTTAGTTAGCAGTAGTTCCGGACCTCGGTCTGATGCAGTAGTTAGAGTGCTTGATGTCTTTGTGATTCAAGCATGTTTTTTGTTATGTGTTCCGGACTTTGTTTTGATGCAGTATGCAGTATATGTATTCATGCTAGTTGATATGCTATCTTATGCTGTGTTCAGTCAGTCAGCTTCGGACTTCGGTCCGATGTAGGGGACAAGGTCCCAGTCAGTCAGCTTCGGACATCGGTCCGATGTAGGGGACAAGGTCCCAGCCAGTCAGCTTCGGACTTCGGTCCGATGTAGGGGACAAGGTCCCAGTCAGTCAGCTTCGGACTTCGGTCCGATGTAGGGGACAAGGTCCCAGTCAGTCAGCTTCGGACTTCGGTCCGATGTAGGGGACAAGGTCCCAGTCAGTCAGCTTCGGACTTCGGTTCGATGGAGGGGGCAAGGCCTCAGTATGTGCTTTATATGTTATTGCATGGTATGTGGTAGTTTGGGGAGCTCACTAAGCTTCGTGCTTACAGTTTCAGTTTTGGTTTCAGGTACTTCCGCAAGTAAAGGGAAGAGATCGGGATGATGGCATCGCACACACCACAGCTTCAGTTTTTGTCCTGGGAGTTGATACAGTTTTCTTAGATATGTTTTGATACAGTTGTGACTTAGTTTTCTCACAGTATTTTAGTATGGTTTGAGATACATAGTGTATGGTTTTATTATATGATACTCAGATTTATGATTTTTGGTTATATTAAAAACGAAATTTTCGGGTCGTATTTTTGGGTCGTTTCTAGTTGGTATCATAGCCTTGGTTTGAGGGATTCGGATACACTTCCGGGTGTATCTGAACTCAAACTAAGGGTTGAGAAGTGAGAATAGGGACTCGGCGAGTTGACTTTGACCAGGGAGAGTTGACTTTGACCAGGGGTAAAAGAGTCATTTTACCCCAATGCAGTGATTAGAGTTTGATTGAGTGTGTTTATGGAATTGTAGCCGGGGAGATACCGGAGCAGCAGCAGACAGTTTCCAGAGCCATACACACAGCAGCCAGTTCACGAGGTGAGTTTCCTTCCGGTAGGAACGGGTCTACGGCCACAATGCCGGCCCGTTTAGTTAGCAGTAGTTCCGGACCTCGGTCTGATGCAGTAGTTAGAGTGCTTGATGTCTTTGTGATTCAAGCATGTTTTGTGTTATGTGTTCCGGACTTTGTTCCGATGCAGTATGCAGTATATGTATTCATGCTAGTTGATATGCTATGTTATGCTGTGTTCAGTCAGTCAGCTTCGGACTTCGGTCCGATGTAGGGGACAAGGTCCCAACCCGTCAGCTTCGGACTTCGGTCTGATGTAGGGGACAAGATCCCAGTCAGTCAGCTTCGGACTTCGGTCCGATGTAGGGGACAAGGTCCCAGTCAGTCAGCTTCGGACTTCGGTTCGATGGAGGGGGCAAGGCCTTAGTATGTGCTTTATATGTTATTGCATGGTATGTGGTAGTTTGGGGGAGCTCACTAAGCTTCGTGCTTACAGTTTCAGTTTTGGTTTCAGGTACTTCCGCAAGTAAAGGGAAGAGCTTGGGATGATGGCATCGCACACACCACAGCTTCAGTTTTTGTCCTGGGAGTTGATACAGTTTTCTTAGATATGTTTTGATACAGTTGTGACTCAGTTTTCTCACAGTATTTTAGTATGGTTTGAGATACATAGTATATGGTTTTATTATATGATACTCAGATTTATGATTTTTGGTTATATTAAAAACGAAATTTTCGGGTCGTATTTTTGGGTCGTTTCATTATTACCATCCAATTCCTTTGATTACAAACATAAATTACCAAAAAAAACATTGGTTAGTTAACACCACTTTCAATAAAGAACAGATAATACAAAAATAAATAAGAAGATCTTACCACGGCAGACAAGATTTTTCCTGGATATGGACCTTTCATGAAGGCTCCATCAAGTCCAAGAGTCTATTATTCCTGCTACAAACCCCTCTTCAAAGCTCCAATGCAATCATAGATACGTCTAAATGTTCTTATCTCAACAGTTGGAGTCTCTTCACTTTCAACATCAATATTAACTGTAGTATTTGGGTTACGTGCCTGCACCTCTAAAATGTAATCCCTCAACAACCTATATTGGCTGGTATAATCTCCTTGAACATGCTTTAAAGCTTCTGGTTTCTCCCTAAAAAGTTTCATATGTGAAATGTCCATATGGTACTCACGTTGGAGTTGCTCTCGTAAATCCCTAATAGGAATCTTTGGGTTTGTTTCAATAACTTTTACTATATTCTCTAAAAGGAACTTGTAGTCTCATGCTTTGATTTTCCTTGTTTATAGACATCGATGCTCTTTCATGTATGTCTTAACCATCCGGTCTATGTCACGCTTCCACTTACTACAGTAGATAACCCACAGGTATTTCTATTCTTCATTAGTAGCAAGATTTGGTATAGTGCCCTTACACACAAACCTAACCATATTCTTATCATTTTTCTCTAATTGTATTTCCCTTCTTATCCTTATGGAATGTAGTTTCACTTATGTCTTAAAGACCTTAGATGAACTAAAAGTTTCAAAAATGTAGAAAGGCTCACTAACTAAAGTTGCATCATTTTCATAATCTCTTTATGACTCTAATAGTTTTCCTTCGCTTACCATTATTTTCCTCATCTGATGAAGACCCAGACAACAAAACCTTTGTGTTGATCACATCCAAGTCACCTTCTTGTGTATCTTCAGGCACATTACTTTTAGAAGAACCTCCAACCCATTCTACATCCTTGTCAATGTTCATATGGAAATCTTTCATGTCCACATCAACATCGTGTATGAGATTGTCCTCTTCAATAAAAAAAGCACTATCTTGACTATCACTATCATCATCAAACTCATCACTGCCACTGCCATTTTTGTGCTTACTACCATCATCATCATCCTCATTCTCTAAATTCATTTCAAAATGGGGAATCTACAAAAAAAAAGTCCCAAACTTTTGGGAAAAGTTTCAATAAAGTCCTAAAAGTTTTTTTTGAACAGAAAAGTCCCGATTATTTAACATTTTCCCCAAACCAAAAAAAAAAGTCCTTTTTTATATTTGAACAGCAAATGACAGAATGTGTGATTTCCTCAAAATAATGGGACTTTTCTGTAAAAAAAATAAGACTTTTTTTGAAACTTTTACCAAAAGTTTTGTAAATTTTTCTATAGATTTCCCTTTCAAAATCAACATGGTCGACCACATATGGTTCTTTATCTAAGTGACTATCATTCTCAACTTTTTTTTTGGTCTGGAACACTCTCATGCTCAACTTGGGTTAGGTATGGAACACTCTCATGCTCAATTGGAGAGTCATGCCACTCCAAGAACAACCTTTTGGAGCAAGCTGGTGGCTCTTTAATTTCAACAATTCTAACCTTACTATGGTTGGGGGACATATAATAAGTATGTAACTTTGTTTTCCTATGCTCAATATATACGTCTATTAGATTATGGTTATCAACATACTTAACCAGATGGTGAACATCCTTATCACAACCCAAAGCAAATAACCCAAAATCCAAATCGCCAAATGGTCTCAGAAAATGATAGTAGAGTAGAGTCTGGTCTGAATCAATATGCCCAAGTTCCTCTATCATCTTGTCAATGTCGTAAATGGAAAAGGTGTTAATGTCTAGTAAATCAACGTATTTTTGCTTGCCTTTGATTTACCTTCTTCTAGGGAGCTGTGTAAACCGTCCACCATGGTGTAATCAGATAAAGAATATCGTCGGATGTCCGGATGTAGATTGAGGGGAAGATGTATCAGTCACATAATTTTCTGTTTAAGTTACTCACAGATTGAGAGAGTGAACACATGAGCAATGTCAATCTCGTCCATGGTAGCACGTATCCTCCAAGGCGCCATCGTCGTCTTCAAAGGTAGGGTTCTCTCGATTAAGGGTTTTCAAAGGTTTTGTCTGTGAATGTTTGTGTCCGATCACGCTGATAAGCTATATATTCGTCTTTTATTTCTTGGCGGTAGAACGTTAGAAATGGTAAATGACTATTATACCCCCAACGTGCAAGGCACGTGGGGTGTCTAATGGAAACAATTGACGGATTGTTAAAATAGGGACTAAGCGCGTTACATAATTAAAATATAAGGACAGTCTGAGCTAGAAAAATAAGTTAGGGACCAAGCGTATAATTTATACTAAACCACAGGGACCATTTGCGTAATTTTCTCTAAAAAATAGTTTACTAAAAGAGAGCACATGGCGACGTAAATATATGTTCATTATTTTAGTTAGTATAGATACTACAAATGTATGTTGATCATCTTATGCTTAAACGCACTTAATGAGTTAAATTTAGGGAAAATAACTTAACAACATAATCATCTTTATCGTTTTGTTCATATTAGTTAACTTCTTTATTTTTATATACATTTGACTATTTAACTTGTTATATGTGTTCACATGTTGTCATAGTCACCGGCTATAGCATATGAATGCTAATATTTGAACAAATTAACAATTTAAATGGTTAAATGTGTACAGAAAAAAATTGTCTAAATGTGAACAAAACGAAAAGTTAATTAACCTGATATGTCATTTTCCTCCACTTTTAATAGCGATTTTATTTTTCATATTTGTTTGTATTATTTTTTTCAAATGTTATTTTTAAAATATCCATAATTTCCTAAATATTAATTAAATATTGATCAATTTTAAACATAACTTTTTAATTAATAAATATATCTTTGATTTGTAAACTATTTTATATAGCCTCTTATAATTTTTTCTTTTGTTTTTAGATATATACAATATTTTTAAAGTAAATAGTATCTAACAATAAAATTAAATAAATTAAATGTGTAACAACAAGTATGGAGGGTCTTTTACAAAAAAAAAAAAAATCAATAAAAAAAAATATATTACAATAGCAAATAAAAAAACAAAAAAAAATCTATATAATGTAAATGATTTAAAATTATTCCAACTTTTTAATACTTTTTAATTAGAAGTATATAAACTTTTAATTTTTTTAACACAACATTTTAAACTAGTATTTGATGAAAGTATTTTAAAATGTTATAAAAAAATATTAAATTGCCATACAAAATCTGTGAAACACTTCAAAAATGTTGTTAAATAAATTTTAGAAATAAATATACGAAAGTTATAAAAAAATTATATGACAATGTAAAAAAAACAAGTCAAAAACATGTAAGAAATTTTAAAACATTTATAAAATATTTGGTTTAAGAGCACTTGTATTAAATTTATATGAAAGTCTAAAAAAAGGTTAGAAAAAAATATAAGCAAAGTTTAAAACATTGTATTAGAAAAACTTATAGGTAAAAATATCATAAAAATGTTGTAAGAAATTATAAAAATTCTTAAGAAATTTGTAAAAAAAAAATATTCACATTTAAACAACTTTTTTCTTTTATACACATTTGACCGTTTAACTTGTTAAATGTGTTTACATATTATTATTATCATCTATTATAGGAAGTGACAATGGTAATATGTGAACACATTTAACAAGTTAAACGATCAAATGTGTATTAAAAATTAAGTTACCTAAACGTGAACAAGATGAAAAAGTAATTACTCTCGCAACTTGCAAATCATTTTCCCTTAAATTTATATATTAAACTAGGCGAATGTCCGCGCAAATATATTGATTTGATATATTAATTCGTATACTAAATTGATATATTAATTCGTATACTAAATTGATATAATATATGTTTGTTTTTTTAAATAAATCAATAACGTTGTTGCTAAATTTGATATATTAATTCGTATACTAAATTGATATAATATATTGATTATTTTGAATTATAAGATAATATATACATCTATTATAACCGCATAATCTCAATCGTTTGAATGACTTCTACCTGCAAATTACACATGAATAAAATTAAATATATTATATGGTTTAATGTTATTTATAGTTGTTGTTATTGTTAATTAATTTTTTAAAATTTATTTGTTTAATGTTTTAATTTCTATCATTATAATTATTTAAAACATCAAACATTACTTTTTGATTTTTAAAGGTAACAATATAATCATTTATATATAGTTATCTTTAACTATTATTATTATAAGTTATTTTAAGCTATTTATTTGAAAACTTTTAACAATTATAAAAATATCTTTAGGAAATATTTTAGTTAAATTGAGATTATAATTTAGTTTTTGCATTTATCACTACAATTTATCACTTTTAACTATTTATAAAATATTCTTTGGTTTTTTAAAGTAGAACTAAAATTTATATTTAAGTTGACATCATAATGTTATATTCAAAATAACATTTTATGTATTTTGTCCAAATTGTTCAAAACTTGTAGCGTTAAGTATAATATGTCAAAAGTTAAAGACATAACTTTATAAGTAGAAGTAAATATATTATTTTCATTATTAGAAAGACACTACAATTAATCACTTTTAATTATTTACAAAATATTCTTTGGATTGTTTAAACTAAACTAAAATTTATATTTAAGTTGACCATGTAATGTTATATTCAAATTAATAATTTAAATATTTTATACAAATTGTTCCAAAATTGTATCTTTAAAATGATAATGGTTTACATCCAACAATATATTAAAACTAATAAATTACGTATAATATGTTAAAAGTTGAAAAAAAAAACATAACTTTATAAGTAGAAGTAAATATATTATTTTAATATTGAAATTTAGTTTATATATTACTACCTCCGTCCCAAATTGATAGTCCACTTTTGAGTTTTAAAGTCTTTTTTCTTCAACTTTGACCTTAAATATTTTTGTTTTTGATAGATAATATTTGATGCAAAATATATGAATGGATTGTATTTTAAATGTTTTTTCATTGTTATAAGCTTTATCAAGTAATATATAACACAAATAAAAATATTTAAGGTCAAAGTTAAAGAAAAAAGACTTAAAAAGTCAAAAATGGACTATCAATTTGGGACGGAGAGAGTATTATATTTTAGGTTTGATATTTATTTAACCTTATTAACCAACTTTTAATTATTATTAGAATGAAATTGAAAAGTCATGGGAGTTTTAAATGAATGTGGTGAAAGGAAAAATGAATGAGAGTTTCAAATGAATGTGGTGCGCGTTGCGCAGAATACAACAATATATTTCAAATTTTTACAAATATATGTTTTTCAAATATATCAATGACATTGTTATTAGCTTTTATATAATAAATCTTATAATAGGTTGGTATAAACATTGTTTGTTTTAAATTATATAATAATTTAGATATCTTTTAAAATTATATAATCCTAAGTGTCTTAATGACGTCTACCTGCAGGTTACTTATGAATAAAATTAAATATAATATATTATTTAATGATATTTATAGTTGTTGTTATGATTAATTAATTTTAAAAAGTTTATTTGGTTAAGATTTTTATTTCTATCATTGTAATTATTTAAAACACCAAACATTGTTTTTTTTAAGACTACAATATAATTCATGTATATAATTTTACTTTTAACTATTATTGTTATAAGTTATTTAAAATAACGTATTTTGAAACTCTTAATTATTTTAATTTGGTTTCAGAAATTTAACTTTTTTAAAATTTATTTGATGAATATTGTTAGTTTCTATGATTGTAGTTATTTAAAACAAAAAAACATTATTTTTGTTTTAAATAAAATACTATAGTTTTTTATATAATATTACTTTTAACTATTCTTATTGTAAGTTATTTTTAAGCTATTTATTTGAAAATTATTAATGATTATAAAAAATAGTTTCATGGTTTTTTTTTTAATTTAGGATTACACTTTAGGTTTAACACTACAATTTATAATCTTTAACTATTTATAAATCAGTCTCTCAGTTTTTTTCAAGTTTAACTGAAATTTTGATTTAAGTTAATTATTTAACATTATATTGAAATTAATAATTTAACTATTTTGCATCAACTCATAATTTATGCAAATTTTGTGACTTTAAAATGATAATTTCTCACATATGACAACATATTTAAACTAATAAGTTAACTATAATATGTTAAAAAGTTAAAGTCATGATTTTATAAATTGTTTGAATGACTTCTACCCGCGAGTTACACATGAATAAAATTAAATATAATATATGGTTTAATGTTATTATAGTTGTTGTTATTGTTAATTAATTTTTTAAAATTTATTTGCTTAATGTTTAAATTTCTATCATTACAATATTTTAAAACATCAAACATTGTTTTTCTATTTTAAAGGTAACAATATAATCATATATATAGAGTTATTTTTAACTATTGTTATTATAAGTTATTTTAAACTACTTATTTGAAAATTTTTAATGATTATAAAACTATCTTTAGGAAATATTTTAGTTAAATTGAGATTACAATTTAGTTTTTGCATTTATCACTACAATTTATCACTTTTAACTATTTACAAAATATTCTTTGGCTTTTCAAGTGGAACTAAAATTTATATTTAAGTTGATACTATAATGTTATTTAAATTAAGAATTTAAGTAGTTTGTCCAAGCTGTTCAAAAGTTGTAGCTTTAAACTGATAATGGTTTACATAAAACAACATTTTAAATCTAATAAATTAAGTATAATATATTAAAAGTTAAAGACATAACTTTATAAGTAGAAGTAAAGATATTATTTTAAAATTAAAATTTAGTTTGTTCATGATTACACTTTAGGTTTGATATTTATTTAACTTTATTAACCAACTTATAATCATTATTAGAAAGACACTATAATTTATCAATTTTAACTATTTACAAAATATTTTTGAGTTGTGTAAGTTAAACTAAAATTTTCATTTTTGTTGACAATGTAATGTTATATTTAAATTAATAATTTAAGTATTTTATACAAATTGTTCCAAAATTTTATCTTTAAAATGATAATGGTTTTCATCCAATACTATATTAAAACTAATAAATTAAGTATAATATGTTAAAAGTTAAAAAAAAAAAAAAAACATCTATATATATATATATATATATATATATATATATATATATATATATATATATATCTAGCATTTTTTTCTTAAATCACATGCATTTGAAACCCCTTTTTTTAACTTTTTCAAACCACATGAATTTGAAACCCCATTTTTTAACTAATACAACTCAAAAGTTTTCTTAATTATGATTTAACACTCAAAAGTTTTATAACTTATATTATGTTTAATTAGCATTTACTGAAAAGTTTACTATAAAAAGGCCAACATTTTGTATCTTTTGTGTTATATAAAATCTTACATGTAAGAAGGATTTCAAGATATTGTGATTCAAAAGTTTTCATATAGTTGAAGCATTCACGATCCAAATATGATGATTTGAAGAAATGGGTTATGTCGTATCGATGGTAATTGTAATATGATTTTTTCTTTCAACCAAAACAAATGAAGCTTTTCTATTCTTTCTTTATATTTAGTTTCTTATTTAATCTTTATATGTGCTTTGTGTGTATTACCCAATCTTGAATGTGACTCTCCAAACATCAATGTTTTGTTTGGAATATCTTTCTGATTCTTCCTTTTCAAGAAAAATATTTCGATTGCAGGTTAGTGAAGAATTGTCATCAAGTTTCTATGGTTGAATGGTGTTAAATGAAGAAAGAAGATTCATAAAATGGATATAGGTTTTTTTGTTTGAGCAAAGTTGACGAATGTTAGTTTTTTCTTTTGATTTAAGTGTATGTTTATGTAACATTTTTATTTATATATTCAACCATCCAATGCTCTTATTTATTTGATTGTAGTTTTTCTATTTTGATTATGTTTATTTTCTATTATTTTTTTGTTAAGTTATCCTACACAACATATTTAAAAGACAATATTTAAAAGATAACATAATTTTGAACATTTGATATGTAATTATGATAAACTTATAATGATATGTTCTTCATATGAAAGTAATTTATTCATATTACTACGACAAGAATTACATATGACTATTACGAAAATATATATATTATATGTGATTTGTTTAACATGTATATGCACCTATGTATGTTATATATTTATAATTAAATATATTTATGTTTAATAATTGAAAGGATTAAAATGATGCATCAAAACCAATTATTTAGAAGAATATAATAATAATAATAATAATAATAATAATAATAATACATTTCCAAGTACCGCATTCATTTGAAACTCACACAACAACTCAAGAGTTTTCTAATTTATGCATGTTTATTAGTTACAACTCAAGAGTTTTTAACTTATGATTATTAATTAGTAATCATTAATAACTTTTCATTTTCTTTCTTTTATAAGGTTGTAAAGTTTTGCTCATTAAAAACATTAATGTATTTGAAGAGATTTATGATTTAAATATAAAGAGTTAATATAAATATTATAATAGATGTTTTAGTGTTTTTATGTTATTAAAAGTTATAGTGTTTATTTTTCATATTTTTTATTATTCGTTGTATATATATATATATATATATATATATATATATATATATATATATATATTTTAATACACATGTTATAATATATGTTTTGTTATTTTTATGTTACCAAAAGATGCAGGTCATATTTTTGTTCATACGTTTTGTTACCCGTTATATTATCATTCATTTGATATATCATTTACACAATTTTAAGCGGTTTATAAAATTATCAAATAATTGTATATTTCACAATAACTTAAAAATTAAACTATAATGTTTAATAAAACTAATATGTTAACTATATGTTTGCTTTACTACTAACATTTTGTTTCAAAGTATAAATATTAAATAATAATTTGGTAAAAGTTATTATTTTAACTATATAATTCTATTATCGCGCAACGCACAGAGATTCGCCTAGTATACCTATAAAGGAAACATTTTTCCTTTCACAACATTTATTTGAAACTCTCATTCATTTTTCCTTTCACTATATTCATTTGAAATTCTCATGACTTTTCAATTTCTTTCTAATAATAATTATAAATTGGTTAATAAGGTTAAATAAATATCAAACCTAAAATGTAATCATATATAAACTAAATTTTAATATTAAAATAATATCTTACTTCTACTTATAAAAGTAAAGATATTATTTTTAATATTGAAATTTAGTTTATATATGATTACACTTTAGGTTTGATATTTATTTAACCTTATTAACCAACTTATAGTTATTATTATAAAGAAATTGGAAGTCATGAGAGTTTCAAATGAATATGGTGAAAAGAAAAATACATGAGAGTTTCAAATGAATATGATGAATTGAAAAATGTTTCTTTTATAAGTATATATAGATATAGATGACGTTGTGTAAAATTTTGGTATCCATAGAAACCAAAAACCAAACCGTTTAGTTTTCGGGTTTTAGTTGGTTCTCGTTTTTTTTTTTTTTTTGGTTACTCCTTGAAACTTCATATTACTTATTTACTTTGTTTTTTAATGGCAAATATAATTTACTACTAAACTACACATTAATTTCACCTATATTTAAAAAGAAACTTGAACCATCGACATCAAAGAAGAAGACAATAGCTAATACCGTCGCTGTAGGATATGTGAATTTGAGGTTTGGTGATATATATATATATATATATATATATATATATATATATATATATATATATATATATATATATATATATATATATATATATATATATATATATATAGATGTGAATGTGAATTTGAGGTTTGGTGATATATATATATATATATATATATATATATATATATATATATATATATATATATATAGGGTTAGGTTCATTTGAGACCACTTATATTTTATGAGACCGTGAGACGCATTTGTTTATTGTTTTTATTTTTTTTTTATTTTTTTTTAGTTAATTCATGTTCCGAAAATAATATTTAAAAAAAGAATTTTTTGATTTTTCCATTTATTTTGCATTTTAAAATTATTTTTAGAATATGTACAGTGTAATATTCTATTTAGAATATTTCACGTATTTTTCAAAAAAAAAAAAGAATTTTTTTTTTATTTTTTTTTTATTTTTTTTAGTTAATTCAAGTTCCGAAAATAATATTTAAAAAAAGAATTTTTAGATTTTTCCATTTATTTTGCATTTTAAAATTATTTTTTAGAATATGTCAGTGAAATATTCTATTTAGAATATTTCACGTATTTTTCAAAAAAAAAACGGATTTTTTTTTATTTTTTTTTATTTTTTTTATATTTTTTTTAGTTAATTCAAGTTCCGAAAATAACATTTAAAAAAAGAATTTTTGGATTTTTCCATTTATTTTGCATTTTAAAATTATTTTTAGATTTGGTCTCACGGTCTCACAAAATTAGAATGGTCTCAAATGAACCTGAACCTATATATATATATATATATATATATATATATATATATATATATATATATATATATATATATATATATATATATATATATATATATATATATATATATATATATATATATATATATATATATATATATATATATTTTGTTGTAATTGATCGTATAATATTCCTAATATGGTTTTAGCGGAACACAAGAAGCAAAACTTGGGGGCCGAGAGATGTCCACATGAAATACAAGATTAGTTTGGTCTTTTTCAAAACGTAACTTGTATATTTTATTCGATTGTGGACGGAGAAAATAATTTAATTAGTGTCACAACTTATAATATAATAAATAATGTTAATAATACACATAGAAATAAAAAAAAAAAAGTCAGATCTTATTAAAATAAGAAATAAACTATACTTTACAATTGTTCTCTACTAATTTTTTGTTTTTCGAGACAAATGAGTACATCTTCATTCTTCTCTTGTTTGAAGTAGGGCTGGCAAAATTGTACCACGGAAAACCAATCAATATGTTACCAACCGAACCAATAAACTTGGTAGTCAATATATTTGGTAGCCAATATGTTTGGTTGGTAGTACCGTACCAATTAATCAATGTTGGTACGGTAATGGTACAAAAATTTGAATACCATGGTAATACCGTACCAACCAATTTATTTTATATATATATATATATATATATATATATATATATATATATATATATATATATATATATATTTCAACTATTAATTGTGTTTAGTGTTTACAGTTTTAATAACATTATATTAGTCATTTGATTGTATTAATTTATAGTTATTACCACGTTAAAGCACAAAATTAAAACGTTACTTTAGTGTTACTTTAGTATAATTCTTTTGTAAACAAAAAGAACTACGTAACTAATTTCTATACTAAACATTAAAATTTTGTTGTCTTTATTTTAGTAGAATTCTTTTGTAAACAAAAAGAACTACGTAACTAATTTCTATATTAAACATCAAAACTCGATGTCTGCTTATTTTTAAATGTTACAATAGAAAATTAAAAGAAGTTGGTATATACAATTACCAATTTGTACCAACCAAACATGTTGGTAGCCAAATAAATTGGTACGAAGTATACTTGGTACGGTACCAGTAAAAAAAAATTTATACCAATTATAGTTGGTACGGTACACGGTTTAGAGAAAAATGAATTGGTACCGTATCATTCCACCCCTAGTTTGAAGAGTCCTTTTTCTACGAACACAAGTAACACAAATGATGATAATGTTCACATTTCTTAAGTATTAGCAGCCTTAAGAAAACACATCCAAATAAATAATTTTAAAGTTAATGATTAATTTGTAAATTATAGGGTAATAACACAAAAGACATTAAGTTTACACTAAAATTCTAATTTGACATTGTGTTTTTTTTTTCTCAAATTTGATTTTGTGTTTTTCAATGTTTATAATTCTGACCATTTGACCTATCAACTCAGTTACCTGCTGTCGTGTCGGTTTTAATGACGTGACATACTAACATAACATGCAGACGTGTCAAAAATTAAAAATAAAAAAAATAAAAAAATAAAAAACTCACAAAAGTGGCTACTTTATTTTTTTCGATTATGACAATAAGTTTTTTTTTTCAATTTTGACATTCTATTTTTTTTTTTCAAATCGAACATCATTTTTTTTCAATTTTGTTTAATATTGATCATTTTCATTTGAAACCGTATAAATATATTTTTCATTACATTTTAAACCGTATAAATACATTTTTTCGTTTAAAAACCACATTTTTATATAAATACAAAGTTTTTTTTACCTTCAAAGCATATTGTTATGAATAAATAAGCATTAGTTAAATCATGAAAACCAAATTAACCATAACCTTCAAATAAGGTGTAAAATTTACATAGGTTGCAAATCTAACATCTGTGTCTTGATCGACTACATGTCTCTAAACCTTCAAACTTATTTTTAAAGTTATGTATTTAATATAAAATACGGTTTTTATATATCTAATACATATTTATACATAAAATTATAGGTTGAATGTAATAAAAACCTTGTATTTATACAAAAATATGATTTTTTTTAAAATAAAAAAAATATATCTATACAGTTTAAAATGTATTAAAAAAAGTATTTATACGGCTTTAACTGAAAAATGGTTAACACTGAACAAAATTAAAAAAAAAAAAAAAAATTGATTTTCGATTGGGAACAAATAAAAACAAAGTGTCAAAATTAAAAAAAAAATAATAATAATAAATTTAGTGTCAAAATCGAAAAAACGAAAACTTAATGTCTTTTGTGGGAAAAAAAAATTCAACACATGTCAGCAGGTAACCGGATTGACCGGTCAAGTTGTTAGAATTGTAAAAAATTGGAAAACATAATGTCAAAATTGAGAAAAAAAAACACAATATCAAATTAGAATTTTTGTGTAAACTTAGTATTTTTTGTGATATTTACCCTAAACTATATATATATATATATATATTTGTGTAAATTTATTTGTATTTTTGCATGAACCCTCCTCCTCTCTCTCTCTCTCTCTCTCTCTCTCTCTCTCTCTCTGTGTGTGTGTCAATATATATATATATATATATATATATATATATATATATATATATATATGTGGAAAAATTTAATAGATAACCATTATTAATCAAGGAACTAATCTAAAACGTCAAAATTTAAAGCGATTAACGGCAAAAAGAAGACTTGTAGACTTTTAGAATGGACGCACATGCACCGGATTATAACAAAGTCACTTACTTTTTTTCGTTTAAATTTTTTTCTAGGCCATGTTTTTTATCGAAAAAAATCCGAACATATCGTTGTTCATGATTTTTCGTCCTCTTTCCATAGAGATCAATGATGATATATAAAAAACGAACTTTTTTTTCTCGAAAAAACTCACTTCATTTTCTTTATTAAAAAGTTAAGGTCTATTTTTTATAGAAAAAAAATAATAAATATATCAAAATTCATATTTTTTTGTACTTTTTAAACATTAATTCATATTCATGTAAAAAAATGATATTTTAGTTCAAATTCACATTGTAAACTTATTCAGATTCATATTGTGAATCTGTTCATATTCACATTGTGAACTTTCTCAGATTCACTGTGTGCATAATAGTAAGTCAGATTCACAATATGAATGCTAAAAATTAAAATATTTACAGTCTAGATTCACAGTGTGAATCTACACTGATCGAGGTTTTTTTTGTGAACCTTTTCAGATTCATAGTGTGCATAATAGCAAGTCAGATTCACAATGTGAATTTGAATTGATCGAGCTTTTTCATATTGTGAATGTTAAAAATTGAAATATTTACAGTTTAGATTCACAGTGTAAATCTATATTGTTCGATGTTTTTTTTAGTCAGTGTTGATGTTTATTAATAGAGTACAAAAAATTAATATTTTTAGTATAATTAGTTTTTTTTTATAAAAATAAACTTAAATATTGAAAAAACTAACAAAATGAAGTGAGTTTTTTTCAAGAAAAAAAAATCGTTTTTTATATATCAACATGGATTTCTATGGAAAGATGACGAAAAATCGAAAACAATGGTATATTCGGGTTTTTTTTTTATAAAAAATGTGGCCTAAAAATATTTTAAACGAAAAAAAGTGGTTTTTTTGGTAAAGGGTGAATTTTTTGGTATAATCTGGTATGTGTGCGTGTAATGTAAAAGTGTACATCTATTTATTTGGCCGTTGATCATTATGATTTTCGATGCTCACAATTGGTTCATTGGTTCTTTATTAATTATGGTTCTTTACTGAACCTCACCATATATATATATATATATATATATATATATATATATATATATATATATATATATATATATATATATATATATAAGATTCAAAAAGCCACATGTGAAATTAACAATTTTAAAAACTATATGATATAATTCTTAAATTCTAAGAAAAAAAAAAAAATTAGCAAATAAAATCATATTTTGATTATATTTACAATTATCAATAGATTTATAAATGAAGCTTCTTAATAAATTCAATATCCATAACATATAATTTGCATGAAAGACACACAACGCATAGGCACATGAGAAGTTTTGACACGTCATTGTCATTCTATCGTCACACTCACACCACATTTAATTGGTACTAGGTGAATGTCCGCACGTTGTGCAGAAAAACCTACATAGTTGAAATTTTTACAAATATATATATTTTTTAAATATAACAATACCGTTGTTGTTAAATTTGATATAATAATTCGTATACTGAATTGATATAATATATTAATTATTTTGAGTTATATGATAATATATACATCTGTTATAACTGTATAATTTCGAACATTTGAATGATTTCTACCCGCGAGTTATTTATGAATAAAATTAAATATAATATATGGCTTAATGTTATTTATATTTTTGTTATTGTTAATTAATTTTTAAAAATTTATTTTCTTAACGTTTTAATTTCTATCATTATAATTATTTAAAGCATCAGACATTGTTTTTTATTTGAAATGTAACAATATAATCATTTGTATAGAGTTCTTTTTAACTATTGTTATTGTAAGTTATATTAAGCTACTTATTTGAGAACTTTTAACGATTATACAAATATCTTTAGAAAATATTTTAGTTAAATTGATATTATAGTTTAGTTTTTGCATTTAGCACTACAATTTATCACTTTTAACTATTCACAAAATATTCATTAGGTTTTTTAAATGGAAGTGAAATTTATATTTAAGTTGACACTGTAATGTTATATTTAAATTAACAGTTTAAGTATTTTGTCCAAACTGTTCCAAAGTTGTAGCTTTAAATTGATAGTGGTTACATACAATAACATATTAAATTTAATAAATTAAGTATAATATGTTAAAAGTTAAAGTCATACCTTTATAAGTAGAAGTCAAGATATTATTTTAATACTGGAATTTATTTTATTTATAATTATACTTTAGGTTTGATATTTATTTAACCTTATTAACCAAATTATAATCATTAATAGAAAGACACTATAATTTATCACTTTTAACTATTTAAAAAATATTATTTGGTTTGTTTAAGTTAAACTAAAATTTATATTTAAGTTGCTCCTCTAATGTTATATTTAAGGTTATAATTTAAATATTTCATACAAATTGTTCAAAAGTTGTAGGTTTAAAATGATAATTGTTTACATCCAACAATATATTAAAACTAATAAATTAAGTATAATATGTAAAAAGTTAAAAAACATAACTTTATAAGTAGAAGGAAAGATATTCGTTTAATATTGAAATTTAGTTTATATATGACTACCCTTTAGGTTTGATATTTATTTAATCTTATTAACCAACTTATAATCATTATTAGAAAGAAATTGAAAAAGTAATGGGAGTTTCAAATGAATGTGGTGAAAGGAAAAATACATGAGAGTTTCAAATAAATGTGGTAAAAGAAAAAAATGTTTTCTTTATAATATAGTATATACCCACAACACCACATCATATTTTTCAATAAAAGAAATTAATTAATTAATTATAAATAAATACATTTTAACTAAAAATAAAACATTATATTAATTTAAACAATAAAAAAAGAGATTACATAGTATAGAAAATGTTACATTAGCTTAAATAAAAGGAAAATTACTTTGAGTACGAAATTTAATTTCCATCTTCAACATTTGCATGTTCCCATGTAGACGAATTCAGAGAATTACACAACATATACCAACCATTGATATACGTATATGGTCGGCGAAGTTGGGATTTTTGGTATTGTTTTAGGGTGCACATGCCACATGGCCACGAGTGGCAATTATACCCTTTGGCCTAACGGCAATAAAGGAAAACAATCTTGACAAAACCCTATAGCTTCTAGCTTTCTAGCTGCATTATAAATACAAAAAAAAAAAATACAAAAAACAAAAAAATGGTGTTTCATCTCCAATCCTACTCTATTTTCTACCCTATTTTTTACCCCTAAAAGTATATTTTTAAAATATTCAATTTTTATAACTTATATATACTATCAAATACACTTCTCTACTAATTAAACTCTATATTTTTGATTAATTAATATAAATTAGTATATAACATGATATTATAAGTATTAAATATTGCATTTAAATTATAATTAGTAGATAAAATAAACTAGAAATGTATAAAATAAAATTGAGAGGGACTAAAATTAGCAATCAAACTTAACCTCCATTTTTGGGGAAATACTATTCATATCTCCAAAAATGGAGGTGAAAATGGGATAGGGTTGAAGAAGAATGGGAGAAGAAATGGAGTTTGGGGTGGGTTGGAGATGCCCTAAATGAAAAACACACACTCAAATAAAGAGCCAATAGGATAGGGAGAGTGTAATGTACATACGTGTGATGCTAATAAGATATCCTTTAAACATCTCATTGATCCTTTTATAAAAAGTCAACTTATAATTAACTACTTATAATTAGTTTTTACGAAAAACAATTCAATTTCATCCAATAAAAATATTTCAAAATTTAATTATGGTGTCTATATAGGAGTGTAAGTGAGACAAGCCAATTCGCGAGAAACTCGAGACCGACTCGGAAAATACTCGAAATCGACTTGACCTTAATCGAGCCGAGCTCGAGCTCGAGCTACTCGAGTACCTTATCGAGCCAAGTTTGAGTACAAAAATACTCAGCTCGTAAGGCTCGCGAGCTTAGTCGAGCTTAGTGTAATTTACATATATGTCATTTCTTTATAATTGTTCATTTATAAGATATATGTCATTTCTTTATAATTATTCATTTATGACATATATGGTTAATGTTATATTGATATTAGGTGATTAATAGTGGTTCTTTTTTGGTAGTTTGGACATTTACATGTGGAATGTTTAATATTTTTTACTCAATTTAGTGATTTTGATTTTTTAAAATATTAGTCGAACCGAGCCGAGCTGGGCCGAGCTTGAGACTGTTGAGTATTTCACGAGCTCGAGCTCGAGCTTAAAATCAAGGCTCGAGTCGAGTTCGAGCCGAGTTTCGTGCTCAAGTATTTTAGTCGAGTCGAGCTTCGAGCTTGGTAGTATTCGGCTCGTTTACACCCCTATGTCTATATGGTAAAATTGGATATCTTTTTAGTCAACCCCTATACATATAGTGATATCTGAGAGAGAGTGACCTCGGAAACGAGGGCTTTAGGCAACGACGTGCAATTTCTAAGGTAGCGATGGCCACCAAGGAGTTGTTATTATGTGAATAGTGTTTCTTAGTTTTTAGTTTATAGCTTTATGTTCTTAATTTTTTTTGTGGATATTGTAAAATTTAAATAAAACAGACATTGTTATGGACTAAAAGATTTTAAAATTTTGATATTTTGATTGTATTTGTAAAATTTTGAATTTAAGTTTTAGATTATTAATTTATGTCTGCTACCTCTCAAATTTTTCTCAAATCTAATATTATTATCTTATACTTCTTTTAGAAAAAAAAAAAAAAAAAGTAGTATAAGGAAAATAGATCCGAATATTTTGAGTGTTGCAATATGAACCATGTTGATTAGCAAGATACGTGTTTGGTTTTATTTCAATGTTTATTTCTTATTAGTAGGCAAAAAACCGGATGGGGCATGGCCTCTCATACCACCTAAAGCATTTGTTAACGATAAAAGTGAAAAAAAAAATGAATATGAATAGTAATTTCAATTATATGTCATAAACCTTGTTTTTTTTGCTATTATTATTTTATTTTATTTTTTGTAGTAGGAATCTTGAAAACGCATTTGCACAGATATTTATATGATTTAAAATGGAAATTTTTTCTTGAAAGATTTGAAAAGAAAAACACAAACATTACAAAAAAAAAATGCTATACATACCCACGTCCCATTGAGACAATTTCGTAGCTCATTTAGCTATCACGCAGCCCATTTAGCCGTTCCTCAACCCATTTCATGATTTAGCAGCCTAGTTGAAGATTTATCATGTGATACCTGCAAAATCAATAATTTTTTTTTTAAATGTTTAACTTTTTGCCTCAGTGACTATTTTTTGAAATGTTTAACTTTATTTATTAATATCCAAAACTTTAGATAATTTTAAAACTGATCTTTCTAGTTTTCTGAAACAATGTTTATATTTTGATTATTTTTCTAGTGGATTATACTTGAACACATACAGAGGATGTGTGTACATTTAGTGATAGGGGTGGCGTTAAATGTCATAAAGGGTGCAGTACATTTAGTTGCTGGTTCTGAAGTTTGTCTACAGAGGATGTGTATAGGCAGTGTAGCCCCTACGCTGATGGCGTGGCATAAAAGATAAAACTTCCCTCATTTATGGGCCTAAACTACCCAAAAAGATTTTTCTTGCTTCCCTTTAGTTTTGTTCCTTTTTGGGACCATTTCGTTGGGGATTATTTATATTGAGTTTATTTTTTAATACAAGACTATATTTAATATTTGGTTGATGGTTGAGTTTGGGATCAAGTTTTATGAAGATATTGATTTATTGATTGTTTGGGATCACGTTCTATAAAGATATTGATGTGGTGGATAAACATATAAAATTTTCCATTTTTTAAAAATAAAAAAGCCCCACATTGAACAGGGACCCTGAAATTTATATATGTAGATATGTTATGATAAAAGACAATTAACATTAATCATCATAATCAATGATTCTTAATAAAGACCTGCTGTCTAATTAAGTGACACTATTATCAATCCTTTGTACTTTTTTGAATTTTTTATTTATAAAAAAAAAAAAAAAAAAAAAAAAAAAAAAAAAAAAAAAACCTAATATATATAACGAGAAAGCGAGAGAAAGGTTCGATTAGGGTTTTTCGAGTTAAACAGAAGGGGAAAAAAATATATTATATTTTAAATATTATAAATTTATTTTTGAAATGTAGATAAAATAATAAAGTGGACAAGACAAATTAATTTAATTTTCCTAAGGTTTTCCAAAATTTAGTTAAAAAATTAGGATTTTCAATAAATAGTCATAAATTCGAAATGGCTATATGATTTGCAAAACGGCCATGATGGTTACGTCACCCATTATAATACATTTTCTTGTTTTAAAACAATTTTTTGGTAAACATATGTCAATCTAACATTTTATTTTAGTAATATAAATTTCTTTTTCTTTTTTTTATCGTGAAAATGATATTTGAAGTTTCTAAACACAAACTAATTTTTAACAATAACTTTTTCGACTAAAACCCTATGCTTTTTGTATTTCTTGTTACGATTTTTTTGTCATTTGTAGGTCAAAGTTACAATATATATATATATATATATATATATATATATATATATATATATATATATATATATATATATATATATATATATATTCTTTTGCTGAGGAAATGATTTTTAAAAATTTCTACCACTATTTCTTTTTTGTTTTTACACATCAAAACTTACAGAAAAAAAATATATTTTTTCCCTTCAAAACAACGACGTCTTGGTGGTACCAACTTCACGTGTAAGACCTAAGAAATTGCTAATGGTGTTGCTAAATTGATATCTTTTAGACATTTATGAGTATTTTTATTACAATTCAACCTATAATAAATTATTTATAATTTATTTTTTAAAAACAATATAAATTCAACTAATAAAAAACCTTAAAAGTCAAATAGAATATCTAAATAGAAAAATAAGATGTTTTTTTAGTCAACCTCAATTACTAATTATATATTGTTTTAATACTTTTTTGCTTAATCTTGATAAAATCCTAATAGATTTAATTGTTTTTTTTAACCTTTCTTAAATAGATGAAGATAATAAAGTTGAATGCAAAAGGAATTATCTAGAAGGGGGAGTTTCATAGGTTGATAAAATCCTAATAGATTTAATTGTTTTTTTTAACCTTTTTCTTAAATAGATGAAGATAATAAAGTTGAATGCAAAAGGAATTATCTAGAAGGGGGAGTTTCATAGGTTGTGAAAACACCAAAAGACCATTTTTTTATGGAGTCCTCGGTCAAAGTTTAGGGTGAATAATAAAACATTTTCATAATAAAAAAATATATATAACAGTTAAAAGTTTGTCACACACTATGAAATGACATCAAGCCTTTGACCATCATATGTCAAAATGTCCATTATATCATCACATCTTTTCACATAAAAGTTTTATTTACATATTTTATAAAAAAATCTTTAAATTTTAAAGTAAGTGGAAATGATGTTACATTTGTCTCGTTTATATACATACTTTTTGTAATTTTTATCATTTTTATGGCATATTTTATGGCATAGATTGTCACATTTGTTATGATATTTTTATGTAAATTAATTAATTCAAAACTAAACATTTCAAACATACTATTTTTTTTAAACTAAAATTTCATTAATTTCAAAAAATAACACTTATACTTAAAAAACTAAGGGTGTGTGTAGGGCGGTTTCATTCGGTGATTAGCCAAAACTAAACCATAACTATTATTATTGGTTAATGTATTTTGATAGCCATTAGATATGGTTAATATTAGTTATGGTAAATTGTTTTGGTTAATGGTTGATAATGGTTAACCATAATGTTTAAAATAATATAAATAGTGAAAGTATATTGGCATAAAAAAATGAAAAAGGGATAAAAAAAAAAGTCTTGAAGGCAAATGTTTGTAATCTAGCTTATAAATAGAATAGAATGTGTAACTTTGATACTCAAGTGAGATAACATATAGTCACATTTAAATTCAAAAACATTCAATAAAAGTATAAAACACAAACATTGACATTAACCAAGAAACAATAGTTAATATTTGATTCGAAGTTGAATTAAACAACAAGTTCAATTGTCATCGTACAATGAGTGAGATGGCAAACGGGCAACAAGCTGTGTCGTTAAGCTTTTTGAATGGTAAAGTTAATTCTTTTAAAGACTACATCCGAAGATCTAGGGGATATAACATTACTATGCGTGATTCGTTGTACTCTTTTAAGAAGCTCTACCGCATCTGGTGCGAGGAAACCAAACGTATCAAATGCAAATGGTATGAACACGTGTTGATTTTCCATGCACGTGTTGACATTAATAATTTATATATTGATAATTGATATTGATATTAAAATAAAGCGAAACATTCATATACGTTCAATGCGATTAAATCAAATACTATAAAAGAAAATAATCAAACATTCATACTCGGATAAGAACAAAGTCATACATTCATATACATTTAATGTAATTAAGTAAAAAACAGTAAATAAAGATAAAGCCAAAAAGTGCCAAAAAGTCATTCTTAATATATCAAATCTTCGAATCCCAAAGTCAAGAAGAACCAAAAACTTACCTTACTTAGAATTATTAAGGCAAAACATCCTTCGAATAGGACTATAAAGTCAAGAATAATCTTTGATTAGATTTAACGATGTGAGAAACTTTCGATTAGGATTATGAATGTGAAGATTAAACTAATTGTGAATAATGTTATATAGAATTATCCAATTTGGAATTACCGAATTAATCAATAGTATAAGTCTTATGCTTGATTGAATGATTGTGTGTGTTAGCATGATCAACATTTGATGGTTTGATTGCTCATACGTCTCCTGATAAGTGATGATTAAAAGATTATATTTTGAAATTTTAATTGGTCTTGAATAATTTTGACTATATTATTTTATATATTATCTATAATTTTTATATATTTAAATATAAAGTTAGCGGTTCGGTTAACCTATAAACCATAACTGAACCGTTAGTTATTGGTTAGCAAAAATTAGAAACCGAAGCATCAGTTTTTAAAATGATTTGATTATTATGGTTCGGTTATAATAATTAATTCGGTTTTGGTTATTATGCTCACCCCTATAAAAAACAAAACATATATGAAATTAAAATAATACACACTTAAACTTAAAAAACATAACATGCTTTAAATTAAACCGATACACACTTAAACTTAAAAAAACATAACACACTAGGAAAAAAACTTTAAATTAAAAGACAACGAGTTTAAATGTGAGCAATTTTCTGGGGAATGTCTCACAATTTACCAAAACTCAACAAATTGAAAATGTTTGTTAGCTTCAACATGGTAAGCCTGAAGAGCATTTGCTAGCAAAGTATTTTCATTTTCGGCTTCATGCATCATTGTTAGGTGCATTTTTGTGCACCTTTTTGCACAACCTTTAGCCCTTTTTTATGTATGTTTTTAGCATAATTGTTCTTTGCTTTTATTGCATTTCATCATATTTAGGTTAATTTCTGGAACAACCTTATTTGCACTCTTTAATGTCATTTTCAGGTAAACCGGAGGTTGGAGCGTGCTTTTGGAGGTGCCAGGGAGCGTTGGTAAAGATTGTGGGATGATCGGGCAAAAAAACAGAAGAACTAGGAAAATCAAGTTTGGATGAGCATCCAGAGGGCTACACGGGGCATGTTGGGTTTGGCCTAGAAATCAAACACGGGGCGTGTTTGACCATTCCAGGCACTTTGACTTCACTGAACACGACCCGTGTTCATTTAGCCTATTTGGACACAGGGCGTGTTGGTCCAGATGAACATTTTTTAGCATCATACTTTAGAGTTTGAATTGAGGATTGAAGGGTGTGTTTTCACTCAACATGACCCGTGTTGATTTAATCTATATCGACACGGGCCGTGTTCGACTTAAAAACTGCTTTTTGGCTGTTTTTCCTATTTTCCTTATGTCGAGAATTGGGTCATTTTGGGGGGGAGAGGAGAGCATAGAAGAGCACTTTTTGAGAGGAGAATTCGAAGGTTTTAGCAAGGGTTTGTCCGTTAATCATTTGGAAACATTTTAAATTCTTCTTTGTAAGCACTTTAGCACTTAATTTCATCTTTTAAACTTGTTAATCTTGTTCTAGCTATGTGTGGCTAGAACCCTAACTTCTCCAATTTCATGTTTTTGACTTTTTGGTTGTGAATCAAATCATATGATCTGATGTTTGTGTTTAATTTCTATCTAGTGAAACTGATTTTACTTCAATCGAATGTTTGATTCTAATAATGATTCTTATTGGCCATTTGAATTAGGGTTAGATCATTCAAGTTATTCATTTTGCAAATCCGTAATTGTTTTGTAAATTGAACTAAGCAACAAGCATTAAATTGATTTCTTATGAATGAATTTAGTGTAAATCTTTTCACACATTCTTACGCTCCCGAGCTTGTGAGGAGTATTGGGTGTTATTGGGAATATTCACAATAAGCTTAATGCAATCTTTTAATCTAATTCTAAGAGCTTGTTTAGATTAGGTTAGTAAGGTTAGGATTAATCAAAGAGCTTGTTTTGATTGAATAATGTGGTGAATGGAAAGTGTTAGAGCTTGTTAACACTTTCAAGTACCAACTTAGATATAATGAAACAAATGTCTTGTCATCTTTGATTCACATTACTGGATTGTCATACATGAAGTTGGAGTCCTTACAAAATTTGAACTTAATTCACTCATTTAGCCGATTACGTGTGTTTTTAATTTGTTTGTTTAGTCATTGCATTCTAAACCCCCCTCTTTACTGTTGGTGACCATAGTACTTTGCGCAAATAGGTATATACTAATTATCCCGTGTCTCTGTGGATCGACCCTACTCGCCTTGTACTACCTTTTAATACAATATAGTGGGATTCTTTTGGAGTATATCGTACCCCTTTATTTGTTGGGTTTGACATGCCTAACAATCACCCTACGAAACACATTCTTAAAATGAGTTGCAAGTGCATTTACATGTTTTCATTTGGAGAATAGTTGATCTTTACTTTGAGGAACATGGGTTTGATAGTTGTATGTTTCGGCGACTCTCCCCCAAAAACTACTTGGATTGTCGTTAATGTGGATTGGGTCTTTTGTTACATCGTATTGAAGTACGTCGTGCGTGCTCTTGGTACACCCATCGTAATCCTTTGAATACCCCCGATCAACCTACCTAGTACGCCCAACGTACTCTTATGTACTCCCCGCGTACTACGGTTAGCCTTTAACCCACCAACTTCCGAAACCCATAACATCTTCGTTCTAAGTCCGATTTTGATGATCCTTAAATCCACAAAAAGGTAACGAGAAGCTCTACACTTCTATCAACTCTCCCTTGCCTTAAAACTTTCAAAACTTAAACCCTAAATTCATAAAGGCCTGACTTGATACTTTACTGATATACCCTTGGGCTCCAAAACACAAACCAAACTCTTGGGTCGTCTAATCTATAATTTCCACGCTCAAAGGGGGACTAATTCTCTCTTTCTCAAAGGCCTTAAGCCTTATGATAACCGATCTTTGGTTCACGGCCTCAAATTAGGAATGATTCGGAACATGGTGTTACAACTCTTTTTTACTTAAATTAGATTTTGTCCTCGAAATCACTACTTACCACCTCCTAGAAACCAAGCGCTCCGGCTAAAAACCTCCTAATGATGAACAAATCACTGATCCTTTAATTGACCAACCCACGTCTAACTGCTATAATCCCAAAGCCCATGGCTTTCTTGACCTCCACACAAGTAAAATGTAATATCATGTCTCAGGTACGCATTTAAATTCAAGCCAAACTTCATATTTTATCCTTGGACTCGGCGAGTTGGAGGCCCAACTCATCGAGTAGGATTGACTCCGGGTCGGGGGACTAAGTGACCTATTCGACGCTTCGGAAGACCGACTCGGCGAGTAGGAGTTGTCTGAATGAAACCCTAAATTGGAGGGTTTGCACCTTATTTAAACATCTTATGGGGCTTCCACCCTAGCCTCCATCACCTTCAAGCACTGTCTTCGAAACCCTAATCAATTGTGAGCATTCTTGAGCAATTTGTGCCTTTCTTTGTGATTTGAAGTTAGAAGAAGAAAGGGAAAGCTTAGTTCGAGGTTCATGGTGGCCAGCATGATGCAGTGAACTTTCGTAGCATCACGCTCGTGGGCCTCAAAGGCGGCCAGCTCTTCAGGAGTAGCAACATCTGGGATGATCTTTTCAAGCTTCTCATCGAGGAAATATTCTTTGTCCTCGTAGCGTGTGATCAGGCGAATATACCTCATCCGCTCGTTGAAGTTTGACCCATCAAATGTCACTTTCTGACACAGGTTCATCAACGAGAATGACCCAGAAGCGTTGTTGGTGTTGTTGTTGTTGTTTGCAGACATCTGAAAAAGAAAGGAACAAAGTTTGATTAGAAATGAATCCCTAATTAAACACCCAAATGAGAAAATTAGGGCTAGGATCCAACAACATTATTTACAACCTAGAAAGGGATGCCGTACTCTAAAAGTAAATAATTTGAAGGTAAGTGAATGACGATTCACTAATACTCACCATGAAAACCGAAAAAGGAATTTAGGTTTTAAATGTATTGAAAACTCCTAGATCTTTGAGATTCATTGAACTTTTCAATGGCATGTTTAAATCTCGATATGCACTTCAAATTTGCGACTGGAATACCGAGGATCACAAACAAGTTGTGAATAACCATGCGAATCAACATGGTGCACTCAATGTCTCTATCACCTAATCAATGTGCCGGTAAACCACACACGCTCCATTGATCTATGACAAACATCGAGTCACCCTTTGCTACCATTGTGTAGCACCTGGTTCCTGGTATGTGAAATTTATCTAAGTGTTTTGCATTTTTAGCCTTAGACTCGGCGAATTGTAGGCCCGACTCGCCGAGTAGAGACGGGATATGGAACACATTTAAGTTGGCGACTCACCGAGTCCATATTCTGGACTCGGTGAGTCCCCGCTGTCTGATGAAACCCTAAATTCCAAGGGTTTGCACCCTATTTAAACCAACCTTATGCTCCCCAAACTCGCCCCCTTCGCCCTCAGAGCTCCCTATATCGTCCAACCCTTGTTCCTTGTGAAATTGAAGTGCTTTGGTGTGTTTTCTTGAAGATTTTGAGAGGAAAGAAGAGTAGATCAAGAAGAGAAGAAGGAGGCCAGACATCTTTGTGTTATTTCAGTGATTTCCTTGAGGTATAACTCAGTTTCCCTCTGTTTTCATGCTTATATTCCTTTATAGCTCCATTAAAGTCCTTCTTGAGCCATTTCCAAGCTTAACTATGATTTGGGGTCTGTAATAAGTTGATTAACCCTTAGATCTAGGCATGATTGAGCTCCAGGATCTCGGATCTACTGCCTTTATGGAGCCATATTGCATGAAAGCCCTAGATCTACTCTTTTAGTACATTTTGAGCCCTAAAACCTTCATTGGTGTTTATTTACATGTAAAGTTGGAAACTTTACGTGTTAATCAAGCCCTAAAAACCCAGATCTATGTATGACATGAGCTGGATTCGAGCAAAATCAAGTATATAGTATTTGCATGTGAAAGACTCGGCGAGTCATTCATCGAACTCGGCGAGTCAAGTCGCGAGTCCCCGAGTTTTCCCCCTTTTTGTGTTTGCAGAGTGGAGTGGTGAGTCATGGGGCGTGACTTAGTGAGTCGGAAGCCAGACTCACCAATGAAGGAACTCGACGAGTCAATGCCCTGACTCGGCGAGTCCAAGGCAATCTTCTTGACTCAAGAACAGACCCGGCGAGTTGTTCATACAACTCGGTGAGTCTCAGCACGGAGTGTTCTTCGGATGAAGATGAACTCGACGAGTTGTTCATACAACTCGGCGAGTAGGATGAAGGATTATTGGACTTTGGTTTAAAAGGAAGACTCGTCGAGTCAATGCCTAACCCGACGAGTAGAGACGGGATTATGGTCAGACAAAGGGATAGGGACTCGGCGAGTTGGCAGGCCAACTCGGCGAGTCTGGTCAACTGGAAGTTGACTTTGACTTTGACTCTTGGCTTGGTTAGGGGTAAATGGTCATTTTACCCTGAGGTCGATTAGCAGTATTTGACTGAGTGTTTTGTGGGGATTATAGCCGGAGGATTTTCGGGGCAGCAGCATCAGAAGACAGTCAGTTCCCACGCAGATCAGCAGCTACTTTGAGGTGAGTTAGCTTCCAGTAGTGGTGGGTCTATGGCCACAATGCCAGCCCACCAGTAGGAATTGTATGATAGATGTTTGTCTTTGTGATATTCATCTAGGGTTGCTACTACCTGTGATATGTTATTGTGCTAGTATGATATGATGCTATATGCTAGTGACAGTAGGGGATAGATAGTTCCCCAGAATACCGGTCGATAGGGCCGAAGGAGGCGGTCATGCCCAACCATGCTATATTTATTATGTGATATATGTGTTATGTGGTAGTAGTAGGGGGTGAAATAGTCCCCAGTATCCGGCCGAGAGGACCGAAGGGGAGGCCAGCTCCCAGATATGCTAGTCAGTATCCGGTCGAGAGGACCGAAGGGGAGGCAAGCTCCCAGATATACTGGTCATTATCCGGTCGAGAGGACCGAAGGGGAGGCAAGCTCCCAGATATACTAGATAGTATCCGGTCGAGAGGACCAAAGGGGTAGGTTGGGCACCCAGATATGCCTGACAAAATATGTATGTTATGTGATTGTATGGTATGTGGTATGTTGGGGGAACTCACTAAGCTTCGTGCTTACAGTTATCAGTTTTGGTTTCAGGTACCTCTTCTTCGAAGGGGAAGGAGCTGGCGCGGTAGTGGCCCATCACACATATTCCTTGTATTCCGCACTATGAGATCCTCCTGGGAATTTGTACTTTGATATTATTATGTTTTATAAAATGTTTTTCAAGACATGCGATAAATTTTATGAAATGATATGATCGGTGAACGTTTTATTTCTAATGTTTGCTAAGTATATGTTTTAAGAAAATAAAAATTTTGGCTCGTATTTTTGGGACGTTACACAATGTCATCCCTAAATTAGTGTGCCGGTTAACCACACGCGTTCCACCAACGTTTGACAAGGGTACGAAGTGTAATTCCATGGATTAGCATCATTTTCACATTTTACCCTAAAGTAACTAAGATTGGGAATTTGTAAAACATGTAGTTACTTTGTATCTTACATTATACTTTTAATGAGGAGAGGGTTGCCCTATCTTACCCGTTCGGCTAACGACTCTCCACCAGTCAAGCAAGCGGTGGGTGTGAGTGTACACCCATTAAGCGCCATTTTATAGGCAGCAACCTTATACTCACCTTATAAATTGGCTTCGTGAATGAGGCCTACTAACGGTAAGACTAGCATTTTAAGTTTTATATATATATATATATATATATATATATATATATATATATATATATATATATATATATATATATATTAAGCTTGTAATAATATATAATAGTATAGGGTTGAATTTTAAACTTGTAAAATTCTAAGGGTTTGAAATTTAAATTACTCAAAGTTAAACTTTTAATCACATAATTCAAATTTCAAAACTTGAGGGCAAGTTTTGAACTTTTCAAAACATAAGGGATCAAATAAAAAATAATTTAAATTAAACAATTAATTTCATAATTATCTGTATTTGACCTAATCATATTTTAGTCATAAGATAATTACCAAATAATTTTAAATAATCCGTATTTATCATATAAACAATCAATATTCAAAAGATTTGAAATTATCTATTGTTTTGACAAGGATAATCATTTAATTAAGATAAAATTCGGATTTTAACTTCAAAAAACGATTTAGGCATCAAATCCAAGACAAAACAGCAACTAAATCTCGAAATATCCTCTGTCTGATGCACAAACTCGCCGAGTCAGCTCTGAACTCGCCGAGTAGGGCTAACTCGCCGAGTCCAGATACTGACTCTCCGAGTTGAGTCGGACAGAGGCAAGAAAAATGATTTTCAGTAAGCAAAACAGTTAAGCATCACATACAATTGAAACCAATCAAGGCTCTGATACCATTGATGAGTTTTATGCATAAGAACAATCCTATGTGCTCATACAAACCTTAATACTTGGATCTAGGTTTCTCTATTGTACATGCTTTGAATCCAAGACTTACAAACCTAGATCTATCATATATAATTCAAATTTATCATAAAGAAAAACATATCTAAGTGGTTTACCTCTTTCAAGTAGCCTGAATCCTTGTAATCTTCTTGATCTTGAACTTAGAGTCACAATTGTAACTCCTCTAATGGTTCACAAACCCCACAAGCAAGAAGGCAATATGAGAGAGGGTTAGAGATGCTAGAAATCGGCCCTAGGGTTCCCTTGGAATGAAGTGTAGCCGATTTCCATAACCTAAGGGTCTTATTTATACTTGCACGCTACTAGGGTTTCAGTCTAAACCCTAAAGGACAACTTAGCCACCAAGCAGCCCAAGGAACCTTCTGGAATAAGGCATTGGACGAAAATATGATGGATCCCCATCATAATTTCGTTCCCCCTTAAGTCCATTGGGTTTCCTTAACCCAAAACTCAACTATCATACGTTTGACAGTTTATACCCCTTTATTTAATTAATCTCTTTTAGTCACCAAATTAATTCCTAATTAATTTATGACTAATACTAATTAAATAAATATGATTTATCCTTTAATATATTATTCTTATAATATATTAATAAACCATACTATTCTCTCTCTCCTTAAATTACCTTGTCAAGTTGCATTGGAGAAGACAACCCAAAAGGACCATGCACAACCGGGTCAAGTACATACCAAATATAGTTATGGGCTTAGACACTATTCCAACAGTATGGGCACCTACTACTGAAAGCACAGGACCCGTACGCGTGTCAGGGAAGTCACAACCCTTAGGGTTTTGTTGGGAATTGATCCCCATAATTTTATATTTGTGTTATCTAATATCTCCCTAGTTTATTTTTAGTATGGCGATTTCGAGACTATTTGAGGTGGACTCGGATCAGGAGCAGGAACGGGTGGCTAGGATAGGCCAACATTGACTGAGGACCAGGTTAGGGAGATCATTCAGGAGGACATTATTTCCCTCTTCCGGGTGCAGTTACCCGAGATGTTTGGGTCTATTAAGACCACTATGATATAGTACTTTGATGAGCGATACACAGCCCTTTCTGAGACTGTTACTGCTGCAGCCACTGTAGCGATTTCTACTGCCGAGTTTGGCACATGAGAGCTTTCCAGTACCGGGACTTCGACAATACGAAGCCCAATACGAAGCCCCCGATGTTTGACTGGGTTTAGGATCCGATCATCGCCATGTGGTGACTGTCAGATGTTGAGGGATGTTTCTTTACTTTCTCTTATCAATTCGAAAAGTGAAAACGAGTTGTTACATACAAACAACCAACAAGGTGCGTTTAGGATCACAAAACCAAATATTTAAAAACTAGAGAAACCAAACGTATCAAAAGCGCATAGTATAAACACGCATTGATTTTCTATGAATGATTTCTCATGTTTTGTCATTTTGCATAATGACTTTTAAAATTTAAATGAGACTATCCCACCATAAAACCTCCACTTTCAAGCCAATGAGAGATGAAACCCTATTAGATCTATAAACATATGTTTTTCTCCTACCCATTAAAAAACCAAAAACGTCATCCTTAATGTTAACCTTTATCTCAACTAGTCATTCAAAAAGTTCACATGCCAAATACAACCTCAAACCATCAAACCAAGCGGGTAAAAGAGAAGAAAGGGAAGTTGCTACGGGATGTCTCCAAATGAGAAACTTCTATCAATTTTTGAGTGAATTAAGTTTATTACACAAGTGTTGTTACTAAACGAGTTTATATAAGTTTGTTAAGACCTTCATCAAATTTTGAGCGAATTGCTTACAAACAATAGTCCCATGAGATTTGTAAAAACTAATGTTGAAAAGAATTGAATAAAAAAAGCCCAATCTATAGACATGTAAAAGTTTGATGCTCCTAAATTAATATCATCCAGACATGTATCAGTTTGATGCTCCTAAATCAATATCATCCATTCTTCAAAGTTCAAACAATCATGTGTGAATTTGACCATTGCAAAAAGATTCTTTTAACCATTTTTACGGGGGAAAGGAACCCAAAGAAGACTAGAACTACGCTTCCTATTTTTTATATGACCTACAAATCGTATTCATATTACTTTCGTCATTTTAAATCAACATCTTGACACAATTAGCGATCTTCTAACTAAAACCAATTAGTCCAAAGTGCCATAATTTGGTAAAAACTGGGGATGTGATTTAACTCAAAAGGCGAGTACAACTCCTCATTTAAAGAGGGAGCAAAAAAGCAGATTGTCAGCATTGGCGTGCATATCATAGCAGATTGGGCTCTCGGGGTCTTCATCCTAATCACTACACCCCCCTCTCTCAATCTCAATCTCTGCAAAATACAACTCAAAATGATTTCACCCAACACAACATAAAATCAAAACAAAAAGATTACAACTTGAAAGCAGTATTTCATCTTTTCTTTAGTGGTCCTTTTCCTCAAGATTAGGGTTTTGAGATTAAAGAAAAAAAAAAAGAAAGAAAGAAAAAGGGTAAAGATTCTGAAGAAAGAAAGAGTAGTGACTCTGTGGGATTCTTTACGAAACTGGGTAAGCACTTGAGCAGCACAGACGTTGGCTTTTAGTGTAAAATGGTTTCTGCTTTTGAGTGGACACAGAATATGGAGAACAGCTTGTCTTCTTCTAATGGGTGTTTGTCTGTGTGTTTTTCTTTGGGTGGGGTGGGGTTTTGTCTCTTTTTTGCATGCTTTGTTGTTTTATGTTTTCTCTATTCTCTAATACAGTAATACACTAATACATCCAAAGCTTCCATTTCTGTTATCTCAAAAAAATAAAACAAACTGTTCATGTGATGCTTGGCGCTCTGTTTTTCCACAGAACTTGCTTCAATCAGCTATCGTGTTCTTCACCTTTTTCTCTCTACGGATCCACATATATGAAATATTGTAATGTAAAAGATGCTGTTTTGTAAGTATTTCGAGGTGGGTTTACCATTACAAGTTGATGCCGTCAAAAACTAGATTGAAAAAATAAATAATAATAACTATGAGATTTTGTCTCATGATTCTTAAATTCAAGTGGGATACATACAAGATTTTTTTATTTGATTCTGCTTAAGTAAGCATCATTACATATGGGTATTCATTGAGTTAACTGATTTTGTGATCTTTTTTCTCTCATGTTTCCATTATTAAATTGCTTCTACTTGTACAAAAACAGAGCAATAGATGCTTATTGTCTGCCGTTTCCATGGCGTATTGAAACTGATTCCAAGATGCTGTTTTCTATCTGTTTTGCAGGGTTTCTCGATCTTCAACGGTAATTTGATCTCCTTAGTTTAGGCTTCAAAGTTGTAGGTTTTAATTTTTTTTCTCTATTTTCAAGATTTTAATTAATTAATACAGACAAGAAAAAACACAGTGTGTTAGTTTTTAGAGAGAAATTATACAAAAATAGAAGGGAGGTGGGTGGGTTGAGTCAGATTTGTGCTTGTGGGGTGTCTCATTTCATCTCTTTTACTCTCTCTCTAACTTTCTCTCTCTACTGGTATTAAAGAAAGAGAGAATAGTTTAGTCAAATAGTGAGAGGAGTGTGTGTTACTGTTGTGTTTGTCTCCTGGGCTAGCCGGGTTCGCCCGGAGTCCGTGGGCTTTGCCGCTGAACCAGGACGCACCTTCTTTAATCCCATTTATCTCTTCATCTTCTTCATTCTTCATCTTCAAGTCATCAACAAAATCAATCCCTCATTTTCTCTCTCTACGTTTCTCACTCTTCTGGTGTTAAAGATTCTCCTCAAGAAATTTATATATATATATTCTCACCCTCGACTCAGATCTTATTTCTTCTTCCTTCTTTGAAAAATCCCCCCCACTAAAAGTTCATCAAGAAATCTTAAAAAAACCACCCACAAAACCATCATCAAGAAATTTCAGAAAACACCCCAAAATCTTTCATCAGGAGTTATTGAAAAACGAACCCAACTTGAACTTGCTTTTCTCCTTCATTTCTAGGTTCTACGGTGTTAAAATTTGGGGATGTGGATGATCTTCACTTGCTTTGAGCTGAAAACAAGATAATTAAACAAGTTTTGAAGCGAAGCTACACAAGATGAAGTTCATGAAACTTGGATCCAAACCCGATTCGTTTCAGACTGACGACAACAATATTTGGTAAGCATTTTGATGAACCCTAATCAGTGATTTCCTATTCTTGTTATCTTTAATAATGGTAGCATTAGTTGATTTCGATTATAATTTATTGCCTGGTGTTAAGATCAAAAAATAAAGTATTGCTTAAAATCTAAGAACCGATTGCAATTTGCAATACAGGTATGTGGCTTCTGAATTGGCAACAGATATTGTGATCAATATAGGAGATGCAAAGTTCTATCTACATAAGGTAAAACCAGCCTCTTATATCAGTTGTACATTAATGCATTACAGTTGTACATTGTAAGTTTGTAACTAAATCCTCACATGTCACATCACAACCCATGTGTATTCTTTCAGTTTCCATTGTTATCAAAAAGTGGTCGTTTACAGAAGCTAGTAGCAAACACCAATGGTGGCATTGGGGACGAAATCGTCATTCACGACATTCCCGGTGGGCCCGCTGCATTTGAAATATGTGCCAAGTTTTGTTACGGAATGACAGTAACCTTAAACGCGTATAATGTTGTCACTGCTCGATGTGCAGCCGATTACCTCGAAATGCATGAAACAATGGAGAAAGGAAACCTGATTTACAAAATCGATGTGTTTTTAAACTCGAGCATTTTCAGAAGCTGGAAAGATTCAATCATAGTACTTCAAACAACAAAATCAATGATGATGTTGGCTGAAGAACTAAAGCTAGTGAGCCATTGCATTGAGTCAATAGCTTCAAAGGTATCGGTTGATGTCTCAAAGGTTGATTGGTCGTATACTTATAACCGAAAGAAGCTTCCGGAAGAAAATGATAACCGAATGTTAACTGGAGGACTTAGGACAATAACTGTTCCAGCTGATTGGTGGGTGGAGGATCTTGCTGAGCTGGAACTCGATTTATACAAAAGGGTTCTTGTTCATATAAAAAACCGGGGTTTAGTCCATGATGAAGTGATTGGTGAAGCTTTAAAAGCTTTTGCTTCTAGAAGATTACCCGGGTTTAACAAAGGGGTGATACCCAGTGGCGATTTGGTAAAAACTCGATCGATAGTCGACACGATTGTATGGCTTTTACCCTCTGAAAAAGGCGCAGTTTCTTGTGGTTTCTTGCTTAAACTGTTGAAAATGGTGATTTTGGTTGATTCGGGTGAAATGGTGAAGATGGATTTGGTCAAAAAGATTGGTCAACAACTTGAGGAGGCTTCGGTTCATGATCTTTTGATTCGTGCTAAAGAAGGTGGGATTGATTCCACCATTTATGATGTGAAAACGGTTCAGAAAATAGTTGAAGAGTTTATGGTTCGTGATCAAGATCGAAATGGGGAATTTGAAGCAGATGGAAATGAGATTCAAGAAGTAAGGAGGTCAACCGGAGGGATATTATCAGAAGCTTCAAAATTAATGGTTGCTAAACTTGTTGATTCTTACCTTGCTGAGGTGGCAAAGGACCCGAATTTACCTTTATCAATGTTTGTCGATCTTGCTGAAACAGTTTCGGTTTTTTCAAGACCAGCTCATGATGGTATTTATCGCGCAATTGATATGTATCTCAAGGTAGAACTACTTTTAACATCCCAGTACAACCTGTCCTGTCATGTCCTGTCCTGTCTAATCTGTATGTCTATTTTGATACAGGCGCACCCTGGGATTAGTAAAAGTGAGAGGAAGAGAATCTGTAGGTTGATGGACTGCAAGAAACTTTCAGTGGAAGCATGCATGCACGCGGTTCAAAACGAGCGGCTGCCGCTGCGTGTGGTGGTGCAAGTTCTGTTTTTCGAACAAGTCCGGGCGGCAGCTTCCTCTGGGAGCAGCACACCGGACCTCCCGAAAGCAATCAAAGATCTGAACAGCACCTCCCATGGGAGCTCAAGGTCAACCAACACCAACACAGAAGAAGATTGGGATGCGGTTGCTACAACTGAAGAACTTAAAGCTTTAAGGGGTGAGCTGGCATCCTTGAGACTTGAAAGAAACGGTGGTGGACATGCAAAGAGCCCTTTAGCTGACAGGAGTTCTGTTCATAAGTTGAAAGGTTTGGTTGCAACTAAGAGGATTTTGACTAAAATATGGTCGAGTAAAGGTGGTGGGACAGGGGAGAATAGTGGGTCGGATTCTTCTGGAAGTCTTGGGTCGGGTAATCGTGATGAACATGTGAAAATGGTATCGACTCCTTCGAGAAAAGGGCGACATTCGGTGTCTTGATAATTTGATTTTTATAATGTTTTTGTTAATGGGGGATGATATAAGAAGGTAAGGTAGAGATGATGAATTGATGATGGTGTAAGTGTTTTTTTTTTTTTTTTTTTTTTTTTTATGTTAGGAGATATCATAAGTTGTAGTAGTAAAACTAGTAAGAAACTAAGAATCTCTGAAAATGGTGGATGTTTTGTGTTAGGGTGAAAAAAAAAAGTTTATTTAGGGATATTGGGGTAAAAGAAGAACCCTGGAACTAGAAGTTGATGAAATCTAACAGATATCTAGTATCAACTTGTACTTTGATTTTAATCTATAATGAAGTAGCATGTATTGGTATTGTTGGTGCGTCTTTTTATTTCGTTTGTTTAAATTTTGTGTGAAAATCGTTTTTTACATTCTTTTGTTGACAAGTAGTTCTTGCCGTTCTTGGTGGTTTGATAATAGATTACTTGAGTTATTGCCTTATTGGGTGGCGCGATGCTCTAATATTCCCAAAAATATAAATAAAAGGTTCTTTTTTTCATGTATTAAAATTCTAATTCTAAACATGTAATAAAAACTGTATCTTGCTTTTGTTAGTTGTATTTTTACGTCCAAATTTCCGGCAGTTGTATGTTTACATCAAAATTTCCGGCAGGTTTATAAGTTAAGGGAGCTGATTTTTTGTCATAAAGATTACATTTTTTCCACTTGACAATTATACACTTTATTTTTTTTACACTTACCAAATATCTTAAAAGACCTAATACGAGTTCGAAAAAAAAGGTCTTACCCTTATTATAAATTTTTATTTAAATAAAAAAATGTATAATATATAATAAAAAAAGTTAGGTCCCTGCCAACTTTGCTCTCTCTCAACGCCCCATGTAAAAAAATCCACCTTTTCTTGAAGTTAATATTTATTTTGAGATACCTAATTCTTTAAACCAAAGAGAACAAGGGAATCGTTTGGGTTTGTTTTGAATTGGAAAGCTTTTAGGGGTTTCTTCGTGGAATTTTCTGTAGTTTTTTAACGAGTTTTCAAGAAAAGCTTTTACATCTATGCACAGTTTGATGACGGTTTGATAGAGGGAAAAGAAGAACACATCCCCAATAAAAAACGATAGTCATTGATCATATGTGTGTCAATGTGTAAAACAATGCATATACTTAAAAAATACGTGTTTAATAATAAAATATTCAGTATATTTGTACATATATAAAAGGGTGTAACAACACAATAACTCGGTTTGAAGTTTGAACATAAACCGTACTTTTTGTATGAAATGATGTAAATTTAGCACGAATAACATTAGCTAAAAAATATTATATTACCTTTTTTATATTACAAAAATATTAAAATCTTATAATTTTTTTAAACTTATATAAATTTTCAATTTTTATTTTTATTTTTATTACCATTTTACAAATCTGACTTTTGTTTATTAGAATAACTGTATAAATTATATTATTAATAGTTATACATATAGTTTAATATGTCAAACTTTTTAATTTTATTAGTTATATTATTGTGTTTTAGATTATTAAAAAGTATTTAAAATTTTAATATATTCAAAACATAAAAATTAAATTTATAATATACGATTAATTAATATTTCAATATACAAGTAAAAATTAGCTTATTAAAAATATAATATACAATTACATTAACTATAACTTTATAAAATCAAACTTTACAATTGAGTAAATTATACGAATGATCCTTTAACTTTACAGTTTTTCCGTGAAACGGTCACTTTTTTTTTCCTGAGATGGTCCTGATGGAGCAAACATTTCACACAAATGGTCCATACTATCATACGTGGATGTTCGTTAGATGGATCCGTTAAATTGAAAATTTTTTTATAAGGACTATTTCTATCATTTTATAAAATTTGCTTAAGGATTATTTGTGAAATTTTTGACAAGGACCATCCGAAATATTATAATTTTAGTCACTAACTTTTTTTCTTTTTATATTTTGGGTCATCTTTTTTTTACAACTTTCTTATTATATATTTTTTAGATATAAAAATAATTTTTGTTGTCTAGATTTTATCTAAAATATTTAAATTACAATACATAAATAAATATTTTCATTTTATATTTTTTATCTAAAAATATTTGAAGCGTAATGACATCATTTTATTACTTTTTAATTTTTAAGATTTATTTTCATTTATCTTATACAAATATATTTATTTTATGAAAAAAAACAGGATTTGTTATTGTAAAAATATGTTATTATAGAAATAATAGTATGTTGCTATTTTATTTTAAAAATATAAATACGTGGTTTTGAATTAAAGATAAAAATATATTTCGGTTTTAATTTCATAATATAAATACAATAAACTTTATATTGCTTCGATATAAAATTTTAAAAAGTTATTTAGTTTTATCAAATTTTAAATATATTCCTTAATAAGACATAAATTTTTCAAAGCAAAATAAAAAAAAATGTCTAAAAGCTCTATGCTACTCTAAATGCTAAGATAATTAATTATATAAATAATATAACATTAATTCCATTAGATTTTAGACTATAACTTTCAACCATTTTCCTTTTTAATTGTTCAAATGTGGTTATACAGATCTAGCCACCACGTTTCACCTTTGTGGTGATAAAATTGTTGGTAAAATATACAAACTATCATCTTAAACTGTTATTAATACACAAATTCCCACCTACTATTGCTATTATTGTATCTACCTAACACATCTCTTGATGAATTCGCCTGAATTCCGACCTATCACCTTATTTAACTTGTATATAAACATATTAAACCAATAGCATAATTCACACAAAAGCTACAACGAGTCATTATTCGACAGATTAACTCAAAAGCTTAAATTTCTCATTAACTCTTTAAATGTTTTTGGAAAGTGATTCGTACACAACAATTTATGCATTATAGAGTTATACAATACAATACTTTAACACATAAAATATTGTGTACGGAAAAAAAATGTTGGGAAGTTTAGGGTTCGTGGTGGAGATTTGGATACTAACTTGGATCGTGATATCATTTTCCGAACTGATATTTCTACCCTATGCATGGGTTACAAGAAATTCAGCCTAGGATAATCCAAGTGGACATTTATGTTTCTAGGCACAAAAGACGTAAGTCAATATGCTAGAGGATTCTGTGAAAGTCTGATGAAAACGAGAGCTTAAGATCGTCCCTCTTCTATAGAGGAAGAGCTGTTTATATATTAAACACGATTAGGGTTTCATCAGAGTTGGGCCGTCATTAGTTGCTTTGGAAGCAAGTAATGTTAATGCGGATTTAATGAGGATTTAGGGTTACCAAAAACTAATGACTTTCGTTAGTTTTACCATAATCACCCTCAAGAAATTGAATTTTCCATTATGTTAATCTGGATTTAATGAGGATTTAGGCGCTGCCACAAACCCCGCGGGGGCTCTGCTCCTCAACCCCGCCTGCTGACCTGGCAGCGGGACCCCATCCAGGGGATCTGCCCCTTGGACGCCGCTGGGGGGGCTGCCCCTAGACCCCGCCAAAGGGGTGCTGTCCCTTTGGAAACCCCGGACACGGGGGCGCTACCCCCGATCCCCGATTAGTCGTTAAATCGGCTTCTGATTCGATGTTATACATGTGTGCATTCCGCACAACCCCATACATATATTAGAGTACAAATCATGAAGCCCATTAGCTCACACGTTGGTTCCAGTTACTTAAAATGACATGGTGACACTAAAATCACCAACAAAAAAATGTTGTGTACAAATCAGTTCCCAATGTCTTTCCAACGGTGTAAAATTGCCCTTGACTTTGATCGCCCTTCAAGCTTCGCCAAAACGAGTTCTGGCCCTAGGCCATGCATGAGGTAATGAAGAATGTTGTACTGGTTAGAGAATCAAAGTATAAAAAGACAAAAGCTACTTGTAAGTGAATTAGATAAGAAACAAAAGGATGGTATAGCAACTATTGAAGAAAAAAAGTATATAATTAACAAAAGGGAAATCCATGGTGCTGAATTGTGGATAAGAAAAGTTTGATGTACTGTTGGCGTAACAGAGTCAAAATTTTATATGGTGGACGATCTGAATGGAGTGAAAGCATGTGTTTATGGAGAGAAGAAAATTTTCTTGAGTTTCTCTTCAAAAAAGGTTAAAAGATATGTAATTTTGTACGTAAGAAACTATTTAATGATCCTTTCTATAAATGAAATATGTGTAGATACTTTTGGTTCATTTAAGTCTCCGTTCCCCGAGTTCAACTTAACGAGAGAAAAAAAATGAAATGAATGGAAATAAGAAGAATAAAAATAAATTGGTGTTTCCGAGTTTCATTAAAGGAAAGAAGCGAGGTGAAATAGAATGACCACTTTCCTTCTGATTTGGAATGATTTGGAAAGAAAGAAAAATATTATTAATTTTCCTTCCACTTCTCTCTAACTCGGGAACACAAAAGAAAATTTTGTTTTCTTTTCATTTCTCTTATATCTCCTGACTTTCTTTTCGTTTCTTTTCATTTAGGTGTTGAACGGTGTATATGTTAAACCAACCCAAAATTCAACATTAGCAAACCAACCCAAAATTCAACGTTAACATAAGTAAAAAACGGAGATAAAAAATGTTAAAAATAACTAACTATGTATTTCATTTGTTATTTTTAGATGAACTTAGTTTTTTACATTTTTAGGGAATAATTTTTTCAAAATTGTCTAATTTTAGCCATTATCTACTTACATGGCTAAAGACGATTTTGGAAAGTTTAAATGGCTATAACTCTTATCTACTTACATGGTTCGGTTTATAATACAAAACCGAACCGAACCACTAATTCAAACCCATTATGTCGGTTTTCATTTTTTGGTTCCGTTTTTACTCATCCGTAGATAAAATACATCATCATGTGGGTATAGAACACAATAACCCTTAAGGCTATACCAATCTTTTCTATAGATAAATAGATAAATGCTATCACTAATAAACTTTACTTATTTTCCTATCCTAATAATACATATTTTGTCTTCTTCTAAAATGACAGAGCTACTTGAAAGAATCAGGTCATAAATTTTAAAAGTTAAAATGAGTCGAAAAAGACGAAGTGATAAAAATTATCGTCCTTCTATCAATCGATCATATGTTCCCACGTATCCTATTAGTTACATTTTTATGTTAAGAAAAAAATCCAATATGTTTCGAATAAAAATTCTTGGGTTTACGGCCGTAAACAGGCGTACGGCCGTAAACTCACAGCTAGACTACCAAAAAAGCGTATTTAAACAAAAGAACCTATTACAGTGAAAGCCTAGACCAAACCATTGATTAGACCCTTCAATCTCACCAGGTTTCCCAACTCAGTTTGTATGCATCACATATATCAAGATTTAAGCTACTGGAACTTGATTAAGATGCTGAGTGATTAAGAGAAAGTCTGTATTGGTGTTTAGGACCATTAGGTCTCTACACTGTAACTATGTATCTATATTGATTATGACATCCTTATGATTTTATTTGAGGAAATATTCTTCTCAAAAGATTTTTATGTATTGGTATTTTCCGCAATTAAAGTATCATGATTTTTTTAAAGAGTAAAGAAAGTTCTTTTTGGTTATGAAATTATGAGAGGATGTCATAGATGTTATGTTGCAATACTCTGATTTTGATTCCGTGTTGTGAAACTTTTATTTTTATTGTGTTTGACTTTTATGAAAATGCCTTTTATTTCTCTTTTAAAAATGAAAAATTTACCATGGTTTTTTGGACGTTACATCCGATGTGCAAGAAGGATTACACTGAAGCATATGGGCACATTCAAGGATCTCGGAGGCATGCTTTTTCTCTGAGAGAAAAAGACCCAATGGCATGCATTTAGTAGAGATGCCCGAAAAATAATTAAGTGCGCCCAGGTCAGTAATCGAAAACTCATGGTTGAGCTAAGCAATGATCGATTGTGGTAGAGTTGTAGAGGATGTTGTTTGTAAGAATCGAGATTTTTGAACATTTGTGATGTAGAATTTTACTTTGTTTGTCAAGGGCATTTTGGTCCTTTGGTGATATTTACATTTGTAGAATGTTATTAGATGTATTATATGTGTTTATCTTATGTTTTGGAGTTATGAGAATGTGGTATAATTATTAAAGAATGGAATGAAATTTAGAGATATAAGTTTGGTATTGAAATGCATTGAAAATGGAATAAAAAGGTTGTTTCAAGCTCCACCACAACACGGTGAGAGGCATGTCGTGATGTGGTGGCGAAGTGGTGATTTGGGTATTTTTCCTTTATAAGTCGTAAGCAACGTACTTTGCACCGCGACATTGTGTATGGGCACCACACTGTGGTGGGTAAAGTAGGTTACTATGGGGGAATGGTCACCGTGATGCAAAAAAGGATCAACTGCGTGTTCATTTGTTCAAAAAAGATCCCCATTTCTTTGAGAGCAAAGGTATGGCAATCTTGCGGTTGAAGAAGGACCAAGAGGCGATTTAGCTTGCCAGAGGCTAGGTTTAAACACCCCAAGCCCCTAAGGTAGTCTTCTTCTTAATTCTTAAGCATTTTAGGACTTTAATGGTGAATTTCGAGTTTGAGTTTCTTATGCAAGATTTCTTCAAGTAAACATGTTATTAATATATGACTAAGTGTTTGAAAGCTTAATCCATGATTTTTACGGAGTTTTAACGGTTAAATCCATGTTTTGATTCTAGGGTTTGAAACCCTAGAAATGGAAAATGATGGATAGGTGTTTATGTAGTATAATCTAGTTAGATTAGGTGTATAAAAGCTTGAATGGAGTAGTTTATCAAGTATTTGGACAAATGATTGTCAAGTTAGAGTTTTACCTGATATATGAGTTTTTGGCTAAAATCTCTAATGATGTCTTAATGGATTAAGACATATGTAAAGGGCTAAATGTTTGTGAATGGCCTAGGTTTTGGCAAAGAAGAAGAAGTTTGAGCCCTTCAAGAGGAGCATTTGAGAAGTTGGAAGTAGGTTGTTATTCCACTACAAGAAGTAAGTTATACTATCCTTTTAGAGTATGATAATGTGAAGTAGATTCATGTTAACGCATGTGGACATGTGTATGTGATTGTAGATTACATAATTGTTATATTTTGATATGTTGGTTAAATTATGTTATGCTTTTATAATATTATGTGCATGTGTATGTAATGCATAAGAATAAGGGATCCATAGGAAATAATGTGCTTAGAGTCTTGTATGGAAACAACAAAGATGATGTCACACAATCCTAACCAACAACTAACATTATTAAGCAGCCCTACGGACAATCCAAACTGCCTAGGTGGCACTGGAGTCAGCTCGGACCGCCATGCAATGTTCCAAAGGCAGCTTGCAGAGCAGCTCACAATGTCACAACTTGGCGGTCTTCCATTTTCCATTTCAACTATTTCACTTTGAGAGTCCATATCATAGATGGTAGGCACCATTTTCCAGTTCGATTTGGATGTGTAACCTGGCCCGACCTAGATGGTGGGCAACCCGGGCGGTCGTCCAAGACCCTTGTCTCTAAGGGGACCAAAATTTCTAAAATATATGGTGTGTATATAAAAAAAGAAGAAAATTAACTTATCTAAAAATGTTAGAAGACATTTTTTTCTTTAAAATAGTTGTTTTGTAATGTTGTGACCGTATTTGTGTTTTTAAATAGTAATAGTAAATTTTATAACGTTTGTCTATTTTCGATGTAATTTTTATTATATTTATATCTTTAGGGCTTTTTTTTTGTCATGGACCACCATATATTTGCACTAACCCTCCATGTAACATATTATTTGGGAGAAGGAGAACGGACCCAATTAATATATTAATGAAATGGATAAAGTATCCAGATTTCCATGCATTCAAAGTTTGCGAAAATCATATTTTCTAATTAGGAACAATCATGTTTTTTTAACATAAAAACACCCATCAATTATACTAAAATAAAAATAAAAATAAAATATTTCAAGTACATATTACAAAAATTATTCAATGGAATATTAATATTCTCGTTCAGTAAAACTACTATAGTACTATATGTAAAGCATATGAAGATCGCTTGGCCACGTATTCTTAGTCAAAGACTGTAACTTCAATAAATCTTCCTTGCCCCTATCGACACGCTCATTTTTACTTAGTACAAATAGATAAAACAAGTTTTTTACATTTTCTATCGTAATTCTTCTTGGAAAAAACCAATCAATAACAATCTCGATACGTGTCTTGTACAAAACAAGAAATTTAACTTTTGCTTGAGTTAACTTAAACAAAAAAACAATTCCGAACTTCTCTTTGTAATGGGGAAAAGGTTAAAAATAGAAAACAGATAAAAGCTTCTCACAAATAATTAAGGCTATAAATAAACAAAGTTAGATTGATATATAAATTAATAAGATTCGGTATTATATGTGCATCAGTTACGTTTGTTCTTGATCATGGATCGATGCATCCAATTATTGGTCATTTCGTATTGCATAAAAATATAACAAAATCAAGTTTAAAATAAATATAAAAATAAATGATTGGGTAGTTAATTTAAAAAGTTATGGAAAAGTGAGTTCATGAGGAATATTTTATATGATGAAAGTGAAATACTGAGTCATAGCAAGGTCGAAAAGGTGGAATCTTGTTTAGAAAATAACATATCTTTACATGTCTTCCAAGGGACACTTTTTTTGACATCATTTTTATTTTTTGAAACTATACTTTTATTGTTGTATATTTTGTACAACAATTATTTGCTAAATTATGTATGATAATTATTTGCCATATGTAATAATATTATTATATTGTCATAACTGTTTCAATTCATTTATCTTTTCAGCTATTATACATTTTAGTAATTTAAATTAAAGTTAAGAAAATATACTAAATCAATAAATATAAAATGTTATATTCCTGACTAAACATAATCCGTTAATTACTTAGCATTTTTTGTGATGTTGCGGGCAGAATGTAATAATTTCTTTTTTCTATAAAAAAAAGTTGTATATTATACTAAATGTTAAAATATTTTTTGGACTTGTATATGTTTAAAAAAACTATAAATAGAATGGATAAATGATATATACTATAAATAATTAAAATAAACGTATTGGGTGTCAAATGTCAATGTCAGTGGAGGCCCGTATTGTAACTTTTGGAAAATGGTGAGGTCCAGTCTGACAAGTATCCTAAGATTAGGGATGAAAGTGAAATTATAGAACAGTGATTTCTTTGTAATGGGACGTAGAATACGATGTCCAAAAACAAGGGGCGGCAAAGGATCCAAAAAGAGCCACACGCAATCGAACCCCCTCATCCACCCATGCTCGCGGAGACACGGAGCCGCTCCTGCCCAACACCTTTGGAACACCACCATCACCACACACACTCACACATCTCAAGGTCAAAACCCAAATCTTAACCATGGTTACTTACCCCTCAACCCAACCATACCCCACCAACTATGTTACTACCCACAACCGATTTATTATTATTTTTTTTTAACATATTTTCTTTATATATCCATGTAAAATTTAATTAGTATTTAAATATGCAATAATAAAAGAATGAATGAAATGGAACGTGATATTGGAATGAATAAATAATGTGTGTTCGACACGTCGGAATGGAATTTAGTCAATTTACCAAAACTTTTTATTTTAACAAAAAAAGTTTGATCATTTTACTTTTAAAAAAAATCTTGTTTAAATTGAACTTGAATATAACCGCAAGTTAACATGCAAACCAAATAATCATGCAAAATAGAATATTTTGGGAAAGTTCGTAGTTTTAGTATTTTTTTTATCTAAATTAAAACATCGTCAAAACTTATAGGTCTTTTATAAGATTCACATTTATCTAAATATTTTTTAAGGAAAAATATTCAAAAAAGTCATTTATTATAGTCGAGTTTATGAATAATTATCAAACTAAATTTATTTACACAAAAAATCACATGATTCCGGCTAAAAGTTCCGCAAAAACATTTTTTGGCCGGTTTTGCAAATGTAGCCGATATCCCATATTTTTTCATTAATTTTGTCAAAATATTGACATTTTTGTAAAGATTGCCCTATTTTACAATAACAAAAATATTGAGATTTTTTTGAGGTTACTTTTGAATTAATGTATATTATTATTAACAAATCATTTATAGACGTACCACACCTTTTATATTATAAACAAAGGAAATAGACTTGCTAATTTTTAGGATTGAAATTTTGGACTAAGTACTCTCTTATTGCTTGATGACATCTTCAAACTCCATACGTTCATTCTATGCATCGTTGTGAGTATCATGATCAGATGAACTCTGTAGGTATCCCTATGATGTTTGTCTTTCTTTTATCAAAGCAGTATGTTGATTTCGAAGGCCATGTGCTAAAATTAAAAATGAGCCAATCTTTTTTATATAACAAAAAATCATTAATACTACCATAAGTCAAGATTCGTACATTGATTAGCAAAGTGACCCTCTTTTTGATAACGTTGGCAATGAGGAGGTCGTCTATAGCGACCCTGACCACGTCCTCGAGAATTTGACCCTGACCGAGACTATTCATAGAAAAAGCCGCAACAGGAGTTGAAGTGGTAGAACCATGCAAATATTTCAAAAACAATTCATGACTTGTGGCTTGTGAGATAAGATCGCGAAATACCAGACCCGGTTTAGAGGCCCGTATGCCAGTAGAAAACGTTTCAAATGAAGCACCCAATCCACACAATAACCAGTGAATTTGGTCAATCTCCTCTACTGGTTGGCCAATTGCTCCAAGTTGATCGCATAAACCTTTAAAAGTACGATTAAATTCAGAGACTAATAAGGTACCTTTGTTGAGTTGTCGAAGCTAATCACATCAACTTTGAACTCATTCAACGGGAAAACCACTATAAGCTGACTGAAGTGCATACCATATTTGGGCAACAATAGATAAGCCAAGAACTTCAGAGATAGATTCTTCAGAGAGAGACGAGAGGAGAAGAATTACAGCTTGTTGATCAACTTCATACCATGAAATGTAAGTAGGGTTGGCGGTAGGTTTGTCCTCAGCAATAATTATCTTGGCAGGTGGTATAACAGACCCATCAGCATGATTCATTACCTTCTGATAAGATAAGAGGGGAATCATCTGATTTCTCCATAACAGGTAATTAGAGGAATTGAGTTTGGTGATCATGTGGAGAATCGTAGACATGGGTAGATTTTCCATCAGAAGAAGACTGAGAAGAAGACATGTTGAATTGAGCGATTGACGAAAAAGAAAAAAAAGAAAACATGGTGTGGCTATGGTTGTGTAACCGTCATCCAAGTATGAATCATCTTTCCTATATTTTCTTTAAAAAGGGTGCCCACGACGTGGTAAAGCATCACCACGACGTGACGTTTCAGTTTGTATCGTAGGATTTAAATGACTCGCCACGACGTGGCAGGTGTTTTAAGTGAAACCCCTAATCTTGGGTCTTGGATCCTATATAAGGAACATTTAGGCTAGGGTTTCAACCTCCATCTCCATCCCAACCTCAAAAACCCAAACCCTAGCCTTCGTTGAAGTTGTGAGCTCATTCTTGGTGCTTTTTGGTGATTTTAGAAGGAGAATGAAGCTTTTGTGAGGTGGTTATGTGGCAATCATCATTTCTTTAGCTAAGCTCATCTCTTGGACCGTGGAGAGTGCCCAATACTCAACCTTTTCTTGCCATGTTGCTAGATCTCCTGTTTTGTCCTATTTTTCCATGATTTAAATGGACTTAAGTGATAGGATCTCATAAAGTTTGCAACTTTATGAATCTTCATGTCAAAATGATCAAGTAGTGTCTTGGATTTGGATTATAATCAAGTTTTGGTGTCATTCATGGGATTTTAGTCATTAAACCCTATATTTGCCCTAAAATGGAAAAAGGATTTTTTGGACATGCAAGTCCATAAAGCCACAATTTTTAAGGTCACTTTAGAGTGTGAAACCATTCTGGAAACTTTAGAGGTGCAACTAGGGGTGCAAACGAGCCGAGCCGAGCCCGAGCCTGGTCAGGCTCGACTCGGGATCGTTTAAGTTATACGAGGCTCGAGCTCGAGCTCGGCTCGATTCGAGCTTCTTGTACTGAGCTCGGCTCGAGCTCGTAAATAATTATACAAGCTCGACTCGGGCTCGGGCTCGGCTCGTTTTTTTGTCTGACGTGTCTAAATAAGCTTAAGCTCGGCTTAAGCTCGTTTACTAATACCCTAAATCCCTAATCCCGAAATATGTTTTTATTTTAATATATAAAAATAATAATAAATTATATTATATAAAGGCTCGTTTAGGCTCGCGAGCCTAATCGAGCTTAGTGACATGGGCTCGAGCTCGAGCTCGTTTAATAAACAAGCTTAATATTAAGCTTGAGCTCGGCTCGGGCACGGTTAAAATCGATTTCGAGTCGAGCTTTTAACGATCCGATCCCGAGTAGCTCACGAGTAGCTTGGCTCGTTTGCACCCCTAGGTGCAACTCTAAGGATTTGGTGCTTAATGAGAATCTTGATGCATTAAGTCACCATTAGGGGTTGGGTTTGGGAGTTTGGCTTAGGGAAGGGTTTGAGGGTTAAAGTTGGAAACTTTACTCATTAAGACCATGGGAAGGACCAGATCTGAGCCTTGGAGTTTTTATAGTTGAAGGAAAAATGACTTAATGGGTTAAGTTGTCCAGACGCATCACCACAGTGTGGTTGAGGTCACCACGGCATGGTGACTTGGACAAGACCCGCCTGTTTTGTGAGACGCCTTATAGCCTAGGAGGATTGGATGCTATGTATTACTTGGGATTGATATTGGCTCAGTTAATTGCTAAGTGTATGTTTTCAAAGTTGTATATGCCTAGGATTATATAGGCATATAATGATTGATTTGGCCTCATTTCTTGTTCCTTGTTTAGTTGTGGACTTAGGGTAGAATTATCATTTGACAGTATATATGATCCCATTTTGTGTATAACTTACATGCATAAGGCAACCATCAGTGTTGATTGAGGTTCTTGGTATTGCGAGTGGTGGGAGTTGAGGATTCCTAGGAAAGTCTAGGATGTTTATGTTGTGTAGCATATGAAAGTGTGGTGACTTAGAGGAATCAAGATGACTCTTGAGGAGGGTTGTAACGACCCAATTTTCAAAAGAAAATTTTCATTTTTGATTAACCGAATTACTTTCCACAAACCATGAAATCCCAAATATAATTGTTTCTAAAATTCATATCAAATACAATTTTATTTCAAATCATCAAAGTGTCCCATAAAAACGCCCGAGAGGGAGTGCACGCCGCATCATCAAGCCTTGCCCTTGCCCTTGGGCTCAAATGTACCTGAAACAAATTCACAAATTGTAAGCTAATGCTTATTGAGTCCCCCAAAGCATACCCACACACAATCCACAATCTACATATCATTTTAGCTATAAAGCTACATATATCACATAAGTCATGCATATAAACATATAGGGATGTCGTGGAAACCTTCCAAGGTCTTACACCAAGTGCCACGGGAAACCCCCACGTGGTCTTTACTCTTTACTAGCTGCCACTGGAACCCCCACGTGGTCTTGGCTAATTTCCGCGGGAACCTCCACGCGGTCTACACTAATCATGGAAATAACATACGAGCTAAACAAGTAAACATACTAGGAAGCCGTGGAAACCCTCCAAGGACTTATACTAAATGCCATAGGAACCTCCTCATTGTCTAAATATACTGCCACGGGAACCCCCCGGGGACTTCCATACAAATGTCCTAGCGACAGATCACATAATCAACTATTAATCCATATAACATCAAATGGGCCTCCCTTGGTGCCTTAGACCCACTTGTATGGTGAGAAGACTCACCTCTGTCTCCTGAATCCGAAAGATGCTCTCCTAACAGTCCGTAACCACTCGTGCTGAACAATAATACCATTAACCCAAGTTAAGGCCAGATATAATCCAAATTAAAGGACCAAAACCCCAAGTCCTTTTACAATGGCCCAAAAGTCTTCCTTTGCTAATGGGCCCAAAGTCCATGTTCAAATCATTAATGGGCATCATGGCCCAATAAAGCCCAACCATAGGAAGCATGGCCCAAAAAATAAAAGTTGACCCACTAACTCTAAAACGTGACCAAGCCCAATGACTAATTATGACCCAAAGGCTTACAAGCCCAAAATAAGTCCGAGTCCATCTGATGTGTGTACGCCTTGCATACTACCCTGGTATGCGCAGCGTACTGAGTCCCTGAGTCATACACGTTGCGTACTCTAAGTTACGCCTATCGTGTAAACAGATTAAGCACATTTTCCATTAAGTGCTAAATACTCGATGTTCTAACATCCAGTATCAGATCTGAGTTCATTAAGACGTCTTAGGGCATAAAGTTGGCAACTTTATTCCCTTGCATGCTATATGGGACATAAAAGCTTCATTCTTCACATTAGGACTTCATTTAAAGCTTCAAACTCATGCATGAGTCTAGATACTCTTCAAGCTAGCACCTTTATGCATCTAACATGCTCACAAGGTTCAGATCTAACCATTTCAGTCTCTGGAGTTGCTTAACTCTCAAGAAGAGGTCCAAAAATAACTAAAAGGGACAATATAGAAAAACCTAGCTAGATCTAATGAATAAGATGGAAAGACCAAATCTTTATAACTACAGAAGCTCTTAAAGGTGAACTAGCTAGATGCATATTCTTGAAGCCCAATGCCACTCCAAGCTTGCTTAGCACTTCCTTCTTCTTGAATGAACTCTAAAATGGCCATAAATACACTCCTTAAGCTTAAAAACACTCTCACAAGGTATCTCTAGTGTAGAAGGGAAAAATAAGATTGTGGAGGCTGATTAGGGTTTGGTCCAAGAGGCTTAAGGGTGTTTAAATAGGTGTCAAATCTAAGAATTAAGGTTTTGGCTCTATGTTGCGTATGCCCCGCGTATCTATACGTACGCCCAGCGTACGCGGCTACCCTCTGCGTTCATGCATCCTTGGTACACTAAGTGTAGTCCTGGAGTACGCCCCGCGTACTAAGGGACCTTTTATGCCATCTTTTCCATTTCTAGGATCTTAAGAGTAATACCGACTTTAGAGTGTTACAAGGGTATAGACTGGTGTGAAAGGTAATATTGGATCGGTACTACTAGAATCACAAGATCTGTACCTGAGACGAGAGCGGACCTGGAGACTCTAAGGAGACCTATATGGGGAGATACCCCCCCCCCCCCCATCGAGTCTTATGTTGATTGTTTATATGTTTGTGTTTCAGTTTGAGCATGGTGATGATTACTCAAGGAGGTTTTGGCTTTGGTTCAGGTTCAGGTTTTGGCTCCAGCACATAACCGATTGATGAGAGGTTACGCAGGTTTATTGCGGCTGAGGTTACTAGCGATATCTTAGATGCTACTCATATGATGTTCGATACCATAAAGGAAGGGATTATGGAGTTGATGGAAGAGAAGCTCAGGTCTTTTTGATCCGAGATTGTTGCAGGTCAGATAGGATCCCAAACTCCCTCATTTTGGGAGTTCAAGGCCTGTGGAGCCCTTGAGTTCATTGAGGTTAAGGACCCTATCACTAGCCGAAGCTGGATCGTTGATATGGAGAATGCTCAGCGGATGAGTTTTTTACCTAAGGGGGCATAGGTGGGGTTTACATCATGCATACTGAGGGACCGAGCACAAGACGGATGGGATGAGGTTGGCCGAGCTGTAGGGTCAACGACAGTGGTAGTTATGACCTGGGAGGATTTTGTTTCAAGGTTCCAAAGGGAGTTTGCACCAATTATCAAGATACAACAACTGGCGAGGGAGTTCCAGTACCTTCGCCAACCTATTGAGACTGTGGCGGAAATTACCGCCAAATTCATGGAGAGGGCACTGTTGGTTTCACAGTATGATGTGGATGAGGAGATGAAGAAGACGAGATACAATGATATGATGAAAGATGATATCAGGTAGTCTGTGAGCTTCTCGGGGTGCAAGACCCTGAATGACATGATCGAGAAGGTTCATAAGCGGGAGATTGAGTCAGAGCTTCAGATGAAGCACAAACCGGACTAGGTACATGCATCATTGTGCCAGTCTAACAAGACCTCTGATTCACACACCAGAGGCGAGTAGGGTCAGGGACTTTACGGAAGTGTGGCAAGCCACATAGTGGGGCATGTCAAGTGACGAGTTTTGGATGTTTTAGTTATGGTAAGCTGAGCCACATGAGTATGGACTGCCCTAGGGGTGCTCTGATTTGCTTCCATTGCAATCAAATTGGCCATAAAAAAGCCGATTGTCCGAGACAGTCTGGAGGACCAGTGGCGTCGCCTGCGCCAGCCACCTTGAAGATTACTGATGGCCTCCAAGGCAAGGCGGAGACACCTGTGGTGAAGAGCATGGTATTTCAGCTGACCGCCTATGAGGCTCGTGTATCACCAGATATTGTTACGGGTATGTGACTTATTTCTATCTTTTGTTTCTTTCCTTATTTATGCTCATGATTATATTTAATCTTGTATAGGGACCTTTTTAGTCAATAATATGACTGCTCATGTTCTGTTTGATTCGGGTGCTACCCAATCCTTTGTATCTCTTGCACTAAGCAAGACATTTTGTGATGCTCCCGGACTCTAGATTTCCTATTGGAGTTTGAGACTATGGATGACTGTACTGTGAGTGCTTTGAGGGTCCATCGTGGGTGTGTCTTGAATTTGTTTAGTGAGAAATACTCTATTGATTTGGTGCCGATTCCTCTGCGAGGATCGAAGGTTATCATCAAGATGGATTGGTTGGTACCCAATGGGGCCATGATTGATTGTGAGTGATAAATAGTGAGATTTCAAACCCCAAGTAGGGGATAACTGGTTATTCCTGGCGAGGGAGCTTCGTATGGACTGACTCTCTTTTCAGCTACGAGGGCCAGGAGATATCTTCAGTAGGTTTGTTCTGGGTTTCTAGCTTATGTTGCAGACACTCGAGTTAAGGGCATGACGGAGTTGAGAGGGGTGCATATCGTTTGGGATTTCCCCGATGTATTTCCTGAGGATTTTCTAGGAGTGCCTCCCTAGAGGCAGGTTAAGTTTCAGATTGATCTGATTCCTGGCGCGACTCCAATAGCCAAGACACCATATTGCTTGGCACCACCATAGATGTAGGAGTTGTCTACGCAACTTTAAGAGCTGCTAAACAATGGATTTATTTGGCCGAGTAACTCACCTTGGGGAGCACCGATCCTATTCGTGAAAAAAAAGGACGGTTCACACAGGATGTGCATTGACTATCAGGAGTTGAATAAGTTAACGGTGAAGAACCGTTACCCACTCCCAAGTATGTGTGATTTATTTGACCAACTTCAAGGTGTATCTTAGTTTTTCAAGAATTATTTGCGATCAAGTTACCATCACCTGACGGTTAGGGATGATGATGCGCAGAAGACAACCTTCGGGACTCGCTATGGTCATTAAGAGTTCATGTTGGTGCCTTTCGGGCTCACCAATGCACCGACAATGTTCATGGATATCATGAACCGGGTTTGCAGGCCGATGCTAGATCGATCAGTGATAGTATTAATAGATGATATTCTGGTCTACTCCAAGACCAAGGAGCAGCATGAAGAGCATTTGCGAGAGATGTTAAAGACCCTAAGAGGGAGAGGTTTTATGTCAAATTCTCTAAATGTGAGTTTTGGTTATGTGAGGTGCAATTCTTGGGGCACATCTTCAACCATAGGGGTATATTGGTCAGCCCGACCAAGATCGAGGCTGTGATGCGATGGGAGGTCTTGATGACCCCATCTGAGATTTGGAGCTTCCTTGGCCTCACAGGGTATTATTGGAGATTTATCTAGGATTTCTCCAAGATTGCAGTGCCTTTGACCCACTTGACGAAGAAGAATGTGGTTTTTCGGTGGGGGCCTAATCAACAGTTGGCTTTTGAGACTCTGAGGCATAGATTGTGTGAGGCCCCGATTCTTGTGCTTCCCAATGGATTGGATATTTTTTGGTTTATTGTGATGTCTCTATTTTAGGTTTGGTAGTTGTCCTTATGTAGAGGGGTCATGTGATTGCTTACATTTTGAGGCAGTTTAAGCCTTATGAGGTGAATTATCCTACATATGATTTGGAGTTAGGGGCTATGGGTTTTGCCCTCAAGATTTGGAGGCACCATTTATATGGGGTTAAGTGTACTATTTACATTGAACACAAAAGTTTGAGGTACTTGATGGATCAACCAAATTTGAATATGCGGCAGAGGAGGTGGTTGGATGTGGTTAAGGACTATGATTGTAAGATTCTGTACCACCCTGGGATGGCCAATGTGGTGGCCTATGCCTTGAGCCGCAAGACATTAGGTGCTCCTATCAGAGATTTTTGTTGAGGATGGTTGTTACTTTGCATTTGTTGGATTTGATAAAAAAGGCTTAGGTGGAGGGACTGAAAAAGGAGATTTGGAAAGCCGAAAAAATCAGAGGCCAAATTCCTTTATTTTCCAGAGATAGTTGGGGGTTGTTGGCTCAGTGTGGTAGAGTCTAGGTTTCGACTATTGGTGGGGTGAGACAGACTGTTCTGGAGGAGGCACATAAGTCAAAGTTCTCAATCCATCTGGGGGCCACAAATATGTATCGAGATCTGAAGTTGAGTTATTGGTGGCCCTGTATGAAGAGAGAAATTGCATGGTTTGTTGAGCAGTGCCTGACTTGCAGGAAAGTCAAGGCCGAACAGCAGAGACCCTACAACAAGATGCAGTCGTTACCCATTCCCATGTGGAAGTGGAGACAAATTACCATGGATATCATCACAAAGCTGCCAAGGATGACACGTGGAATTATGTTTGGTTCATTATGGATAGGTTGACCAAGAGTGCTCATTTCATACCGATTTCTGAGAGTATATCTGCTGAGAAGCTAGCCGAAATCTATATTCAGGGGGTGGTGGAGTGCCAGTTTTAGTGGTTTCGGACCGGGATGTTCATTTTACTTCCATATTTTGGGGGAAGTTTCATGAGGAGTTGGGTACTCAGTTGCATTTTAGTACAACATACCACCCCCAAACCGATGGTCAAAGCGAGCGAACGATTTAGATGCTCGAAGATATGCTTCACGCATGTGTTTTAGATTTTGGAGGAAGATGGGATACTTATCTCCCACTGTGACATCCTCATTTTCACGGCCAGAAAAGACCGATTTTGTTTATGCTTTATAAAAATCAGAGTATCTCTTTTAATAAAAAATGTTGCGGAATTTGTTCCCAGAAAAACACGATAAATACGTTATCAAAACATTTTCGAAGAAACGTATTTTATTTATGTTAAAACGTTTGGGATGTCATCGTCAATACATAAACATAAGCATAAACAGAACTTACAATTATTTACACTAGTGATCTACATCTCTTTAAATCTCTCAGTGTAATGTCACTTCATATCGATACCTGTGATATAAATAAACTGAGTGGGTCAGGTTGAGAAACCTGGTGAGCACATAGGGTTTTCAACCCACAATAATATAATTATTATTTTTAAACATCAAACAATCAACCCAATTACCCATTCCCGTTATCCTCACATTACGTCCCTAAAACATCTAACACAAGGGACCTACCCTAAGGATTATCATTGGGGCGGACACTACTGCTAAGGGGATTCCTTGGCAATGAAAGTCCTAAAGGCAACCATGTGGAGGATGGAGTACATCTGGTGAGCACATAGTTCACACAGTTCAAATAAACACACGGTTCGAATAAACACCTATAGGTTGCGAGCCTGCTAATGTTCCACTGGACTGTCTGGAATAGTCCGTGGTCGTCATCTATACTCTGCTGGATGACTGGATCATCATTAACATCTATAACGAGGCCTCTCATTATTTTATTTTATCACACATCAACTATTACATCTACCCAGGTTTTACCCAACACATTTTGTAGATAGAAAATACATATACAGTTTAAATCATTAAAAACGTGTATAAAATCATTCATGCAGCATAGATAGCAAGTATACAGATAATATGTACACACAGCACGTAATTTATATAAAATACTTCATATCTATGTGTAAGCTGAAAGTAACTATGCACTCACTTGAGAAGGTGGTGACTCGGTACTCGGACAGCGCTTCGTTTACTTTAAAATAATTTCCTTTGACGAAACCTAGTATTATCACCACTAGATTTTAGTCTAATATTACCGTGACTAATTATTAGTCTTATTATTATTATTATTATTATTATTATTATTATAAGCGTTTAAACAATACTTTCCAACTACTATGTACAGACAGAGGCCAGACATAAAACACCGGAGGGCAGGACCATTTTGGCGTATAGCACTTCTGAAATCCAACAACCCTATGCGGCCCTTTAAACCAGATTCCCCGTATCGCGAGTAGTTAAAAAGATATTATAACGACACTTATATAAGTCATAATAATAGCTCAAATATTTATTATAAATTTATAATAACAATACTAATTTTAAATATAAACTATATTTAAAATAGGGTAAGCATAACTTACTTTCAAGGGGATTTTAGCTAGGAGTCGGGCTCTGCAGGGGCAGAACTTCGTCGCTGAATCTTTCTAAAAAAGATTCGTGCAGCGCTTCAGCGCTCACCTTACTATACTAAAACTACAGAAAGAGAAGTCGAATCACGAGGGACCGAAATGCTCGGGGGATAAGGAGAGAAAGACTCTTGAATCAAGAGAATGGTGCAAGAAATATGAGAGTCCAAACCTCTTATTTATAGTAATTGAATTTACAAAAACTACCCTCCATAATTACTTAATGACCTTATAGTTATATAAACAACTAAATACCCATTTATAATACTATTTTAAATAGATTTAACGATATTTGCACTAAACTAATATCGAAAGAACTCAACATTAGTCTTATAATGACCGCCTCGTCGATACCTTTCTAATGATATATACATATGTATATATATGTGTATGTATATACGATTTATACTTTATTTTAATACATAAATATGCTATTATAATTTGTAACTCGTTCATACGAACTCTGTTTTTGACGTTATTTATATCCACCCGTAGGTGGAGACGTACTCTACAACTTTCGTTTAGACTCCGTCGGCTAATTTTGATTATATTTTTAAAGTTATATTTTTAACAGGCCAGGACATGATTGGTCCGTTAAAATCCTCATAACTTCTTCATCCGACATCCGTTTTCTCCCATCTTTTTCTCGTTACGCTACTCTCAACGAGATCTTCGATTCTCGTTTAGGTCGTGTCGGCTAAAAATCACTCGATCTAATATTCGAATTTCGGGCTGTACACTGCTAACTCGAAACTTCGAAAAATATAACTTCTTCATACGAAGTCAGATTTGGGCGTTCTTTTTATCGATGTTCTTAGTTTAACATATTCTACGACTTTCGTTTAGATCGCTAAGGCTAAATCTCACTCTATCGTAAATTCACTATTTACGCTTCCCGGTACCGTGCCGGTTCTGACGCGAAACTTCGACGGGTCATAACTTCTTCGTTATAACTCGGATTTCGACGTTCTTTATATGTACGGAAACCTTGTAACATAATCTACAACTTGGTTAATATTATTTATTCTAAATAATCTTTTGTCGAAAAGTCGTTTTCGACCCCTATTGCCTCTAATTTGACTAGCCCGGATTTGCGGGCGTTACAATTTATCACCTAGGGAAGGCAAACATGATGACTAATGCTCTCAGCCACAAGGTGGTCACGACTCCGATCAGGGATATGTGTTTGAGGATGACCGTGATTACCCCACTTTTAGAGCAGATATGAGACTTTCAAGTTGAGGCTATGAAGGAAGAGCACCGGAAGAGTGAGTGCATAGTGGGTCAGGGGCCTTCCTTCGATTATGATAGTTTGGGGTTATTGATCCTTCATCTGAGGGTGTGGGTTCCATATTTGGATGGTGCGTGATAGGTTTTGATGGAGGAGGCGCACAAGTGGAGGTTCGCTATTCATCCCGGAGCAAAAATGATGTATAGAGATCTCTGATTGGACTATTGGTGGCCATGCATGAAGCGAGATGTGACATGGTATATGGAGAGATGCTTGACTTACAGGAAAGTCAAGACTAAGCATCAGCGACCCCAAGGCAAAATGGAGCCGTTGGAAGTCCCCGTATGGAAATGGGAAGCAATTAAGATAAATTTTATCATGAAGTTTAAACGGATAGCGTGCAGGGTGGATTTGATATGGGTCATCGTTGATCGATTAACCAATAACGCGCATTTCATCCCAATTTAGGAGAGTATTTCGTCGGAGAAGCTGGCCGATATTTACATCAGGGAGGTTGTGGCACGTCATGGGGTTCTGGTTGCAGTGGTTTCAGACAGGGATGTATGGTTTACTTCCAAGTTCTTGAAGAGGTTTCACGAGGAGTTAGGTACTTGTCTGCATTTCAGAACGACTTTCCACCCGCAGGCTAATGGACAGAGTGAGCGGACTATCCAGACCTTGGAGGATATGCTTCGGGCATGTCTATTGGATTTTGGTGGGAGTTGGGATACGTATCTCCCTTTGGCGGAGTTTTCGTATAACTACAGTTATCATGCCAACATTGGTCGACCTCCTTTTGAGATGCTCTATGGGAGGAAGTGCAGGACCCTGATATATTGGGGTGAGGTCGGTCAGCGAGTCATGGGGAGTACTGAGGTGGTACTCAAGACGACATAGTTTATATAATAGGTTCCAGGTAGACTTCAAATATCATAGAGTCGGCAGAAGAGCTATGCTGATAAGCGCCGATCAGACATGGAATTCCAGGTTGGGGACATGGTGCTCCTGAAGGTGTCACCTTGGAAAAATGTCATCCGATTTAGGAAGTGGGGTAAGATATGACCCAGGTATATTGGTCATTTTAGGGTGATAGCCCGGGTGGGCAGGGTTGCGTATCGTTTGGAACTTCCTGAGGAACTCAGACAAATTCACAACACTTTTCATGTCTCTTAGCTACGGAAGTGTTTGGTCGATGATTCCATAGTGGTTATGTTGGAGCACATTCAGGTGGATGATCGCCTAAATTATATAGAAAGACCAGTGGCGATCCTTGACAGGACGACGAAGACCTTGCGAAACAAGGTGGTGGATCTCGTGAAGGTGCAGTAGCAGCACCGAAAGGGTTCGGAGTGGACGTGGGACCTGATGACGAGATGAGCATTTGGACCGGGGAACCGGCTGGAACCGGTCGGGCCGGGACCGGGACGATATTCTTGTGAATTTTTAGAACTAGAAACCGGAACCGACAAAAACCGAAACCATATGTTGCTATTTCTCGAGGATCGGTTCCAACATTGAAGACACGACAATAACCATTAGGAGCTGGGAACCGACCGGTAGAACCGACGGTTCGGTTCGGTTCTTAATTTCGGTCGACTTCGGTTCCTAGGTCGGGTCTGGTTCGGGCCGGTTCTAGCCGGGTCAGTTCCTTTGCTCATCCCCATAGATAAATAATAAAAGCAAACAATAAGAAAAATATTTATCAAGACAATACAATAATTTAATATTTTGTAAATGAAACACACAAGTTTGGAAATAATAAGGGACGATTGAAGTGAAAAACAAAATATAGGGACGAAATGTACATATTGGGTCAAACCATATGGACGATTTGAATGGACATGTGACAGTCTCAATGAAAAATAAAACATAAGAACGAAGCAAACAAATTAAACCAAGGGATAATGAGTTAAAAGGGTAATATATTTTTCGATTTGTACATATTTGGTCACTGAGTTTTTTTTTCGTCCACATTTACCCCTTCAACTTGTTAAACTGTACACATTTAGTCCTTATGACCGGCTACTCTAGGTTAGCCGTTAAAAATGAATTAATAGGGTTAATATATTTCTCATTTTGTACACATTTAGTCCTTAATATTTTTGTATACATTTAGTCCTTAATATTTTTTTTGTTTTAAAATAAGTCATTTTTGTTTTTATACTCAATATGAATGAATGATTTGTTTAGGTTTTCTCACGACATCTTACGTAGGACAATTATTAATAAGATGTTTTGGGGCATTTGATGCTTATATCAATAACGATCTCGACTACTTGGTTGCTTAGGTCATGTGTGGTGAACGTCATAACTTCTTCATACGATCTCGGGTTTTAATGATATTTATATCCATACGTTCGTATTTTAGTCTACTACAACTTTCGTTTAGATTACTCCTGTTAAAATAATATATTTTTACTTACAATCTTTATATCCATACATTTTTTTTGAATACATGCATGAATGTTTTTTTATTTATTTATAAAATCGTGAATAAAAATATATTACATTTTAACGAGAGTAATCTTAACGAAAGTTATAATAGACTCAAAAAACGAACACATGGATATAAAGATCGTTAAAATATGATATTGTATGAAAAAGTTAGATCGTTCAGAACACAAGACCTAAGCCAAACCATAAGATCTACGCAACCAAGCAGTCGAGATCGCGATGAAGATAAGCATCAACAACCCCAAACACATCATCAATGATTGTAACATGTAAGATGTCGTGAGAAAAACTTAATGAAATCATTCATAAGTACTAAAGGGGTACAAAAACAAAAATGACTTATTTTGAAACAAAAAAATATTAAGGACTAAATGTGTACAAAATGAAAAATATATTACCTTATTAAGTCATGTTTTTCGGTTAATCTAGATGTGTACAGTTTAACAAGTTGAAAGGGGTAAATGTTGATGAAAAAAAACTCAGTGACTGAATTTGTACAAATCGAAAAATATATTACCTTTTTAAGTCATTATCCCTTAAACCAAATCTCGTGTAATCTTTGGTAATTTCCACTTGGGTTGTGATGACTTCGTAAGACATGTGGAAGATACGATGGATAACCTATTGATCAATGTTCAAATTCTGACACTACTCAACCATTGTGGCCATGGAGGTTTGCTTGCAATGACTCCAGGGCATGATGCAAAGCCTCATGTTTGCAGCGGGAATTAGTCGGTACGCGAAAACTGGCCCAGAAACTTCGTTAGGGAATTTCCTTTCCAAAAAAAATTAGTACATCCATTTTTAAAGAGTTTTAGTAACATAAAAGTTTATAAAACACGTTAAGAAAAAAACATTTTTAAATTAGAAATCCCAAACACCATATTCATCGATTGATTCAACAAATTTATGGATTAAGAAGGTTTTACGAGTTTATATGTCGGGATTTGTCTGGCAAAATGAGGATATAATTGATCTTATGTTATTAAATTTGATATGATTTTTTTATATCAATTTGTATCCACCAACAAACGACCCAATAATTCCCAAACTTCCTCGTCTCTCTCTCTCTCTCTCTCTCTCTCTCTCTCTCTCTCTCTCTCTCTCTCTCTCTCTCTCTCTCTCCCTTCTTTCTCTATATATGTCCTCTTCCCTCTTCCCATGTCTTCTACATACTTCTTCCCACTTTTCATCAGTATTCCTTCTGAAAATCATCTGAAGAATATAAAGTAGTTATATGATCAGGAGAGATCAAAACTGATCTATCATGAGTTGTAATGGATGTCGCGTTCTTCGAAAAGGTTGCAATGATAATTGCATTCTTAGACATAGTCTCCATGGGATCTGCACCCCTCAAGCTCAAGCCAACGCCACCGTCTTCGTCGCTAAGTTCTTCGGCCGCGCCGGTCTCATGTCCTTCCTCTCCTCCGTCGCCGAGTCTCAACGGCCTGGTAAACATAAATCCATCATCGCCATCAATTTTCACTGATCATATGTGTTGTTGATCAACAATGCTTTTCAATTTTTCATGAGCCTGATCATGTTTGTTTTTGTGATTTAGCTTTATTTCAGTCTTTATTGTTCGAAGCCTGTGGTCGGACGGTGAATCCGGTGAACGGAGCTGTCGGACTGCTATGGACCGGAAACTGGCACGTGTGCCAGTCAGCGGTGGAAACAGTGCTGAGAGGCGGAAGCATACGATCCATGCCGGAGCTATTTTCCGTCGGATCTACGCCCGTGATGACGGAAAACGACGATGCATCAGAAGCTATCAACTGCAACTTCGATGTGTCGAGAGTGAGGCCAGAAGATCTCAACCTTGGAGTTGGCGGTTTAGATGATAACATGAGATTAAGAAACTCCGGCAGCGGGAGAAATACTCATCGGTGGATGACGGAGAAACGGAGAGCAGTATCGCCGTCGGATGCATCTGAAACGACGACGTTAGAGAGTGGTTTGGGTTCAGATTGCAGTGAAACAAAACTTCTGAGACTCTTCTTATGAAAGAGACAGCTAACCGCTTATCAGTTCTACAGGCTAATATTCCCTCTGATAAATTAAATTTTATCTTTTTTTGTTTGTTTTTGATCGGCAAAAGAAATGAGAACCAAATATGAGATGTTTCAGCAAAATATTAACATAAAATCAATTAAGATGTCATGTACTAGTATTTTAGTTAATTTTTTTTTTTTAAAAATTAATTAATGGGATAAAATGTCGATGATGGGGGTAAAGATGGAAAAAGTGAAATTGGTGGATTGTAATTGGCTCTTGCATCCTGCGAGGGGGCATGTCCAATTTAGTTAGTGTGAGGGTGAGATATAGGATATAAAGAATCATGGTGGGTGGGACCCAAATTTTGCAATATCCATTGGTTAGTGGTGGGTCTCATAGTCATAGTTAAAGGATGGTTATATGGCATCAGCAAGCAAAGACACAAGGAAGTGAGTCAATCTGACCAAACATGTGGGGCCTAGTTTCCTTGTGCCTTCCAACTGTTGTGTGTTGCTGCATATGTCCAACTTGGAATGGTGATTCCTTTTTCACAAATTCCAAATTTCATATGCAATGGCACAAATTGGTTCTTCACTTTTAAAATACAAAATACACGATTTTTTTTTGTTTATATTTAATTATATTGTTGATAGATAAATGCATAATCTCTTTTATTAATATATAATTAGATCTAAATCAACATACGCCAACAAGAGACTTGAGAATATCTTTATAGTGGGGTAGAAGGAAGGTAGATACCGAACGAATAAAAACAGACCTTATGAATTACATAATAATGGGGTGGGAGAGAGATAAGTATCGACAATCATGTATCATATAAATGATCTCTGACATATGTAGAAACGAGTGCATGTAGAAGAGACAAGTAAGGGAAGAGTAAGTCGTATTGATTAGTACGATGAAGAAATATGAGTAAATTATAAAAAAAAAACATATGGATCAAATAACCTTTAAATAAGACAAAAACAATGGGAGAGTAAGTCAATGTAAGCCTTAAACAAATACATGAATAAATCAAGACTAATCTTGGCTTCATGAAGTTCCAAACAAGCCGTAGATAAAAACAAACACAATGTTAGTCTCACTTAACAACATAAAAATGGTTTGAAGGGTGAGTTGATCCAAGATCGGATTGTTGTGGCCATTTTGTTGAATTATTGGCGTGTGCCATCAAGGTAACCAAGAAGGTTGAGACCAAAGAGCAAGGCAATTTAGTTATTTGATCTACTAATGATGTGATATCTGTGTGTATGTGGGGCCCACACACACCTACACACACCCACATGCATGTCCAATCATTGGAGGTTTATTTACCAATACTCTTGTTTGATTGGTGAAATTCATTTACTATTGTTCAACTACAACAATATACAACATTGATAAGCATCTATATGGTTATGGTAAAGGCATAAAAGAATATTGTTTCTTTCCAAGGCAGGTTACCCTACTAAATACATGATCATAATATTATACAGAGGGAAAGTAAATGACTGAAGCCGCATATTCTGTATCAATATATACATCCCATGTAAAAGAAATCTTTGCAGATCCTAATGAGGGCTCTCTCTTTCCCAGATACATTTGCAAGCTCCATCACAAGTGAATTCACTTCTTCTGCCTGAGAATCACCATTAGGATTCCTGATTAGACACACTTCTAATCGTATGGGCTTCAAGATTCAAGGACAATTAGTGAAATTAGAAGTATACATCACATTCAAACAGAGTGAGTGTATTGATGAATCCATTGCCTGAATCACAACCATTGCTGAACTTATAGCATCCTTCATGCTCTGAATTCATCAACAAGTCACTTACAGTTGCACCACCACCAACCGAAGAGTGTTGCTCTTCAAATCTTTAATTGCTCCAAGCAATGATCTTGAATGGTCTTTTATCTGAACAAACCCACTTTTCAGAAAACCCATCTACACGAAGATGATATAAGAAATTAGATCTTCAAGATCACGACTAAATTCATGAATAGACCTTACTTGTTGTTTAATGATAGAGGCCAGCTTTAGTTTTTGCCTCAGCAATTGCAATCGGTGTCGTTTTTTAGTGACAGAGTCATGCAGATCCGAGGTTGTAAGTTGTAACCCATGTGTTCCAGAGATATTTCTGAATTCAATGCAAGTATATGCACTGAAATGAGTTCGTATAAACACAAATAACTAAATGTTTAAACCAATTTGCATAAATAATTAGTGATCATACATTCATACCTCTGTTCTATGTTTTCGCTTCAACAATATATCTTCAGTCCTAGCGTTCACATGTCGCCACTGCAGTTGCTGATTATAAAAGAGCCTCAACATATGTGCATCAAGAATCCGATGGGTTTAGTGATCTCCACATGATCTCTTCCTCCATTGTCGATCTTCCCTCTCAAAGGGAAAGCAGTTGTCTTCCTCTCAGGGGTACTCTTTCTGACATTATTCAAATTAGGTGTCGTTTTGGTCTAGGGAAGCGAAGAAACCTCACCTTAACTGAAAAAACACACAGACAAACTTCTAGTAGATGTTACCAAAAGCTTAGCAGCTGCGGACATGGACACCTCTCTGCCGGCGTTGTTACGTTTCAAGTTGAGAACTTGAGATCCGGCTTGGTGGGTCTCCTTCGGTCAGCCGACACCGACCGTTTTACAGCCGGAGTAGTCAAATCTCTGGAGACAAGAGGAGATGGGGACCTTCTAGGAGGCTAGGTGTGGATACAGATGATGATTTTGGATTTGAATTTTATGAACTTGAAGAAATATGTCTTGTTGAGTTATTAAGTGTAATAACGCCGTGATCTGTGTCAGACGACAACAATGGAGGTCTTCTTGTTGGGTTTGTTATTGTTTCAGAAATCGAAACAACCATCATCAAGAAAGATACATATAAACAAGAAAATAAATACACCCTAGATGAAATCTTCAAGAACTCACCTCACAATGTTGGGTTTAAACCAACAATAGATAAAGAAAACCCGTTTGTATCTGAAAGATGGTAACGGCTTTAAGAACTATGTTATGCAAACCACACAGATACAAAGTACGAGAAGTAACGAAGCTTATTTTTTATTTTTACAGCTACAAAAGAAGAAAAGAGAAAGAGTTAGACGGTGGTTGGGTGGAAGGTGATCGGAGTGGTCGTGTGCATCTTTCAATTCCATGAAGAGGAGAGGGGTTAAGTTGCACTAATTAATCATGTTTTCGGTCTTTTTAATCACTCTACAAGAATAATCTTATGATTATTTCTTAAATGAAAATAAAGATTACAATACAAGGAAACCCCTATACCGTGTATATATATATATATATATATATATATATATATATATATATATATATATATATATATATATATATATATATATATATATATATATATTTAGACAATACAATCATTTTAAGTTATCATAATGTCTAAAATAATATTTCGCAAACGTTAAACCCTAGAAAACACAACTTATTATCCTCTATTTTGCAAAAAAACAATTATATTGTTATTTTATATAATAAAACTATTTATGTTATGGTAATTCTTAAAATAACCATTTGTAACCTGCAAGTCTTTGAGAGCTTTAAACATTTTTTGTATATCTTTTTTGTAAGACTATACAACTGAAAACATTGTATTATTTGTTATGAAGCCAAACTATAAATAAGTATTGCAAAATAGTTGCTACAATCTCTATATTGTTAATCAAAGTTGGGAACAATAACACGATTCCTATGTACCAGAAGAAGACTGGAAGCCTTACTTGATAAACATGGCATTGAAATATCGACGAGTAACGGAGAGAAGAGTATGACCTTTGTGGGGTTAGTTACGTGTTTTTATCTATTTTTTAATCACCTTACTATAAAAGCCTTGTTTTGTGATTGACTGACTTAATATTTGTGTATCAATAGTGGTTAACAATCATTTTCTTAGGTGTCTCCAATTTGGAGGGGTGTAAAATAGGATTCACTATCTCTTCGTATACCGATGGATGTATTTTATTATTCAAATCCACTGGATTCTAAATAATTTAAGCGTAATAAAGTGGTTAGCATGTGTGTGACTAAACTAGAAGACTACCACTTTCTACTTGTATATGTATTTTGATTTCGATTCGCGACATTTTTTATATAATGGCCACATGCTTCAAATAAGTGGTTAGGTATAGGATAACAAGTCCATGTTGACGAACGTGTAGCTCTCATTGTTAATTTCTCATATGTGCAACATGTGAGATGATTTTTAATTAACACTGTATGAAATAAATAAAAAGTATTTAATTCATATAAGTAAAGAACTCATGTATGTAGAATAACATTTACCTCCCTTCCGTCGGTGTTTCAAGTACTACTCTTAATACACCGAGAAAATTCAACAAACACAATAATCGAGAATTTTCCTATGTGTTTGGTTACTGTGTTCATAGACTTGGTATTATTAATGGATGCCATGATATTATAACGATTTATTCTTCCAAGTTTAATACCATATTTTTTTTGCATGTATTCCAAAACTACTTATTAATAAGTGGTCATCTTTTTTGCTAGACTTCGATGATATATATATATATATATATATATATATATATATATATATATATATATATATATATATATATATATATATATATATATATATATATATATATATATATATATATATGCCTAGCTATAACTTCCTCAAAAACCATGTCCAAATGGCCCCATTCTTCCTCTTCCCTACTCTAAAGACTAAAAGTGAAATTTAATTGTTTATATCTATCGGTTCAAAAAAAAAATTGTTTATATCTAAAGCAACTGTAAAAATCATGGTGCCTTCGCACTCCCCCTTTAATTGGGTGTACTTTATCACGATCAATGGCTGCAAATGTCCTTTGAACATTTTAATCTACATTATAGTGGTTACAAATGTTGAAATTATCAAAAAGTCAGTAGTATTTCATAATGTTAACTTAAGCTTATCGCACAAATCATAGCTCGACCTAATATTGATCATGGAGCTGAATACATAAGGAGTCTCAGTGAAAGTGACATAAAAGCCACAGTATTGTTGTTATATTTGTGTTTTAACCACTATATTTAAGTTTTGTAGTTAAAGTCATCAGAGTTTTATAATTTTAGCAATGTTTTTATTAAAGCCACAAAAATTTGACAAACTTTTCTGTTGTGTTCGTTTAACAGGGCATAAAAGGTTAAAATGTTCCATATAGAAAATTTGTCAAATTTAAATGACTTTAATAAGATTACCAATATATAATGGATTTTATGTGTTTTGCTCTTGACTTTTTTATTAAATTACATATCAAATTAAACCTTAATTTTTTTTAAAGAAAAAGTACAAGTAGTATTCATTGATTTGCTTCAAAGGTCAGTCTAATTAGTGGTGACTAATGAGTGTCTTAATGGGGGCTGACGGGGGGCTCTTTCCACATTTTTAATTTTTATTTATTTATTTATTTTCCTACAATAGACAATTTTGTGTACTTCATATTAAAATAAAGTATTGCTATTAATTTCGGTTTTAAGGATTGATACCGATCAGTTTTACATTAACAAGTTTTCTTTTGAAATATTTAATAAGACTCTTAGATGCAATTGAACGAAACGACATTACACAATAAGACCACGAAACGTGCTAAAAAATGTTTTAGTTTGACAAAAAAATTTCTAAAGGAAAAATAGAAAAACTTAAAAAATGCAAACCTTTTGTAGTAACCTTTTTCCTTGAACTTATTAGTGAAGAAAGAAATAAAGAAAGCTTGGCTTTCATTCACCAAAAAATATTGTTCATTGACACTTTACATGAAATCAACACACTTTACAAATTCATTGTTACATTATACCACTCTTGGCCCCTCAATCTCTCCCTTTTCCTCTTCTTCCGCTTTTTTAATCCACGCAGCCTATGTTAATTAAGAAAACCAAACAAAACCATGTAGATCAGTAACAGTAACAGTAACAATAACAATAACAATATTAATATTAATAACAGATAACAGATAACAGATGACAGATAACAGATAACAGATAGTGAAATGAAACTTGCCTTCTCTCTTTGAAGCCGAGAGAGACCCGGGCGTATAGAGTTCCCAAAACTCATACCTCCCCACGCCGCCTCCAACTCTCTCTCCCTTGCTTCCCGTTTAGCCACCAACGGGTTCTTCATCTGCTCACCCGATTCCTCCAAACCACCAACAACCACTTTCACCCTCTCCACTCTCAACTTAGGCTTCACCAAAATCTTCTCCAAACTCTCAACACCATTATCTTCCTTCTCTTTCACTCTCTCTTTATTACCATTAACATTTTCCTTTTCCTTCTTTGCTTCTAGAACCTCCCTTTCAAGTCTCGACACACGTTTCACCAAAACCTCATCAAGGCTCGGTGTTTCCTTCATCTCTTGTTTCAATCTTTCAGATCTTTTCACCTTTGGCTCGTATTCGTATTCACTCCCACATTTTCTCTTAGCCTCTTCCATCTCTTTCACAAGCTTTGAAGTATGCTTCATTAGCATACTTCCCAATTCAGGAACAACCTCAACCTCAACCTTTTTCAAATCCTTCTTGTTTTTATCAAAATTGTTCTTTTTAGCCTCTTGAATCTCCTTTTCCAATTTCGAATAATGTTTCACCAAAACTCCTCCCAACCCTCCTTCTGTACTTGTCTTCTCTTCTTGAGTATCATCTACTTTGGTTCTACCATTTTTAGCATTTTTTGCATCTTGTATCTCTTTTTCAAGTTTGGTCAAACGGTTGACTAGAAACTTATCAAGTCCTGGAAGCTCTTCTTCGTGTTGCTTCCTGCTTGCTTTACCACCACCACCACCACCACCATTTTGGGCTTCAGCTAGGGCGGCATTGAGTCCACATGTTGCAACAATGGTGGCAAGAGAAGCAAGTTCTTCTTCCTTTAAACTTTTTAGTCTTTCCAACATCATGTCCACAAGAGATTCCTTTTCTTTTTCCTTACTCAATTCTATATCATCTTTTTGGGATGATTCTGAAGTGGGCTCTTCACATAAATCTTGATTCTTTTCATCTAAATCAGGGTTTTGACTTATTTTTTTCAGTAGTTCTTTAAACTCTGCTTCACCTATGGATGCACAACTTGAGAGCTTGACAAATGCAGCTTTCAAGGCAGCTGCCACTTGTTTATCAACCTCAAATGCTGTGTCAAAAGATGTTGTCACTGTATGTTGTCCATTTTCGGATGATTTTTCTATTTTGTAATGCTTTGTTGAGCAATCTGGTATGTCATACATGATGACTCCTATTTCTTTTGCAGATTCGAAAGCTTTGGTTGCAGTTTCTTCTGCTTTTGCCAGAAGAGATTCTGCTTCTTTACTTTCAATTCTGTGAAAATACCAATCTGATTAGATAAAGTAGAAGTTAAAATAAACAAAGAAAAAAGGTTTATTGCATATTTTACCTTGCTGCATGAAGTATTCGACACCATGATGCTTCAACAAGTGCAGCTTTTCGGGCTTCTATTGCTTTATGAGCAGCTTCTTTAACTGCTATTTTTTCTCTGAGGACTTTTGAGAAATGGGGATTTGTGTCACCAAGAGTTTCATCAAGAGTTGAGTTCATGCCATCTACTTCCTGAAATAATGAATGATGATAATAATAATTTAGATGCATTTTTCAAGATTAATGTAATTGAACAAGAAGATGGAATAGGTACCTGAAGTAATTTTAATTTTCTTGTTAGGTAGGAATCCACTTTCTTGCGTGGAAACCAGCTGAGAGGTGAAGTTTTTCTACGAGTAGGCTTTTTAATCTGAGATGCCAGTTTGTTAAGAGGACGTGGGCTTGGCTGATTTGGATCTTTCTTTAGCTTGTTCTGTATTTTTTAGTAAAAGAGACAAAATCAACAAGATAATCGAATTATTTTCATGGATCTGAGTCTCACAAGTCACAAGAAATGGTTTCTTCTTAAATGTTTAGTGTAACTTTAATCAATTTGACAATTTTTAGACAGAAATTGGAACATTAGACAACAGAAATAACCATTCATGCATATCATATACACAATTTGGCTATCAAATGTATTTTCAGCCCATATTAAGGCATTAGTTGCCAAATCGTTGTTATTTGTCAATTTCTCCGTGGATATATTTGGTAATTAACTATTATACATATAAACACACACAGGATTCTAAAGCATTAAGATCCTAGGCACCCACATCAATGCAAAACAGATTGTAGATCGTTTAGATAGTAGGCACCCACATCAATGTAAAATAGATTGTCACTTCAGATAAAATTAGGGCAAATCAAACAAACTACAATCCGAAACCAACACTGAAGAAAATTATCCAAGAAAAACACAAGTTACTAAAGCAATGCCTACGGATTGAAGGGCACATATCAGAAGGAAACATCAATGGAAAAAATCAAGAATACATAAAGATACACACCTTTATAGGCTTCGAAGTTGAGGGACAAGAGCGATTAGAGTTTATCTCTGAATCAACAGAGCTTTGACTGATTTCCTTTTCAATACAACCCAAATCCAAGCAGCCGAAATCCATTTTCTTTGACTATCCAGACAACGAATGAATCAGATCAGATGAGATATAAATGATACTAATGGGTTGAGTGTGTAATAGTCAGGAAAAACACAAGTTACTAAAGCAATAGTCAGCGACCAGGGAGTGAAACGCCAGATTGAAGAGATACATCTAAAAATCTATAACTCATCAATCTAGGGTTTGATCATAACAGGAAAGCAAAACCACCAAATCGGAAAGCAAAATCAATGGAGAAATTAAGAAATTAAATCGTTGATGAGAATTGCAGAAAGATATATACCTTTGGAGGCTTCGAACTTGAGGGCAAAGAATCATTAGGGTTTATATCTGAATCAACAGAGGTTTGCTTTTCAATACAACCAAAATCCAAGCAGCCCAAATCCATTTTCTTCGATTATCAGGATACTGAATGAATCAGACGTGATGAAAAATGAAAATAACCGGTTGAGAACGTAATTTTATGAAGCTTAGAAGATTGTGATGTTAGAGAAACATGTAGAAGTAGGGTTTTGTTTTTGATAACGATAACGAAGGAAGTATCCGTTACAATTGTTTCATGTAGCGTTCAAAATTTGAGATTTGGATGTTGATCGTATGCAGCAGCGGTGCAGGATACTTACTATGTCGCTCCAACGGTTCGCTTCTACGATTAAAACAGGTGGACTGGGCTCAAGTGTTTTCGGCCCAAGGTCCCTAGGCAAACAAACACCGGATTTGAAACGGTTTGGTTTATTAAAAAAAAAAGAAAAACAAATGCAAAAAAGTTATTATAGTTATTTTTTTAATTATGTCATTATATTTATTTTTTTATTAAAATATCAATAAATGACTAGTTCTTCCTGATTTTGTGGTAATCATTTTCTTCGAATTGCAATAAAGCCACTAAATTTATCAAAATTTTGATTTTGACATCGAGTTTCAAATTTCAAGAAAGTCATTATATTACCATAAAATTTCAATTTTGACATCAATGTTTTTTTTTTCTCAATTATGTCATTACATTTATAATTTTGTTGTAATGCCAACCAATTGACGAATTTAAGAGATATTATTGTGGTTTAGAAGTTCGATTTGTACAACAAATAAATGAATGTCGGTCCAATGGTTCAAACTTACTTACATGTCAGCGAAAAGGGCATAGTCACCCTTTTAGGAGATGTTATTGTGGTTTAGAAGCTCGATTTGTACAACAAATAAATAAAGACCCATACAAGGTTGAGTTAGTGGTTTAAACTCACTAAGCATCTCCTGCACCGATCTTGTAGGGTCGTCATTTACTTGTTTTACAAATTGAACTTTTAAACCACAATAGCATCTCGTGAAAGGGTGAGTACGTCTTTTTCATTGACTTTTAAGTGAGTTTAAACCATTAGATTGAACTTTAGACGCCATTTGTGAAAAAAATACTCTGACGAGAATTAAGCATTAAACATTATAATAAAAAAAATGTCACCTAAACGGGTGAGTATATCATTTTCACTGACTTTTAAGTGAGTTTGAACCACTTAATCGGCCAAAAAAGATATGTGAAATTGGGTTCAATACAAACACTATATTTGAAACTCAATCCTACCACATAAGATTTTACTTGGCTATCACATCATAATATTGCCATGTCATTTATTTTGTAGTGTAACGCCCGTAGATCCGGACTAGTCAATTTACAGACGATAAACATCAAAAATGACTTTTTGATGGAAAATTATTTAGAAGGATTAATCTTAACTAAGTTATAGTATATGTTACAAAGATTTCGTACATATAAAGAACGCCGAAATCCGAGTTATAACGAAAAAGTTATGACATGTCGAAGTTTCGCGAAAGAACCGGCACGACACAACGCGACGTAAATAGTGAATTTATGTTAGAGCGATATTTGGCCTTAGCAATATAAATGAAAGTCATAAAATACGTTAAACCGCGAGCGTGCATAAAAAGAACGTCTAAATCTGACTTCGTATGAGGAAGTTATGATTTTCCGAAGCTTCGACTTAGCAATGTACAGCCCGAAGTTCGAATATGAGATCGAGCGATATTTAGCCGACACAATCTAAATAAGAATTTAAGATCTCATCGATAGTAATGCAACGACGGAAAGACAGACCAAAACGGACGTCAGACAAAGGAGTTATGAGTTTATAACGAAGTTTTCCTGTCCCGACCTACTAAAAATAATATAATAAAAATAAAGTCAAAATTAGCCAACGGAGTGTAAATGAAAGTTGTAGATCTTTTTTACCTACGCGTCGATATAAAGAACGTCGAAAACAGAGTTCGTATGTGAAAGTTATGAATTTCTGAAGTTCGGGGCGCGAACCCCAAAGCTGTGTCAGTGGCCACGACGTGGAAACAGTGCCCACGACGTGGCATGTAATCTGACGCATCCCGGAGTCTGCCAGACCCAACTTGCGATGACGCATGCAGTGATGACCAAGTCCACGACGTGGAAAATGAGAAATTTGCCTTATAAATAGAAATCAAGGGCCAGCCGAGTTGGGTTGCTCATTCTCTCATCTCTCACCCGTATTGCGATGACACCCTAACCCTTAGTAGACACATATTGAGGGAGTGAAACCCGAATTAGTATTGTCTATGCAATGTAGGCGATGATCCTTAGGAAAAGTTCTTAGGAACAAACATATAAGGAAATAAGATGTAAGGAGATGGGAGGTAAACATGATATAGGAGATGACCCTTAGGATAATATCTCTAGGGAAGATTAAACGAAGATAATGGGGATGGGTAATTGGGTTGATTGTTTGATGATTAAATATAATAATTATATTATTGTGGGTTGAAAACCCTATACGCTCACCAGGCTCCCAAGCCTGACCCACTCAGTTTTCTTTGCATTACAGGTAATGGCACAAGGGTATAAGTTGGTGGACTTGACGAGAGAATTTGGATTATAGATCGGTAGTTATAAATAACTGTTGTAAGGTCTACTTTATATTGTTTATGATTTTGGTCTGTATCGGAACATGACATCCCGAGGTATTATTATTTAATGAAAATACATTCTTTTTGAGAAATGTTTTGATAAATGGTTATCATATTTTGTTTTTGGGACAAATTCCGCAACTGTTTTCCTTTAAAAGGATTACTCTGATTTTAAAACAAAGCATAAATAAATCGGTCTTTTATGGCCGTGAAATTGGGGATGTCACATGTAGCCTACTAGATTAATGGTAACTAGTCAATTTGTTTAGAAGCGAGTTTGTAGGGATCTTCATTTATAGGAGTATTCATTTATTTGCTGTACAATTTGACCATGTAGGGGTCTTCATTTAGTTGTTGTACAAATCGAGCTTCTAAACCACAATATTATCTTCTGAAAGGGTGACTATGCTCTTTTCACTGACTTGTAAGTGAGTTTGAAATATTTGAGCCTTCATTTATTTAGTGTACAAATAGAGATCGTAATCCACAACAAACATCTCACGAATTGGTCCATTAGTTGACATTGCAACAAAATTATAAATATAATGATATTATTGAGAAAAAAAACTCTATATCAAAATCGAAATTTTGTGGTAATATAGTGACTTTCGTGAAAATTGAAACTCGTTGTCAAAATTGAAATTTTGGTTAACTTAGTGATTTTATTTCCATTTAGGAAAAGTGGTTATCAGGAGAACATAGAGAACCGATCATTTGGTTGATATTGCAATAAAATTGTAATTATAGTGTTATAATTGATAAAAACATAAGTCGTTGTCACAATTGAAATTTTACAGTGATATAGTGACTTTCTTGCAATTTGCCGTAAAAAACTAGTTATTTTAATAATCGATTTCAGTTTTTTTGAAGTGAAATTTTGTAAAAAATCAATTTTTTTTTTTACTTTTTATTCTTGAATGAAAAAATAGAAATATAAAATTCAAATTAATAAAAAATTTGGGCTTAATCTGAAGAGAGTATCCGACCCAACACTGCAAAAATATTCTACTGACATATATAAAAACTTGTTTGATTCGATTTTTTTTAAATGGTAAAAAGTTGGTTTTCAATTTTTAAAATAATCGGTTCCTAATAGCCACGAGTTCGATTTTCTCAATTCTAGTACAGTTTTTCTACCACTTTGACAACCCTAAAATGAAAAGGCTAATTAAAAAGCTTTTCAACCACAATATTAATAAGTAAACAATTCTATCATTAAATGATATGATATATTTATATGTCAGATGATAAAGGTTGATTTGAAAACAAGATTTTTTAGTTTGCACTAGGGTGCGTTAACTTGTGACGTTTGGTCCAATCCACACAACCTATTATAATTTAATAGTACTCAACTACTCATGTGTCACACCCCCGAACTAGACGGTGGGAACGTCCGGGGGATTACGCGTGACTTCATCCTTCTAGTATCATCACATAATATATAATTGAAACATAACATCATCATCATAACACATGTAATATAACAACGTATATTGTTTACAACGAGTATTGTATTTAAATATTACATGCCAAAATAATTAGAGTATGATGAACAAAATATAACAAAAAACCCATTTAACTGATCAATCCAACCTGTTTCAGGGGTTTCTTGAGAATACAAGTTAATTTGAATAGGTCAACATAAAAATGTTGGTGAGTTCATAAGCATGTTTTGAGAAAAATGATTTGTATAACTTGTAATCACAAGAAAATCCTGTATTTTCTTAAAATAGTTCAGTGTGTTTGTGTCCGATCTTGTATTAATGCATGTGTGTTTTTGTTTAGTAGAATCCCAAAAGTAAGTGAAGAGAATGTAAGGAGAATGCCCCCAGACAACCCTATGTTGTCTGTAAAAGAGAATGTTGTCATACCAACCCCCGAGGTTGAGTACCAGTGTAAGTATGTTCCCGAGTAATCCAAGAGAAAAGAGAATGGGCTCCCCTAAATTTCATAACGTTAATTCCTCTAAGTGAGTCGTTATAACCATGCTAATTAATGACAAATTCGTCTGTCTTGGCGTTGTTGAACACCGACGGAAAAATAGAATAAGGATTTTGGTCACCCTAGACTGATGTAGTCTAACTGTAGTGAACAACTTAGGTGTGGGGTAGCATCCCCGTATAGATCTATACACAAACCCCCGCTCTCCCTCCAAGAGACTCTGTTTATAACTACAGGCTACGATCGTACACACAATATGTGTCAACTGACACGTCTCACTAGATCCTTAATCAAATTTTACGCGAAGAGAAGCATATAAAACTCATTACGGTCTCAATGAACCATGTAAGCGGCCACTAAGGCTCACTGAACATGTAAATTATTTTCTGGCCCAAAAGGAACGAGATTATATAACATGGGCCCAAAATATATGAAAAAGGACAACTAAGGCCCATTTCACATGTAAGGTATTTATAGGCCCAAATTAGTATGCAAATAGTATCCAAGGTCCGACACGCATGTTCATGGTTCATGAGGCCCAATAAGCATATAAATAGTATTTAAGACCTATCAAACATATAAATGGGCCACTAAGGCCCAATATCATGAAAATTATAAAATTAGCCTGTTTGTTATTGTTTTGTTATTATTAGCTCAATTATTTACCAAAATAGCATAAAAAACCCACTTTTTGTAAAAATTGACATTCTTGGCCTATTAAGCCAAAAATTTACAATTAAGGCCCAGTTTTAGTAAAACTACATTTTTGGCCCCATTTTGGACAAAACTTGTATTTTAAGGCTAGTTTTTGTAAAAGTAACATTTTTAACTCGTTTTTGTCAAAAATATCATTTTTGACTTGATTTTGTGAAAATATACATTTTCGGCCCATTTATAGAAAATTTCATATTTTTGGTCCAAATGTTCATTATTTCGCAACTTGGCCCCTTTTTATAAAAAAATTACATTCTTGACACAACTTTCTTGAAAATGACAATTTAACCAATAATGACCAACAATTACCATTTTTGGGCCTAAAACCGTGAGAAGCCCAAATAAGGCCCACTTATGGAAATATTTACATTTTGGCCCCTATAAGGTTTCAAATGTCAAGTTTAGCCATTATTTAGCAAAAATTTCCTTTCTGAACCACATACTAGCCGAGAGTTACATAAACAACCCTTATTTTGTCATTTTTGTCATTTTAGTCCCTTTCATGAAGTTTTTCGTAGATTCAAGTGCTCTTGATGTATTTTAAACCTTTTTCTTGTGAGATGTGTTGAAAAGAGTGTTATGTTATACCAATATCATCATCTTTTTAGTGGATCTTTTAGTTCATGAAGTTTACCACATAAACTCATATGTAACCAAAGAAAACACACAAAATCATGCATACACACATAGATCTACACAAAACAACTTGTATTCTCCCCCAAAACAAAGTAAAAATCGAAAATAGGGGGTATGAACTCAATTTGAGGTTTGGTTCGGTTTTGATGAAGAGATATGAGAAAATGATGTTGTTTTTGGCCTAGCTTACTTCTTTGAGAAGATCTCGAAGACATAGATGGTTCTAAGGCCAAGAAAGATGCCCTTTGATGAAGTGTTCTTCAACACTCACACAAGCTCATACAAAAATTGAAGAGAAAGGATGAGGAAGTTTTTGAAGCTCTAGAGAGAATTGTTGGATGTAGGTGTAATGGAAAGAAAGTGAGAATGGTGGTGGAGTCTCTTTGGCCGAAATAAGAAGAAGAGAGAGAAGGTGGTGGTTTTTGCATGATGGTTACAAGCTAGCTTGCATGGAAATATGTTAAATAATAACATTGTTGTTTGGTGGTAAATTAAATTGTGAGGTGTCACTCCTCTAATTATCCATCCTTTTTTTGTTGGGCCGAGAGAGGGGATAGAGGAAAGAAATGAGAAAAGTTTGGGCCCTTAATGAACATTCTCGATATCATAGGCCCATCATGGATGTTTTTGGCCCATTAGGCCCTTCTTATGGGCTTATGACCCAAATCTATGTTGTTGAAGAGTTTTCGACCCAATTAGGGCCCATGAAAATGAAGTGAGTCATTTTAGGCCCAATAAGGCCCATCAGAGATAAGATGAATCATTTTAGGCCCACATGACCCAAAATAGTTTAATTTCATGGATGTGGCTCCAGTTATAGCCCAAATAAGGTTCCTTGGCCCAAAATAGTCAAATTGGGAGTTTATTGGCCGAATAGTCCCATTAAAAGGATTCTGGTCCAATCTGAATTTGACCCGAAACATTAGGGTTATAACCCACAGTTGAGTGTATAAAATGCTTGAAATTAGGTTTTTGGAACGAACATCATGTATTATCAAGATTAAAGTTGCAGAGCATATCAAAAGTTGATTACATATTGACAGAATTTCCTAGCCGAGAGTGCTAGTTGTGACATCACGCAACAACTCATTAAATAGATCCAAATAATTGACAATGTTTTAATTATTTATCGACAAAATTGCAAAAATGGTCCCTGTGGTATGCATTTATTTCGGGTTTTAGTCCAAACACTAACTTTTTTTTTTGGCTTCATGGTCATTTTGACCATGTTTATATGTGATTTTGGTTCCTCGGAAACTTAAAACGACTATTATACCTTTTATTATTATTTTTACATTTTTAATATATATTAAAGAGAAAATTACACGGTTGGTCCCTATTGTTTGCTCTTACTTGCACGCTTCGTCCCTGGAAAGAATTTTTAACTCGGACAATCCCTATAACTTTATTTCATTACCCGCCTAGTCCTTTAGTTAACTTTCCGTCTTATTTGGGGTTAGGAACTACTCACGTGAGTGGCACGCTGGGGGCATTTTTGTCCTTTCAACCCTACAACGGACTTAAAACTACTTCTCCTTCCTTCTTTTCTTAATCGGTGCTTCCAGTTCTCCTCTTCTACTCCATTTCTTTTGCTCGTGAAGATTGAAGATCCATAAAATTGATTATGGTGAAATGCAAGTGTGGAGCTGTAGGGATCATACGAACTTCAGGAACAAAGAGAAATCCTGGTAGGCCTTTTTATGCATGCCCTTTACAGGTATTGAGTTATCAATTTTTTTTGGTAATTTCTAGGATGAACCCTAGTTTGTGCTAATCGAGGGTATTGAAAACTTCAGGGACCAAGAAGTGGAGTTATTTCGTGGGTAGATGAAGAAAATCATACGTATGAGGTTGAAAGCGAAAATCTTGAGCTTGAAATCCATAATGAAGAACTTCAAATCCAAAATCGTGACCTTGAAATCCAGAATGAAGAACTTGAAATCCAAAATCGGAACCTTAAAATGTTGTTAATTGTCAGTTGGATTTTGTTTTTTGGGATAATTGTTTACAAGTTGTAGTATTAGGTATTTCAGTAGTGGTTTTTTTGTTGAAGATAATCTAATGAATGGGTAATATTAGCATGTTTGTATTGCTGCACTTTAATGAAATGGTATATTTTGGTACAATTAATAGTTGCACTTTGTTCTCTTATAAAAGATTACAATGGATTATTACCATCTTGTATTGCTGGAATTGGGAGAGAAAGGGTATCTATTGGTACAATTAATAGATGCAATGCAACTGTAATCTTTTGGTATTTTTCATTTAACATATGACCAAAAACATGCCAAATGAAATGACCAAAAAACATGCCAAATAATCCATTATATAACATTAAATGAAATGACCAAACACATGCCAAATGAAATGTCCAAAAACATGCCAAATGAAATGACCAAAAAACATACCAATAATAGATCCATTAGATAACATTAAAACAAAAGCATTACATAAGAGTTTAACCAAAAACAAATGTCTAAGTACCAACTGCAATTGTTTTGGTGATACTAAACACAATACAGTTTAATCAAAATACAAACATCACATGACATAATAGTTTAACCACAATACAAACATCACATTACATAATAGCTTAACCAAAATAAGAGCATCACATGATAAAAGAGTTTACAATGGATCCTTCTCTTTTCCTTTCTTCTTCTGTTTTCCTTTCTCATTCTCTTTTCCTTTCTCATTCTTCTTTTTTCCCTTCTTCCCAACAGTTGGTAACTGCCCTTTGCAAGTCCTGGCATTGTGTCCTTTGTTGTTACATTTGGTACATGTAACAGTTTTTTGTGCTCTAGAAACTGTATTCCCTTTGATCATATCCTCTTTTTCTGTAGCTGACTTCATTCGTTTCTTTTTTGGTCTTCCTATTGGGACACGGTGTTTTGGAGGCAACAAAGTAGTTGGACAAGGTGACTGAATCCACATTCTTCTACCATTTATCGGATCCACTTTGAAAGAGTACATGTTCCTCCAGGTTGATAGCCAATAACATTCATGAACAAAGGTTTCTGGAATACCAATTGCACCATTATTTCTCCTCATGTCCCAGATTGCAGATACAACATGTTTGCATGGCATTCCAGTTATTTCCCACTTCTTGCATGAACAGGTTCGTTGATTCACATTCACTACACACTGATCTTGCCAAGGTCCACTCACTTGGTACTTCCCATTTCCACAAAATGATGTTGTATACTCCTCTGCCTGATCTTTGATCTTTTGCAATAGCTTGGTAGCTGTTGGAGTCAAAGGGCCTGTTGCTTTGTCAATTTCTTTTTCAACATTCACAATCCTCTTCATGATGTACTCCCGGATGAACTCTAAGCAATTGATAATTGGTGTGTCACGTCCGTCTATTATTTTGCTATTAAAGCACTCGCATATGTTGTTTATCACAATATCAGAATGTGCTCTCCCTATTAATTAATAGAATACATGTATAATTGGTTAGCAAACATTAGAGTATTGTTATGAACTCACTTAATTTAATGAGTAACCACAACAAGAACAACACAATGTAAAGAACAGAATGCAATTCCTTAACTATTACTCAACAGAATCAAGAACAAAAGGATAGGTTAGCTGATTCGAGATAGCCACTCTCCCAAAAGAAAATAATTCCAGGTTAACAGAAAAGATCGATATCTTAATTCCTATCCCACTACCCTCTTATACTATCAGTCATAACAACTAAATAATATAAAATACCCATAATGCCCCTGTACCAACAAGATGCTCTTTATTTGATGATTACCCCAAACTACCCTTTCTCTAAAATAAGGTGACCAGAGTGGGTGCATAACAAGTATACAACAATAGTTATCATATATTATAATATATAACATGGTCAAACCTGTAAAATGAGAACGTGCCCAATGTTGAGGTGGTATTTGTTTAAGCCACTCATAACATTCTTGGTTTAATTTTCTAACTTCTTCCATTTCTTTTTCAAACTCTTGCACAGTATATGTTGTTGAACAGTTCCAAAGCAGTTCTTTAAACTTATCCCCTCTCCAACGTGACCTCATATTTTCGTGTATGTGGCGAACACAATAACGGTGCTCTGCACAAGGAAACAAATCTGCGATGGCAGAACTTAAACCCTACAAGAAAGATACATTATGTCAATGATTTCTTTTCCTTTAGATATTAGTATTCAAAACACAAGAAAATAACCTTTTTCCTGTCTGATATAAATGTAAAATTTGAATTTGAAGCCAACCCTAGGTCATCACCCAAGTGAGTTAAAAACCATGTCCAAGAGTTCAGTGTCAGCTTCAACCACAACATATGCTAAAGGATATATTCCATTATTCCCATCTAAAGCCCGTGCCATACAATCCAATAAATAAAAGTAAAAAATAAATCAAAATATATGGTTCAACCACAACATAAGAGAAAATGTACCACAGCAGATAAAATTTGACCATGGAAAGGTCCTTTCATGAAAGCCTCGTCTACCCCAAGAAAATCCCTCTTCCCTGCTGCAAATCCTTGCTTCAAAGCACCAAGGCACACGTACACGCGTCTGAAGGTTCTTGTCTCAACATCAGGATTTGGTTCACTTTCGACATCAAGCTTGATAGTGGTGTCTGGGTTTTGAGTCTGCACTTCTAACAAATAATCTTGTAAGATCTTGTACTGAGTGGCATAATCACCCCTGATAATTTTTAAGGCTGCTTCTCTTGCCCTAAAGGCTTTCATCTTAGAAATATCTACTTTGTAGATACGTTGAAGTTGTTCCCTTAAAGCCTTGACTGGAATTTTTGGGTTTGCTTCCACCAGTTGTAGAATTTGCTTTGAAAGAAACTTGTAATCACAAGCCCTAACCTTTCTTGTTTGAAGACATTTATGTTCACTAACATATGTTTTAACTGTCCAATCCTTGTCACGTTTCCACTTACTGGCTAAAAGAACCCAAGGACACTTACCTTCTTCATTGACTACTTCTTGACCGGTCAACATTCAAGTGGAATTCTCTCATGTCAACTTCAACATCATCAATGATATTGTCTTCGTCTAGAAGAAAGTCACCATCTTGACTCTCACTATCATCACCACTGTTGATCTCATCACCACTGCTATTATCATCACTACTATGTTCAATTTCAGTTTCCATGATGTTTGCATTATCACTTACCATGTCCACCTTGTCAATTGAAGGCTCATTTCTAGTAGGTGAAACAGGAGGGTTGTTTCTATTAGGCTCAAATGTCAACACATCATTAGGCTCAACTTGTGTATCATGCCATTCCAAAAACAATCTTTTTGGGGTACAATCAATCTCAACTATACGTACCTTAGATGGGTTTGGTGACATCGAGTATGTGTGTAATTTCGTTTGCCCGTGCTCTGTATACACCTCTATTAGCTTATGCTGGCCAACATATTTTGCTAAATGCCTTACATCATCATCTGAAGCTAAAGCAAACAAGCCAAAATCCAAATCGCATAGTGGCCTTCGAAAATGATAGTACATCTCCACATGTAGATTTTCATCGATATACCCAAGTTTCACCATCATGTCATCAATATCGTGAACACAGAAAGTCTCGATGTCTATTAACTCAACGTAATGTCTCTTTCCGTTTACATACTTCCTTCCAGGAAAATCAGTAAACTTTCCACCATGGTTTAATAGCATGCAAAACATGGTCGGATGATCACCTATTAAGGAAATGCCCCAAAAATTTTGATTAACATTTGATTAGGGTTGTAGGATTTCACGAAGCAAATGCAAATAAAAACGAGATTAGGGACTAGGCAGACTTACCATATTGAAGACGAACTTCTGCTTCACTGATCATCCGTCCTCGTGCTTCACTTAAATTCCAAACCGGCATTGTTGATTATTTGGAAAAGCATACAAAGTTTTAGCTAGCGACTAGGGTTTTCGTTTGAGAGAAGAAAGGGAATTCGTCTGACAAGTGTGTGTTTGTGTGTGTTTTGGTTTGACGATGATCGGAATCGTAAAACCATCCGTCTGTATTCTAAATGGCGCTAATATATTGTAGGGTTGAAAGGACAAAAATGCCCCCAGCGTGCCACTAACGTGAGTAGTTCCTAACCCCAAATAAGATGGAAAGTTAACTAAAGGACTAGGCGGGTAACGAAATAAAGTTATAGGGATTGTCCGAGTTAAAAATTCTTTCCAGGGACGAAGCGTGCAAGTAAGAGCAAACCATAGGGACCAACCGTGTAATTTTCTCTATATTAAAATGATTTAATAATTGAAAAATAAAAGTGTCCCCACACAACTCTCTCTCTCTCTCTCTCTCTCTCTCTCTCCGTCTCGGATTTATTTGTTTGTTCTTCAAATAAGAACACACTCAAGAACACATCAATGCACACACTACATATTTTATGAGTGTTTTCTTTATGAATCTGAAATCATAAATCAAATCTGAAATCATTTGTTCTTCAAATCGTTTGGACTGAAAAATCCCAAAAATCAAATGTAGAATCGATTTTTGTGTATGTAGTTTTTGTTTATGGAAATCAACTTGAGTATGTGTTTACGTTTCTAAAATCGATGTGTGTGAATATGAAATTGTTTAAAGAAAGTGTGTGTTTGTGTCTATCTCCGCCCAAAACTCATTCTTGAGTGACTGACAACTAGGATTTTTTCTAGTAGGGTTAATGTTGGAAGAAGGAGAGCGGTGAAGGAAGGGGGAATTGAAACCAGAAAGGGAAGAGCACAGGTGAAGATGATGCAGATGGACCATTTCCCTCGTTTTTTCTCCAAAGAACGCATTAGGAATTAGTCATCAGACATCACATGATCAATTGATTTCATATTTGATTTCTGGTTCCTTTATTCTAAAAAATGATCTTAGATCCATGAGTATAGGTGTTTATCTTATAAATTGATTTGTGTGTTTCATGTTCATCCCAGAAAATCGATTTCATTGTGTATATGTGTGTGTTTTATCATTTATTGAAATCAATTTGTGTGTAGGTATTCATCCCAAAAATTGATTTGTAAGTAGGTGTTCCGATGGGATTCAAAAATCGATTTTGCATGTCCGATATTCAAACAAAAGCACGACCAGATTTATGAGCGTGTTTTCTTTATGTTTGTATATGGTTTTTATTTATGGGATGATTTTTAGGCAGAGATGAAGTGGAAGAAAAAAATTTAGGTGGAGATAATGGTAGAAGACGGTGGTGGTGGCCGACGGTGGTCAAAGGGTGGTGGTGGCAGAAGATGTTCTTGAGCTTCTGAAGATGTTCTTGGGTATTGAGAGAGAGAGAGAGAGAGAGAGAGAGTGGTCTCCACTTTATTTATTCTTACATTAATATTAAAATAAAAAATAAAATTTAAAAAAAATAAGAAAAACAAATTAAAAGGGCATATTATTCATTTTAAGTTTAACAAGGATCAAATCCACATAGATACATGATCACAAGGACAACAAAACCAAAAAAAAAACCGGGGTTTGGACTAAAACCCAGAAAAAATGCATACCACAGAGACATTTTTACAGTTTTGTCTTATTGTATTAAACATTGTAATTAATACAGTATTTGACAAAACTGCAAGATTGGTCCCTGTGGTATTCAAAAAACTTTGGATAGGGTTCAAAAAGTTTTTCACTTGCATAGAAGGTCCAAAATCAAGGTTTTTCTGTGTTTTTAGTCCAAAAAAACTTGAAAAGATGGTTACATCCTTTTACTTTATATATATATATATATATATATATATATATATATATATATATATATATATTAATTTTTCAAATACTATTTTAATTTAAAAATAAAAAAGAAAAGAAAATAATTACCCTCCCTCTCTCTATCACTTAATTTAATCCACACACAACACCTACTTCCTTTTTCGTATCTTTAGCCACAATCACCGCTTCCACCACCGCTAATTTTGAAGACGATGACGAAATTTACCGTTACAATGACAACGACGACTGGAAATTACTCTTCACAAAATGATTTGGAATTTTGGGTTTGTTTATTTTTCCCTAGTTTTGAAGAAGAAAGATGAAATAAAGAAGAAAATGGTGAATAATTTGGAGAACAACAAGGCCTGCCTTCCAGCAAAGTCTGGTGGGTGTGTTGTTGAGTTATCAAATGTCGAACCTCACTCAATTCACTCGTCATTCAGATTCAACCTCTGTTCGCAAGTTGAGCTTGAATCTATGAGCATCAATTCGTCATCTGTTACAATTTTGATGGTGAATTTGGACAATGGGTTAATGGAACCAAAATCTAAAGAACTTAAGTGAAAGACACATTGAGGGGGTGTTTGGCTTATCTTTTGAGAGGCCAAAAGTCATTTTAGAAAAAGATAAAAGGTAAAAGATGTTTGGTAAAAGCACTTTTAAAAGCTACTTTTGGATTTTGGATATAAGAAAAATCAACTTTTTGGAAAAGTCAGGAAAACCTGACTTTTTGCAACTTTTCTTAAAAGGACTTTTGGCCTCTAAAAAGATAAGCCAAACACCCCCTGAATCTTTGGAGAGAAGTATTTCACTTGTTGCACATACCTTAATTAGATTCAGCTATGGCAAAATCCTTTTAGCTAATCGCAATTTCTCTAATTAAAGGTACTCTATTTCCCTAATTATTAAACTTTTCAAACTTGACACCTTTGACTTTTGACCAAATTTCAACTCGAAAACTATTGTAAATCCATATTGTTTTTCATTTCTAACAAAAACCCATATCAATTTCGCATTTGAAACCCACTAGGCTTAATCATAGTCTTATTTCTTTAAATTTGGATCCGATTTGAATTAATTTGAATTGGGTTAAGGAGGGTTTTGGGAAGAGGTGCATTGAACTATGTGCTCAAGGGAAGAATTGGTATTTTGAGGACTACTGTAGCAATTAAGAAATTAGACAAAGAAGATAAAGAAGCTCCAAAGCCCGATCAAATTCCTCCAACGGTGGTCCCTTGGTGGAGATGAATTATTTCTAATTCCACGGAAGCAAGCTCGATGTTCTGTTGCTCATCGATTAAGTGAATAATTAAACATGGGATCTTGATAACTATTTCCTATGACATCCCCATTTTCACGGCCAGAAAAGACCGATTTTGTTTATGATTTATAAAAATCAGAATACATTTTTTAATAAAAATGTTGCTGAATTTGTTCCCAGTAAAACATGATAAATACGTTATCAAAGAACTTCCGAAGAAAAGTATTTTTATTCATTTTTAAAACATTTGGGATGTCATCGTCAATACAGAAACATAAGCATAAACAGAGCTTACATTCATTATCACTAGTGATTTATATCTCCTTAATCTCTCAGTGTAATGTGACTTCATATCAACACCTGTGATATAAATAAACTGAGTGGGTCAGGTTGGGAAGCCTGGTTAGTACATAGGGATTTCAATCCCACAATTTTATACCATATATATAGTTTAAAACTCACAAAATATACAATTTCACCATATATATAAACAACTCTTATCCCACCCCGTCGATCCTCACAACGAGACTATCCATACTCTCGGACCTAAGATTAGCCGTTTTACCTAATCCATACTCCCGGATCAGAAATGAACGACTTTACCTAACCCATACTCTCGGACTAGGGACGAATGACTAATCCATACTCTCGGATTAATGATTAATGATTATGCCTAATCCATGCTCTCGGACTAGGGACAATGACTATGTCTAATCCATGCTCTCGGATCAATGACATATACTAAGGTTTTATTCTCTGAGTATAATTCACTCATACTCATAAGAAAACACTACCCAATATTCCTCATAGATGCTCGAGGACATGCTTCGAGCATGTGTTATGGACTTCGGTGGAAGTTGGGACACATACCTACCTTTGGCTGAGTTTTCGTACAATAACATCCACCATTCGAGTATTTGGATGCCTCCTTTTGAGCTTTTATATGGGAGGAGGTGTCGGACCCCCTATCTGTGGGGGAGAGGTAGGGGAGCGAGTGATGGGAAGCACTGAGATAGTGCTTAAGACGACTGAGCAGATACAGCAGGTCGGACCGAGGTTACTGACAACCCAGAGCCGCCAGAAGAGTTACGCAGATAGGCGGCGATCCGAGCTCGAGTTCCAGGTGGGAGACTTTGTCCTCCTGAAGGTATCTCCTTGGAAAGGAGTGATCTAGTTCAGGAAGAGGGGCAAGCTGGGGCCCTGATACATTGGTCCTTTCAGGGTGATCGCGAGAGTGGGCAAGGTAGCATACCGTCTGGAGCTACCTGAGGAGTTGAGTCAGATCTATAACACCTTCCATGTATCGCAGTTGAGGAAGTGTGTAGCCGATGAGACGGTAGTGGTACCACTAGAGGATATTTAGGTTGATGCGGGCTAGAATTACATCGAAAGACCGATCACGATTATGGATTGAAAAGTGAAGGTTCTGAGGACCAAGGAGGTGCCTTTGGTCCAAGTTCAGTGGCAACATCGGAGAGGGTCCTAGACGACTTGGGAATCGGAGTATGAGATGCGGGAGCTGTTGGATTAGTGTCTAAGCCCGTAACCATATTTGTCAAGTACTTGACCTGATTGTGCATGGTCCTTTTGGGGTGCCTTCACCAAAGTAACTTGACTGGAGAAATAATAGAGAGAGAGGTTATTATGATTTATTAATATGTTATAAGAATAATATATTAAAGGAGAAATCATATTTGTTTAATTAATATTGGTCAATAATTAATTGAGAATTAATTTTGTGATCAAGTGTAAATAATTAAACTAGAGGGGCTGAATTGTAATTATGTGATAGTTGCAAAATAGGGCAATGGTTATCCTTGTTAAAGGATGGACGAATTCAAGGATAAGGATATCCTTAAAATTGTCCAAGTTCCAAGAGATAAGGGTTTTCAAGGCTTATCTTGTGGTTGCTTGGTAGGCAAGTAATTGGATAAGGATAAGGACTGACACCCTAATCCCAACCCTATATAAAGACCCCTAAGGCCTTAGGATTTACACCACTAGATCCCTAGAGCATCTAAGGACGATTTCTACCTCCTTTCTTCTCTGTCTATAGCCTCTCCATTTGCTCTTGGTGTTTGTGAGCCATTAGAGGTACTACACTTGTGGTACTTGCTTTCAAGACTTAGGGTTTGAAGATTTGAGTTGTTATTGCAATACAACAACAAGAGGTATGTAATCTAACCTTCTTGGTGAATTTCGAAAATAGTAAGCCATATTAGGGTTTCTATATGTGTTCATAATGTTGTGTATCTAATAGTGAAAACATAGATCCAATTCTAGGGTTGCATGCACACATAGGATTGTTTGTATAAAACCCATCAGTGGTATCAAAGCCTTTGGTTAACTTGTTTTCAATTAGTTTATTCAATTGTATGAACTTGACATATTAGGGTTTATAGCCAATAAACCTTAGGAGGCTAGGATTTTCGAGATTAGGGTTTCCAAACCTAATTTGCAAAAGCTTGAAAAAGATTTTCAAATCCTTTCCTTAAACCTTTAAATTTCGAAATCTAGGGTTCGTCTTAATCCCTTGATTTTCGAAATTGGCCTCCTCCCCATGATAAGATCCTAAATTTTAGGGATTTGGATTATTCCATATCTTGTAATTATCCTTTAATTGTTATATATGGTAATTAAAGATTTTGGATTATCTTAACCTTATTTTCGAAATCTATAGAGATATTTAAGGGATTAGGATATCTTAAATGTATAAATGGTAATTATCCTCATGATTTAGATAATCCCTTATGATTTAATAATTAAATTAATAGTCTAATTCAAGATAATTATTAAATCAAGAGTTTTAATATATAAAATTTTAATTTAAATGACTTAAATTCGAAAATTGTAAGTGAGATTAAAACTTAATTGTTTTGAAAAGTTTCAAAACCTGCCCTCAAGTTTTGGAATTTAAATTGTTGATTAAAAGTTTAATTTTTTGAAAGTCTAAATTCTAAAACCCTAATTAAGTGTGTAATTAAAAGAGAGTTAATAAATCCATAATGATATTGGTTAATTAAAAGTGTAATTTAAACCACCTAGTATTTTAAAAGTATAAAATACACCCTTATACTATGTATAACATTAAAGGTTTAATATTATATATGTATAACTAAAATGCTAGTCTTACCGTTAGTAGGCCTCATTCACGAAGCCGATCTATGAGGGGGGTATAAGGTTATGGCCTATAAAATGACCGTTTAATAGGTATCCACTCTTACCCACCGCTTCCTTGATTGGTGGAGGGTCGTTAGCCGAACGGGTAGGATAGGGCAATCCTTTCTTCATTAATAAGTATAGTGAATCTATGTAAAATAACTAAATACTTTTACAAATTCCCAATCCAAGTTACTTTAGGAAAAAGTGAAATTGATGCAATCCCATGAAATTACACTTTGTACCCTTGCTAAGACGTTAGTGGAGCGCATGTGGTTAACCGACACACTAATTGGGTCCTAAGAAAAGGTGGCAAAGGGTGACTCAATGTTTGTCATAGTTCGATGGAGCGTGTGTGGTTTACCGGCACATTGAATAGGTCACTGTAACAATGAGGGCACCATGTAGATTTGCATGGTTATTCACACCCACTTTGTGATCCTCGGCATCCCAGTCCCAAACAAGAGGGGCATATTGAGATTTAAACATGCCATTGAAAAGTTCAATGAATCTCAAAAGAAATCTAGGATTTCTTAATCCATTTAAAACTTAAGCCTTTATGTTTTTCATGGTGAAGAATTAGTGAATCGTCATTCACTTACCTCCAAATTATTTGCATGTTGGATTACGGCATCCCTCTTCTAATGTGTAAAAATGTTGTTGGATCCTAGCCTTAATGTCTCATTTGGGTGTTACATTAAGGATTCAATCAACTAACTTGAAATTCTCCCGTTTTGTAGATGTCTGACTCTAACCATGGTCTTCCCAGATCCCAAGGAAAAGGTGTTCCTATTGAAAGTGATAGCTTGTTCCAAAATGAAGGATCAATGTGGACTAGCTTGATCTCACTCCCTCCTCCTCCTCCCGTTGTTCTCCCCGACCCACAAGATCGAAGATTTGAAAGGTTCAAGATCACCGAGACACTATTGGCAATGAAACATGAAGATGGTAAATCCGTGTGTGCTCACGTCCTAGGGATGAAATCACACATCAATAGGTTGATTATGTTGGGTGCATCTTTCCCCAATAAGGTGGTTGTGGACTGGGTTCTTCAGTCACTCCCTGAATCATATGATAAGTTCATAAGAGAGTATCATATGATGAACATTGACGCGACCCTCATTAACTTAACTTACATGCTTATTGCTGCTGAATCAGAAATGATTTGGCGAAGTAATGGAGCATATTTTTCTAGTGAATCAACCAACCATGCTTCCGTGGACGTTCTAGGAGAAGCCACATGTTTCTGCTGCCAAGGGAAAGGGAAATGGATACGAAGCTGCCCAAAGGAACTGAAGAGTCTAAAAGATAGAAGAGTCAAGAAGTGTGGCTCTGCTTCAGGTACAAAATCCACTATCTAACTCTATTAAATTCCTATTCTTTATACATAATGTGATAAGATTACATTTGCATGTTTTGCAGAATCAAAGAAAAAAGAAAGGAAGGTTGATGGAACAGCAAGATGAGTCTGATCACGAAGAAATGGATTACGATCGCATGGATTCAAAGATCAGATTTTGAGCTTAGGAAGTTATGATAGATTTGTTAGGAGTATTTGAATACATAGTTTTTCATTTGAATTTTGCGTTGTAAGGACATGTTTTCCGTTGCTTTTATAAATAAAATAAATTTGGGTTATTTTTTCATCCTTACAATGGCGTATATGAAAAATTGATGTTTGTGTACTTCTATTATCAGCAAAATGGATTTGATTCTTAATTAGGTTATTTGTGGAAGTGTCAAGAGTTTACCAAATAGGGAGAGTTTCTCATCGGCCAAGTTTCAAGTGGATAGGAACTTGGAATCGTGCAACAAGTATTGCATGATGAATGAAAACTTTCACATTTGGGAAATTTAGACTAATTTATGACAATGTGTCAATTGAAGGACTATGAGATCAAGTACACAAAGCTGTGTGTTGATCAAGTCCACCACAAGAGTGACAAAGATATTCGTCATGATTTACTAAAGTTTAGTGAATATGGTTATACTTATAAGATTAAGTATAATTCTGAATTGATTAAAAGAGTTTCAATCAATAGCAGAACGAATAAGAAGAATCAAGTCGAAAGAAAGATAAAAGTTTCTCTATTCTAAGAAGAAGGGAGAGTACCTTTTATTATGTTTTATAATAGGTCTTAATGATGAAGAACCATATCTCAATTAATCATCTAAGTGAGTCTTAGTGTAATTGTATGTCTAAGAAGAGGAATCAAGAATTGAAGAAATAGTTAAATCAAGAAGCCAATCATACTTCGTTCCAAAAACAAGTCTTAGAGTTAAGATTGTAACATTGAGTGACAAGTCTTAAGAAGGTTTATAACATTCATCAAATGTGGAATTTGGGAAAAGTTTTTCTTATTCTTGCATATTTGAAATTGGTAAGTTGTGATGTCTTGGATAAGACAAAGACCAACTAGGACCAATCATGTGAAATGTTTTTGTATTGATAAAACTACACTAACTCTTGAATATTTGTTTGTCAGGAAATATTTCTTGACAAGAGAACCTTATATGTCAAGGAGTCATTGGGAGTCTTAATGGTCTTGAAAGGTTTCAAGAACAAATCAAGAATAAACCTTATCAATCATCCCTAGCACACGACTTGAGGTTTACAACCTATCGTGTTGACACTAATTTTGTTTCTGTGCCATTCCAATTAAGTTAATTATGCATGTGAGTTCTACGAGTTCTCAATGGATTGTATAGGGGCAAGACACCTTGTTCAATGGAAAGTACATTGAAATGAAGGGGTGAGTTGTTCAATAACTTGGAAGCAATGGTGGGACCTTTGATGGCAAGAAATTAAGAAGAACAAGTTCTATCCATAAGAAGTTTGAATTTGTCACTGACATTATCTTGTGATTATGGTTATGACGAATTCACATGGATGGGAATGTATACACCACAAAATCTAAGTGTCATAAGGTTTCTTTCATAAGAATGATTGTGAGGAAACGCTTTCACTAAGAGAGACTTTGAAGATAGCATTATGTGATTTGGGTATCTCACATTCAACTATGATTACATCATACCTCTTCATAGTTCGAATTGTGGGAAATGGCAAATGGGTCTGAACATTTTAGACTTATTGATATGAGTCCTAGAATTGTTTAGACATATACATATGAGCTGTCCAAGGAAAGGTGTATGAGTTTGAGAAGCTTAGATAAAGTCTTATCGAAGCATCTAGTATTAGAAATATGAACTTAAGAAATTGTTTTCTAGAAGTTCAGTTGATTTCTGAATACATGTCGAAGCTAGTGGGAGCATAAGTGTTATGCTGGTAAAGAAATAATCATCATGTAAGTGGGAGCATGATTATTATGGTAAGTATTGCAAGTTAGCAATATTAATTATAGAAAACAAGAGTTATACTTTGCAAAGTTGTAAGAGTTGAAAAGTTGTTTTGCTATAATTAAAGGAGAGAATATTGTACTTTGTTCAAAATCTAAAGCTTAGATTGAAATTTTTTAATAAATTTAGTCAAAGGATACATAGTGTGTTCTTAAATTCCGATTATGATTACGGTATCCCTCTTCATAGTTCGAATTGTAAGAACGTGACACATAAAATATTATGGCAGAAGATTGATAGAGTATCGTATCTTTATGTAAGACATTATGCATCATGTCCTATACACTTCGGGTATAGGAATAATTGCATATGCTATAATACTTGACCATTCTAAATTTTTCCAAATGTCTAGCGCATTAAGAAGGAAAAAGGACAAGATTTGGTATTGAATAAGATAATTAAACAACTATCAAAGGACGATCTAAAGTTCGCTGAGGATTGGTCGCTTATGAGTAGTTGGAAGTATGTTATTGAATGGACCATATCGACATTATTATGAATAGATAAGATTCTATTAAGAATGAGTTGTCATATGGTAAATATGGAAATGTTTCCATAATTGGGAGTTGGAAATTAAGAATTTATGTCTAGATTAGAAAATTTTATGCAAAAGGATGTTCAAAGGAATGTACTTTGAATGAGAGACATCGAATCTATAGAATTGTTCTGTAACAATTTTTGATAGAGTACCTTGTGATTTCGTTGGCCGAGTCTTTGTGATTTTTGTGTCGTGACTTCACAAGAGGATCATTGCATAAAATATTAGAACTTGACATATTCTATAAATGGCAAGAATTTGATATTCTTGCACATATGATAAGAATTGGGAATTGTGAAATGAGGATGATTGAAAATGTGTTCATTTGATCTATTTCACAAAGTATAGACCATAGGAAACCAAAGTGTGCATGCTTGGAGCATGGGACAATTGTGGTTATGATTCAAGTTATAAAGTTGATTATCTAAAACGTTAAACAATGGATAATGAGTAATCAATATGGTGATCAAATAAAAGGTGTTTTATTTATACTCAAGGGTTTGGGACCATATATGATTAAGTATTATCGTTGTGTTTCTCTTTGCATGTTTTGACTCCAGAATAATTGAGTTTATTAAGAATAATCGAATTATTCAAACGGTCCGCAGTCGTTCATATGTTGGAAGTAGGTATGAATGAAGACTGTCATGAATTGGTTTGTAGATTGTCTAAAGTGTATTAGACATAGCAAAGGTTTGCTGCAACGTTCATTAGTGCTTATGAATATGATTTTGAGCATTGGATTAAACCCACGCTCACTTAGATCGCTTCATGGATTTTATCACGAGCGATTGGTGAGATGATAATATCTTGTATTCTTGAAACCGAGATGTGTGAGTTGTATCTTGCGAATCGGTTACACATTGATAATATGTAAACGCACCAGTAACTTGGTGTTATAAAACTTATTGTTGTGTGTGATTTGGTGAGTGAGTGAAAGCAAGCATTGAGTCGAAGTTTATCCGTTCCTTTTACCCAAAGTGGGATAAAAGTGATATCTGTGGGCCCTTCGATGATTTAGTGATGACAAACGTAAATGCTTGGCCGGGCTAGGGCTAATTTGATTTGTTCAATTAGTCAGTCGTCGTAAATCAGAATTCAGGAAACAACACATAGACCGAGAGAATGATTTCAATCCATGTCTCATGTCTATACGATATCTAGAATGGAGGAATATATGATCCCTTATCTGAAGGACAGGTTACTGATAAGATCAGAGTTTGACAGCGTCTTTGAGAGCTACGATTGCTAGTCGGGTTGTACTTACTATTATAGTTACTAGACTTATCCAAGTGGGAGACTGTTGGATTAGTGTCTAAGCCCGTAACCATATTTGTCAAGTACTTGACCCGATTGTGCATGGTCCTTTTGGGTTGCCTTCACCAAAGCAACTTAACTGGAGAAATAATAGAGAAAGAGGTTATTATGATTTATTAATATGTTATAAGAATAATATATTAAAGGATAAATCATATTTGTTTAATTAATATTGGTCAATAATTAATTGGGAATTAATTTTGTGATCAAGTGTAAATAATTAAACTAGAGGGGCTGAATTGTAATTATGTGATAGTTGCAAAATAGGGCAATGGTTATCCTTGTTAAAGGATGGACGAATTCAAGGATAAGGATATCCTTAAAATAGTCCAAGGTCCAAGAGATAAGGGTTTTCAAGGCTTATCTTGTGGTTGCTTGGTGGGCAAGTAACTGGATAAGGATAAGGACTGAAACCCTAATCCCAACCCTATATAAAGACCCCTAAGGCCTTAGGATTTCCACCACTAGATCCCTAGAGCATCTAAGGACGATTTCTACCTCCTATCTTCTCTCTCTATAACATCTCCATTTGCTCTTGGTGTTTGTGAGCCATTAGAGGTACTACACTTGTGGTACTTGCTTTCAAGACTTAGGGTTTGAAGATTTGAGTTGTTATTGGAATATAACAACAAGAGGTATGTATCTAACCTTCTTGGTGAATTTCAAAAATAGTAAGCCATATTAGGGTTTATATATGTGTTCATAATGTTGTGTATCTAATAGTGAAAACATAGACCCAATTATAGGGTTGCATGCACACATAGGATTGTTTGTATAAAACCCATCAGGAGCAACATCCAGAGTTGTTTGTGGAGCATGACTTGTGGGGTGAAGTCTAATTATACTGGGGGAGAATTGTAACATCCAAAAACCCAGGTATACCTTGTGAACCCTTATCTTTGAAGCATTTGTCTATTTTGGTCCTTGGTAAGAAAAGAGGGTGGTAGAAGGGTACATGGGGCGTACTGGAGTGTACACTCAGCGTACTCATGTGCATGCTTGATCGCGGAGGGCCGCCTAGTACGTCGGACGTACCAAGGTGTACACGGTGCGTACCAGGCCTAGTTTGTAACCCTAATATTTAGGGTGTCCCTATTTAAAGAGTGTTATGGCCTCCTTGTGGCCACCATTTCCAGAGACTTAACCTCCCCAAAACCCTAAATCGCTTTCTTGTAGCAAGAGAGTGCCTTTGAGAACTTGTGGGTGTGTTCTTGAACTTTTGGAGTGGAAAGGAAGCTTTGGAGAAAAAGGAGGTGGAGCCAAGCTTTTGGATCTGAGATTAGCAGTGGGAGAAGATTCATTTGGAGGTAAAAAGCATCAAGCTTTCTTACTCTTCTGTTGTGTTCATGTGTGGGGTGTTTTAGGGTTTTTGTCCCCAAAGTTGATGGCTTTATGAGTTGATAAGCCCCTAGAACCCGAGATCTGTCCCATGTTGGATTATTTTGTGTTGTTGAGCCATAAAAATCTAATCTTGGTCATTAAGAGTTGTCCATGCATGAGTTATGAGTCCTTTAAGGAAGGAAATGGCATGATTTGGGAGTTGGTGACCTTTACAGCCATGCAAAGGCATAAAGTCACTGACTTTATGGATTAAGAGGCATTAGAGTAACTAGATATGGGATTTGAGCCTTTGTCTTAGCCGATTCAGACCAATAACCACGAGAAGTGTGAAACTGGGACTTACGCCGGGCGTAATTCCAGTACGCGTAGTGTAGGGGGTCGAGTTCCCCGTTTCTGGTTAGCCAAAGGGTACGACCCATGTATAAATCTAGTACGCGCCGCGTACTCCCGCTGTTGACTTTTCTTGACTTTTAGGGTTTGGTCAAGATTGAGGGCTATTGAGCATTGGAGGGGTAAAATGGTCTTTTACCCTTCTGTGAGTGTAGAAGGATTAGTCTAGCTTCTTGAGGGCCAATATTAATTAGGGATAATTATTATGTGTTAGGCGGGAGCTAGACCCGGGAGTAGAGATCACGATCCCGATTGCGAGATTTTCATTCACTAGCTTACGAGGTGAGTCTTCTCACTATGCTTTACCTTGAGTGGTTGTTATGTGTGACCAGAGGGTCTTATGTGCATGAACTGTGTAATGAGATATCCTGCTATTTACTTGTGTTATGCTTTATGAGTATTATATTGTGATGCTGAGTTGAGGGACCGGAGGGTCCATATGAGTTGTGGGACCAAAGGGTCCCATTGAGACACATTGACCAGAGGGACCAATTGAGTTATAGCCTCGAGTGGCTAATATGCTGTGCGTGGTATTTTGGGAAACTCACTAAGCTTTTATGCTTACGGTGTTATGTATTATTTGTTTCAGGTAGTTCCGAGGATCGCGACAAGGCACCAACATGATTATACACACTGGCAGGAGATTGTTTTTATGATTCTGGGATTGTGTTTTATTTTATTGACACTTGAGGAATATGTGTTTTGAGAATTATGATACAAGATTTTATTGTGTTAAAAATGAAAAATTTGGTTGAAAAATTACGTTGTTACATTAATCATAGCAGGTTGCCCTATGCATGCAAGTTATACAAAAAGAGAATCACATAGACTGTCAAATAAAGCTTCTACCCTAAACCGCAACCAAAAAAGGAACATAAATAAGGCAGATTCCCTCATTCTAGGGCTATGAAATCCTAAACATGTACAACTTTGAAAGCACACACTTAGCAAATAATCCATACAACATATTTCCATATATACTATAGCATGACTACAACATTGGGAATACTTACTTGAGCTCGGCCGATTATGCACATTGCATTCTCTCCTTTTCGTACAAAATTGTTTTCAAGAAATTAAACTTTGGTTTCTTTTTGATAAGCAATGGTTACCATTTCCTAAGTTTGAGTTCTAACACACCTAGAAGTGTGCCTGAATCTCTCAAACCAAGGCTCTGATACCAACTTGTAACAGCCCAATTTTCAGAAAAATTTTAAACTTTTAATTCCATAAAAATCATCCATAAGAAGTACAAAAATCCCATTACATATCCATATTATTTTAGAATTCAGAGTACAAAAATCAAAATGGGAAAACAATGGAGAATGCACGCCACGCCGTAAAGTCGGGCCCTTGCCCTTATCAATAGAAGTACCTGAAACATTCAATAAAACTGTAAGTACAAGCTTAGTGAGTTTCCCAATCACACAAATCATATAATCACATAATGTCATGCTCACACATATACATACTACTTTGCCATGAACTCCCTCCATGGTCTTCAATGGAATGCCATGGGCTACCCCCATGGTCTTGTATTCCCATGTCATGGGCTCCTCCCATGGTCTTGCTAAGTGCCATGGGCCCCCTATGGTCTGCACATAAGTCCACATGTAATTCTACTAACAAACAATTACATATTCCCATATGAAACATTTCATAATCAGTAATGGGCCGACCTTGGTGCCTTCAACCCATGAGTGTGGTGAGAAGACTCACCTCAATACTGAACGGTAGCTGACTAGATCCCGGTTCTGAATATCAGCTCTATTCGACCCCTGTGCAGAAACAACCCCTTAAATACAACTCCAAATGCCCTAAAACCCCTTAAAGGTCAACTTGGTCAAGGACTAAAGTCAATGGTCCGAGTTGACCCAACTCGCTGAGTTGTCCTTCAACTCGTCAATTTTCTCCATGAATTGCACAAATCGGGAAAACTCACATCAACTCGTCGAGTTGGCCAAAAATCAAACAACTTAAGGCTTTAAGCTGTTTCCATCGAATCTATAAGCTTCAGTTCTCACATATACTCCCAATTGATGATTAGAAGGGTAAAGTTTCCAACTTTACCCTTGAAAACCACCATAATGAACCCAAACCTGAATCCTTGACTTAATAGAGTGGGGCTTAACCCATTAAGCCCTTAAACTCTCAAAACATAGTCCCAAAACACAGATTTGGCATCCCAAGGCTGGAATATCACATAAAGTTTCCAACTTTATGTCCATGCATGCAAGAAAGGAACCCTAGGGTCCAAAATGGCTTAATAAATGACTTAATGTATGGATGAGACTTAGGACCTAGAAAAGCTTGCAACTTTATGCCAAGAGAGGTCATGAAAGGGTCAGATCTAACATAATAACCCCTGGAACCCTTGACCTTTGGACAACTCAACCATACACCCAAAAATTAAGCTAAAACATCCAACAAAGAGATCTAGAAGATAACAACACAAGGTATCGACTTTATACCTCAAAAGAACTGCAACAAATAGAGAGTTTCTGGATCCAAAACCTTCCTTCCAAACTAAGCTCCTCCAATCTTCAAACTCCTTCCAAAGATTAACAAAAACCAACTCTCCAAGCACACCACAAGCTCACACACTCAACCTTGGAGGATAATACACGAAATTCAGGTTTTCTGGACAAAGAGACTGGTAAAGAGACCAGCCAAAAGATTTACGGTCTTTAAATAGGGTGCAAAACCCTAAGATCAGAGTTTATTTTTTCACAGCCACCAATTCGCCGAGTTGGACCAAAATTGTCAACGGCCAACAACCCCCTGGACACGACGAGTTGGAGCTTCCAACTTGTCAAGTCCCCACGAAAAATGCAAGAAATTAGGGAATTTAGCTAATAACAGATCCAAGTGTTACCTATTAAATTTATTGCTTAGGTAGAACACAAAAATAATAAAATAACATAAGTCTACTAAATCCAAATAATAATACGATTAAAAAAAATAGTTAACTAGAAGGGGATCTTAAAAAAGCTGTACTATAATCGTTATAAATTTAACTATTTTTTTAATCGGCAAACATATACTCGTCATATAACTCCAAACTACTATTTTTTCCAAGATTTAAGCCCCCAACTTTAATTTTGTATTTGTTTAATGAAAAAAAAACACACACCAATCCTAATGATTTAACGTTAACAAAATGTAAGGAAAAAGAGATAATTAAGCTATATATTTTGTTGTCGACACCTCGTTCTAGAAGGAGAAACTTTGAATAGTTAAAATGAGAATTGCATTTTAAACGAAACCGATGAATTAATGAAAAGACTTGTTTATTCCGTAAAAAAAATGAATGATGTACGACCAAAGTTCGTTTCGCCACGAACCCAAAAAAGTAATGATAAATGTATGAAACAAGGCGAGGACAAAACTTGTTGATTCTTTTTAAAAGAATGATCAACGATGAAAGTTGATTTGGCCATGCATCTTCCCAAAAGTAAAACAATCATGTAAAACACCAAAAACCTTATCCGTATTAAATTCTTTAGCTTTAATCCATTCATATGAGTGAAATTAGAAGCGAACTTGCAAGTTACTTTTCGTGTGTTCAATTCTTGGATAGTTATGAGCAAGTGGGAGAATCTGTTCTTGATATCTTCTTTTTCATTTGTCGGTTATTGTCATCTATAAAAGAAGGCTCAACCCTACACACAATTTTTCTCATCTATTTCTTCCCTTTCGAACCATGACTAAAGCTGGATTTGCAATGACCATACAGACTTTACTCGCTAGGTTGTGCTCTCATTCTCTTAGTTTTCTTTGATTTTCAATCTTCAAATTTAGATTATATATTAGGTGTGAATGGGGGATCATAGGTCTCCTTTCTTCTTCATGAACGTTAGACGAATGTAGTCTTGTAGATTGAGAAAATACAAACACATGATGCAGAAAGAGTGGGAAAACATATGGATGAAACTTCTACAATCCTTTTGGCACTTCCATTTCAGGTTCCTTTATATATATAAATATAAATTAATAAACTTTTATATATAACATGCAGGAGGAGGAGTAGCATAATTTCAAAGGCAATGGTGGAACGCTGCATGAGCAAGGTGGCCAAAGGAAATGAATGTTATGATTACGAAGAAAGTGAAGTACAATCACAATCATTGAAGAATAAAGTACAAGGAGAAAAGAAAGAATACAATGAACAACAACAAGAAGAAGAGTGCTGGATCCCACATCGTCGTACTGGAATATATTATCCGAAAGGACATGAATGGGTGATGGAAGATGTTCCTGATGGTGCTGCTTGCTTTGCTTACAGTTATTGGCTGAGGAACAGTGATAGAGACGGAGTTTGATGATTTATTATATGATATTTTATAATATATTGAATACTATGTGGCGTTAATATGGGTGAACATGGATACTGGTTTTTAGGGTTGTTAGTTTGGATGGATCGGTTCGATCAGATCCAATTAAGTTAATCCAAATTGATTTCGGTTATCAAAATATGGGTCCGAATAATCCAACTAAATTCAAATCCGTTCTGATCCGATCCAATTACAATTCGGTTGGATCGGTTTTTATTATTCGGTTTTCAAAAACTAAAACATTTTAAAATGACATATAATTATAATATTATCCCACTTTTATAGAAGAAACAAAAAAAATATTTAATTGTGATTTAAAATTTATAAACTACTAAGAATGTATATTATAGTTTAATATTTAATAGATAAAGAACTTTTTAAAGAAAATGCATATTAATGTTTTTTATTAGATGAAACTTTTTTGAACTTATTTGAAAAACTAAATTATAAAATTTATAAATAGTTTTAGTTATATTAAAAATACATAAATAATAAATTGTTATTCGGTTTTTTTAGATTATTTGGTTCATATTTTATAAAACAAAACCAATCCAAAATAATAATTCGGTTTTGTTGAAAACCAATCCAAAAATCTGAATATCCGAACCAAATAGTCTAATCCAATTTGTCTAATTGGACTATTCGGTTTTATCCAAATAATGAACGCTCCTACTGGTTTTAAGTCTTTTTATCTAGGATATAAAACACAACAATAAGAAAGCATTAAAACTAAAGAAGTGATATGTAATGTATAATTGTACAATTGGAATAAATCACATCGGCTTAAGGCATCCACAATGCATTGAACTCTATAAAGTTCAATGAAGTGTCACATCATCATTCATTATTTCATACAACATAATTCATTTTTACCCTACAATGCATTAAACGCTACAAGTTCAATGGAACATATTAAAAAAAATATTTATTTAAAGATTTAAAGACTTTCTTTTCTCCCATTGAAAAGTTTAATGACCAATGTGGCATTTCACAATGATGGAGTTGTATCTATTGAATGACAAGCAGGCATGACACCTCATTCAACTTTTCTATTAAACTCCTCATTATGGATGCTCTTACTTGAAAATTTTGCATTGCAACACAATGCTTCAACTATGCGGATTTCCACATGAATAAAATTATGTTGTTAAAAATATTGACAAATACTCGTTAAGGCTATACCAAGTGGGTGGGTAACTAACCCGTGATATGATAGCCAAATCACGTGTGAGATGGCAACAAACACCACACCCATGTCTTGTGAAGCTCTGAGCTCCGCTGTTGATTCCTACATCCTTTACAAGGGAGAGAGAAAGACCAAATCTCTCTCTCTCTCTCTCTCTCTCTCTCTTTCTCTCTTTCTCTCTTTCTCTCTCTCCTTCTCCCTCTCCCTCTCCCTCTCTAACAACGTTTTTTTTGTTAGTAACTTTGAGTTTTTGGGTAGAATGAAATGATGTTATATGATGTGGCACGTCTTCATAGAAAATAGTCTTCTCTTCCATTCAATATAAATACAACTAAATTATTATCATTACATATAAAATAATAGCTTTTATAGTAATCTAAAGTTGATATAATTATTTTTATTATCTTAAATCATATTACAAAAAGGATATATTTAATAGAAAATTGGAAATTACAGGCTTATATTAAAATAGAATTCAAAATAACATGGTTAGATATAAATATTTTTAGCCGTATTTTTTTGGAAACAATCAGCTATATATTAGAAAAGAAAAAAAAACATGCAGTAGCAAGAAGCTAGAACGAAAATTACAAAGAGTTAAAAGGATTTTTAAACCAAGTAAGCATATCTAAATTACATATGGCATTCCTATTTGCAAAACAAATAAAAGAGAATTGGTAAGCACAATCAACAATGTCACTTTGTTTGAGCATTCCACCTGATACAAACTTTATCGTTCCTAAATCTCCAAATAAACAAATAACCGTACAAATAACTGCATCCACCAACCTTTTCTTTTTCACTAAGATAGGCAATTGATCGATCCACAAAAACAAATCACACACCAATCCATTTTGAGGATGAGAAATATCCAACCATTTGAAAATAGTATCCCACGTTCTAGTAGCAACATGAGACTTAAAAAACGAACGATCTAGTTGTTTAGCCTCCAAATTACATAAAGGGCACATAATTAAGGGGACATCTAAGGACAACTTCGAATGATTAAAATGATCTGAGACTCTATCTCTCAAAACATGCCAAATCAAAATGCTTACCTTCCTTGGAATATAAGCATTCCATCTAGCTTCCATACATGAATTTGGAAGGATAACTTCGTCAATACATCTTCTAGTAGGACTAACCTTAAAGATACCATCCTCTCCAATAGTCTACACCCATTTATCACATTGATCATTAAGATTATCCTCCCTTAAGAAATTGAGAAAACCCATGAATTGAGCGATTTTTATACCACATACCCTCCCTTCTCCGACTAGCAATGGTACAATCTTTATCATGATTAAGCTGAAAAAATCTAGGAAAACAAGTGTAACACCCTATTTTCTCTCTATAATAGAATTTAATATAACTGTTTGTTTTAAAAATTCAAAGTGTATATATATATATATATATATATATATATATATATATATATATATTACTTTTGTACCAAAATAAACATATAGTAGACGTCAACATGATTTTCTTAGATATAAAGAATGCTTAAATATGATTTCGTATGAAGAAGTTATGATTATTTGAAGTTTCGCGTTCAGCCCTATATGACAAAGCGTGTTGTAAAAAGTGAATCGGAGATAGTTTTCTTATTAGCCTAAGTAATCTAAACGTGTCATAAAAGGTGAATTAGAGATAGTTTTCTTATTAGGCTAAGTAATCTAAACAAAAGTCTTAGTAATCGTAAAAGCGAAAACATGCATATAAAGAACATCCAAATCTGACATTATATGAGGAAGTTATATTTTTTTGAAGTTTCGGTGCAATAAAGTACAACAGTGTGCGATATAGAAATCAAAATTTAGATCGATTGATTGTTAGCCCAAAACAATGTACACAAGAGTTGAAGATCTCGTAAATACGAATCCGTTGATATAGAGACAGTCGAGAACGGAGTTCGTATGAAGTAGTTATGATTTTCGCACAAACTTTAAGGGCGTGTGTGACATCCCCATTTTCACGGCCAGAAAAGACCAATTTTGTTTATGCTTTATAAAAATCAGAGTATATCTTTTAATAAAAACGTTGCGGAATTTGTTCCCAGAAAAACATGATAATTTCATTATCAAACCATTTCCGAAAAATGTATTTTTATTCATTTTAAAACATTTGGGATGTCATTGTCAATATAGAAACATAAGCATAAACATAACTTACATTCATTTACATTAGTGATCTATATCTCCTTAATCTCTCAGTGTAATGTAACTTCACCTCGTCACCTGTGATACAAGTAAACTGAGTGGGTCAGGTTGGGAAACCTGGTGAGTACATAGGGCTTTCAACACACATTTATATAATTATTATGTTTAATCATCAAATAATTAACCCAATTACCCATCCCCATTATCTTCTTTATTCCTAAGTACCTTCCCTAAGGATTTATCCTAAGGATCGTCTCCTACATCATATTTACCTCTCATCTCCTTACATCGCATTTCCTTATATGTTTGTTCCTAAGGACTCTCCCTAAGGATCATCGCCTACATCGCATAGACAGTATTGATTCAGGGATTACTCCCTCAATACGTGCCCAATAAGGGTTAGGGCATTATCGCATGAATACGTAGTTACAATATCGCCTAAACTCGTAGTTCATAGTAAGGGGTAAGAGTATCATCGCATGAATATGTAGTTACAACATTGCCTGAACTCGTAATTCATCACCTATAGGTTATGGGCCTGCTGGTGTTTCCACGGGGTTGTCTAGAATAGTTCGTGGTCGCCATCTATACTTTGGTAGATGACTACATCGCCACATTGTCAGTTAAGGTTATGGTATCTCCTTTCATCCTACATCACCTATTCATTATCATCTATTTACCTAATTATCATCACCTTTCTATCATCACCTATCTCTCATCATTTTATTTCATCACACACCAACTATTTCATCTACCCATGTTTCATCCGCAACATATTTGTAGATATAAAATAAATATATCGTTTAAATCTTTTAAAACATGTATAAAATCGTTCATCCAACATAGACAACAAGTATTCAAATAATATGCACACATAACACGTAATTTATATAAAATACTTCATATCTATGTGTAAGATGAAAGTAACTATGCACTCACTTGAAAAGGTGGTGATTCCGAACTCAGACAGCGCTTCGCTTCTTAAAAATAATTTCCTTCGACGAAACTTAGTATTATTACCACTAGAGTTTAGTCTATTATTCGTCGAGACTAATTAATAGTCTAGCTATTATTACTATTATATAAGCGTTAAACAATACTTATATAACCCATAATAATAGCCCAAGTACTTATTATAAGTTCCTAATAACGTTACTATAATTAAATAAAAGTTATATTAAAAGTAGCGTAGGCGTAGCTCACTTACAGTGAGTTTTATAGAAAACTGGGCTTTGCTTGGAGCAGCGTTTCCGAGCCGAAAAGCTCTTCTTCTCAGAGCCTTCAAGCACTCTGGGGCTTCCGCCTCGTGCTAGGGAGGTTCCCTAGGCTTTTTTTTTTGGGGGGGGGGGGGAGGGGTTTCGGGGCTAGAGAGAGGTTCTAGAGAGAGAGTAAAGAGAAGAAAGAATGGGAAAGGTGTGAAGAAAATGAGGGTTGAAGGGGTTGTATTTATAGGGTGAAATATGGTTGAAATTGGTGCCACATGTCACCATCTAGTGGCAAGCCTTGGGGAGAAAGCAATGGCCAAGATTGTGCCACGTCACCCCTTTTGCAGGAGCACCATGCCGACTTCTAAACCCCGTAACTTTTGCATACGAGCTCTGTTTTCGACGTTCTTTATATCCACGTGTAGGTAAAAATACGATCTACAACTTTCATTTTGACTCCATCGGCTAATTATAGACCGATCTTAAATTTAACAGTACGATGAGATTATACTGTTAAATGTCCGCGTAAAATTCATAACTTCTACATACGAACTCCGTTTTCGTCTGTCTTATTACCGTTGAGTTCCTATTAATGAGATCTTCAATTCTCATTTAGGTCGCATAGGCCAAAAACCGCTCGATCTAAAATTCGAGTTTCAGGTCGTGCACTGCTAAGCCAAATCTTAGAAAAATCATAACTTCATCATACGAAATCAGATTTGGGCGTTCTTTTGTATGGATGCTCTCACGTTAAAATATTCTATGACTTTCATTTAGATCACTAAGGCTAAAAGTCTCTCTATCATTAATTCACTATTTACGTCTCCCCGGTGTCGTGCCGGTTCCGTCGCAAAACTTCGACGGGTCATAACTTCTTCGTTATAACTCGGATTTCGGCACTCTTTATATGTACGGAACCCTTGAGACATATTGTACAACTTGGTTAAGATTATTTATTCTAAATAATCTTTTGTCGAAAATTTGTTATCGACCCCTATTATCTCTAAATTGACTAGCCTGGATCTACGGGCGTTACAGCATGTTTGGTTCGGAAGAAAGGAATGGAATTTGAAAAAAAAAGGATTTCAGTTCCCTCAAACTTATGTGTTTTGTTGGACGTAGAGGGGGGGGGGGGAATGTTCCTAATGAATAAACTTTCCACCATATGGAGGAAAGTGGATTCCTTCCAAAGTTGGATGGAAAACTTTCCTTCTCATAAAGGAAAGTGGCAGATTACAAAAATATCCTCTTTAGTTATGTCAATACTAACATGCACCATTATTGCTACCGACCACCAACCACCACTGCTACCACCACCTACCAACATTGTCACCACCATCAACCACCGCCATTACCATCACCCCGTCACCAACAGGCATCATCGCCACCACCACCATCATCACCCGCCACCATTATCGCCGCTACACCGATACTGCCGCCACCATCACCACTACCACCACCACCTCCACCGCCACCGCCACCACCACCGTCACCATTACTATCGCCATCATCATCACCACTACCATCGTCGCCACCAACATTACCATCATCCACCACCATGACTACTGTCGCCACCACCACCACCATTATCGTTACCCATCACCACTACCACCATTGCCGCCACCACCACTTCCTCCACCATCACCACCACCGCTACCGCTGTCACTTCTGAGATTTTATTATTCTATAATTTATATAATGTATCTTTACATATGCATTAGAACATAAATTAAAATTAAGCGAAACAGAAAAAGGGTAATTCTGTCATTTTACATGGATTCCAATTCCATTTTCTAAATACCAAACAAACACTAGAATTAATTCTAATTTCGTTTCCTGCCAACAAAACAGGATATGGAAGTAGATTCAAATTCTTGACAGATTCCTTTTTCAATTCCAATTCTAATTCCTTTAGAAACATTAAGCGAGCCAAATAGCACCTAACAGTCTAATCTCTATAAAGATATGAATTTAAAATATAGTGATAATTAGCCATTAAGGTCTAAAGGAAAGTTGTAGTACTCAGAATTACCTACATGTGGTCATAAAGAACGTCGAAAACGGAGTTTGTATAAGAAAGTTATGGTCATTCGATGATTTTAAAAATACCAGTTTGTGATGACATGGCAGCACCAGAGTGCGCCATGTGGCCGAGTGAGAGCCGGGTCTTCCAACCGACATGTTGATGTGGCACCAAAAGATTAGGACATGTGCCACCATGATATGATGACATGTGGCTTCGGTAAAGGTAGTATGCAATATCCCAATGATGAGGTACTTCTAATTTTTTACCCTAAAATTGAATTATATTGCATTTTGGTCCCTAAGTAAAAGACAGAGTGTAAAAGGGGCCCATAGTGGCACTTTGGTAAATTCATACTTTAGGGAGTACGTTGAGCGTACGTGTGTACGCTAAGCGTACTAGGGCGCACCTTAGTACGCTAAGCATAGACCTCATATTCAGGGCATACGTGAAGATCATGCAAACCCTAATTTTGAGGGTTTTGGCCCTATATAAAGGTCATTATAACCTCATGTCCCCTTCCTTCTTCAGCCACCCTCTGTGAGAATGACTCCCAAGCAAACCCTAAGTGAAAGAGTGCCTTTTTGGAGCCTATAGAGTGTTTAGAGGAGTTCTTGAAGGTGAAGAGTGAAGTGTGAAGAGCTTGGAGTTAGGAAGCACCTTGGATTTGTGATTTCTACCTTGATTGTCACCTCCAGGAGGTATAAAGCTTGCAACTTTATGACTCCACCTTGTAGATCTAGATTTTTGTTCTTTTAAGACACATTTTGGTCCCAAAATGGTGATTCTTGAGCATGACATGTTATTGACCCATTCATCCATATTTTTAAACCTTAGGAAGGGTCTTGAGTCATACAAATGGGGTCTTAATGGTTGGTTTTGCTCCAAGCATTCTTTATAAGGTCTTAATGTATTAAGATGTTGAGTTAAGCACTTAATGGACATGCAAAGTCATAAAGTTGGAAACTTTATGACTCTTGAGGATGATTTAGCCTTGGATTTGAAAGTTAAACGTAGGAGCTTAAGGCATTAAGCTCTTAATGAAGTTTTTAGAAGACTAGGCATACACCCTGCGTAACTTGAGTACACAACACTTACGAGGTCAGCTCTCCCGTCTGCAGTCAAGGTTTGGATAAGCCCTGCGTACCTTTGGAGTATGCCCCACGTATGCGTTCGGTGTCGACTTGACTGAGTTGACTCAGCTGGGTTGACTCGGTTGGGTTGAATCAGTTGACTTATTAATTTTGACCTTTTTCACTTTGACTTTGATCAAGTTTAACTTAAGGGTATTTTGGATTGTGGTTGTGACGTCATCAACAATTGTTCAGACTATGAGGTGAGTCTTCCTCACTGTACTTACGGGTTGAAGGCACTAAGGTCGGCCCATTAGATTGATATCTTGGTTTACCATATGTTGTTATGCTGTAGTGATCTGTTAGATTTTTATTCTCGTTTCTAGGGTGTTGCTATGCGGTAGTGATTAGTAGATCTGCCTATTTGTTTGTTGGCTGATTATATGTTTATCTGTTATGTATATTTCGACATTTTTTGAGTTGTGGTTTCAGCTTTACTGTTTTGTGCGTGAGCCAACAAACCGGAGGCATTTTAACCTGATGGTTGATTGGGCCGAGGGTGTTCCATCCCGAGGATGACTAGACCCGTTGTATATTGGCATTCCAACCTGGGGTATTACATCCCAAGGATGACTGGACCCGGAGGTTGAATGGGCCTAGGGTATTCCAACTCGATGTTTGATTAGATCCAACATGCTGTTGTATATGTTATCCGTTTGTGTGCTGATACTTTGGGGGAAACTCACTGAGCTTTGGCTTATGGTTTTTAATTATTGTTTCAAGTACTTTTGATGATCGCGGGAAGGCAAAGGCATGACTCTACACATCCTATGTTTATGGCTTTATGATTTCGGGATACTCTGATATGGATAAACAATTTGGAAACGATGATTTTGTAAACATTTTATTACTATGGGTTGTTTTTAAAATTTTAAATTTGTTGTGATTTTATGGATGTTACAAGTTGGTATCAGAGCCTTGGTTTGAGTGAATTAGAGGAACATTCATGTGAATCCAGTCTCAAACTAAGGAGATGAAAAGCTTTTAAAAATGATTTTAAAATTGTTTTCAAAATAATCTAGAGAGAATGTGATGTGTACGATCAGCCAGAGCCAATAAGTAGACCCCAAATTACCACACTGTTATTTGATATTGTGATATGTTAGAACAACATGATAATGATAGGCTAGGGATCTTCAGGAATCGCATGATAGAATTTCCTGATTATATAATGCTTGATAGCCTAGGTTGTTCTTATATTAAATTGACATCATTACTATAGTTGCTTAGTGTATGCATCAAAATTATACATAACTAAGATTTTATAGCCTGAGAATGTTTAGTTTAGCCTTATTTCCTATTCCTTGTTTGGTTTTGGGCTTAGGGTAGAATTAAGTATTCGACTATCTATGGGATCTAGTGTTATGTATGATTAACATACACGAGTGCTACAGGGTTGGTGGTGTTGGATTAAATGTCTAAGCCCATAACTAGTATTGGTATGTACTCGACCTGAGAGTAGCATGGTCCATTTGGGTTGCATAACATTAGGACAATTTGTTAGGATGGACTTTTCAGAAGAGATTATATATGATTTATTAATATATTATAGACAAAATTTCACAATTGGTCCATGTGGTTTACAGAATATCGCACTTTAAGGACTTCTTAGCACAAAGTCACGCGAATGGTCCTTAAGGTTTCAGTTCATTGCAAGATTGGTCCTTGACCCTAATCCCGTCACTTTTGTACCGTTAGTGTAGGGGTAATTTTGTCCAGGAAAATCAGATCTTGCTATGTTTTCATTTGATCACTTTTTCACAACTCTCATAATGGCAACCTCTCTCCTTCTTCCATTTTTCTTGTAGATTAGAACATCAATCCAAACAACCCGGTTTGAATCGTCTCTACCCTCTACCACTGAATTGGCCTTATCGATGTCTTAATCAAAGTTGAAGACTGTCGGAAATCGACCAACCCTTCTTGTGATTTGTAATCCACCACCGAAAGCCTCCTAATTTTTTCCTTCATTTGTTTCATTCTCGCTCAGACGAAGACCACTACATCTTTTTTTTGTTATCCTTTCGTGGTTGCCATAAACGAACAGACAAGAGATCATCGGAGCAGCTCTTGCTGCCGTGGTGGTCGACGTCAATTGACTGCCTCCGTGTTTGCCTTCTTCGTCCAGATAGGAGATGAAGAACCCTCCCCCCCCCCCCCCCCCCGATTCCTTCTTTCATTCATTCCTTAGTCGAAAAACGAATACTGGAGAATCCCGTTCCGTGTCCTTCCCCTCTTGTGTTTCAAGACGATCGGACCAGAAGAAGAATGGAGCCGCCAGAGCAGCCGTGCGCTGCCGACCACCCTCTTATCGCGATTGTTGAACCATCAAACCACCAGTTGACTGTCATCACAACCAGCTGTTGCCTCAATATGACATAGAGGATCCAGTAGGTCCGGAGCAGGCTTTAGACTGCTCAGAGTCGGCCGAAAAGTTATGCCGACAAGCGCCATTCGAACTTGGAATTCCAGGCCGGGGATATGGTTCTCCTAAAGGTGTCACCTTGGAAAGGTGTCATCCGGTTTAGGAAGTGGGGAAAGTGGGCCCCAGGTACATTGGTCCTTTCAGAGTTGTAGCCCGGGTGGGCAAGGTGGCGTATAGGTTGGATCTACCAGCCGAGCTAAGCCAAATTCACAGTACTTTCCACGTCTCCCAGCTGCGAAAGTGCCTAGTAGCCGACTCTGCGGCGGTGCCTCTTGAGGATATTCAGGTGGATGACAGCCTGAACTACATCGAGCGACCGGTAGCCATTCTAGATTGGAAGGCGAAGGCGCTGAGGAACAAGGAGGTAGATTTGGTGAAGGTTCAGTGGCAGTACCGCAAGGGCTCGGAATGGACTTAGGAGCCGGAGGATGAGATGAGTGAGCACTACCCCGACTTATTTCCAGCAGCAGCAAATGACTTCGAGGACAAAGTCTAATTCAAGTGGAGGAGATTTGTAACTTCCGGGAATTTCCAGGTATTTAATATTGTTATCCTAATTGAATGGCGGAATTGTTTGGCTTGGGCTTGACCTTTGGGACCTTACAAGTGGGGTAAGGAAATATCGTACGCAGGGCATACAGTGCCATATACGCTCAGCGTACTCATGAGAATTGTGACAACTCAAAATTTCTATCTTATAACAATCCCATCATTCAATCAAATTCAAACTTTCAATTGCTAAATTTTAGCAGTTTTGGAGTCAGTTTGAGTGTTCTAAAGCCTAGTACTGCAAGAGATAACTGGAGAGAGGATACTTTAGGGTAAAGTATGCAACATTTAAGTTCTAAAAATCCAAGATTTTGGAGTTTACGACCCAAATGGTATTGGGGTCGTAAACCCTAAGGGCTATATAAGTGACACTTAGTCATTTTTGTCATTTTTAACCATTTTCAAGTCCTTAACCTCATTCTCTCTCAAGTATCATCACTAGATCTTCAACTTAGTAAGTATTTCTTCCTTGATTAGTTAATAAACTTCATTATCTAGTGTTTGTGAATGATTTCATCCATGAAATCTCTTCATTTGATAGATAATCAAGTGTTCTTCATTTCACCAAGAACACCAAGAACACACACTAGTGTTCTTGAGCCTTAACCACCCTTTCAAGCTTCTACACTGTAAGTACTCTTGTCTTAGCTTGTTGTATGTTTGAATCAACTAGTTTACACTTAGAAATCATCAAGAAAACATAATCAGAAGGTATTTTACGGCCAAGGAACCTCCTTGGGCCGTAAAATCTATTAAAGGGTCCAAATGAGCCCTAATCTCTTCCAAAGCCTTGGGATCAAGTCTAGAACACTTCTATCATAAGCTAGGGACCTTAAAATTTGATTTGGTACATGATACCATGAGTTTATGGCTATAAACTCATGGGAAATGGTCCTTAGGCCGTGAACACTAGTTAGTGGTGCAATGGTGCCACCATTCCTTCCTAGGGCTTAGACTTGATCATAAAACACTTCATATTGACTTATAAGACCTTAAATCACAACTTGGCACATGAGGAAATGGTCCTTGGGCTGTAAACTCATGTGGTTCATACCATATGGGCCATAAACTCCCAAGTGAGGCCCTACACCCCTTATATGCAACCATAAGTGGTTTAACACTTCAGTACAAGTGTTTCCTAGTCCCTAAGGTTGTTCCATTACCTAGTTAGTTGTTATAAACACTAATTGTAAGCATATATTTGTCATTATATGTTAAATAGGATCCGTGTGTGCTCAAGTCCTCACTTGACACTTGGCATCCTTTACCGATCTTACATTCGCATCATTCACTTCAGGTGAGTTCATACCCCTTAAAATTACCTTTTAAATGATTTTAAATACTTTTATGGGGGGGGGGGGTGTAACACCCATAAAATTTACGCCAAATTTAAACTGGGCCTACAGTCTGTCTGGATCTATCCCGATCAATCAAACAACATACATACTGGGCCATCAGCCGGACTGGTCCGCCCTACTGGGCCTACAGTCTGTGTGGATCTATCCTGAGCCTTCGGCATGACTGGTCCGCTACGTGGGCCTACAGTCTCCCCGGACCGCTCAGAGGGTGTGTTGGCCTTTAGCACAGAGCAGGACCGCCTCAACCCAACCAACAAGCAAATAACCATGTACTCATACTATCATATATTGGCATATACAAATAGCAAACATATCTATCTCACTGACCATCAATCATAGAGTTCACTCGTAACTAGAGCATCGACCTAACAGGTCACTAACATACCAATCCCTAAGGATCATAAGAACATATCATACTGTCTACCCCGATTCCAATCGAACATGTCATAATCACATGCAGCATACCACAACAATAACAATCAAAGGGTCGGCCTTGGTGCCGTAGACCTTACCGGTATAGTGAGGATAACTCACCTCGCAGATGTCGACTCGAAAGGTACACTCCAACTATCAGATCACTTGACACATGCTCCACCACCTATAACCATAGCACAATATACTCATAAGTCCTTACCCTTATAAGGCACTCCATAACCCCCTAGTAAGTTCCTGATCAAGGTCAAATTCCTCAGCCAAGGTCAACAGTTCATGTTGACCTCAACTCGCCGAGTACACTCGGCCACTTGCCGAGTCCATGGAGCACATTCCAACTCGCCGAGTCATCGAGGTGACTCGTCGAGTTCCTTCGAATCCCGATCAATCCTTAAGGCCACCCGTCGAGTTTCCTCCTTGCAACTCGACGGGTATACACACAACCATATCCTTGGTTAAACTCATCCGACTCGCCGAGTTGTTCTTCAACTCGTCGAGTTTCATGGTTATCTTCATCTAACTCACCGAGTTGTTCAAAAAACTCGTCGAGTTCACTGCTTCCTTCATCTGACTCGCTGAGTTGTTCATCCAACTCGTCAAGTTCCATGCACATCTTCATATGACTCGCCGAGTCGGCTTCGCGACTCGCCGAGTCCTTTCAGTCATTTTAACATGCAGACGTCTTTAAGCCATGGCAAAGCCCCAAATTGCAGATCCAAATTCCTTAGGCCTACTTATCACGTAAAGTTGCAAACTTTACGTGCATGCATTGCTTCACAAACTCCTAATGCCAAAACCAAACTTTTAATGGGTGTTCATGGACCAAGGGAACCTTAATCTTGACTAAAGTTGGAACTTTATGCTTGTATGCTCCAGGGAGGGTCCAGATCCGAAGTTACGACTTCAGATCTAGCCCATAGATTGTCATACCAACTTGATACCCTCATAAAACCCCTAAACTCATTCAAAGATAAGTTCTAGACTGAGATAACTGAGGGTAATGGTTTAATACCTTCCCAAGAGATGTCCACAGCAGAAGAATTCGGATCTCCCCCCAGCTCCTTGCCTCAATCACTTGTTTTCCCCAAACTCCTACACCAAAATCTTTTCTCAAAGCTTCAACACACAAAGGCACACACACACACACACACGAGTTAGAGATGCAAAGGGGGCTGCCAAGGAACTGAAAAAGGCTTGAGCTTCTTTAGAGGGGTGCAAACCCAGGAATTAGGGTTTCACTTTCCAGCTCCTACTCGCCGAGTCCCACAAAGGAATCGCTGAGTAGATCACTTAACTCGCGATCCAACCCGCTGCTACACGACGAGTAGGGCCAAAACCCAAAAATATTTTATTTAAAGTACTACCTAAGAGTCAGGGCGTTACAACTCTCCCCCACTTGAACTAGACTTCGCCTTCGAAGTCCGCTGAGATAAACAATGTCGGGTAATGCTCGCGCATCTCTGTCTCCGGCTCCCACGTCCACTCGGATCCCTTCTGGTGTTGCCATTGTACCTTTACCAAAGGTATTTCCTTGTTTCGCATAATCTTCTTCTTCCTTTCCAAAATCGCCATATGCCTCTCCACATAGTTCAAGCGCTCGTCGACCTGAATGTCATCCAATGACACCACTACCTCCTGGTCTAGAACGCACTTTCGAAATTGCGAAACATGAAATGTGTTGTGGATCCGGCTAAGCTCTTCCGAAAGCTCTAACCTATAAGCCACCTTGCCCAACCTAGCAACAATCCTGAACGACCCAATATAGCGGGGACCCAGTTTCCTCTCTTCCTGAAACGGATCACACCCTTCCAGGGTGAGACCTTCAGGAGAACCATGTCACCCTCCTGAAATTCCAACTCAGATCGGCGTCGATCTGCAGAACTCTTTTATTGACTCTGAGCGGTTTGCAGCCGCTGTCTAATCTGCTGTATCATCTCGGTAGTTTGCAGAACTACCTCTGTCCGACCCATCACCCTATGCCCAACCTCGCCCCAACAGACTGGGGTCCTACACTTCCGCCCATACAACAGCTCAAAAGGCGGGGCGCCAACACTGGAATGATAGCTGTTGTTGTAGGTGAACTCCACAAGCGGCAGGTGGGAATCCCAACTGCCACCAAAATCAATAACACATGCCTTCAACATATCTTCAAGGGTCTGGATGGTCCGCTTACTCTGCCCGTCAGTCTGCGGATGGAACGTCGTACTGAAATGCAGCCTCGTACCCAGTTCCTCGTGGAACTTCTGCCAAAATCGTGTAGTAAACCTGACATCCCGATCCGAAACAATGGAAACCGGGACTCCGTGGCGAGAGACAATCCTGCGGACGTATAGGTCGGCCAACTTTTCTGCCGACAAACTCTCCCGTATGGCTAGGAAGTGAGCACTTTTGGTCAATCGATCCATGATAACCCATATAGCGTCGAATCCCCTTGCCGTTCTTGGCAATTTCGTGATGAAATCCATCGCGATCCGTTCCCATTTCCACATGGGAATCTCCAGAGGCTGCAGCTTACCATGCGGCCTCTAGTGCTCGGCCTTGACCATCCTACAGGTCAACACCTCTCAATGTACCATGCGATATCTTGCTTCATACTAGGCCACCAATAACTCAAACTCAAATCACGGTACATCTTGGTGGCCCCCGGGTGAATAGAAAAACAAGACTTATGAGCCTCCTCCATCACTGTCTGCCTAACTCCTCCGGTCATCGGAACCCAAACCCGACCATATCGGATCAAGAGCCCGAGGCTATCCTGAACAAACCGGGCGCTTTCGCCCTCAATCCTTTCCAACTTCCAGTTCTCCGGTTTCATACCCTCAATCTGAGCATCTCTGACCAAACCCACCAGCGGGGAATCCACCGCTATCCTCATACATCTAGTTGGGGTAGAAGACCCAGCAGACTTGCGGCTTAAAGCATCCGTAACTACGTTCGCTTTACCAGGATGGTAAAGGATCTCGCAATCATAGTCCTTGACCACATCCAGCCACCTGTGCTGCCTCATGTTCAGGTTAGGCTGGTCCATGATGTGCCTCAAACTCTTGTGATCCGTGTATATCATACAACGGACCCCGTACAGATAGTGCCTCCAAATATTGAGAGCGAAAACCACCGCTCCCAACTCAAGATCGTGCGTTGGATACCTAGTCTCATGCGGCTTCAGCTGCCGCCACGCATAGGCTACCACTCGTCCCCTCTGCATGAGGATTGCCCCCAAGCCCGTGATGGATGCATCACAAAATACTACAAAATCCTCGACTCCCTCGGGGAGTGTCAACACTGACGCTTCGCATAAACACTGCCGCAGGGTCTCAAATGCCCTCTACTGCTCTGGATCCCACCGGAAATCCACCCCCTTCTTCGTTAGACGAGTGATGGGTACGACGATCTTGGAGAAATCACGAATGAATCTCCGATAATACCCTGCTAAACCTAAGAAACTTCTGATGTCTGAGGGAGTTTTCGGAGTCTCCCACTGCATAACCGCCTCCACCTTGGCTGGATCGACCAAGATCCCCTCTTGGTTAATGATATGTCCGAGGAACTAGACCTCTCGTAACCAGAACTTGGCATACAACCGTTCCTGCCTCAGAACCTCCAGCAGCTCCCTAAGATGCTCCGCATGCTGCTCTCTGGTCTTGGAATACACCAAGATATCATCTATGAACACAATGACTGAACGATTGAGCATCGGTCTGCAGACCCGGTTCATCAAATCCATGAACACTGCCGGTGCGTTGGTGAACCCAAACGGCATCACCACGAACTCATATTGACCATAACGAGTCCGAAACGCGGTCTTCTCCACGTCTTCCTGCCTTACCCTAACCTGGTGATATCCTGATCTCAAATCAATCTTGGAAACCAAGATGCACCCTGCAGCTGATCGAACAGGTTGTCTATCCTCGGGAGTGGATAACGGTTCTTTACAGTTAACTTGTTTAGCTCCCTATAATCAATGCACAACCGGTGCGAACCGTCCTTCTTCCTGATGAAAAGGATCGGTGCTCCCCAGGGTGAACTACTCGGACGAATAAACTGCTTACCCAGAAGCTCCTGCAACTGTGATGATAGCTCTTGCATCTCAGGCGGTGCCAAACGGTACGGCGCCTTAGCGATAGGGGCCGCACCTGGCACTATATCAATCCTGAATTCAACCTGCCTCTCCGGAGGCACTCCGGGTAACTCCTCCGGGAACACATCAGCAAACTCTTTAACCACTGGTACTTCTGAAACCGAGAGCTGCTCCCTAGCTCGCTCATCTACCACATACGCCAAATAACTGGCACACCCGTGATGAATATACTATTGAGCTCTGGCCGCCGAACAGAACCCTGATCCCGACTTGGTGCCCTCACCGTATACTACAAGTTCTCCCCCACTTGGGGTTCGAACCACCACCCGCTGTCCCTCACAGTCGATCATGGCGCCAAAACGGCTAAGTCAATCCATCTCTACGATCACACATACATCCCTCATGGGAATAGGAATCAAATATATCGGGAAGGGAACCCCGAAAATCTCCAACTCGTACCCCTGGTAAACCCAAGAAGCAGAACCCCGTGCTCGTTGGCGATCGAAACCCGCAACGGGCACTCAAGATCATCCATCGGCACAATAAACCATCTACTGAAAGTCCGAGATACGAACGACCGACTCGCCCCCGAGTCAAATAAAACCGAAGCAGGCAAAGAATTTACTAAAAACATACCTGATCATAGGTACTACCAATAAGCATAATACAAATACAATATCTGAGATAGAGAATAGAAACATACCAGCAACCACATCCGGTGCTGCCTTGGCCTCCTCGGCCGTGAGCTGGAAGGCGTGACCCTGAGCCTTCGGAGGCTCTACCTTGACTGGCCTCCCATCTCCAATCCTCACAGTAGCTGGTGCAGAACCCTGCGCCGGCTTGGCGGTGAGCTGCGGATAGTTGGTCTTCACTTGACCAACCTGATGACAATGGTAACAAATCCTTATGTCTGCTGGAGAGGTGGACTGACGGCAGTCCTTGGCATAGTGCCCCTCCTTGCCACATTTTTGGCACCCACCTCCTGCTCTACAAACTCCCGAATGGACCTTGCCGCAATTTCCACAAGTGCGGCTCTGCTGACCCCCAGACCGTGTATCGATGGTATTAAACCGCTTAGGCACTGGCTGAGACTGTACCGGTGCCTGACGCTACTCTTTCAGCTGCAGCTCTATCTCCAACTCACGCCACCTTGCGGCTTCCTGAAGATTCCAGAAGCGTATCACAACGCTGTGTAGCCACAAACTGTCGTATATTCGTCTTGAGCATACTCAGATAACGGGTCATCTGAGATTGCTCCGACACAAACTCTGGGCAAAACATAGCCCTCTCCGTGAACATCCGGGTAATCTCCATCACTAACTCTCCATCCTGTCTCAAAGTCAAGAACTCCTGAGCAAGCCGCTCCCGCTCAACACGAGGAACGTAGCGGGTGCGAAACATGTCCCTGAATTGCTCCCAGGTAACAGCAGTCCGTTGATCATCCGAATATGAAACTGTCGTCAATCTCCACCAGTCCTTTGCCCCAAGCCTCAACAGGTTCAGGGCACATCTGACCTTCTGATCCGCAGGACAAGAGCACGTGAAGAAACATCCCTCCATGTTAGATAACCACCTCATAGCCCGTATAGCATCCTGTGTACCAATTAATGTCGGGGGCTTCGTATTGTCGAAGTCCCGATACTGGAAAGCCCTGCTGGCTCCTCCTCCCACCCCTACTGCAGTTACAGCCGAAGTGGCTGCAGCGGCAGCTGTCTCTATTAGAGCGGCATATCGCTCGTCAAAATACTCGACCATCGCGGTCTTAATCGACCTAAACATCTATGGCAGCTATGCACGGAACGCAGCATCAATCTCGTCGTGCATGATCTCCCGAATCCGGGCATCCAACTCCTCGGTCCCTATCTGAACCACGGGCTCAGGTGCTACCGACACCTCCAATCCTCCGTCTCCTGACCATGATCCTGATCCTAATCCTGATCCGGATCCCGAAGCAACACACTTCTCATCACTACCATACTGCAAACACACTCAATATATCAGAATAACAATATAATGTCGGGAGACCCATACCCTCAATTCCTAGGGGTTGTGACTTCCTTGCTACGCGTATGGGTCCTGTGCTTTCAGTAGTATGGCCCCTACTACCTTCCACACCTACCCATATTTGTCTCAAGTGTCACCACAACGCCCTAAAACTATACTCAACATAACATGCGCTCAACCCTCACTAACAGGGGACATCGCCTAACTAGCAACTAATCCTACAGTTTCGTACCACTCCCGCATCCATGAAACTTCCATCAGCCCTTGCAGCGCTAGTGTACACTGGCTGCACATAGCACTGGACCCAATAGACTTCCGAATATCCAATCCTACACTAAGGTTGAATAAGACATTCTCAGGCTATAAGATCTTGACTACACACAGCCGTGGTGCATACACTAAACATCTACAGTTATGATGTCAATTCCATATACAAGAACCCTAGGCTAATAGGCAACATATAACCAGGCAATTCTATCATACGATTCATAAAGATCTCTAGCCTAGAACTAGCATGTTGTTCTAACATATCAGAATATCAAATAATTTTATGGTATTTTGGGGCTTACTTACAGGCTCCGACTAATCACACTCTCCGCATCCTCCATCCTTATCTTGAAAATTATTTTTAAAAATTTTATTTTCCGAAAATCTCCTTGATTTGAGACTGGATTCGCACAAGTGTGCCTCAACCCAACCAACAAGCAAATAACCATGTACTCATACTATCATATACTGGCATATACAAATAGCAAACATATCAATCTCACTGACCATCAATCATAGAGTTCACTCGTAACTAGAGCATCGACCTAACATGTCACTAACATACCAATCCCTAAGGATCATAAGAACATATCATACTGTCTACCCTGATTCCAATCGAACAGGTCGTAATCACATGCAGCATACCACAACAATAACAAACAAAGGGTCGGCCTTGGTGCCGTAGACCCTACCGATATAGTGAGGATAACTCACCTCGCAGATGTCGACTCGAAAGGTACACTCCAACTATCGGATCACTTGACACATGCTCCACCACCTATAACCATAGCACAATATACTCATAAGTCCTTACCCTTATAAGGCACTCCATAACCCCCTAGTAAGTTCCTGATCAAGGTCAAATTCCTCAGCCAAGGTCAACAGTCCATGTTGACCTCAACTCGCCGAGTACACTCGGCCACTTGCCGAGTCCATGGAGCACATTCCAACTCGCCGAGTCATCGAGGTGACTCGTCGAGTTCCTTCGAATCCCGATCAATCCTTAAGGCCACCCGTCGAGTTTCCTCCTTGCAACTCGACGGGTATACACGCAACCATATCCTTGGTTAAACTCATCCGACTCGCCGAGTTGTTCTTCAACTCGTCGAGTTTCATGGCCATCTTCATCTAACTCGTCGAGTTGTTCAAACAACTCGTCGAGTTCACTGCTTCCTTCATTTGACTCGCTGAGTTGTTCATCCAACTCGTCGAGTTCCATGCACATTTTCATATGACTCGTCGAGTCAGCTTCGCGACTCGCCGAGTCCTTTCAGTCATTTTAACATGCAGACGTCTTTAAGCCATGGCAAGGCCCCAAATTGCAGATCCAACTTCCTTAGGCCTGCTTATCATGTAAAGTTGCAAACTTTACGTGCATGCATTGCTTCACAAACTCCTAATGCCAAAACCAAACCTTTAATGGGTGTTCATGGACCAAGGGAACCTTAATCTTGACTAAAGCTGGAACTTTATGTTTGTATGCTCCAGGGAGGGTCTAGATCTGAAGTTACAACTTCAGATCTAGCCCATAGATTGTCATACCAACTTGATACCCTCATAAAACCCCTAAACTCATTCAAAGATAAGGTCTAGACCGAAATAACTGAGGGTAATGGTTTAATACCTTCCCAAGAGATGTCCACATCAGAAGAATTCGGATCTCCCCCCAGCTCCTTGCCTCAATCACTTGTTTTCCCCAAACTCCTACACCAAAATCTTCTCTCAAAGCTTCAACATACAAAGGCACACACACACACACACGAGTTAGAGATGCAAAAGCGGCTGCCAAGGAACTAAAAGAGGCTTGAGCTTCTTTAGAGGGGTGCAACCCCGTGAATTAGGGTTTCACTTTCCAGCTCCTACTCGCCGAGTCCCACAAAGGACTTGCCGAGTAGATCACTTAACTCGCGATCCAACCCGCTGCTACTCGACGAGTAGGGCAACCAACTCGTCAAGTAGGGCCAAAACCCAAAAATATTTTATTTAAAGTACTACCTGAGAGTCGGGGCGTTACAGGGGGGGGGGGGGAAATACAAGTAGAAAACCTGCTAGTTATAAGATCAATCACATGTGATTTATAACTGTGTTTCAATCAAGGATTTCATATACTTCAAACTATGTTTCAAAACAAACTTCTTTTAAATTTGTTTTATAAACTGACATCAAGTCATTATTTATTTATTGTTCAAAACTCTTTAAATGTATTATAAAACCTCTTTTTAACTTATATATACTTTCAAAAGCATGTGTATATATATGTATAGTTATATACGTAATGTTTAAAGGACTTAGGACTGCTAGCTCACTTTATTTCCTTTTCCTTGTTTGGATGTGGGCTTAGGGTATCGGTCAGTTGTCTGAAGGTCGTCGATCTAAATATTAGATATATATTATGTATACATATGTAGACATAAAATTTCTATTCACACAGTTCAGTACTTTTGAGTAGCAAAGGTATACATGCATCTATTCATATGCATAACTTACTAGTAAACTATAATAGGTATAGTTTAGGAGAATACTATCATATACAAGTACTATAACGAAGAATATTATAATAGAGTACACTAGACAGAGAATACTATAACAGAGAATACAATACAAACGGTACTATATAGAGAATACTATACATAGAATACTATTACTATAACAAGTATACTATAACAAGAGTCAGAGATAACATAATGTGAGATATTACTTCGTGACACATCGACCATTTCGTTATGTCTCGTTTTGTAACCAGAATCTCCTGGAGAGAGAGCGTGAGTTTGCGTATAGATCTATATTGGATTGACTATCCTACACCTTTGCTGTTTGCTACAGTGGGACTTGCAAGTCTTCGGGGGCCAAATGTCATTTCTTCCGATGTCTTTCATCGTCGTGTTATAGTCAGATTAGTATGGTAACAATCATATCACATTTTTCCTTAATTAAACCATTGGTTTTAAGGTAGTTATTACTTCAGTGATTAATACAAATAATACTGCAGTACACATATACATTTTCCCATTATATTCAAATTGTGATCTTCTCACATAAAGGGTAATATAAAACTATATTTTGGTAATTATATTCATACTTGGGAAAATCTCTCACTTTTACAAAGAGACAAACATACAAAACAGTCGGGTCTTGGTAGAAGACTACTTTTTATACTAGTAGAAAATATAGGATTTTCTAGGAGTTTTCAAACATATACAAACATTTACATTGTTCAATTACAAACATTTTCATAAAACTTATACAAACATTGACACTAAATACTTATGAACTCACCAGCTAACATGCTGATCTAAGCTTTCAAAATAACTTGTATTCTCATGTCACCAGTAGACAGGTACCGATGACCAGGTTTTGAGAAGACGGAGCATCTTCAAGACTCGTCTTTTATTTTGATTATTTTTTTGGTGTCTTATTACTATTAAAGAACACACTTGTATGAAATTACACTATTAATGCAACGGATGACGTTGTTGCTTATTTACTACTTTGCATTGTTATCATACTGTACATGACGTCCTCCGCCCCAGAACGTTTCCGTCGTTCTTGGTTTTGGGGTGTCACAAGAATGGACCGCAAAAGCCGTGCACGTACGCCCAGCGTACCAGGAGTATGCGCAGCGTACGTGTGAAGATCCTTAAACCCTAAAAATTTAGGGTTTACTCCTTATATAAAGAACATTACCCCTATTTTCTCAGCCTCCCTTCACCTATAGACATCCACCATGAAAACCTTAGCTCATATTTGTGTGACTTTTTGAATTGGAAGCCATTTGAGAGTGTTTGTGTGTTGTGTTAGTGAGAAGGGAAGAAAGGAGCTTGAAAAAGAAAAAAGGATACACCAAGAGCTTGTAGATCCATGGGATTGGCATCACTTCTGACTCTTTTGAGGTATCAAGCTCCATACTTGGCCATTGTGTGCTTAGATTTGTTTATGGGGTTTTAAGTGATGGGTTTTGAGCATTCTAACACTTCCTAAGTGTACATGCAACCCTAATAACCTTAAATCTATGTTTGTCTAATAATCATGCAAAGTTGTTTTCCAAGGTTATGAACCTATCTAGCATACATGGGGTACAATTTTATTTGTATAAAAGATAGAACTACATACCTTGTTGTTGAAAGTGTTTCTTGAAACCTTGTGAGCCTAGCACCTCAAGTGTGATGCCTCAAATGCTTCACACAACACCAAATGCAAAGAATAAACTTGAGAGAATACTCTAACACATGCAAAATCGGCCAAGCCCTCTTATTTCTTAGTGTCCCCGATTTTGGGGAGAGTTACATTGCTTCTATAGTGTGTTGCATTAGGTAAACCCTAATGTTCCATTACTCTTCATTTCTTGATCCATGGGTTAACTCCATGGAGCATCTTATGGGTGGAACCCAACTTGATAATCCATGGAGCATCTTAGTGCACTATATAAGATATAGAAGATTTACATAATGTACCCATATATCTAATTAGTTATCTTTTGATCACTTAATTAATTCTAAATTAATTCTTGATCAAAACTAATTAAATAATATTATTAATATATTAGAACTTATAATATATTAATAAACCATATGTGTTATTTCTGTCATTTAGTTTATCCAATTGCATGGTGCCATGCAACCCAAATGGACCATGCCGGGTCGGGTCAAGTACTTACCAGAAATAGTTATGGACTTAGACACCTTATCCAACAGTCTCCCACTTGGATAAGTCTAATAACTATCACTGCAATACTTTAGGAACCGATCGGCAATCGTAGCTCTTTCAAGGTCTCTCGGAACTGAGAAGATGTTGATACGCCATTGAAGATAAGTGAATATATAATCCTCTGTTCTAGATATCAGCCGGACAATTACATGGAACAATGTCTTACTTATTGTCTAGCAGTTTGTTTCCCGATTTGTTTGACAAAGAACTTAATTGAACACATCAACTTAGTTCTGACCGGGCCCGGTACATAGGTCAAAACAAAATCATCGAGGAGCCCAGATATCAACTTCTAATCCAAGAAGGAACAGATAAACTTCGACTCATATGTTTGTTCTACTACTAGTTGAATTATACAAAAAAGCACATTTTATAACATCGAGTTACCAATGCGTTTTCGTACAATCAATGCATAATCAATTCATAGGCAACAAATCATATCTCTAGGTTTGAAGACATATATGATATTACCGTCTCACGATCACTCGAGATAAAATTCCATGAAGTGATTCCAGTGAGCATGGGTTGATTCCAATACTCAGAACTTATGAGCACTCATGAAGTGTTGTCTTATATCCTGACACCTACAACCAACTTCATGACAGTCTTACTTCATATCTACTTCCAACATATGACTGATTGTGGAAAGTTTGAATAATATGTGAAACCACAACATACTATTCTGGAAGTCAAAACATGCAAAAGAAATTATAGTAAACGATTGACAAAAGATAGTAACACTTTACTCATAAATAAACACAACTTTTATTCATCATTAAATGTCAATTACACTTTACAAATTTCATAATTTATCTAACTACTAAAACTTATATTATCCTTCAGTCCTATGCTCTGAGCATGCTGGAGATGCTTAACCCTAGTCAGTCCCTTCGTGAGGGGATCTGCTGGGTTCTCATCCGATGATACCCTCTTTGCCACGATGATTCCTTCTTCTATGCGATGTCTGATAAAATGATATTTTATGTCGATGTGTCTGGATCTCCTGTGATCCCTTGGTTCCTTGGCTAAGGCAACAACACTTTCACTATCACATAAAATTTCCATGGGCTCCTTTATAACTGGTACTACTCCAAGGTCTCCTATGAAGTTCTTCAGGCATATAGCCTCCTTTGCTGCCTCGCTCGCTGCTATATACTCTGATTCCCAAGTGGAATCAGCCATTGTCTCCTGCTTAGAACTCTTCCAAGTGATTGCTGCTCCGTTTAGGGTGAAGACCCAGCCCGACTGAGAGCGGAAATTATCCCTATCAGTCTGGAAACCAGCATCACAATACCCTACAACTCTTAAGTCATCACTCCCACTGAGGGTAAGGACCCAGTCCTTAGTCCTCCGTAGGTACTTGAGGATATTCTTTACCGCAGTCCAGTGAGCCTTGCCAGGGTTCCCCTGATACCTGCTAACCATGCTCAAGGCAAAGGCTACATCCGGTCGAGTACAAATCATAGCATACATGATCGAGCCTACTGCCGAAGCATAAGGCACTCGACTCATTTCTGCTATCTCAGCCTCAGTAGTTGGGCTTTGTGTCTTACTCAATCTGGCGTTACTCTGGATGGTTAACTCTCCTTTCTTGGAGTTCTGCATGCTGAATCTCTTCAACACCTTGTTCAAGTAGGTACTTTGACTAAGTCCAATTAGTCTTTTACTCCGGTTTCTCAAAATCCTTATCCTTAGAATATAGGCAGCTTCTCCTAAGTCCTTCATAGAGAAACACTTCCCAAGCTAGGACTTAACTTCCTGCAGAGTTGGGATGTCATTTCCTATGATTAGTATGTCATCCACATACAATACCAAAAAGCTAACTATACTCCCACTAGCCTTGACATACACACAAGATTCATCTTCACTCCTAGAAAAGCCAAATTCCTTGACTTTCTCATCAAAGAAAAGATTCCATCTGCAAGGTGCTTGCTTTATGTAACACTCGTGTTTCTAGCCTAGGCATTTATATTGAGGTGATAGTCTAGGTTAACCTTTGTAACTCATTTGAAGAAATGAAAAGGAATTATGTGAATATTATGTGAATTATGTGTTTTATGCTTAATTATTAGGGCTTAATTAATTAAGAATAAAAATAAGCGTCAAAATTAAAGTGTGAGATAAGCCTGATATCTTTACATAAAGTTGTAGTGGTCGAAACAAGGATTTCGGGGATATAAAGAATACCGAAATCCGAGTTATAACGAAGAAGTTATGACCTGTCGAAGTTTCGTGATAAAACCGACACGGTGCTGAATGTCGTAAAAAGTGAGTTTTTGATAAACTACTTTTTAGCCTTAGTAATCTAAATGAAATTCATAGTATTCGTTAAACCGAGAAGTTCGAAAAAAAGAACGCCCAAATCTGACTTCGTATGAGGAAGTTATGATTTTTTGAATTTTCAGCTTAACAGTAGACAGCTAAAAACTCGAATTTTAGATCGAGCGAGTTTTAGCCGACACAACCTAAACGAGAATTGAAGGTCTCGTCATTAGTAGCACAACGGTAAAAAGTCTGACGAAAACGGACGTCGGATGAAGAAGTTATGAATTTTTAACGGATTTCCCTTCCCGGTCTGTTAAAAATAATAATAAAAAAATTAAAGTCAAAATTAACTGACGAAGTCTAAAAGGAAGTTGTAGAGCGTAATTTTAGCTATGCGTTCATATAAAGAACGTCAAAAACGGAGCTCGTATGCGAAAGTTATGGATTTTTGAAGTTTTGGCGCGAAAATCGAGAAAATTCGCATAGTCACACTTTGCCACGTCACCCTCGCTTAGAATGTGACACGTGTCCTGCTGAGTCACCGAGCTGCAGAGTCATGCGAAGCCACGCGTCGGATCCTGATTCGACCGAGGAGGAGGCCCAATCCGAAGCAGCCAGCTCTCCAGCCGAAGCTTCGCCCTGCTGCCGCAAGTTCCGAGCCTCGCATAGCCTAGCTCCGAACCTCGCATGTGCACCAGTAGACCGCGGTCCAATCAGAAGCTGCCACCGAGCCCCTCGCATGCACAGCCCATGTGCGAGCACCTGTGCACCCTCGCCTGCGGACCCCACCACCGAAGCCGACTTCAGACCCTATAAATAGAAGGGTACCTGCGAAGCCTCTCGGTTAATTTTGGAGTTTTGCCATATTTAGCCCCTCTCTTCATATTTTCTTCATCTTAGAATCCCCCAAAGTCCCAGTATCAATTGTAAGCCCCAGAATACGCCACGAAGTGCCCGAGAAGCCCGTAAAATTTATCTTTTCGGTTTCAAAGCCCGGTTTCTCAATAAAACTCCCGGTTTTATTAGAAACGATCGTTTTAGGAAACGAATTGCTGCCCGATTATCACCAAATCATATGAGTGTATAGTCACTTTTATTTTACACATAGATATGAAGTATTTACCTTATAATACGTGCTATGTGTAAATATATTAATTGTTTATTCGAGGTAACTGTTGTGTTGATGTTTTATACAAGTTTTAAACTATATAAGTATTTTTATCTACAAATATGTTGGGTAGAACATGGGTATATAGTGATGTGTGATAAAAATAAAATTGATGAGAGGCCTCGATGTGTTTTGAGATCCAGTCATCTAGCGGAGTTTGGATGACGACCACGGACTTTCTAGACAGTCCAGTAGGAAACATTAGCAGGTCCGCAACCTGTAGGTGTTAATGAACTAGAGTGTTCATTCGTTGTACTCCATCCCCCTCATGGTTGCCTTTAGGACATGTATGGCTAAGGAAACCCCTTAGCAGTAGTGTCCATCCCGATGATATTCTTTAGGCTAGGTCCCTTGTGAAAAGTGTTTAGGGACGTAAAGTGAGGATAACGGGAACAGGTAATCTAGGTTATTATTGATTGGTGAACTTAATAAGTTTATTATTATTGTGGGTTGAAAACCCTATATGCTCACCAGGCTCCCAAGCCTGACCCACTCAGCTTTTTATGTTACAGGTAGTGGACCCCGAGCATAGTCGGAGGACGACGAGAGATTTTTGGATTATAGGCTAGTAGTTGTAAATAACTGTTGAAAGGCTTATAATGTCTTGTTTATGCTTTTGATATGTATCGGAACATGACATCCCGAGGTTTTGATATATATATATATATATATATATATATATATATATATACCTTCTTAACGTTGTATGGGGACCAATTCCGTAACATATTTTGAAAAGATTTCTCTGATTTTATTTTAAAAAGCATAAATCAAATCGGTCTTTTCTAGCCGAGAAGTTAGGGGATGTCACAGTTGGTATCAGAGCATTAGTTTAAGCGAACTAAGAAATTGTAGAATTTCTAGACTTGAACTTGGAATGCTAAGTGATGATTGTGAGATGAGTGTCTACCATATTTTAGTCACGAGCACTAGTTTATTTTAGGGAAGATGCCTAAAATGCCCTTATGTGCTAAATGCTATGTGTTTACCATGTGTGTCATTATTTGTTCGGATCTATGGTCTGTTGCCGACCGGATCTGGAAACCTTATGTGTGTAGGATTCTAAGCGTATGATTACGAGATTAGAACTAACATGTAAACGTTTCGGAGTGATAAGGGAATTGACATGTCTAACAAGGATAAAGACCTAAATTCGTCTTATTTGGTATATAGATTGTAATGGCAAGAACTCGTAATGGAGCTGCAAATGCAAACGAAAACAGGGATCAACAGCCTCAACCTCAAGTAGTTGAGCAAGTACCTGTTGTAGGAGCTGCACCTGAGCCAATGACGATGGCTGGGGTACAAGCAATGATCCAGATGATGTTAGATCGCCAAATGGAGGAGACAAGGCGATCACTACAACAACATAGGGAAGAGACTATGATTCCTGTTGAACAACCCATATTGAATGAAGGGCAATCAGTAGGAGGGAACTATAATGGGACTCTTGGTCAAGCCAACCCACCGATAGTTAGACAAAACAACCAGGATGGAGGAGTTGATGGACGCGGATGCAAATACAAAGATTTCATGGCATCTAAACTGCCGTGTCTATCTGGAAGTCCGACACTGGTGGAAGTCATGAATTGGATCTTCGAAATGGAGACGATGTTTGAAAGTTGCGAGTGCAGCAACAAACAAAAGACCGCACTTGCAATCCCTCTGTTAAAGTCTGGTGTGTTGAGCTGGTGGAAGTTACTACCTGATTCAATGCCCAAGGGTGAAGCTAGTAAGATGTCTTGGGAAGATTTTGTGGTACAACTAAAATTGCAGTACTGCTCTGAGCAGGATCTTCTGGAAATCAACAATGAGTTCCAGCATTTCAAAAAAAAAGGAAAGATGAGCGGACTTTGGTCCAATGGTTAAGCAAGCAACCACTTTGAAAGCCGCCATCTGGGCTGCTAAGAATGTTGAGGTTCAGATCAAAGAGAAGGGTCTGGAGAGGGCAGAAGTTGGTGAAAAGAGAAATTTTGAAGGAACTTCGGGTTCCAACAAGAAAAGCAAATTTTCTAAGTCCAAGAAGTTTGGAGGAGGAGGAGGTGAAGTGAAATGGTGTGAGAAGTGAAAGAAAAAGCACTCTGGGAGATGTAGTGAGGAGGTGACTTGCTTCAAATGTGGAAAGACTGGGCATTATGCCAACGTGTGTCCGTCCGACAAGAGGGTATGTTTTGAGTGCCATGAAGTAGGGCATGTTCTTAAAGACTGTCCAAAGAGGAAGGATGCTGCAAAGCTCAATCTACCACCAAAGCCGAAGGCGAGAGCCTTTCAGATGACACTTGAAGCTGCAAAAGAAGAAGTCGATGTCGCTTCAGGTACCTTTCTTGTAAACGAATTGCCTGCCTAAATTTTGTTTGATTCTGGAGCCAATTACTCCTTTATATCGCATGAATTTGGTAGAAAGCTAGCTTTGCCTGTAGATAGGCTAGTAAATGCCTTATTATTCGAGATTGCTAGTGGAAAGTTTGTACCTGTTAGCCATCGTATGAAAAACATGCTCATTGACTTGGATGGGAATAAGTTTGGCCAAGGGATGTACATCATATCTAGCGTTCGTGATCGATGCTAAGATGGAAAAGAAGGAGGTGCAGAATATTCCGGTGGTGTGTGATTATCCGGAAGTCCTTCCTGAAGATCTTCCTGGATTTCCCCCTGATCGACAAGTAGAATTTCGTATCGACTTGTTACTAGGAACGACGCCAACAGCAAAAGCATCATATCGATTAGCACCAACAGAGATGAAAGAACTTATGACACAACTTCAGGAGTTATTGGACAATGGTTTCATTCGACCTAGTTCATCGCCCTTGGGAGCCCTGTGTTATTTATAAAGAAGAAACACGGAAGCATGAGAATGTGCATCGATTACAGAGAGCTGAACAAAGTGACGATAAAGAACAAGTACCCGTTGCCAAGGATCTATGATGTGACATCCCCAAAATCACGGCCAGAAAAGACCGGTTTGTTTATGCTTTATAAAAATCAGAGTACTTCATTTCATAAAAATGTTGCGGAATTTGTTCCCAGAAAAACATGGTAAATACATTATTAAAACATTTTCGAAGAAACGTATTTATTTCATTTTAAAACGTTTGGGATGTCATCGTTAAAACAGAAACATAAGCATAAACAGAACTTCCAATTGTTTACTCTAGTGATCTACATCTCTTTAAATCTCTCAGTATAATGTGACTTCATATCAACACCTGTGATATAAATAAACTGAGTAGGTCAGGTTGGGAAACCTGGTGAGTACATAGGGTTTTCAACCCACAATAATATAATTATTATTTTTAAACATCAAGCAATCAACCCAATTACCCATTCCCGTTATCCTCACATTACGTCCCTAAAACATCTAACACAAGGGACCTAGTCAAAGGACTATCATTGGGATGGAGTATATCTGGTGAGCACACAGTTCACACAGTTCGAATAAACACACAGTTCGAATAAACACCTACAGGTTGCGAGCCTGCTAGTGTTCCACTGGACTGTCTAGAATAGTCCGTGGTCGTCATCTATACCCCGCTAGATGACTAGATCATCAAGAACAGCTATAACGAGGCCTCTCATTATTTTGTTTTGTCACACAGCAACTATTATATCTACCCGTGTTTTACCCAGCACATTATGTAGATATAAAATACATATACAGTATAAATCATTAAAAACAAGTATAAAACGTTCATCCAACATAGATAGCAAGTATACAGATAATATACACACACAGCACGTAAAATACTTCATATCTATGTGTAAGCTGAAAGTAACTATGCACTCATTTGATTAGGTGGTGACTCAGCACTCGGACAGCGCTTCGATACTCTCAAAACGATATTCCTTCGATAAAACCTAGTATCGATACCACTAGGGTTTAGTTTAACGATAACCGCGACAAATTAATTAGTCTGACTATTATCAAGAGTTAATAACGCTCAATATAACTCATAATAATAGCCCAAATAATTATTTTAAGGACCTAATAACATTCCTATAATTATTTGAAAGCTATATTAAAAATTGCGTAAGCGTAGCACACTTATAACGAATTTTATCGAAAACCGGAACTTAATTGGAGCAGCGTTTCGAAACCGAAAAACTCCATTTTCTCGGGACTCCGGGAGCCTCGGGGCTTCCTTAGAGTGCTAGGGGTTTAACTAGGGCTTAGGGGGGGGGGGGGGGGTTTGGGGTTGTAGAGAGAGAAAGAAATTAGAGAGAGAAAGGATTTTGGTGTGAAAAATGAGGGCAGCCTCGGCCTCCTTTTATAGCCGCGAGGGCCTCGCTACGCTGGGCGTTCAGAAGCTCTACGCGAGGTGTAGCTTCGGATAAAGTAGATAGGCGCGTTCCAGCTGGCTCGCACTCGGACGGACCCGAATAAGACCGAAGGTACGCAGGGCGTACCGAACCTCGTACGCGGGGCGTAATGCGAAGGCTTCGTGGCATGATCCGAAGCGCGTTCCTTCATCAGCGATGGGCGGCCCAGATGCAGCCACGTCATCAACCTCGCAACAGACTTCGTAGATTCATGCTTCAACTTTAAAAATTCGTAACTTTCTCATACGAACTCCGTTTTTGACGTTCTTTATATCCACGCGAAGGTGGGAACGTAATCTACCACTTTCGTTTAGACTCCGTCGGCTAATTTTGGCTCGATTTTAAATTTTATATTATTAACGGGCCGGGACACGATTGGTCCGTTAAATCCTCATAACTTCTTCATCCGACATCCGTTTTCGCCCATCTTTTTCTCGTTATGCTACTTTTAATGAGACCTTCGATTCTCATTTAGGTCGTTTTGGCTAAAAATCACTCGATCTAATATTCGAATTTCGGGCTGTACACTGCTATTCCGAAACTTCGAAAAATCATAACTTCTTCATACGAAGTCAGATTTGGGCGTTCTTTTTATCGATGTTCTTAGTTTAACATATTCTACGACTTTCATTTAGATCGCTAGGGCTAAATCTCATTCTATCATAAATTCACTATTTACGCTTCCTGGTGCCGTGCCGGTTCTATCGCGAAACTTCGACGGGTCATAACTCATTCGTTATAACTCGGATTTCGGCGTTCTTTATATGTACGGAAACCTTGTGACATATTCTACAACTTGGTTAAGATTATTTATTCTAAATAAACTTTTGTCGAAAAGTCGTTTTCGACCTCTATTGCCTCTAAATTGACTAGCCCGGATCTACGGGCGTTACAATTATCTCCCCCTTAGGATGATTACGTCCCGGAATCATCAACGAAACAGGGCTCGTATAATGGCCCCATACGTCATCTCTTCATCCTAGGTATTAATTATAAATTCTATATTCCTTCAAGTCTATCTTTTAGACTCATTGACTGTAAGTAGTACTTGATCGTGCACCTGATCTCCACCTTAGGTTAGACTCCAAATTATGACCTATCATCGTGTGATGCACGTTTAGACTTAGGTCTCTTAGAGCTAAATTCTAAAACAGACTATGTCTTCCTTCATGGTCTAATGTGATGTAATTACACGTAGCATTTCTAGCTACCAACTTCTTGATCGCTTTGATTTCAATTGTTTGGTTTAAATCGGACGCTACATCAAACTTGGTTCTCTGAACTACGTAACCTACTCATCGTAGTCGGACTCAATGTGACATGACCACTAGGGTCGGGATAAAAACAATCTTCTTAGTCATTACCGAAACAATGGTAACGACATACTTGAATAAAACAAAATCAATTACTAGCTTCTTGGTAACCTTGTGACTTTCCTTGATCCAAGTGTGAGTCCTGTGCTTCCGGTAGTATAGGCCTCTACTACCATTCACACCTACTCATACTCGTCCCAAGTATTGTCTCGCAGTTTCCCAAGTCACCATGCAGCAAATCATACAATCATTCAACACATCAGATAACAAAACGAAGGTTTTATATTATTTCTTGAAACGATTACATAGGTGTTCAAGTTCACCCTAGACTATGCCTCTAACAGGCTACATCATATGATTCTATGGCTACTTTATAACTCGATCCTTGGATGTCAAGCCGTCATTCCTGAATCCTCGCATTGTCATCTGCTTCATCCAGAATCATATGGAATGCTCTTGCCTTCGGTTTTGGCGGAATGTTTGGTTTTGCCGCCTCTTTCTTTTTCGGGCAATCCTTAGCAACATGCCCTTCTTCACGGCATTCATAACAAACCCTTTTGCACTCGTTGGCGTAATGTCCGGTCTTCCCACACTTGTAGCAAGTCACTTCTTCGCTACATTTCCCAAAGTGATTCTTTTTGCACTTCTCGCACCATTTCACATTGTTTCCTCCTCTGCTAGACTCCTTTGAACCAGACTTGATCTTCTTATTGGGCCTCGTAGATTCCTCAAACTTCCTCTTTTCGCCAACCTCAATCTTGTTGGCAGCTCTTCCCTTAATCATATCTTCCACAGACTTGGCAGCCCAGATAGCTGCCTCCAGAGTAGGTGCCTGACGCACTGGCACCGCGTACTCCCATGGAAGTCCCTTTGCGTACTTGTCGATTTTCGTCAGCTCATCCGGAACAAGGCGCAAGGCAAACTCCATCTTCTCTGTGAAGTTGTTGGTGTATTCATCGATTGACATGCTTCCCTTCTTCAGGGTTAGAAACTGGTTCTCTAGCTCAAGCAGGTTTTGAGCTGAGCAGTACTTTCGTTTGAATTGTACCAGAAATTCTGCCCATGTCAGTTGCAGGGGCTCATTGGGGCTCAGAGTCTTCCCCAAGGTATTCCACCAACGTACAACGCCTCCTCGAAACTGACGCACTGAAAATGTGGTCTGTAGCTTCCCTTTACCACCGCATGTCATGAAGGCTAACTCCATCTCCGAGATCCAATCCATGACCCCGATCGGATCCTCCTTTCCAGTGAAAATCGATGGCTTGCAAGTCAGAAAATCCTTGTACTTGCATCCATTCCTCTCGACTTCGTCATCTTGGTTGTTTTGTCGAACTATTGGTGGGTTGACTTGACCAACAGTCCCACTGTAGTTTCCTTCCTCAGTTTGCCCTTCGTTCAACTCGGGCTGTTCGATCTGAATAGTGGCTTCCTCACGATTTTGCTGGAGCAAACGTCTAGTTTCCTCCATTTGACGATCCAACATCGCTTGGATCATCGCTTGCACTCCGGCCATTGTTATTGGCTTAGCAGCGGCTACCACAACCGGTATTTGCTCAATCACTGGGGGCTGATCTCGGTTCCCATTTGCATTCACGTTCCCGCTACGTGTTCTTACCATCTTGATCTATACACCGAATGAGGTGAATCTAGACCTTTACTTAGGATTGACGTTTAAATCATCCTTATCACTCCAAAACGTTTACAATGTAGTTCTAATATCGTAGTCATACGTTTAAAATCCTAAACACATAAGGTTTCCAGATCCGGTCGGCAACAGACCATAGATCCGAACAACTAACAGCATATCAGGCACAAGTATTTAGCACATAAAAGCATTTTAGGCACAATTCCTAAAATAAGCTAGTGCTCACACCTCACAATCATCGCTTAGCATTCTAAGTTTAAGTCTAGAAATAAATCCATATTCCTAGTTTGCTTAAACTAATGCTCTGATACCAACTGTGACATCCCCAAAATCACTGCCAGAAAAGACCGGTTTGTTTATGCTTTATAAAAATCAGAGTACTTCATTTCATAAAAATGTTGCGGAATTTGTTCCCAGAAAAACATGGTAAATACGTTATTAAAACATTTTCGAAGAAACGTATTTATTTCATTTTAAAACATTTGGGATGTCATCGTTAATACAGAAACATAAGCATAAACAGAACTTCCAATTGTTTACTTTAGTGATCTACATCTCTTTAAATCTCTCAGTATAATGTGACTTCATATCAACACCTGTGATATAAATAAACTGAGTGGGTCAGGTTGGGAAACCTGGTGAGTACATAGGGTTTTCAACCCACAATAATATAATTATTATTTTTAAACATCAAGCAATCAACCCAATTACCCATTCCCGTTATCCTCACATTACGTCCCTAAAACATCTAACACAAGGGACCTAGTCAAAGGACTATCATTGGGATGGAGTATATCTGGTGAGAACACAGTTCACACAGTTCGAATAAACACACAGTTCGAATAAACACACAGTTTGGATAAACACACAGTTCGAATAAACACCTACAGGTTGCGAGCCTGCTAGTGTTCCACTGGACTGTCTAGAATAGTCCGTGGTCGTCATCTATACCCCGCTAGATGACTAGATCATCAAGAACAGCTATAACGAGGCCTCTCATTATTTTGTTTTGTCACACAGCAACTATTATATCTACCCGTGTTTTACCCAGCACATTATGTAGATATAAAATACATATACAGTATAAATCATTGAAAACAAGTATAAAACGTTCATCCAACATAGATAGCAATTATACAGATAATATACACACACAGCACGTAAAATACTTCATATCTATGTGTAAGCTGAAAGTAACTATGCACTCACTTGATTAGGTGGTGACTCAGCACTCGGACAGCGCTTCGATACTCTCAAAACGATATTCCTTCGATAAAACCTAGTATCGATACCACTAGGGTTTAGTTTAACGATAACCGCGACAAATTAATTAGTTTGACTATTATCAAGCGTTAATAACGCTCAATATAACTCATAATAATAGCCCAAATAATTATTTTAAGGACCTAATAACATTCCTATAATTATTTGAAAGCTATATTAAAAATTGCGTAAGCGTAGCACACTTACAACGAATTTTATCGAAAACCGGAACTTAATTGGAGCAGCGTTTCGAAACTGAAAAACTCCTTTTTCTCGGACTCCGGGAGCCTCGGGGCTTCCTTAGAGTGCTAGGGGTTTAACTAGGGCTTAAAGGGGGGGGGGGGTTTGGGGTTGTAGAGAGAGAAAGAAATTAGAGAGAGAAAGGATTTTGGTGTGAAAAATGAGGGCAACCTCGGCCTCCTTTTATAGCCGCGAGGGCCTCGCTACGCTGGGCGTTCAGAAGCTCTACGCGGAGCGTAGCTTCGGATAAGGTAGACAGGCGCGTTCCAGCTGGCTCGCACTCGGACGGACCCGGATAAGACCGAAGGTACGCAGGGCGTACCGAACCTTGTACGCGGGGCGTAATGTGAAGGCTTCGTGGCATGATCCGAAGCACGTTCCTTTATCAGCGATGGGCGGCCCAGATGCAGCCACGTCATCAACCTCGCAACAGACTTCGTAGATTCATGCTTCAACTTTAAAAATTCGTAACTTTCTTATACGAACTCCGTTTTTGACGTTCTTTATATCCACGCGAAGGTGGGAACGTAATCTACAACTTTCGTTTAGATATCGTCGGCTAATTTTGGCTCGATTTTAAATTTTATATTATTAACGGGCCGGGACACGATTGGTCCGTTAAATCCTCATAACTTCTTCATCCGACATCCGTTTTCGCCCATCTTTTTCTCGTTATGCTACTTTTAATGAGACCTTCGATTCTCATTTAGGTTGTGTTGGCTAAAAATTACTCGATCTAATATTCGAATTTCGGGCTGTACACTGCTATTCCGAAACTTCGAAAAATCATAACTTCTTCATACGAAGTCAGATTTGGGCGTTCTTTTTATCGATGTTCTTAGTTTAACATATTCTACGACTTTCGTTTAGATCGCTAGGGCTAAATCTCATTCTATCATAAATTCACTATTTACGCTTCCTGGTGCCGTGCCGGTTCTATCGCGAAACTTCGACGGGTCATAACTCATTCGTTATAACTCGGATTTCGGCGTTCTTTATATGTACGGAAACCTTGTGACGTATTCTACAACTTGGTTAAGATTATTTATTCTAAATAAACTTTTGTCGAAAAGTCGTTTTCGACCTCTATTGCCTCTAAATTGACTAGCCCGGATCTACGGGCGTTACAATTATCTCCCCCTTAGGATGATTACGTCCCGGAATCATCAACGAAACAGGGCTCGTATAATGGCCCCATACGTCATCTCTTCATCCTAGGTATTAATTATAAATTCTATATTCCTTCAAGTCTATCTTTTAGACTCATTGACTGTAAGTAGTACTTGATCGTGCACCTGATCTCCACCTTAGGTTAGACTCCAAATTATGACCTATCATCGTGTGATGCACGTTTAGACTTAGGTCTCTTAGAGCTAAATTCTAAAACAGACTATGTCTTCCTTCATGGTCTAATGTGATGTAATTACACGTAGCATTTCTAGCTACCAACTTCTTGATCGCTTTGATTTCAATTGTTTGGTTTAAATCGGACGCTACATCAAACTTGGTTCTCTGAACTACGTAACCTACTCATCGTAGTCGGACTCAATGTGACATGACCACTAGGGTCGGGATAAAAACAATCTTCTTAGTCATTACCGAAACAATGGTAACGACATACTTGAATAAAACAAAATCAATTACTAGCTTCTTGGTAACCTTGTGACTTTCCTTGATCCAAGTGTGAGTCCTGTGCTTCCGGTAGTATAGGCCTCTACTACCATTCACACCTACTCATACTCGTCCCAAGTATTGTCTCGCAGTTTCCCAAGTCACCATGCATCAAATCATACAATCATTCAACACATCAGATAACAAAACGAAGGTTTTATATTATTTCTTGAAACGATTACATAGGTGTTCAAGTTCACCCTAGACTATGCCTCTAACAGGCTACATCATATGATTCTATGGCTACTTTATAACTCGATCCTTGGATGTCAAGCCGTCATTCCTGAATCCTCGCATTGTCATCTGCTTCATCCAGGATCATATGGAATGCTCTTGCCTTCGGTTTTGGCGGAATGTTTGGTTTTGCCGCCTCTTTCTTTTTCGGGCAATCCTTAGCAACATGCCCTTCCTCACGGCATTCATAACACACCCTTTTGCACTCGTTGGCGTAATGTCCGGTCTTCCCACACTTGTAGCAAGTCACTTCTTCGCTACATTTCCCAAAGTGATTCTTTTTGCACTTCTCGCACCATTTCACATTGTTTCCTCCTCCGCTAGACTCCTTTGAACCAGACTTGATCTTCTTATTGGGCCTCGTAGATTCCTCAAACTTCCTCTTTTCGCCAACCTCAATCTTGTTGGCAGCTCTTCCCTTAATCATATCTTCCACAGACTTGGCAGCCCAGATAGCTGCCTCCAGAGTAGGTGCCTGACGCACTGGCACCGCGTACTCCCATGGAAGTCCCTTTGCGTACTTGTCGATTTTCGTCAGCTCATCCGGAACAAGGTGCAAGGCAAACTCCATCTTCTCTGTGAAGTTGTTGGTGTATTCATCGATTGACATGCTTTCCTTCTTCAGGGTTAGAAACTGGTTCTCTAGCTCAAGCAGGTTTTGATCTGAGCAGTACTTTCGTTTGAATTGTACCAGAAATTCTGCCTATGTCAGTTGCAGGGGCTCATTGGGGCTCAGAGTCTTCCCCAAGGTATTCCACCAACGTACAACGCCTCCTCGAAACTGACGCACTGCAAATGTGGTCTGTAGCTTCCCTTTACAACCGCATGTCATGAAGGCTAACTCCATCTCCGAGATCCAATCCATGACCCCGATCGGATCCTCCTTTCCAGTGAAAATCGATGGCTTGCAAGTCAGAAAATCCTTGTACTTGCATCCATTCCTCTCGACTTCGTCATCTTGGTTGTTTTGTCGAACTATTGGTGGGTTGACTTGACCAACAGTCCCACTGTAGTTTCCTTCCTCAGTTTGCCCTTCGTTCAACTCGGGCTGTTCGATCTGAATAGTGGCTTCCTCACGATTTTGCTGGAGCAAACGTCTAGTTTCCTTCATTTGACGATCCAACATCGCTTGGATCATCGCTTGCACTCCGGCCATTGTTATTGGCTCAGCAGCGGCTACCACAACCGGTATTTGCTCAATCACTGGGGGCTGATCTCGGTTCCCATTTGCATTCACGTTCCTGCTACGTGTTCTTACCATCTTGATCTATACACCGAATGAGGTGAATCTAGACCTTTACTTAGGATTGACGTTTAAATCATCCTTATCACTCCAAAACGTTTACAATGTAGTTCTAATATCGTAGTCATACGTTTAAAATCCTAAACACATAAGGTTTCCAGATCCGGTCGGCAACAGACCATAGATCCGAACAACTAACAGCATATCAGGCACAAGTATTTAGCACATAAAAGCATTTTAGGCACAATTCCTAAAATAAGCTAGTGCTCACACCTCACAATCATCGCTTAGCATTCTAAGTTTAAGTCTAGAAATAAATCCATATTCCTAGTTTGCTTAAACTAATGCTCTGATACCAACTGTGACATCCCCAAAATCAAGGCCAGAAAAGACCGGTTTGTTTATGCTTTATAAAAATCAGAGTACTTCATTTCATAAAAATGTTGCGGAATTTGTTCCCAGAAAAACATGGTAAATACGTTATTAAAACATTTTCGAAGAAACGTATTTATTTCATTTTAAAACATTTGGGATGTCATCGTTAATACAGAAACATAAGCATAAACAGAACTTCCAATTGTTTACTTTAGTGATCTACATCTCTTTAAATCTCTCAGTATAATGTGACTTCATATCAACACCTGTGATATAAATAAACTGAGTGGGTCAGGTTGGGAAACCTGGTGAGTACATAGGGTTTTCAACCCACAATAATATAATTATTATTTTTAAACATCAAGCAATCAACCCAATTACCCATTCCCGTTATCCTCACATTACGTCCCTAAAACATCTAACACAAGGGACCTAGTCAAAGGACTATCATTGGGATGGAGTATATCTGGTGAGAACACAGTTCACACAGTTCGAATAAACACACAGTTCGAATAAACACACAGTTTGGATAAACACACAGTTCGAATAAACACCTACAGGTTGCGAGCCTGCTAGTGTTCCACTGGACTGTCTAGAATAGTCCGTGGTCGTCATCTATACCCCGCTAGATGACTAGATCATCAAGAACAGCTATAACGAGGCCTCTCATTATTTTGTTTTGTCACACAGCAACTATTATATCTACCCGTGTTTTACCCAGCACATTATGTAGATATAAAATACATATACAATATAAATCATTGAAAACAAGTATAAAACGTTCATCCAACATAGATAGCAAGTATACAGATAATATACACACACAACACGTAAAATACTTCATATCTATGTGTAAGCTGAAAGTAACTATGCACTCACTTGATTAGGTGGTGACTCAGCACTCGGACAGCGCTTCGATACTCTCAAAACGATATTCCTTCGATAAAACCTAGTATCGATACCACTAGGGTTTAGTTTAACGATAACCGCGACAAATTAATTAGTTTGACTATTATCAAGCGTTAATAACGCTCAATATAACTCATAATAATAGCCCAAATAATTATTTTAAGGACCTAATAACATTCCTATAATTATTTGAAAGCTATATTAAAAATTGCGTAAGCGTAGCACACTTACAACGAATTTTATCGAAAACCGGAACTTAATTGGAGCAGCGTTTCGAAACTGAAAAACTCCTTTTTCTCGGACTCCGGGAGCCTCGGGGCTTCCTTAGAGTGCTAGGGGTTTAACTAGGGCTTAAAGGGGGGGGGGGGTTTGGGGTTGTAGAGAGAGAAAGAAATTAGAGAGAGAAAGGATTTTGGTGTGAAAAATGAGGGCAACCTCGGCCTCCTTTTATAGCCGCGAGGGCCTCGCTACGCTGGGCGTTCAGAAGCTCTACGCGGAGCGTAGCTTCGGATAAGGTAGACAGGCGCGTTCCAGCTGGCTCGCACTCGGACGGACCCGGATAAGACCGAAGGTACGCAGGGCGTACCGAACCTTGTACGCGGGGCGTAATGTGAAGGCTTCGTGGCATGATCCGAAGCACGTTCCTTTATCAGCGATGGGCGGCCCAGATGCAGCCACGTCATCAACCTCGCAACAGACTTCGTAGATTCATGCTTCAACTTTAAAAATTCGTAACTTTCTTATACGAACTCCGTTTTTGACGTTCTTTATATCCACGCGAAGGTGGGAACGTAATCTACAACTTTCGTTTAGATATCGTCGGCTAATTTTGGCTCGATTTTAAATTTTATATTATTAACGGGCCGGGACACGATTGGTCCGTTAAATCCTCATAACTTCTTCATCCGACATCCGTTTTCGCCCATCTTTTTCTCGTTATGCTACTTTTAATGAGACCTTCGATTCTCATTTAGGTTGTGTTGGCTAAAAATTACTCGATCTAATATTCGAATTTCGGGCTGTACACTGCTATTCCGAAACTTCGAAAAATCATAACTTCTTCATACGAAGTCAGATTTGGGCGTTCTTTTTATCGATGTTCTTAGTTTAACATATTCTACGACTTTCGTTTAGATCGCTAGGGCTAAATCTCATTCTATCATAAATTCACTATTTACGCTTCCTGGTGCCGTGCCGGTTCTATCGCGAAACTTCGACGGGTCATAACTCATTCGTTATAACTCGGATTTCGGCGTTCTTTATATGTACGGAAACCTTGTGACGTATTCTACAACTTGGTTAAGATTATTTATTCTAAATAAACTTTTGTCGAAAAGTCGTTTTCGACCTCTATTGCCTCTAAATTGACTAGCCCGGATCTACGGGCGTTACAATTATCTCCCCCTTAGGATGATTACGTCCCGGAATCATCAACGAAACAGGGCTCGTATAATGGCCCCATACGTCATCTCTTCATCCTAGGTATTAATTATAAATTCTATATTCCTTCAAGTCTATCTTTTAGACTCATTGACTGTAAGTAGTACTTGATCGTGCACCTGATCTCCACCTTAGGTTAGACTCCAAATTATGACCTATCATCGTGTGATGCACGTTTAGACTTAGGTCTCTTAGAGCTAAATTCTAAAACAGACTATGTCTTCCTTCATGGTCTAATGTGATGTAATTACACGTAGCATTTCTAGCTACCAACTTCTTGATCGCTTTGATTTCAATTGTTTGGTTTAAATCGGACGCTACATCAAACTTGGTTCTCTGAACTACGTAACCTACTCATCGTAGTCGGACTCAATGTGACATGACCACTAGGGTCGGGATAAAAACAATCTTCTTAGTCATTACCGAAACAATGGTAACGACATACTTGAATAAAACAAAATCAATTACTAGCTTCTTGGTAACCTTGTGACTTTCCTTGATCCAAGTGTGAGTCCTGTGCTTCCGGTAGTATAGGCCTCTACTACCATTCACACCTACTCATACTCGTCCCAAGTATTGTCTCGCAGTTTCCCAAGTCACCATGCATCAAATCATACAATCATTCAACACATCAGATAACAAAACGAAGGTTTTATATTATTTCTTGAAACGATTACATAGGTGTTCAAGTTCACCCTAGACTATGCCTCTAACAGGCTACATCATATGATTCTATGGCTACTTTATAACTCGATCCTTGGATGTCAAGCCGTCATTCCTGAATCCTCGCATTGTCATCTGCTTCATCCAGGATCATATGGAATGCTCTTGCCTTCGGTTTTGGCGGAATGTTTGGTTTTGCCGCCTCTTTCTTTTTCGGGCAATCCTTAGCAACATGCCCTTCCTCACGGCATTCATAACACACCCTTTTGCACTCGTTGGCGTAATGTCCGGTCTTCCCACACTTGTAGCAAGTCACTTCTTCGCTACATTTCCCAAAGTGATTCTTTTTGCACTTCTCGCACCATTTCACATTGTTTCCTCCTCCGCTAGACTCCTTTGAACCAGACTTGATCTTCTTATTGGGCCTCGTAGATTCCTCAAACTTCCTCTTTTCGCCAACCTCAATCTTGTTGGCAGCTCTTCCCTTAATCATATCTTCCACAGACTTGGCAGCCCAGATAGCTGCCTCCAGAGTAGGTGCCTGACGCACTGGCACCGCGTACTCCCATGGAAGTCCCTTTGCGTACTTGTCGATTTTCGTCAGCTCATCCGGAACAAGGCGCAAGGCAAACTCCATCTTCTCTGTGAAGTTGTTGGTGTATTCATCGATTGACATGCTTTCCTTCTTCAGGGTTAGAAACTGGTTCTCTAGCTCAAGCAGGTTTTGATCTGAGCAGTACTTTCGTTTGAATTGTACCAGAAATTCTGCCTATGTCAGTTGCAGGGGCTCATTGGGGCTCAGAGTCTTCCCCAAGGTATTCCACCAACGTACAACGCCTCCTCGAAACTGACGCACTGCAAATGTGGTCTGTAGCTTCCCTTTACAACCGCATGTCATGAAGGCTAACTCCATCTCCGAGATCCAATCCATGACCCCGATCGGATCCTCCTTTCCAGTGAAAATCGATGGCTTGCAAGTCAGAAAATCCTTGTACTTGCATCCATTCCTCTCGACTTCGTCATCTTGGTTGTTTTGTCGAACTATTGGTGGGTTGACTTGACCAACAGTCCCACTGTAGTTTCCTTCCTCAGTTTGCCCTTCGTTCAACTCGGGCTGTTCGATCTGAATAGTGGCTTCCTCACGATTTTGCTGGAGCAAACGTCTAGTTTCCTCCATTTGACGATCCAACATCGCTTGGATCATCGCTTGCACTCCGGCCATTGTTATTGGCTTAGCAGCGGCTACCACAACCGGTATTTGCTCAATCACTGGGGGCTGATCTCGGTTCCCATTTGCATTCACGTTCCCGCTACGTGTTCTTACCATCTTCATCTATACACCGAATGAGGTGAATCTAGACCTTTACTTAGGATTGACGTTTAAATCATCCTTATCACTCCGAAACGTTTACATGCTAGTTCTAATATCGTAGTCATACGTTTAAAATCCTAAACACATAAGGTTTCCAGATCCGGTCGGCAACAGACCATAGATCCGAACAACTAACAGCATATCAGGCACAAGTATTTAGCACATAAAAGCATTTTAGGCACAATTCCTAAAATAAGCTAGTGCTCACACCTCACAATCATCGCTTAGCATTCTAAGTTTAAGTCTAGAAATAAATCCATATTCCTAGTTCGCTTAAACTAATGCTCTGATACCAACTGTGACATCCCCAAAATCACTGCCAGAAAAGACCGGTTTGTTTATGCTTTATAAAAATCAGAGTACTTCATTTCATAAAAATGTTGCGGAATTTGTTCCCAGAAAAACATGGTAAATACGTTATTAAAACATTTTCGAAGAAACGTATTTATTTCATTTTAAAACATTTGGGATGTCATCGTTAATACAGAAACATAAGCATAAACAGAACTTCCAATTGTTTACTCTAGTGATCTACATCTCTTTAAATCTCTCAGTATAATGTGACTTCATATCAACACCTGTGATATAAATAAACTGAGTGGGTCAGGTTGGGAAACCTGGTGAGTACATAGGGTTTTCAACCCACAATAATATAATTATTATTTTTAAACATCAAGCAATCAACCCAATTACCCATTCCCGTTATCCTCACATTACGTCCCTAAAACATCTAACACAAGGGACCTAGTCAAAGGACTATCATTGGGATGGAGTATATCTGGTGAGCACACAGTTCACACAGTTCGAATAAACACACAGTTTGGATAAACACACAGTTCGAATAAACACCTACAGGTTGCGAGCCTGCTAGTGTTCTACTGGACTGTCTAGAATAGTCCGTGGTCGTCATCTATACCCCGCTAGATGACTAGATCATCAAGAATAGCTATAACGAGGCCTCTCATTATTTTGTTTTGTCACACAGCAACTATTATATCTACCCGTGTTTTACCCAGCACATTATGTAGATATAAAATACATATACAGTATAAATCATTGAAAACAAGTATAAAACGTTCATCCAACATAGATAGCAAGTATACAGATAATATACACACAGCACGTAAAATAATTCATATCTATGTGTAAGCTGAAAGTAACTATGCACTCACTTGATTAGGTGGTGACTCAGCACTCGGACAGCGCTTCGATACTCTCAAAACGATATTCCTTCGATAAAACCTAGTATCGATACCACTAGGGTTTAGTTTAACGATAACCGCGACAAATTAATTAGTCTGACAATTATCAAGCGTTAATAACGCTCAATATAACTCATAATAATAGCCCAAATAATTATTTTAAGGACCTAATAACATTCCTATAATTATTTGAAAGCTATATTAAAAATTGCGTAAGCGTAGCACACTTACAACGAATTTTATCGAAAACCGGAACGTAATTGGAGCAGCGTTTCGAAACCGAAAAACTCCTTTTTCTCGGGACTCCGAGAGCCTCGGGGCTTCCTTAGAGTGCTAGGGGTTTAACTAGGGATTAGGGGGGGGGGGGGGTTTGGGGTTGTAGAGAGAGAAAGAAATTAGAGAGAGAAAGGATTTTGGTGTGAAAAATGAGGGCAGCCTCGGCCTCCTTTTATAGCCGCGAGGGCCTCGCTACGCTGGGCGTTCAGAAGCTCTACGCGGGGCGTAGCTTCAGATAAGGTAGACAGGCGCGTTCCAGCTGGCTCGCACTCGGACGGACCCGGATAAGACCGAAGGTACGCAGGGTGTACCGAACCTCGTACGCGGGGCGTAATGCGAAGGCTTCGTGGCATGATCCGAAGCGCGTTCCTTCATCAGCGATGGGCGGCCCAGATGCAGCCACGTCATCAACCTCGCAACAGACTTCGTAGATTCATGCTTCAACTTTAAAAATTCGTAACTTTCTCATACGAACTCCGTTTTTGACGTTCTTTATATCCACGCGAAGGTGGGAACGTAATCTACAACTTTCATTTAGACTCCGTTGGCTAATTTTGGCTCGATTTTAAAATTTATATTATTAACGGGCCGGGACACGATTGGTCCGTTAAATCCTCATAACTTCTTCATCCGACATCCGTTTTCGCCCATCTTTTTCTCGTTATGCTACTTTTAATGAGACCTTCGATTCTCATTTAGGTTTGTTGGCTAAAAATCACTCGATCTAATATTCGAATTTCGGGCTGTACACTGCTGTTCCGAAACTTCGAAAAATCATAACTTCTTCATACGAAGTCAGATTTGGGCGTTCTTTTTATCGATGTTCTTAGTTTAACATATTCTACGACTTTCGTTTAGATCGCTAGGGCTAAATCTCATTCTATCATAAATTCACTATTTATGCTCCCCGGTGTCGTGCCGGTTCTATCGCGAAACTTCGACGGGTCATAACTCATTCGTTATAACTCGGATTTCGGCGTTCTTTATATGTACGGAAACCTTGTGACATATTCTACAACTTGGTTAAGATTATTTATTCTAAATAACCTTTTGTCGAAAAGTCGTTTTCGACCTCTATTGCCTCTAAATTGACTAGCCCGGATCTACGGGCGTTACAGATGACCTGTTCGACCAGTTACAGGGTTCGAGCTATTTCTCGAAGATCGATCTTAGGTTGGGATACCATCAACTAAAGGTCAGAGAGCAGGATATTGAAAAGACTGCGTTTAGAACAAGATATGGACACTATGAGTTTTTGTTTATGTCGTTCGTGTTGGATTAGTGTCTAAGTCCATAACTATTTTGGTATGTACTTGACCCGATGGTGCATGGTCCTTTTGGGTTGCCTTCACCAAAGCAACTTGATAGGATGAATTATGGAGAGAAAGGATTAAATATGATTTATTAATATATTATGGGAATAATATATTAAAGGAGAAATCATATTGTTTAATTAATATTAGTCAAGGATTAATAAGAATTAAGTTTGTGACTAAAAGAGATTAATTAAACATAAGGGATTGGAATTGTAATTATAAGATAATTGCAATTGGGCTATGGATTGCCTTATATTATAAGGTTGGACGAATTTTATGGGAAAACATATTGGAAATCGTCCAAGGCCTTTAAGGAAAGGAGTCTATGGGTTGCTTAGGGCTTAAGCATCCAAATTAGGTTTCCTTGTTAGATAACCCTAATAGCGTCACTATATATAGAACCCTTATGCTCTAAAAACGTGGTGAACTTATTATCTAGGGTTTCCACACGTTTTTAAGAGCCTCCTTCTCTTCTCTTCTTCATCCTCTTGCTCTTGGTGTTTGTGAACCATTAGAGGAGTGACATTTGTGACTCTAAGCTTTCTAAGGTCATTACAAGGAGGATTTGAGATTGTTATTGCTACATAACAATCAAGGTATGATCTAAACCCTAATTATATGTTACATTGATTATCATATGCTAGATCTAGGGTTTATAGTCTTGGATAAATTGCATGTATAATAGAGAAACCTAGATCCAAGCATTAGGGTTTGTATGAACACATAGGATGTTCTTATGATCAAAACCCATCAGTTCGGACTAACCAATGCTCCAGCAGCTTTCATGGATTTGATGAATTGGGTTTGTAAACCATTCTTAGATAAATCCGTGATAGTATTCATAGACGATATCTTGATTTATTCAAAAAGCAAGCAGGAGCATGAAAAGCATCCGCGTGAAGTGCTAGAAGTCCTGAAAAAGGAGAAGCTGTATGCAAAGTTCTCCAAATGTGAATTTTGGATTCAAGAAGTCCAATTTTTAGGTCATGTGGTTAACCAAGATGGAATAATGGTTGACCCAGCAAAGATTGAAGCTGTAATGAAGTGGGAACAACCAAAAAGTCCTACGGAGATTCAAAGCTTTTTAGGATTCGCTGGATATTACCGAAGGTTTATCCAAGGCTTTTCTTCGATTGCTACTCCATTAACAGCTTTGACCCACAAAGGAGCTACTTATGCTTGGAATGAGAAGCATAAGGAAGCCTTTGAGATGTTGAAGAAGAGATTGTGTGAAGCACCGATTCTTTCGTTTCCTGAAGGAGTTTATGACTTTGTAGTTTATAGCGATGCATCTAGAGTTGGGTTAGGTTGTGTTTTGACCCAAAGGGATAAAGTGATAGCGTATGCATCGAGGCAATTGAAGGACATGAAAAGAACTACCCCACTCATGATCTGGAGTTGGCAGCGGTAGTATTTGCCTGAAAGATATGGAGGCATTATCTTTATGGTACAAAATGCAAACTTTTCACTGATCATATGAGTCTCCAATATCTCTTTAATCAGAAGGAATTGCACATGAGGCAACGACGCTGGCTAGAGTTACTCAAGGACTACGACTGTGAGATACTTTACCACCCTGGTAAAGCAAATGTTGTTGCTGATGCTCTCAGTCGGAAGGTAAACCTTGAAAAGAAAAGGACAAGAGCATTGAGAATTAAAGTTGTCTCGACAATTATGGAAAGTATAAAGAAAGCTCACGAGGAAGCTTTGGAGAAAAATGACCGAAAGGAAGAATGTTTGGTCAAAACGTTAGTGTTCGGTACAAACAACCTAGGGTTGAGGGTATTCCAAGATAGGATTTGGATACCTAAGACGGGCGGAGTAAGAGATCTTCTAATGAAAGAATCTCACAAGACCATGTACTCGATTCATCGCAGCATTACAAAAATGTATAGGGATCTAAAATCCTATTATTGATGGCCTACGATGAAGCTCGATGTTGCTAAGTATGTGGCCGAGTGTGTAACTTGTGCTAGGGTTAAGGCACAACATCAGAAACCGTATGGGAGTTTAGAACCTTTACCCGTACTCATGGGTAAATGGGAAGACTTCACCATGGATTTTGTGACTAAACTGCCCAGAACAAGGAACGGTCATGACATGATTTAGGTGGTTGTTGATCGTTCTAAGAGTGCGCATTTCATAGCAGCCAAAGAAAAATGGTCTGTGGATAAACTTGCGAATTCTTACGTGAAGGAAATTGTGAGGCTTCACGGTGTTTCGCTAACGATTGTATCCGATCGTGACATCCGTTTTACCTCAAGGTTTTGGAGGAGTCTACAAGAGGAATTGGGTACCAAGTTGTGTTTAAGTACAACTTACCATCCGCAAACCGATCATCAGAGCGAACGAACGATTCAAACATTGGAGGATATGCTGAGAGCATGTACCCTAGAATTCCAAGGTAACTGGGATGAACACTTACCTATAGTAGAATTCTCCTATAATAATAGTTTCCACTCAAGCATTAAGATGTCACCTTATCACGCTTTGTATGGGGAAAAGTGTCGAATGCCATCATGTTGGCTGGAAGCTAGGGAAAAGCAGTTTATGGGACCTGAAATAGTCCATCAGACTGTCGAAAAGTTGAAAGTGATAAGAGAAAGGATGTTAGCTGCTCAAGATCGACAAAAGAGTTATGCTGACAAGAAAAGACAACCGATAACCTTTGAAGTTGGAAATTCGGTTTTACTTAAAGTCTCGCCATGGAAGGGACTTATAAGATTTGGGAAACGAGGAAAGTTGAGTCCAATGTTTATTGGACCGTTCAAAGTTCTTCAGAAGATCGGGAATCAAGCTTACAAGCTAGAGTTACCGGAAGCATTGGAGGATATTCATAACACCTTTCATGTGTGTTACTTGAGAAAGTTCATGGGAGATGTGCCCGACATAATTCCGATTTCTGAGTTAAGGTTGGATGAAACAAGAGATTGATCGAAGAACCTGAGGCAATCGTTGACCGTAAGACTATGAAGTTGCGACGCACGATGGCCGATTTAGTGCTTGTGCGTTGGAAACAAACGAATGGACCAAATCTCACTTGGGAAACAGAGAGTGACATGGTGAGTTGCTACCCGCATTTGTTTGGTAATATATGATTTCGGGGATGGAATCATCCTAAGGGGGAGAGAATTGTTGTGACATCCCCAATTTCACGGCCAGAAAAGACCGATTTCGTTTATGCTTTTTAAAATAAAATCAGAGTATTTCATTAAAAGTGTTGCGGAATTTGTTCCCAAAGTTAAACATGATAAAAATTTATCAAAACCTTGCTTTAAGAAATATATATTTTTATTTCATAACAAAACCTCGGGATGTCATGTTCCGATACAGATCAAAAGCATAAACAAGACATTATAAGCCTTACAACAGTTATTTATAACTAATGGCCGATAATCCAAAATCACTCATCATCATCATCCGACTATGCTCGGGGTCCACTACCTGTAATCATAAAAAGCTGAGTGGGTCAGGCTTGGAAGCCTGGTGAGCATATAGGGTTTTCAACCCACAATACATAAATTTATTATGTTTAAACATCAATCAGTCAACCAAATTACCCCAATTACCCATTCCCGTTATCCTTACGTTACGTCCCTAAAACAACTATCACAAGGAACCTAGCCTAAGGATTTTCATTAGGGGTGACAACATTGCTTTCTCAGTAATTTATGTCAAATAAAACAAACAACGGGGTGACAACATTGTTTTCCTTCAACAATTTATGTCAAATAGGCACGAAGTCACTGTTGGATAAGGTGTCTAAGTCCATAACTATTTCGGGCTTGTACTTGACCCGACCCGGCATGGTCCATTTGGGTTGCATGGCACCATGCAATTGGTTAGACTAAATGAGAGGAATAACACTTGGAGATTATTAATATATTATAAGTTCTAATATATTAATAATATTATTTGATTAGTTTGATCAAGAATTAATTTGGAATTAATTAAGTGATCAAAGGATAACTAATTAAATATATGGGTTGATTATGTAAATCATCCATCTCTTGTATAGTGGGCTAAGAGGCTCCATGGATTATCAAGTTGGGTTCTACCCATAGGATGCTCCATGGATGCTCCATGGGAGTTACAAACCCATGGGTCATGGAAATGAAGAGTCATGACACATTAGGGTTTACATGGTGTAACCCTAGATGTGTCAACACTATATAAGAAGCATATTCTCCACCAAAATCGGCTACACAAGTTACACACTAAGAAACAAGAGGGCTTGGCCGATTTTGAGAAGTGTGTGTTATCTCAAGAGTCTTTCCAAGAGCATTTGGTGTTGTGTGAAGCATTTGAGGCATCACACTTGGGGTGCTAGGCTCACAAGGTTTCAAGGAACATAAGCAACAACAAGGTAAGTTATTCTATCTTTCATTCAAGTTAAATTGTTCCCCATGTATGCTAGATAGGAATATAACCTTGGAAATTCAACTTTGCATGATAATTAGACAAACATAGATCCAAGGTTATTAGGGTTGCATGTACACTTAGGAAGTGTTAGAATGCTCAAAACCCTTCAGTGGTATCAGAGCCTAGGCTTGTTTGTTTGTTATTTGTGCTTAAAAGTTGAAGAAAGTCGAAAATTCTGCTGTCTGACTGATGGACTCGGCGAGTCCATGGGGAGGACTCGTCGAGTTCATGTGTATCTTCAACCTACTCGGCGAGTAGGTTTACGCACTCGGCGAGTAGGGCCGACAGAGTGCAGAATTTCGACTTCAGTTGCTGGAAATGGATTAGAAACATTACCCTAAACTGTTTTGGTACTTGAAAACTTGTTTTAGGAGGTGTAATGTCCTTTCTAACTCATTTACAACAACTAGTTATCAAAATTACAAAGATTAAATGTGATTTTGATTCTTGAATGTGTTCATATTCATATTCTTGTTCTTATGATGTTTAGATGATCATAGGAATTATTTGCAACCTATGTGGTAGATTAATTCATGATCATAATGTGTTTTAATGGAGTCCATAACTTGTCCTCAAGTTATGGAAAAACCAAAAGTCTCTTGGATTAAAAAACCATTAAAAGAACACAAGAGTTAGAAAAATGAAAAGTCCTCATTTTATTACTCTATTAAACTCATAAGTTACAAGATATGAAAAGTTTTGAAAGTTTACAAAACTTGCCCTCAAGTTTTGGAACAAGTAAAGTTAAGCTAAAACTTTAGTTCCAACCCCTAGAATTTTAAAAGTTAAAATTCAACCCTTATACTTATATTATTATGATTTAATAATTATATATATATGTATAAGAACAAAGTCGTCTTACCGCTAGTACGCCTCATTCACGAAGCCGGTCTATAAGGTGGGTATAAGGTTGTTGCCTATAAAATGGTGACTTAATGGGTGTCCACTCTCACCCACCGCTTGCTTGATCGGTGGAGGGTCGTTAGCCGAACGGGTAAGACAAGGACTTATTAATTCTCATTCAAAGTATGATGAATATTATAAAGTAACTAAATGTTTTATTAAATTCCCAATCTTAGTTACTTTAGGAAAAATGTGAATAAGGTGCTATTCCATGAAATTACACTTTACACTTTGATTAAGTCGTTGGTGGAGCGTGTGTGGTTAACCGGCACACTAACTTGGACTTAACGAGGTAGGTAAAGGGTGACTTAGGGTTTATTATAGTATCGATGGAGCGTGTGTGGTTAACCGGCACATCGATTGAGTGATAAACTTTAAAGGTACCAAGTGATTTGCATGGTTACTTCACACCTCGTTTTGTGATCCTCGGTATCCCAGTCACAAAACTTGGAGGGCACACTCGAGATTGAAACATGCCTTTGAAAAGTTCATTGAATCTCAAAGAATCTAGGAATTTCTAAGAACCATTCAAAAACCTAATACTAAAATATTGCGGTTTTCGTGGTGGAAATTGGTGAATCGTCATTCACCTACCTTTCAAATATGATATAGCTTAGATTACGGCATACCTCTTCTAAGTTATATTATATTGTGATTGGATCCTAGCCTTAATATTACATTTGGGTGTTTTATTAAGGACTCTCTTATATCTTGTTCTCTTTCCTTCATATGTCTTTCAACAATGCTTCTGGCTCTAATCCTAATGGCTCCTTTACCCTTATGAACTTGTGTGGGAAAGTCACCTTTGATGGATCCAACTTCAATGAGTGGATCAGAAACATCAGGATGATTACCCGCTACGAGGACAAAGAATATGTCCTTGACAAGGAGCTTAAGGAGATTGATGAGTCCACTGCAACTCCTCAGGAGATCGCTGAATTTCGGGCACATGAAAGGGATGCTATGAAAGTGGCTTGCATCATGATGGCCACGATGACAGCAGAACTCCAAAAGTCTTATGAGGATTTCTACCCTTATGAAATGCACCAAGATTTGATGGAAAGATACCATCAAAGTGCAAGACAAGAGAGGTATGAAATCATCTGCTCCATGATAACAACCATGATGAAGGACGGGGAATCCGTCACGAGCCACATGCAGAGAATGCAAAGGTATGTGGATCGTTTGCTGAAGCTTAATGTGAACTTCCCGGAGGATCTTGCAATAGATATTATTTTGCATTCCTTACCATCGTGCTATGATCAATTCCGCATGACATATCACATGAACAAGGAAGAAGTCACCCTCAGCAAACTTCAGGGACTTCTCAAGACCGCATAATCAGGTCTTAAGGGGAAGTCGGTTGCTATCACTCCTACTCAAAACTCTACTCCGGTTTTGGCAATCGGGAAAAGTCGAGGGAGGAAGAGAAAGAGCTCTTCTAAGGGTACCAAGGCTCGGACCCTTGATGGCTCTTCTTCAAGTGGAACCAAGAAAGGTTTCATTACTCCTTCTTCTGACCCAAAAGAGGCTGAATGCTTCTATTGTCATGAAAAAGCTCATTGGAAGCGGAACTGCCCAAAATACCAGCAAGATGTGAAGGATGGGAAAGTTAAACCCAACCATGCAGGTATTTACACTATCATTTCTAATAACTCACCCCATTCTAATTCTTGGGTCCTTGATACCGGTTGTGGTATTCATATTTGTTGTGACTTGCAGGGACTAAGAAGAAGTGAGGATGTGGAGCAAGGAAGGATAAACTTGATCATGGGGAATAGGAAAGCTATACCTGTTACCAAGATTGGAGTTTATACTTTATCGCTAAGTAGTGGGTTTAGTTTAGATTTGAATAAATGTTGTTACTCGCCAGGAATGGCAAGAAATATTATTTCCTTTCATGCTTTGTACAAACAAGGGTTTACCTTTTCATTTAATAATGAAGTTGGTTCTATTGATGCTTTCTTTAATAATGTTCCTTATTTTAAAGCATTACCTTGTGATGGTGTGTATGAAGCTGTATCTGTTGTTGATAACTTAGGAAATAATGTTTTGTGTATTGATTCTGCTAATAATAACTTGGATAAAGCATCTTTATGGCATTGTCGTCTTGGAAATATAAAAGAAACGCATAGGCCAACTCCAAAAGGATGGAGTCTTGGAGTCGTTTGACCTAAAGTCAGATGATAGTTGCGAATCATGCTTACTTGGAAAAATGACAAAGTCACCCTTCACAGGTTCGTGTGAGAGGGGTGAAGGTTTGTTGGACCTTATACACACGGATGTGTGTGGACCATTCAAACATGCCACAAGGGATGCTAATCGTTATTATTTGACTTTTACTGATGATTACAGTAGATATGGATATGTCTACTTGATCAAGCATAAGTCAGAGACTTTCGAGAGGTTTAAGGAATTTAAACAGGAAGTCGAGAATCAATTGGGCAGGAACATTAAGATGCTTCGATCTGATCGTGGTGGTGAGTATCTTAGTTCAGAGTTCCTCGACTATCTAAGGGAATGTGGGATAGTCTCACAATTGACACCTCCCAGGACACCACAGTTGAATGGTGTGGCTGAGAGGCGTAATCGAACCTTGTTAGATATGGTTCGTTCCATGATGAGTCGAGCTACGCTACCAATTTCATTCTGGGGGTATGCCTTAGAGACTGCCGCCCATATTCTTAATCTAGTCCCTACAAAGAAAGTTGCCAAAACTCCTCACGAGATGTGGACTGGTAAAGTACCTAAACTAGACCACATCAAGATTTGGGGTTGCGAGGCTTTCGTGAGACGCGAGACTCATGATAAGCTCGAACCTCGAAGCGAGAGGTGTATTTTCATCGGTTACCCACAGCGATCCTTTGGTTACCTCTTCTACAGACCTAGTGACAATGTGGTCTTTGTAGCAAGAAGAGGAGTCTTTTGAGAGAGAGAGTTTATAAGCCAAGGAGACAGTGGGAGGCAAATTGATCTTGAAGAAATTCAAGAATCAAGCGGTGAAGGAACTTCAAACTCTACCCCTCAACTTGAGGAGGAAACTCCTGTTGAGCCAATTGACAAATCTGTACCTCTGAGACGTTCCACGAGAGTTAGGAGTGCACCTGAGCATTACTATGGATTCCATATTACTGCAGAAGGTGAGACACTTATTAGTGATGAAACACTAGTAAGTCAAGATGACCCTAACAGCTACAAGGAAGCCATAGCAGGCCCCGAGTCTGCTAAATGGAAAGAGGCTATGGATAGCGAGATACAATCCATGTATGACAATCAAGTTTGGAACTTGGTTGAAAATGTACCAGGTCGTAAGACAATAGGGTGCAAATGGGTCTTCAAGAAGAAGACCGACATGGATGGTAAAGTACACACTTATAAGGCTAGACTGGTTGCAAAGGGCTTCTCTCAAATTCCTGGAGTGGATTATGATGAGACCTTTTCTCCAGTAGCCAAGATTAAGTCTATTCGGGTTCTGTTAGCCATAGCTGCATTTCATGATTATGAAATATGGCAGATGGATGTCAAAACCGCTTTCCTTAATGGAAAGTTGGCTGAAGATGTTTACATGAGTCAGCCAGAGGGTTTTGTCAGCAACGAGTACCCTAATAGAGTGTGTAAGCTTGAGAAATCCATTTATGGATTGAAGCAAGCACCTCGCAGATGGAATCTTTGCTTTGATGAAAAGGTCAAGGAATTTGGCTTTTCTAGGAGTGAAGATGAATCTTGTGTGTATGTCAAGGCTAGTGGGAGTATAGTTAGCTTTTTGGTATTGTATGTGGATGACATACTACTCATAGGAAACGACATTCCAACCCTGCAGGAAGTAAAGTCCTGGCTTGGGAAGTGTTTCGCTATGAAGGACCTTGGTGAAGCTGCCTATATTCTAGGGATAAGAATCTTGAGAGATCGGAGTAAAAGACTAATTGGACTTAGTCAGAGTACCTACTTGGATAAGGTGCTGAAGAGATTCAGCATGCAGGATTCCAAGAAAGGAGAGTTACCCATCCAGAGTAACACCAGATTGAGTAAGACACAAAGCCCTAGCACTGAGGCTGAGATAGCAGAAATGAGTCGAACACCTTACGCTTCGGCTGTAGGATCGATCATGTATGCTATGACGTGTACTCGACCCGATGTAGCTTTTGCCTTGAGCATGGTTAGCAGGTATCAGGCGAACCCTGGCAAGGCACACTGGACTGCGGTAAAGAATATCCTCAAGTACCTACGGAGGACTAAGGACTGGGTTCTTACCCTCGGTGGGAGTGATGACTTGAGAGTTGTAGGGTATAGTGATGCTAGCTTCCAGACTGATAGGGATAATTTCCGCTCTCAGTCGGGCTGGGTCTTTACCCTAAACAGAGGAGCAATTTCTTGGAAGAGTTCCAAGCAAGAGACAGTGGCAGATTCTACTTGTGAATCAGAGTATATTGCAGCTAGCGAGGCAGCAAAGGAGGCGATATGGCTGAAGAACTTCATTGGAGACCTTGGAGTTGTACCAGCTATTAAAGAGCCAATGGAAATTTTCAGTGATAGTGAAAGTGCTGTTGCCTTAGCCAAGGAACCAAGGGATCATGGGAGATCCAGGCACATCGATAGAAAATACCATTTCATTAGAAATTTTCCGGGCCTTCGGGCACCCCGGGACTTGTTCCGGGCGTTGGAAATGATCTTGGGGCATCGGGGGAACCGAAAATGGCTAAAATATTGTAAAAGGGGTGAAAAATGGCCATTTTCCAAAAGTAGCCGGAAGATCTCGCAAGCCCTCTATTTATAGGGTAAGATCCGAAGTCGGCTTAGAAGAGGAGTCATCAGGCGAGACACGCGGCAGCAGGAGCTTCGGACAGGTATGCGAGGGTTCGGACACACGAAGGGCACGCGGCGCCTTTGGACTGGGCCAGCGAGGCTCGGATGGTGAGTCAGAAGCGAGGCGTCGGAAGATCATTGGACCGCACCCTCGGTCCAATCAGCAAGCGACACGCTGTCGGATCACGTGGCTACTGTTCATGCGAGGGTGACTCAGCAGACTTCGGTGACTCAGCAGGACACGTGTCACATGCGAGGCGATGGTGACGTGGCAAAGTGTGACTATGCGAAATTTCTCGGTTTTTGCGCCAAAACTTCTAAAATCCATAAGTTTCGCATACGAGCTCCGTTTTTGACGTTATTTATATGCACGCGTAGCTAAAATTACGATCTACAACTTCCGTTTAGACTTCGTCGGCTAATTTTGACTTTAAATTTATATTATTATTTTTAACAGACCGGGACAGGAAATCCGTTAAAAATTCATAACTTCTTCATCTGACGTCCGTTTTCGTCAGACTTTTTACCGTTGTGCTCCTAATGACGAGACCTTCAATTCTCGTTTAGGTTGTGTCGGCTAAAAATCGCTCGATCTAAAATTCGAGTTTTTAGCTGTCTACTACTACGCTGAAACTTCGAAAAATCATAACTTCCTCATACGAAGTCAGATTTGGGCGTTCTTTTTATCGAACTTCTCGGTTTAATGAATACTACAACTTTCGTTTAGATTACTAAGGCTAAAAAGTAGTTTATCAAAAACTCACTTTTTACGACATTCAGCACCGTGCCGGTTTTGTCGCGAAACTTCGACAGGTCATAACTTCTTCGTTATAACTCGGATTTCGGCATTCCTTATATCCCCGAAATCCTTGTTTCGACCACTACAACTTTATGTAAAGATATCAGGCTTATCTCACACTTTAATTTTGACGCTTATTTTTATTTTTAATTAATTAAACCCTAATAATTAAGCATAAAACACATAATTCACATAAAATTCACATAATTCCTTTTCATTTCTTCTAAATGAGTTACAAAGGTTAACCTAGACCATTATGTCAATATTAATGCCTAGACTAGAAACACGGGCGTTACAACTGTCTCCCCCTTAGGATGATTCCGTCCCCGGAATCACACAACGACAAACAATTACGGGTAGCGACTCACTATGTCACTCTCCGTTTCCCAGGTGGGATTTGGCCCATTTATAAGTTTCCAACGTACAGGCACTAAATCGACTATCTTACGTTACAACTTCTTAGTCTTACGGTTAACGATTGCGTTAGGTTCTCCAATTAACCTCTTATTCTCGTCCAACCTTAATTTAGAAATGGGAATTATGTCGGGCACACCTCCCGTGAACTTTTTCAAATAACACACATGAAAGGTGTTCTGAATACTCTCTAGTTCTTCCGGTAATTCTAGCTTGTAAGCTTGATTTCGGATTCTCTGAAGAACTTTAAATGGTCCAATAAACCTTGGACTTAACTTTCCCCTTCTACCAAATCTTATAAGTCCCTTCCACGACGAGACTTTAAGTGAAACCGAATCTCCAACTTCGAATGATATCGGTTGTATTTTCTTGTCAGCATAGCTCTTTTGAGCAGCTAACATTTTTTTTTTCACTTACAACTTTTCAGCAATCTAATGGATTATTTCAAGTCCCATAAACTGCTTTTCCTCAGCTTCCAGCCAACATGATGGCATCCGACACTTTTTCCCATGTAAAGTGTGATAAGGTACCATCTTGACACTTGAGTGGAAACTATTATTATAGGTGAATTCTACTAAAGGTAAGTGTTCATCCCAGTTACCTTGAAATTCTAGGGTACATGCTCTTAGCATATCCTCCAATGTTTGAATCGTCCATTCGCTCTGACCATCGGTTTGCAGACGGTAAGCTGTATTCAAACACAACTTGGTACCCAATTCCTCTTGTAGACTCCTCCAAAACCTTGAGGTAAAACGGCTATCACGATCGGACACAATCGTTAACGGAACACCGTGAAGCCTCACAATTTCCTTCACGTAAGAATTCGCAAGTTTATCCATAGACCATTTCTCTTTGGCCGCTATGAAATGCGCACTCTTAGTGAAGCGATCAACGACTACCCAAATCATGTCGTGACCGTTCCTTATTCTGGGTAGTTTAGTCACAAAATTCATGGTGACGTCTTCCTATTTACCCATGGGTACGGGTAAAGGTTCTAAACTCCCATACGGTTTCTGATGTTGTGCCTTAACCCTAGCACAAGTTACACACTCGGCCACATACCTAGCAATATCGAGCTTCATCGTGGGCCACTAGTAATAGGTTTTTGGATCCCTATACATTTTTGTACTGCCAGGATGAATCGAGTACATGGTCTTGTGAGCTTTTTCCACCAGAAGATCTCTTACTCCTCCCGTCTTAGGTACCCAAATCCTATCTTGGAATACCTTCAACCCTTGGTTGTTTGTACCAAACACTAACGTTTTGCCCAAACATTCTTCCTTTCGGTCATTTTTCTCCTAAGCTTCCTCTTGAGCTTTCTTTATACTTTCCACAATTGTCGAGACAACTTCAATTCTCAAAGCTCTTGGCCTTTTCTTTTCAAGGTTTACCTTCCGACTGAGAGTATCAGCAACAACATTTGCTTTACCAGGGTGGTAAAGTATCTCACAGTCGTAGTCCTTGAGTAACTCTAGCCAGCGTCGTTGCCTCAGTGCATACGCTATCACTTCATCCCTTTGGGTCAGAATACAACTTAACCCAACTTCTTTAACAACGAACGTGATACTTCTATTGATCGCTTTGATCAGCCTTTACTTCAATTCGGCTTAAGTCAACTGCTACATCGAACTTGGTTCTCTGAACCACATAACCAACTCATCGTAGTCGGACTCAATTCGATATGACCACTAGGGTCGGAATAACAATCCTCTTCTTAGTCATTACCGAAACGATGGTAACAACAGATTAGAACAAGACGGAATAATAGCTTCTTGGTAACCTTGTGACTTTCCTTGATCCAAGTGCGAGTCCTGTGCTTCCAGTAGTATATATCTCTACTACTATTCACACCTACTCATACTCGTCCCAAGTATTGTCTCGCAGTCCCCAAGTCCTAAAATCACAAAACAATTTAACACATACAAATGTGTCCAATTAATCATGAAAATTTCCTAGACTCTACTAGGACTTCTTTCACGCGTATCTTCAATGATCAACTCTACTTCAACTTGGTTGGTGATGGAAATTTCAGATGATTGGGACACCTTCAAAAATTACACCAGCCATTCTATTCATTAGACGACAAAACCAGGGTTTATTTTATTTCCTTGAAACGATTACACAAAGGTTCAAGTTTACCCTATACTATGCCTCTCATAGGCTAAACTACTTGTTACTATTCACATTACTACTTCGTAACTTGATCTTCGGGTATCAAGTCTGGACTTCTACTTCCTAGTGTTATTAATCGCTTCTTCAAGGATATCCTGAAATTCCTTTGGCATTGATGGTGCACTTGGCCTTGTTACTTCATTGTTCTTCTGACAATTCTTAGAAATATGGCCTTCTTCTTTACATCCGTAGCACACCTCCATGGGAATCATACACTTATTGGCATAATGCCCTATTTCTCCACATTTAAAGCACTTCACCTTCCCATCACAATTGCCAGAGTGTTTATTTTTGCACCTCCCGCACCATTTTCCTTTATCTCTTCTTCTGCCAAACTTTGAGGATATGTTGCTCTTGTTGGGCCTTGAAGACCCCTCAAATTTCCTCTTCTTGCCAACTTCAACTTTGTTGGCGGTTGTGTCATTGATCATTTCCTCAATAGACTTAGCAACCCTAATAGTTGCCTCAAGAACAGATGTCTGACCTTTTGGCACAATAAGTTCGTCCTTACTTTGTTGAAGTAAACGTTTTGTTTCTTCCATCTGTTCACCTAACATCGTACGTACCATTGCCTGCACTCCAGTCATCGTGATTGGCTCAGGCTGTGGATTATCACTTCCGAACCCACATTGAGTACTCGGCATTTCGATCTATATACCAATCGTAGGTGAACTTAGATCTTCATTTTTGTTAGATGTTAAGTCTTCGAAACGTTTATATATTAGTTCCAATATCGTAGTCATACGTTTAGAATCCTACACACATAAGGTTTCCAGATCCGGTCGGCAACAGACCATAGATCCGAACAAATAATAGCATCATTATAGCTATAACACAAAACATTTAGCACATAAGGGCATTTTAGGCATCTTCCCTAAAATAAACTAGTGCTCGTGTCTAAAATATGGTAGACACTCATCTCACAATCATCACTTAGCATTCTAAGTTCAAGTCTAGCAATTCTACCATTTCTTAGTTCGCTTAAACTAATGCTCTGATACCAACTGTGACATCCCCAATTTCTCGGCCAGAAAAGACCGATTTCGTTTATGCTTTTTAAAATAAAATCAGAGTATTTCATTAAAAGTGTTGCGGAATTTGTTCCCAAAGTCAAACATGATAAAAATTTATCAAAACCTTGCTTTAAGAAATATATATTTTTATTTCATAACAAAACCTCGGGATGTCATGTTCCGATACAGATCAAAAGCATAAACAAGACATTATAAGCCTTACAACAGTTATTTATAACTAATGGCCGATAATCCAAAATCACTCATCATCATCATCCGACTATGCTCGGGGTCCACTACCTGTAATCATAAAAAGCTGAGTGGGTCAGGCTTGGAAGCCTGGTGAGCATATAGGGTTTTCAACCCACAATACATAAATTTATTATGTTTAAACATCAATCAGTCAACCAAATTACCCCAATTACCTATTCCCGTTATCCTTACGTTACGTCCCTAAAACAACTATCACAAGGAACCTAGCCTAAGGATTTTCATTAGGGGTGACAACATTGCTTTCTCAGCAATTTATGTCAAATAAAACAAACACCGGGGTGACAACATTGTTTTCCTTCAACAATTTATGTCAAATAGGCACGAAGTCACATTGTCGCCAAGATTTATCTAATCGGCACGACGTCACATCGTCACCAAGATTTACTCAACAGGAACTAACAACATCGATCCCCACATATTAACTTTATACAGTGATCTTACCAGATCTAACCTAAAGAATCGATATGAACAACTAACTAACTAAACTGCTTCAGAAATCCTCTAGCAGTAAACAACGATCGATAAATATATTGAATGAATGGACTAAGTTTAACTACGAACCTTTGTTCGTAAAAGAAAGAACCACAAGACAATTAAGTCAGGGGTAGTTATCAATGCCTAGGTTGTGGTCTGAATATCGTGAGGTATATAACCCCTAGACGCACCCTATCCAGCATCGAACTTTGCCTAGGCTGTGGTCTGAATATCGTGAGGTATATAACCCCCAGACGCACCCTATCCGGCAATGGAAACACTAACTAATGCCTAGATTGTGGTCTGAATATCGTGAGGTATATAACCCCCAGACTCACCCCTATCCGGCATCGGAAATGAAAACACTAACTAATGCCTAGGCTGTGGTCTGAACCCCCAAACTCACCCCTATCCGGCATCGGAAAGGAAAACACTGACTCATGAAGCTCGTCTGATCACTTCACAAAAGAAACGAAGACTTCAAATCTCTTCAAAATAAAAGCATAGGGAAAATACTAATAAAGTACTCCCGTACGCTCCCGTACCCCGACACGTAATAGTGTCAAAAAGAAGAATTAACGGATGAACACATAGTTCAAAAACACCTAAGGAACATATAGTTCAAGAACACTTTATGAACATATAGTTCAAACATATGTACCGATTACGAGTCTACTAACGTTCCATTGGACTATCTAAAATAGTCTGTGGACGTTGTCTATACTTTGTTAGATGACTAGATCATCTTAAACATTGATACCTCTCATCACTTTATTTTATCACACACCAACTAACTACCCATGTTCTACCCAACATATTTGTAGATAAATATATATATATATATATATATATATATATATATATATATATATATATATATATATATATATATATATACAGTTTAAAACTTGTATAAAATATCAACACAACAGTCACCTCAAATAAACAATTAACATATTTACACGTAACACGTATTTTAAGGTAAATACTTCATATCTATGTGTAAATTGAAAGTGAATATACACTCACTTGATTTGATGATAATCAGGCAGCAATTTGTTTCCTAAAACGATCGTTTTTAATAAAACCGGGAGTTTTATTAAGAAACTGGGCTCTGCGAAAGGTCGGGCTTCGAAACCGAAAAGATAAATTTTCCGGGCCTTCGGGCACTCCGGGACTTGTTCCGGGCGTTGGAAATGATCTTGGGGCATCGGGGGAAGCGAAAATGGCTAAAATATTGAAAAAGGGGTGAAAATGGCCATTTTCCAAAAGTAGCCGGAAGATCTCGCAAGCCCTCTATTTATAGGGTAAGATCTGAAGTCGGCTTAGAAGAGGAGTCATCAGGCGAGACACGCGGCAGCAGGAGCTTCGGACAGGTATGCGAGGGTTCGGACACACGAAGGGCACGCGGCGCCTTTGGACTGGGCAGCGAGGCTCGGATGGTGAGTCAGAAGCGAGGCGTCGGAAGATCATTGGACCGCACCCTCGGTCCAATCAGCAAGCGACACGCTGTCGGATCACGTGGCTACTGTTCATGCGAGGGTGACTCAGCAGACTTCGGTGACTCAGCAGGACACGTGTCACATGCGAGGCGATGGTGACGTGGCAAAGTGTGACTATGCGAAATTTCTCGGTTTTTGCGCCAAAACTTCTAAAATCCATAACTTTCGCATACGAGCTCCGTTTTTGACGTTATTTATATGCACGCGTAGCTAAAATTACGATCTACAACTTCCGTTTAGACTTCGTCGGCTAATTTTGACTTTAAATTTATATTATTATTTTTAACAGACCGGGACAGGAAATCCGTTAAAAATTCATAACTTCTTCATCTGACGTCCGTTTTCGTCAGACTTTTTACCGTTGTGCTCCTAATGACGAGACCTTCAATTCTCGTTTAGGTTGTGTCGGCTAAAAATCGCTCGATCTAAAATTCGAGTTTTTAGCTGTCTACTACTACGCTGAAACTTCGAAAAATCATAACTTCCTCATACGAAGTCAGATTTGGGCGTTCTTTTTATCGAACTTCTCGGTTTAATGAATACTACAACTTTCGTTTAGATTACTAAGGCTAAAAAGTAGTTTATCAAAAACTCACTTTTTACGACATTCAGCACCGTGCCGGTTTTGTCGCGAAACTTCGACAGGTCATAACTTCTTCGTTATAACTCGGATTTCGGCATTCCTTATATCCCCGAAATCCTTGTTTCGACCACTACAACTTTATGTAAAGATATCAGGCTTATCTCACACTTTAATTTTGACGCTTATTTTTATTTTTAATTAATTAAACCCTAATAATTAAGCATAAAACACATAATTCACATAAAATTCACATAATTCCTTTTCATTTCTTCTAAATGAGTTACAAAGGTTAACCTAGACCATTATGTCAATATTAATGCCTAGACTAGAAACACGGGCGTTACAACTGTCTCCCCCTTAGGATGATTCCGTCCCCGGAATCACACAACGACAAACAATTACGGGTAGCGACTCACTATGTCACTCTCCGTTTCCCAGGTGGGATTTGGCCCATTTATAAGTTTCCAACGTACAGGCACTAAATCGACTATCTTACGTTACAACTTCTTAGTCTTACGGTTAACGATTGCGTTAGGTTCTCCAATTAACCTCTTATTCTCGTCCAACCTTAATTTAGAAATGGGAATTATGTCGGGCACACCTCCCGTGAACTTTTTCAAATAACACACATGAAAGGTGTTCTGAATACTCTCTAGTTCTTCCGGTAATTCTAGCTTGTAAGCTTGATTTCGGATTCTCTGAAGAACTTTAAATGGTCCAATAAACCTTGGACTTAACTTTCCCCTTCTACCAAATCTTATAAGTCCCTTCCACGACGAGACTTTAAGTGAAACCGAATCTCCAACTTCGAATGATATCGGTTGTATTTTCTTGTCAGCATAGCTCTTTTGAGCAGCTAACATTTTTTTTTCACTTACAACTTTTCAGCAATCTAATGGATTATTTCAAGTCCCATAAACTGCTTTTCCTCAGCTTCCAGCCAACATGATGGCATCCGACACTTTTTCCCATGTAAAGTGTGATAAGGTACCATCTTGACACTTGAGTGGAAACTATTATTATAGGTGAATTCTACTAAAGGTAAGTGTTCATCCCAGTTACCTTGAAATTCTAGGGTACATGCTCTCAGCATATCCTCCAACGTTTGAATCGTCCATTCGCTCTGACCATCGGTTTGCAGACGGTAAGCTGTATTCAAACACAACTTGGTACCCAATTCCTCTTGTAGACTCCTCCAAAACCTTGAGGTAAAACGGCTATCACGATCGGACACAATCGTTAACGGAACACCGTGAAGCCTCACAATTTCCTTCACATAAGAATTCGCAAGTTTATCCATAGACCATTTCTCTTTGGCCGCTATGAAATGCGCACTCTTAGTGAAGCGATCAACGACTACCCAAATCATGTCGTGACCGTTCCTTATTCTGGGTAGTTTAGTCACAAAATTCATGGTGACGTCTTCCTATTTACCCATGGGTACGGGTAAAGGTTCTAAACTCCCATACGGTTTCTGATGTTGTGCCTTAACCCTAGCACAAGTTACACACTCGGCCACATACCTAGCAATATCGAGCTTCATCGTGGGCCACTAGTAATAGGTTTTTGGATCCCTATACATTTTTGTACTGCCAGGATGAATCGAGTACATGGTCTTGTGAGCTTTTTCCATCAGAAGATCTCTTACTCCTCCCGTCTTAGGTACCCAAATCCTATCTTGGAATACCTTCAACCCTTGGTTGTTTGTACCAAACACTAACGTTTTGCCCAAACATTCTTCCTTTCGGTCATTTTTCTCCAAAGCTTCCTCTTGAGCTTTCTTTATACTTTCCACAATTGTCGAGACAACTTCAATTCTCAACGCTCTTGGCCTTTTCTTTTCAAGGTTTACCTTCCGACTGAGAGTATCAGCAACAACATTTGCTTTACCAGGGTGGTAAAGTATCTCACAGTCGTAGTCCTTGAGTAACTATAGCCAGCGTCGTTGCCTCAGTGCATACGCTATCACTTCATCCCTTTGGGTCAGAATACAACTTAACCCAACTTCTTTAACAACGAACGTGATACTTCTATTGATCGCTTTGATCAGCCTTTACTTCAATTCAGCATAAGTCAACTGCTACATCGAACTTGGTTCTCTGAACCACATAACCAACTCATCGTAGTCGGACTCAATTCGATATGACCACTAGGGTCGGAATAACAATCATCTTCTTAGTCATTACCGAAACGATGGTAACAACAGATTAGAACAACACGGAATCAAATAATAGCTTCTTGGTAACCTTGTGACTTTCCCTGATCCAAGTGCGAGTCCTGTGCTTCCAATAGTATAGATCTCTACTACTATTCACACCTACTCATACTCGTCCCAAGTACTGTCTCGCAGTCCCCAAGTCCTAAAATCACAAAACAATTTAACACATACAAATGTGTCCAATTAATCATAAAATTTTCCTAGACTCTACTAGGACTTCTTTCACGCGTATCTTCAATGATCAACTCTACTTCAACTTGGTTGGTGATGGAAATTTCAGATGATTGGGACACCTTCAAAAATTACACCAGCCATTCTATTCATCAGACGACAAAACCAGGGTTTATTTTATTTCCTTGAAACGATTACACAAAGGTTCAAGTTTACCCTATACTATGCCTCTCATAGGCTAAACTACTTGTTACTATTCACATTACTACTTCGTAACTTGATCTTCGGGTATCAAGTCTTGACTTCTACTTCCTAGTGTTATTAATCGCTTCTTCAAGGATATCCTGAAATTCCTTTGGCATTGATGGTGCACTTGGCCTTGTTACTTCATTGTTCTTCTGACAATTCTTAGAAATATGGCCTTCTTCTTTACATCCGTAGCACACCTCCTCGGGAATCGTACAATTATTGGCATAATGCCCTATTTCTCCACATTTAAAGCACTTCACCTTCCCATCACAATTGCCAGAGTGTTTATTTTTGCACCTCCCGCACCATTTTCCTTTATCTCTTCTTCTGCCAAACTTTGAGGATATGTTGCTCTTGTTGGGCCTTGAAGACCCCTCAAATTTCCTCTTCTTGCCAACTTCAACTTTGTTGGCGGTTGTGTCATTGATCATTTCCTCAATAGACTTAGCAACCCTAATAGTTGCCTCAAGAACAGATGTCTGACCTTTTGGCACAATAAGTTCGTCCTTACTTTGTTGAAGTAAACGTTTTGTTTCTTCCATCTGTTCACCTAACATCGTACGTACCATTGCCTGCACTCCAGTCATCGTGATTGGCTCAGGCTGTGGATTATCACTTCCGAACCCACTTTGAGTACTCGGCATTTCGATCTATATACCAATCGTAGGTGAACTTAGATCTTCATTTTTGTTAGATGTTAAGTCTTCGAAACGTTTATTTGTTAGTTCCAATATCGTAGTCATACGTTTAGAATCCTACACACATAAGGTTTCCAGATTCGGTCGGCAACAGACCATAGATCCGAACAAATAATAGCATCATTATAGCTATAACACAAAACATTTAGCACATAAGGGCATTTTAGGCATCTTCCCTAAAATAAAGTATTGCGCGTGTCTAAAATATGGTAGACACTCATCTCACAATCATCACTTAGCATTCTAAGTTCAAGTCTAGAAATTCTACAATTTCTTAGTTCGCTTAAACTAATGCTCTGATACCAACTGTGACATCCCCAATTTCTCGGCCAGAAAAGACCGATTTCGTTTATGCTTTTTAAAATAAAATCAGAGTATTTCATTAAAAGTGTTGCGGAATTTGTTCCCAAAGTCAAACATGATAAAAATTTATCAAAACCTTGCTTTAAGAAATATATATTTTTATTTCATAACAAAACCTCGGGATGTCATGTTCCGATACAGATCAAAAGCATAAACAAGACATTATAAGCCTTACAACAGTTATTTATAACTAATGGCCGATAATCCAAAATCACTCATCATCATCATCCGACTATGCTCGGGGTCCACTACCTGTAATCATAAAAAGCTGAGTGGGTCAGGCTTGGATGCCTGGTGAGCATATAGGGTTTTCAACCCACAATACATAAATTTATTATGTTTAAACATCAATCAGTCAACCAAATTACCCCAATTACCCATTCCCGTTATCCTTACGTTACGTCCCTAAAACAACTATCACAAGGAACCTAGCCTAAGGATTTTCATTAGGGGTGACAACATTGCTTTCTCAGTAATTTATGTCAAATAAAACAAACAACGGGGTGACAACATTGTTTTCCTTCAACAATTTATGTCAAATAGGCACGAAGTCACATTGTCGCCAAGATTTATCTAATCGGCACGACGTCACATCGTCACCAAGATTTACTCAACAGGAACTAACAACATCGATCCCCACATACTAACTTTATACAGTGATCTTACTAGATCTAACCTAAAGAATCGATATGAACAACTAACTAACTAAACTGCTTCAGAAATCCTCTAGCAGTAAACAAGGATCGATAAATATATTGAATGAATGGACTAAGTTTAACTACGAACCTTTGTTCGTAAAAGAAAGAACCACAAGACAATTAAGTCAGGGGTAGTTATCAATGCCTAGGCTGTGGTCTGAATATCGTGAGGTATATAACCCCCAGACGCACCCTATCCAGCATCGAACTTTGCCTAGGCTGTGGTCTGAATATCGTGAGGTATATAACCCCCAGACGTACCCTATCCGGCAATGGAAACACTAACTAATGCCTAGATTGTGGTCTGAATATCGTGAGGTATATAACCCCCAGACTCACCCCTATCTGGCATCGGAAATGAAAACACTAACTAATGCCTAGGCTTTGGTCTGAACCCCCAAACTCACCCCTATCCGACATCGGAAAGGAAAACACTGACTCATGAAGCTCGTCCGATCACTTCACAAAAGAAACGAAGACTTCAAATCTCTTCAAAATAAAAGCATAGGAAAAATACTAATAAAGTACTCCCGTACGCTCCCGTACCCCGACACGTAATAGTGTCAAAAAGAAGAATTAACGGATGAACACATAGTTCAAAAACACCTAAGGAACATATAGTTCAAGAACACTTTATGAACATATAGTTCAAACATATGTACCGATTACGAGTCTACTAACGTTCCACTGGACTATCTAAAATAGTCTGTGGACGTTGTCTATACTTTGTTAGATGACTAGATCATCTTAAACATCGATACCTCTCATCACTTTATTTTATCACACACCAACTAACTACCCATGTTCTACCCAACATATTTGTAGATAAATAAATATATATATATATATATATATATATATATATATATATATATATATATATATATATATATATATATATAGTTTAAAACTTGTATAAAATATCAACACAACAGTCACCTCAAATAAACAATTAACATATTTACACGTAACACGTATTTTAAGGTAAATACTTCATATCTATGTGTAAATTGAAAGTGAATATACACTCACTTGATTTGATGATAATCGGGCAGCAATTCGTTTCCTAAAACGATCGTTTTTAATAAAACCGGGAGTTTTATTAAGAAACTGGGCTCTGCGAAAGGTCGGGCTTCGAAACCGAAAAGATAAATTTTCCGGGCCTTCGGGCACCCCGGGACTTGTTCCGGGCGTTGGAAATGATCTTGGGGCATCGGGGGAAGCGAAAATGGCTAAAATATTGTAAAAGGGGTGAAAAATGGCCATTTTCCAAAAGTAGCCGGAAGATCTCGCAAGCCCTCTATTTATAGGGTAAGATCCGAAGTCGGCTTAGAAGAGGAGTCATCAGGCGAGACACGTGGCAGCAGGAGCTTCGGACATGTATGCGAGGGTTCGGACACACGAAGGGCACGCGGCGCCTTCGGACTGGGCCAGCGAGGCTCGGATGGTGAGTCAGAAGCGAGGCGTCGGAAGATCATTGGACCGCACCCTCGGTCCAATTAGCAAGCGACACGCTGTCGGATCACGTGGGCTGCATGCGAGGATCACGTGGCTACTGTTCATGCGAGGGTGACTCAGCAGACTTCGGTGACTCAGCAGGACACGTGTCACATGCGAGGCGAGGGTGACGTGGCAAAGTGTGACTATGCGAAATTTCTCGGTTTTTGCGCCAAAACTTCTAAAATCCATAACTTTCGCATACGAGCTCCGTTTTTGACGTTATTTAGATGCACGTGTAGCTAAAATTACGATCTACAATTTCCGTTTAGACTTCGTCGGCTAATTTTGAATTTAAATTTATATTATTATTTTTAACAGACCGGGATAGGAAATCCGTTAAAAATTCATAACTTCTTCATCCGACGTCCGTTTTCGTCAGACTTTTTACCGTTGTGCTCCTAATGACGAGACCTTCAATTCTCGTTTAGGTTGTGTCGGCTAAAAATCGCTCGATCTAAAATTCGAGTTTTTAGCTGTCTACTACTACGCTGAAACTTCGAAAAATCATAACTTCCTCATACGAAGTCAGATTTGGGCGTTCTTTTTATCGAACTTCTCGGTTTAACGAATACTACAAATTTAGTTTAGATTACTAAGGCTAAAAAGTAGTTTATCAAAAACTCACTTTTTACGACATTCAGCACCGTGCCGGTTTTGTCGCGAAACTTCGACAGGTCATAACTTCTTCATTATAACTCGGATTTCGGCATTCCTTATATCCCCGAAATCCTTGTTTCGACCACTACAACTTTATGTAAAGATATCAGGCTTATCTCACACTTTAATTTTGACGCTAATTTTTATTTTTAATTAATTAAACCCTAATAATTAAGCATAAAACACATAATTCACATAAAATTCACATAATTCCTTTTCATTTCTTCTAAATGAGTTACAAAGGTTAACCTAGACCATTATGTCAATATTAATGCCTAGCCTAGAAACACGGGCGTTACAACTCTCTCCCCCTTAGGATGATTCCGTCCCCGGAATCACACAACGACAAACAACTACGGGTAGCGACTCACTATGTCACTCTCTGCTTCCCAGGTGGGATTTGGCCCATTTATAAGTTTCCAACGTACAGGCACTAAATCGACTATCTTATGTTACAACTTCTTAGTCTTACGGTTAACGATTGCGTTAGGTTCTCCAATTAACCTCTTATTCTCGTCCAACCTTAATTTAGAAATGGGAATTATGTCGGGCACACCTCCTGTGAACTTTTTCAAATAACACACATGAAAGGTGTTCTGAATACTCTCTAGTTCTTCCGGTAATTCTAGCTTGTAAGCTTGATTCCGGATTCTCTGAAGAACTTTAAATGGTCCAATAAACCTTGGACTCAACTTTCCCCTTCTACCAAATCTTATAAGTCCCTTCCACGACGAGACTTTAAGTGAAACCGAATCTCCAACTTCAAATGATATCGGTTGTATTTTCTTGTCAGCATAGCTCTTTTGAGCACGTAACATTTTTTTTATCACTTACAACTTTTCAGCAATCTAATGGATTATTTCAAGTCCCATAAACTGCTTTTCCTCAGCTTCCAGCCAACATGATGGCATCCGACACTTTTTCCCATGCAAAGTGTGATAAGGTACCATCTTGACACTTGAGTGGAAACTATTATTATAGGTGAATTCTACTAAAGGTAAGTGTTCATCCCAGTTACCTTGAAATTCTAGGGTACATGCTCTCAGCATATCCTCCAACGTTTGAATCGTCCATTCGCTCTGACCATCGGTTTGCAGACGGTAAGCTGTATTCAAACACAACTTGGTACCCAATTCCTCTTGTAGACTCCTCCAAAACCTTGAGGTAAAACGGCTATCACGATCGGACACAATCGTTAACGGAACACCGTGAAGCCTCACAATTTCCTTCACGTAAGAATTCGCAAGTTTATCCATAGACCATTTCTCTTTGGCCGCTATGAAATGCGCACTCTTAGTGAAGCGATCAACGACTACCCAAATCATGTCGTGACCGTTCCTTGTTCTGGGTAGTTTAGTCACAAAATTCATGGTGACGTCTTCCTATTTACCCATGGGTACGGGTAAAGGTTCTAAACTCCCATACGGTTTCTGATGTTGTGCCTTAACCCTAGCACAAGTTACACACTCGGCCACATACCTAGCAATATCGAGCTTCATCGTGGGCCACTAGTAATAGGTTTTTGGATCCCTATACATTTTTGTACTGCCAGGATGAATCGAGTACATGGTCTTGTGAGCTTCTTCCATCAGAAGATCTCTTACTCCTCCCGTCTTAGGTACCCAAATCCTATCTTGGAATACCTTCAACCCTTGGTTGTTTGTACCAAACACTAACGTTTTGCCCAAACATTCTTCCTTTCGGTCATTTTTCTCCAAAGCTTTCTTTATACTTTCCACAAATGTCGAGACAACTTTAATTCTCAACGCTCTTGGCCTTTTCTTTTCAAGGTTTACCTTCCAACTGAGAGTATCAGCAACAACATTTGCTTTACCAGGGTTGTAAAGTATCTCACAGTCGTAGTCCTTGAGTAACTCTAGCCAGCGTCGTTGCCTCAGTGCATACGCTATCACTTCATCCCTTTGGGTCAGAATACAACTTAACCCAACTTCTTTAACAACGAACATGATACTTCTATTGATCGCTTTGATCAGCCTTTACTTCAATTCGGCTTAAGTCAACTGCTACATCGAACTTGGTTCTCTGAACCACATAACCAACTCATCGTAGTCGGACTCAATTCGATATGACCACTAGGGTCGGAATAACAATCATCTTCTTAGTCATTTCCGAAACGATGGTAACAACAGATTAGAACAAGACAGAATCAAATAATAGCTTCTTGGTAACCTTGTGACTTTCCCTGATCCAAGTGCGAGTCCTGTGCTTCCAGTAGTATAGATCTCTACTACTATTCACACCTACTCATACTCGTCCCAAGTACTGTCTCGCAGTCCCCAAGTCCTAAAATCACAAAACAATTTAACACATATAAATGTGTCCAATTAATCATGAAAATTTCCTAGACTCTACTAGGACTTCTTTCACGTGTATCTTCAATGATCAACTCTACTTCAACTTGGTTGGTGATGGAAATTTCAGATGATTGGGACACCTTCAAAAATTACACCAGCCATTCTATTCATCAGACGATGATTGGGACACCTTCAAAAATTACACCAGCCATTCTATTCATCAGACGACAAAACCAGGGTTTATTTTATTTCCTTGAAACGATTACACAAAGGTTCAAGTTTACCCTATACTATGCCTCTCATAGGCTAAACTACTTGTTACTATTCACATTACTACTTCGTAACTTGATCTTCGGGTATCAAGTCTTGACTTCTACTTCCTAGTGTTATTAATCGCTTCTTCAAGGATATCCTGAAATTCCTTTGGCATTGATGGTGCACTTGGCCTTGTTACTTCATTGTTCTTCTGACAATTCTTAGAAATATGGCCTTCTTCTTTACATCCGTAGCACAGCTCCTTGGGAATCGTACACTTATTGGCATAATGCCCTATTTCTCCACTTTTAAAGCACTTCACCTTCCCATCACAATTGCCAGAGTGTTTATTTTTGCACCTCCCGCACCATTTTCCTTTATCTCTTCTTCTGCCAAACTTTGAGGATATGTTGCTCTTGTTGGGCCTTGAAGACCCCTCAAATTTCCTCTTCTTGCCAACTTCAACTTTGTTGGCGGTTGTGTCATTGATCATTTCCTCAATAGACTTAGCAACCCTAATAGTTGCCTCAAGAACAGATGTCTGACCTTTTGGCACAATAAGTTCATCCTTACTTTGTTGAAGTAAATGTTTTGTTTCTTCCATCTGTTCACCTAACATCGTACGTACCATTGCCTGCACTCCATCGTGATTGGCTCAGGCTGTGGATTATCACTTCCGAACCCACTTTGAGTACTCGGCATTTCGATCTATATACCAATCGTAGGTGAACTTAGATCTTCATTTTTGTTAGATGTTAAGTCTTCGAAACGTTTATATGTTAGTTCCGATATCGTAGTCATACGTTTAGAATCCTACACACATAAGGTTTCCAGATCCGGTCGGCAACAGACCATAGATCCGAACAAATAATAGCATCATTATAGCTATAACACAAAACATTTAGCACATAAGGGCATTTTAGGCATCTTCCCTAAAATAAACTAGTGCTCGTGTCTAAAATATGGTAGACACTCATCTCACAATCATCACTTAGCATTCTAAGTTCAAGTCTAGAAATTCTACAATTTCTTAGTTCGCTTAAACTAATGCTCTGATACCAACTGTGACATCCCCAATTTCTCGGCCAGAAAAGACCGATTTCGTTTATGCTTTTTAAAATAAAATCAGAGTATTTCATTAAAAGTATTGCGGAATTTGTTCCCAAAGTCAAACATGATAAAAATTTATCAAAACCTTGCTTTAAGAAATATATATTTTTATTTCATAACAAAACCTCGGGATGTCATGTTCCGATACAGATCAAAAGCATAAACAAGACATTATAAGCCTTACAACAGTTATTTATAACTAATGGCCGATAATCCAAAATCACTCATCATCATCATCCGACTATGCTCGGGGTCCACTACCTGTAATCATAAAAAACTGAGTGGGTCAGGCTTGGAAGCCTGGTGAGCATATAGGGTTTTCAACCCACAATACATAAATTTATTATGTTTAAACATCAATCAGTCAACCAAATTACCTCAATTACCCATTCCCGTTATCCTTACGTTACGTCCCTAAAACAACTATCACAAGGAACCTAGCCTAAGGATTTTCATTAGGGGTGACAACATTGCTTTCTCAGTAATTTATGTCAAATAAAACAAACAACGGGGTGACAACATTGTTTTCCTTCAACAATTTATGTCAAATAGGCACGAAGTCACATTGTCGCCAAGATTTATCTAATCGGCACGACGTCACATCGTCACCAAGATTTACTCAACAGGAACTAACAACATCGATCCCCACATACTAACTTTATACAGTGATCTTACTAGATCTAACCTAAAGAATCGATATGAACAACTAACTAACTAAACTGCTTCAGAAATCCTCTAGCAGTAAACAAGGATCGATAAATATATTGAATGAATGGACTAAGTTTAACTACGAACCTTTGTTCGTAAAAGAAAGAACCACAAGACAATTAAGTCAGGGGTAGTTATCAATGCCTAGGCTGTGGTCTGAATATCGTGAGGTATATAACCCCCAGACGCACCCTATCCAGCATCGAACTTTGCCTAGGCTGTGGTCTGAATATCGTGAGGTATATAACCCCCAGACGCACCCTATCCGGCAATGGAAACACTAACTAATGCCTAGATTGTGGTCTGAATATCGTGAGGTATATAACCCCCGGACTCACCCCTATCCGGCATCGGAAATGAAAACACTAACTAATGCCTAGGCTGTGGTCTGAACCCCCAAACTCACCCCTATCCGGCATCGGAAAGCAAAACACTGACTCATGAAGCTCGTCCGATCACTTCACAAAAGAAACGAAGACTTCAAATCTCTTCAAAATAAAAGCATAGGGAAAATACTAATAAAGTACTCCCGTACGCTCCCGTACCCCGACACGTAATAGTGTCAAAAAGAAGAATTAACGGATGAACACATAGTTCAAAAACACCTAAGGAACATATAGTTCAAGAACACTTTATGAACATATAGTTCAAACATATGTACCGATTACGAGTCTACTAACGTTCCACTGGACTATCTAAAATAGTCTGTGGACGTTGTCTATACTTTGTTAGATGACTAGATCATCTTAAACATCGATACCTCTCATCACTTTATTTTATCACACACCAAATAACTACCCATGTTCTACCCAACATATTTGTAGATAAAAATATATATACAGTTTAAAACTTGTATAAAATATCAACACAACAGTCACCTCAAATAAACAATTAACATATTTACACGTAACACGTATTTTAAGGTAAATACTTCATATCTATGTGTAAATTGAAAGTGAATATACACTCACTTGATTTGATGATAATCGGGCAGCAATTCATTTCCTAAAACGATCGTTTTTAATAAAACCGGGAGTTTTATTAAGAAACTGGGCTCTACGAAAGGTCGGGCTTCGAAACCGAAAAGATAAATTTTCCGGGCCTTCGGGCACTTCGGGACTTGTTCCGGGCGTTGGAAATGATTTCGGGGCATCAGGGAAAGCGAAAATGGCTAAAGTATTGAAAAAGGGGTGAAAATGGCCATTTTCCAAAAGTAGCCGGAAGATCTCGCAAGCCCTCTATTTATAGGGTAAGATCCGAAGTCGGCTTAGAAGAGGAGTCATCAGGCGAGACACGCGGCAGCAGGAGCTTCGGACAGGTAAGCGAGGGTTCGGACACACGAAGGGCACGCGGCGCCTTCGGACTGGGCAGCGAGGCTCGGATGGTGAGTTAGAAGCGAGGCGTCGGAAGATCATTGGACCGCACCCTCGGTCCAATCAGCAAGCGACACGCTGTCGGATCACATGGGCTGCATGCGAGGATCACGTGGCTACTGTTCATGCGAGGGTGACTCAGCAGACTTCGGTGACTCAGCAGGACATGTGTCACATGCGAGGCGAGGGTGACGTGGCAAAGTGTGACTATGCGAAATTTCTTGGTTTTTGCGCCAAAACTTCTAAAATCCATAACTTTCGCATACGAGCTCCATTTTTAACGTTCTTTATATGCACGCGTAGCTAAAATTACGATCTACAACTTCCGTTTAGACTTCGTCGGCTAATTTTGACTTTAAATTTATATTATTATTTTTAACAGACCGGGACAGGAAATCCGTTAAAAATTCATAACTTCTTCATCCGACGTCCGTTTTCGTCAAACTTTTTACCGTTGTGCTCCTAATGACGAGACCTTCAATTCTCGTTTAGGTTGTGTCGGCTAAAAATCGCTCGATCTAGAATTCGAGTTTTTAGCTGTCTACTACTACGCTGAAACTTCGAAAAATCATAACTTCCTCATACGAAGTCAGATTTGGGCGTTCTTTTTATCGAACTTCTCGGTTTAACGAATACTACAAATTTAGTTTAGATTACTAAGGCTAAAAAGTAGTTTATCAAAAACTCACTTTTTACGACATTCAGCACCGTGCCGGTTTTGTCGCGAAACTTCGACAGGTCATAACTTCTTCATTATAACTCGGATTTCGGCATTCCTTATATCCCCGAAATCCTTGTTTCGACCACTACAACTTTATGTAAAGATATCAGGCTTATCTCACACTTTAATTTTGACGCTAATTTTTATTTTTAATTAATTAAACCCTAATAATTAAGCATAAAACACATAATTCACATAAAATTCACATAATTCCTTTTCATTTCTTCTAAATGAGTTACAAAGGTTAACCTAGACCATTATGTCAATATTAATGCCTAGCCTAGAAACATGGGCGTTACAATTGTAACACTCGTGTTTTTATCCTAGGCATTTATATTGAGGTGATAGTCTAGGTTAACCTTTGTAACTCATTTTGAAGAAATGAAAAGGAATTATGTGAATATTATGTGAATTATGTGTTTTATGCTTAATTATTAGGGCTTAATTAATTAAGAATAAAAATAAGCGTCAAAATTAAAGTGTGAGATAAGCCCGATATCTTTACATAAAGTTGTAGTGGTCGAAACAAGGATTTCGGGGATATAAAGAACACCAAAATCCGAGTTAAAACGAAGAAGTTATGACCTGTCGAAGTTTCGCGATCAAACCGACACGGTGCTGAATGTCGTAAAATGTGAGTTTTCGATAAACTACTTTTTAGCCTTAGTAATCTAAACGAAATTCGTAGTATTCGTTAAACCGAGAAGTTCGATAAAAAGAACGCCCAAATCTGACTTCGTATGAGGAAGTTATGATTTTTCGAAGTTTGAGCTTAGCAATAGACAGCTAAAAACTCGAATTTTAGATCGAGCGGTTTTAGCCAACACAACCTAAACGAGAATTGAAGATCTCGTCATTAGTAGCACAACGGTAAAAAGTCTGAAGAAAACAGACGTCGGATGAAGAAGTTATGAATTTTTAACGGATTTCTTGTCCCGATCTGTTAAAAATAATAATAGAAAAATTAAATTCAAAATTAGCCGATGAAGTCTAAATGAAAGTTGTAGAGCGTAGTTTTAGCTACGCGTGCATATAAAGAACGTCAAAATTGGAGCTCGTATGAGAAAGTTATGGATTTTAGAAGTTTTGGTGCGAAAATCGAGAAAATTCGCATAGTCACACTTTGCCACGTCACCCTCGCTTAGAATGTGACACGTGTCCTGCTGAGTCACCAAGCCGCTGAGTCACCGAGGTGCTGAGTCATGTGAAGCCACGCGTTGGATCCTGATTCGACTGAGGAGGAGGCCCAATCCGAAGCAGCCAGCTCTCCAGCCGAGGCTTCGCCCTGCTGTCGCGTGTTCCGAGCCTCGCATAGCCTAGCTCCGAACCTCGCATGTGCACCAGTAGACCGCGATCCAATCAGAAGCTGCCACCGAGCCCCTCGCACGCGCAGCCCATGTGCGAGCACCTGTGCACCCTCGCCTGCGGACCCCACCACCGAAGCCGACTTCGGACCCTATAAATAGAAGGGTACCTGCGAAGCCTCTCGGTTACTTTTGGAGTTTTGCCATATTTAGCCCCTCTCTTCATATTTTCTTCATCTTAGAATCCCCCAAAGCCCCGGTATCGATTGTAAGCCTTGGAATACGCCACGAAGTGCTTGAGAAGCCCGGAAAATTTATCTTTTCGGTTTCAAAGCCCGACTTTTACAAAGTCCGGTTTCTCAATAAAACTCCCGGTTTTATTAGAAACGATCATTTTAGGAAACGAATTGCTGCCCGATTATCACCAAATCATGTGAGTGTATAGTCACTTTCATTTTACATATAGATATGAAGTATTTACCTTATAATACGTGCTATGTGTAAATATATTAATTGTTTATGTGAGGTGACTGTTGTGTTGATGTTTTATTCAAGTTTTAAACTGTATAAGTATTTTTATCTACAAATATGTTGGGTAGAACATGGGTAGATAGTGATGTGTGATAAAAATAAAATTGATGAGAGGCCTCGATGTGTTTTGAGATCCAGTCATCTAGCGGAGTTTGGATGACGACCACGGACTTTCTAGACAATCCAGTGGGAAACATTAGCAGGTCCGCAACCTGTAGGTGTTAATGAACTAGAGTGTTCATTCGCTGTACTCCATCCCCCTCATGGTTGCCTTTAGGACATGTATGGCTGAGGAAACCCCTAAGCAGTAGTGCCCATCCTGATGATATGTCCCTTGTGAAAAGTGTTTAGGGATGTAAAGTGAGGATAATGGGAACGGGTAATCAGGGTTATTATTGATTGGTGAACTTAATAAGTTTATTATTATTGTGGGTTGAAAACCCTATATACTCACCAGGCTCCCAAGCCTGACCCACTCAGCTTTTTATGTTACAGGTAGTGGACCCCGAGCATAGTCGGAGGACGACGAGAGATTTTCGGATTATAGGCCAGTAGTTGTAAATAACTGTTGAAAGGCTTATAATGTCTTCTTTATGCTTTTGTTCTGTATCGAAACATGACATCCCGAGGTTTTGATATATATATATATATATATATATATATATATATATATATATATATATATATATATATATATATATATATATATATATATATATATATATATATATGGAAAAATATATACCTTCTTAATGAGGGGTTTTGATAAACTTTTATCATATGTTGTTTGGGGACCAATTCCGCAACATCTTTTGAAAAGATTTCTCTGATTTTATTTTAAAAAGCATAAATTAAATCGGTCTTTTCTGGCCGAGAAATTAGGGGATGTCACACTTTAATCCATAAATGGGTTTATCAAGCTTACACACTCTATTAGGGTACTCGTTACTGACAAAACCTTCTGGCTGACTCATGTAAACATCTTCAGTCAACTTTCCATTAAGGAAAGCGGTTTTGACATCCATTTGCTATATTTCATAGTCATGAAATGCAGCTATGGCTAACATAACCCTAATAGACTTAATCTTGGCTACTGGAGAAAAAGTCTCATCATAATCCACTCCAGGAGTTTGAGAGAAGCCCTTTGCAACCAGTCGAGCCTTATAAGTGTGTACATTACCATCCATGTTGGTCTTCTTCTTGAAGATCCATTTGCACCCTACAGTCTTACGACCTGGTACATTCTCAACCAAGTTCCAAACCTGATTTGTCATACATGGATTGTATCTCGCTATCCATAGCCTCTTTCCAGACTCAGGGCCTGCCATGGCTTCCGCATAGCTGTTAGGTTCATCCAGACCTACTAGTGTCTCATCACTAATAAGTGTCTCACCTTCCGCAGTAATATGGAAACCATAGTAATGCTCAGGTGCATTCCTAACTCTCGTGGAACGCCTCAGAGGTACAGACTCGTCAATTGGCTCAACAGGAGTTTCCTCCTCAAGTTGAGGGCTAGGGTTTGAAGTTCCTTCACCACTTGACTCTTGAAGTTCTTCAAGGTCAATTTGCCTCCCACTGTCTCCTTGGCTTATAAACTCTCTCTCTCGAAAGACTCCTCTTCTTGCTACAAAGACCACATTATCACTAGGTCTGTAGAAGAGGTAACCAAAGGATCTTTGTGGGTAGCCGATGAAAATACACCTCTCGCTTCGGGTTTCTAGCTTATCATGAGACTCGCGCCTCACAAAAGCCTCGCAACCCCAAATCTTGATGTGGTCTAGTTTGGGTACTTTACCAGTCCACATCTCATGAGGAGTTTTGGCAACTTTCTTTGTAGGGACTAGATTAAAAATATGGGCGGAAGTCTCTAAGGCATACCCCCAGAATGAGATTGGTAGCGAAGCTCGACTCATCATGGAACAAACCATATCCAACAAGGTTCAATTACGCCTCTCAGCCACACCATTCAACTGCGGTGTCCTGCGAGGTGTCAATTGTGAGACAATCCCACATTCCCTAAGATAGTCAAGGAACTCTGAACTAAGATACTCACCACCTCGATCGGATCGAAGCATCTTAATGTTCCTGCCCAATTGATTCTCGACTTCCTGTTTAAATTCCTTAAACCTTTCGAAAGTCTCTGACTTATGCTTGATTAAGTAGACATATCCATATCTACTGTAATCATCAGTAAAAGTCAAATAATAACGATTAGCATCCCTTGTGGCATGTTTGAATGGTCCACACACATCTGTGTGTACAAGATCCAACAAAACTTCACCCCTCTCACAAGAACCTGTGAAGGGTGACTTTGTCATTTTTCCAAGTAAGCATGATACGCAACTATCATCTGACTTTAGGTCAAATGAATCCAAGACTCCATCCTTTTGGAGTTGGCCTATGCGTTTCTTGCTTATATGTCCAAGACGACAATGCCATAATGATGCTTTATCCAAGTTATTATTATTAAGAGAATCAATACACAAAACATTATTTCCTAAGTTATCAACCACAGATACAGTTTCATACACACCATCACAAGGTAATTCTTTAAAATAAAGAATATTATTTAAGAAAGCATTAATCGAACCAACTTCATTATCAAATGAAAAGGTAAAACCTTGTTTATACAATGCATGAAAGGAAACAATATTTCTTGCCATTTCTAGCGAATAACAACATTTATTCAAATCTAAACTAAACCCACTACTTAGCGATAAAGTATAAACTCCAATCTTGGTGACAGGTGAAACTTTCCTGTTTCCCATGATCAAGTTTATTCTTCCTTGCTCCACATTCTCACTTCTTCTTAGTCCCTGCAAATCAGAACAGATATGAATACCACAACCAGTATCAAGGACCCATGAGTTAGAATGGGGTGAGTTATTAGATAAGGTAGTGTAAATATCTACATGGTTGGGTTTGACTTTCCCATTCTTCACATCTTGTTGGTACTTTGGGCAGTTCCGCTTCCAATGTGCCTTTTCATGGCAATAGAAGCATTTAGCCTCTTTTGGGTCAGAAGAAGGAGTGATGAAACCTTTCTTGGTTCCACTTGAAGAAGAGCCATCAAGGGTCCTAGCCTTGGTACCCTTCGAAGAACTCTTTCTCTTCTTCCCTCGTCCTTTCCCGATTGCCAAGACAGGGGTGGAGTTGGTAGGAGTAGGAGTAGTAACAACCGCCTTACCCTTAAGACCACTTTCCGCGGTTTTTAAGAGTCCCTGAAGTTTGCTGAGAGTGACCTCTTCCTTTTTCATGTGGTATGTCATGCGGAATTGATCATAACATGAAGGTAAGGAGTGCAAAATGATATCTATTGCTAGCTCCTCGGGGAAGTTCACATTAAGCTTCAGCAAGCGGTCCACAAATCTTTGCATTTTCTGCATGTGGCTCGTGATGGGTTCACCATCCTTCATTCGGGTTGTTATCATGGAGGAGATGATTTCATACCTCTCTTGTCTTGCACTTTGATGGTATCTTTCCATCAAATCTTGGTGCATTTCAAAAGGGTAGAAGTCCTCGTAGGACTTTTGGAGGTCGGCTGTCATAGTGGCCATCATGATGCATGCCACCTTGGTGGCATCCCTTTCATATGCCCTAAAGTCAGCGATCTCTTGAGGAGTAGCAACTGTCTCATCAATCTCCTTAAGCTCCTTATCGAGGACATATTCATTGTCCTCGTAGCGGGTAATCATTCGGATGTTTCTGATCCATTCATTAAAGTTGGATCCATCAAAAGTGAGTTTCCCACATAAGTTCATTAGAGAAAAGGAGCCATTAGGATTACAGCCAGAAGCAACAGTGTTTGCAGATATCTAAAAAGAAGAAAAGTTTAGTTTAGAAATAGAGATAGTCCTTAATAAAAAACTCAAATGTAGTATTAAGGCTAGGACCCAATCACAATATATTATACTTAGAAGAGGTATGTCGTAATCTAAGTAATAACATATTTGAAAGGTAGGTGAATGACGATTCACCAATTTCCACCAAAGATGAAATATTAAAAAATATTTAATTTGGTTCTTAGAAACTCCTAGATTCTTTTAAGATTCAATGAACTTTTCAAAGGCATGTTTCAATCTCGAGTGTGCCCTCCAAGTTATGTGACTAGGATGCCGAGGATCACAAAACAAGGTGTGAAGTAACCATGCAAATTACTTGGTACCCTTAATGTATTACCCCTCAATCGATGTGCCGGTTAACCACACACGCTCCATTGATACTATGATAAACATTAAGTCACCCTTTACCTACCTTGTTAAGTTCAATTTAGTGTGCCAGTTAACCACACACGCTCCGCTAACGACTTAGACAAGGTGTAAAGTGTAATTTCACGGATTAGCACCTTATTCACATTTTTCCTAAAGTAACTAAGATTGGGAATTTAATAAAACATTTAGTTACTTTATAATTATCATTATACTTTTAATGAGAATTTATAAGTCCTTGTCCTACCTGTTCGGCTAACGACCCTCCACCAGTCAAGCAAGCGGTGGGTGAGAGTGGACACCCATTAAGTTGCCATTTTATAGGCAACAACCTTATACCCACCTTATAGACTGGCTTCGTGAATGAGGCGTACTAGCAGTAAGACGACTTTGATCTTATATATATATATATATATATATATATATATATATATATATATATATATATATATATATATATATATATATATATATATATATTATTATTATTATTATTATTATTATTATTATTAACTTATAATATTATAAGTATCAGGGTTGAATTTTAACTCTTAAAATTCTAAGGGTTGGAACTAAAGTTTTAATCAAGACTTTACCTGTTCCAAAACTTGAGGGCAAGTTTTGTAAACTTTCAAAACTTTTCATTTCTTGTAACTTATGAGTTAATTAGAGTATTAAAAATGAAGAATCTTCATTTTTATAATCCATGTGTTCTTTTAATGGTTTTAAAAACAAAGTGACTTTTGGTTTTCCATAACTTGAGGACAAGTTATGGAGTCCATTAAAACACATAATGATCATGAATTAATCTACCAAATAGGTTACAAATAATTTCTATGATCATCTAAACATCATAAGATCAAGAAAATGAATATGAACACTTTCATTAATCAAAAATTTCACTTAAAAACTTGTAATTTTGATAATTTGTCATTGTAAATGGATTAACATGAACATTACACCAACTAAAACAAGTTTTAAAACATCAAAACAGTTTGGGGTAATGTTCCTGGTCCATTTCCAGCAACAAAAATCGAAATTCTGAAAACTGCAGCCTCTACTCGTCGAGTGCATGAATAGAGTCGACGAGTAGCTTGCATTTGGTCATGGACTCGGCGAGTTCATACGGGCAGAAAGCATAAAACTCGATTTTTTCAAACAGTTTGCACAAAAATCAAACAAGCAAGCCTAGGCTCTGATACCACTGATGGGTTTTGAGCATTCTAACACTTCCTAAGTGTACATGCAACCCTAATAACCTTGGATCTATGTTTGTCTAATAATCATGCAAAGTTGTTTTCCAAGGTTATGAACCTATCTAGCATACATGGGGTACAATTTTCTTTGTATAAAAGATAGAATTACATACCTTGTTGTTGAAAGTGTTCCTTGAAACCTTGTGAGCCTAGCACCTCAAGTGTGATGCGTCAAATGCTTCACACAACACCAAATGCAAAGAATAAACTTGAGAGAATACTCTAACACATGCAAAATCGGCCAAGCCCTCTTATTTCTTAGTGTCCCCGATTTTGGGGAGAGTTACATTACTTATATAGTGTGTTGCATTAGGTAAACCCTAATGTTCCATGACTCTTCATTTCTTGATCCATGGGTTAACTCCATGGAGCATCTTATGGGTGGAACCCAACTTGATAATCCATGGAGCATCTTAGTCCACTATATAAGATATGGAAGATTTACTTAATCTACCCATTTATCTAATTAGTTATCTTTTGATCACTTAATTAATTCTAAATTAATTCTTGATCAAAACTAATTAAATAATATTATTAATATATTAGAACTTATAATATATTAATAAACCATATGTGTTATTTCTCTCATTTAGTTTATCCAATTGCATGGTGCCATGCAACCCAAATGGACCATGCCGGGTTGGGTCAAGTACTTACTAGAAATAGTTATGAACTTAGACACCTTATCCAACATTAAGGTCACTTTTAGAATCCATTGTTGAGGATGCTTGAGTATTGTTAGTTTCATAGCATAAGAGTTGTCCTTTTGGACTCTTAAAAGCACTTATGCTCATAAAAATCGGACCTTGATGGTTAAGCCACAACCATGCAAGTTCTAGTTGGTCTTAAAGCTTGTTAAAAGGACCAAAATCATGTTTTGACCCCAACCATGCATGAAAGCACATAAAGTTAGTGACTTTATGGTTTAGGAGGTCTTAGAGGACCTGGATCTACAGTTTGGACGAAAGGAATTACTGGATTAAGTCATAAATGAAGTCCCAAGGAAGCTAGCCAGCACGCTGGGCGTACTCCCTAGTACGTTGTGCGTACTGGGTCAATTCCCCATTTTGGTCAAGGCCAGCGTACGATGGGCGTACGTGCAAAGTACGCCGCGCATACGCATGCAGAGTGAATATATTGGGTTTTGGAGCCTTAAGAGATTGGGCCTGGGCTATTGGTCCCGTGACCCACTGTGTAGCATAATTTTGGACTTGGGAATCTGGAACCAGAGTATTCGGCCTATTGGGCCATGATTGAACCCTGTGGAATTATTATATTTGGACTTGGAACTTTTGGACTTGTAATGGGCCCATTTGGGGGATAAGGCCTAATTCATAAATTGGGCAATTAGTGGGCCCTTAGGGGGTCTTTGGTGGGCCATAGGAGGGTTGGGCTTAATAAGCTAGAATTGGGTCTTATGAATGTTCCAATTGGCCCAAGGGGTAAAATTGTCATTTTACCGTAAGTGGTGTTATAGACTCTGATTGAGTGTTAATGTGATTATGATAGCCGGGAGTCATCGAAGCAGCTGTTAGAGACTACTTTCCGTGAGATTTGACACGTAGTTTTACGAGGTGAGTTACCTTCCAGTAGAAGTGGGTCTAAGGCCATAATGTCGGCCCACTAATAAGAGCTGGTGGTTAGATGATTGTATGTTTGATAATTTTCTGGTATGTAGTTGTTTGTTATGTTCTATGTGCCAGTATTTTATGATTCTATGCGGTAGTTGTAGGGGTAAAATAGTCCCTGATATCCGGTTGAAATAGACCGAAGGGGAGTCCAGCACCTAGATATGCTAGGCAGTTATTCAATTGAAATAGACCGAAGGTGAGGCCAACACCCAGATATGCTAGGTAGTTATCCGGTTGAAATAGAACAAAGGGGAGGTCGGCACCCAGATATACCTGGCTTAATTTGTTATTGTATGTTATGTGGTATCATGGGGGAACTCGCTAAGCTTTGTGCTTATAGTTTTCAGTTTTGTTTCATGTACCTCTTCAACGAAAGGGATGGAGCCGGCACGGTAGCAGCGCATCACACACACATGATTTCTGCACTATGATGTTCTCAGGATTGTGCTCTGACACTATTATTATTCCACAACTTGTTTATGACATTTGATTTATGGGATTTTATGATATTGATGATGTTTTTCAGTAAACAATTTTATTAACTACTTAATTAAAAATGAAATTTTTATTCTAGAAAATTGGGATGTTACAGGTGAGCTTAGTCTTGATTTTTGCCATTTCACGACTTCTTTGAAATACGTCTGCCCTTGATGATGGCCAAGTGACAGCAGACCATATCCTTCTTTCTTCCTCCGATAGAACCTTAGCTGGATATTTCTGAGGAGATTGAAGTCCTATAACAGCATTTGTGATCAAATCGACATCATATTCTTCATCATCATCTTTGCTTGGATGGTCCATGGATCTAACCTGTAAAACATCATCATCAGATTCATCTCGTAGAGTGAACTCAGAGGCGGGTTTTCATTAAATGGTTCGACCCCGACTAGGTCCATCTCCCCTCTTGCTTCGGAGGGCCTAGCATTCGAGCCAAGTCTAGCATCAGCTTGAACATCGGATAAGCATTCCAATACTCTTTGGAAGATCATATTGCTTTTCTTAGAGAGGGCATCATATGCTTCAGTAGTGGGAGCTTAGGCTTTCAAATGATCGAACAAGGAGGCAAGGATGGAGAGCATTTCGTCGAACTTGTTTTTTGGAACGTCAAAGATGTTTCAACAAGCTAGGAGTAACTTGATGAGGACCTATTTCATGATTAGGTTAAGTTCGTCCTTCTTCCTGATTTCTTTCTCTAACATATCAATCTGTTTTTCATGACGGACATGTGTTTGCTGGATAACTTGTTTTTTTCTTTGATCATGTCTTCGTGGATTTTTAGCATTATGGTGGTGGTGGATATTTGGTGGTCCAAGTTATCATTTTATTTTTTTGACATCTTCCAAGGTGTGCTTGAAATGTAGGAAGATGAGCTGATCAAGTTGATTTGCTCTTTCAGCTTCCGAGGGCCCAAGTTGTTTGATCTCGGAAAGAGATTTGAGGATGACATCGAGCTTTAAGTCGAGGGTGGAAAATTTTTCATCAAGCTTGGAATCTAACTGCGCCATGGATTTGTCAAGTGAATCGACGTTGGAGACAGTTGTGGCTACGTTGTCTTAGAGTTTCAGAAGGGCAAACAGATCATCAATATTTTCATCTGATGATCCATTATTTGAGGTGGAACTCTAAACTTACCATCATCACCACCTTTATCATGAGGTTCGGAAGGAGAGGGATTATTTTATGTTGGATTGAAATGAGCAGGATTTTTTTTCTGTTTCCCATCATTGAGTTGCTTGGATGTTGTCATTGATCTAAATTTCTTCATCTACATGTTCCAAGGAAGATGATGACAATCCGAAGTCATATATAGTCTCTAAAGAAGAAGGATTTTGCATCATCTTGAATGAGGAGAATAGTGGAAGAGCGCCAATGGAAGCACTATCATAATCAAACATGAAGTCCTTTGAGTGTTCTTCATCAGAGGGTGGTTGAAAGGCATCAGTATGTGGAGACTTAGGAGAGTCGTCTCGGATGATTGTGGTGGCATGTGTTTCTCCTGTGGAAAACTCTTGGTCTGTTTCTTCATCTGTGGGAGCAACGAATGGCAAGTTGCTCTTAGTGGCTTGTTTTCTCATAGAGATGAGAGTGGATTCAACTTGAGCTCGATTATGCTCTAGATGTCTTATATGATCCCTATCAACAAAGTCATTCCACTTATCGTTATCAGAACCTGGTCATCCTTCCTGAAGCTTGTATCTGGCCAGTTGGACCCCTATAGGTTGGAGGGACAACTCCAGCTTTCGAGAGCTTAGGATCCGAGGTAGGGGCCCTAGATTGTCCTTGCGTAAAAGAGAATGGGATTTCCGAAATGACACATAGGTTTGTTCCAAGGGGTTGCAAGGAACTTTGTTCAACACCGGCATCATCTTTTTGGGAAGATGGGGGTGGATTATGTGGAGACTCCCGGCAAGTGTGTGTAAGTGATATTGAAGCTCTGAAGGGTACTTCGAAGAGTGGCCAGGAGGGGTAATCAGATGATCAAAGTCAGTTAGAATGTCAATGTGTGATTCCTTCCGAGAGGAACCATTGAATTTGTATCTCTTTTTGCCACCAGTTGTGGTTGGTTTAGTCACATCCAACGGCTGAAGAACATAGACTGGGGCATACTGTGTTGGGACAAACACAGTCGAAGTCTCTAAGTGATGTTTTAGGAAAAGCGAATTGGATGGAAGAATTGTAAGCATGTGTTGTTTCAGCATACGAATAGGTCTGAAAGTGGACAGGTTCAGAAGTCTATACGTCTGAATATCTGTAAATGAGCGAACTACCGCTTTTGGTTTTGTGTTGATAGGTATTGTCTCTTGTCTTTCCATGTAGAGTTGTTAAAGTGTAAGAGCCCAAAACCTCAGACTAGAAATCTCGTTTGGCTTTCTCTTGATGGCAAACTTCTGAAAGTCTTGTCATAGGACCTTGGTCAAAGCGATTGTATGGTTCCTTCCTGAATAGATGTTGTATACGACATACAACCAATCTTTGCTCATCGTATCTGTTCCTCCTTCTTTTCCTGATAAACCTCGAAGAATGAGGTTCATTAACACGGTCTAAAGTCCATAAGCTGCTGATTTCTTGAAATTCTTAGCCTTGAACTCTTTACTGTACCCAATTTCGTTCAGGAATATCTGGAACTCTTCTAATGAGGGTTCTTGCACTTGAAAACCCTTGGGATTTTCAGGAATCCCAATTGCTTTGAGGAATGTTTGCTTGGAAACATGAACGATTCTATCTCCAGTGATTTTTGTCTTTAGAACACCTTCTTGAATTTTGATTCTCTCGAAGGATTTATGAAGAATTCATAGAGGGATTTAAGGGTTTGGGGTTTTGGTTAGTGGAACGACAATGGGGTGATGTGAGATGAACTCAATCATCACTCGAATGGATTCGTCGTAATCCATAGGATTGAGTGAAAACAGTTGGGTTGTTTCATGAAGGATTGGTTTCGTGGATGAAGATGAGGTTGACCCCTTTGATGATTTCTTCTTTGTAACACGTTTTGTGGTTTCAGGGATGTTTTGAATAAAAGCCAAGCATTCTGGGTGGAGTGACAGTGCATGTAACACACTTTGTCATTGCGTGTAAGTGCGCGTGAAGAACTTATGTTCCCTAGAAAGTTCATATCTTCTTCATATGAGCTTTGTTTTTGCCGGGTTTTATATCCACGCATAGCTACCAACGTGACCTACAACTTTTATTTATATTCCGTCAGCTAGTTTTGACTTTAATTTTTTAAGATATATTTTTAACAGGCTTAGACTATTGAATTCCATTAAAAATTCATAACTCTCTTATATGACATTCGTTCTCGACTGTCTTTATATTGACTATCACACCCCTGACCGAGGCGGAGGAACACGTCGAGCTGTGTGACTAAGTTCATGGATTACAAGTAAAGTGAATATATAGCACAAGTACAATAATAAACAAAATAGCTTTTGTGTTCCATCGTGATATTTGAATACAAGGTTTTTGAAAGTAGTAATAATACATGAATTGCCTTAACAAATAGGTATATAATACAACATCAAGTAAACTAGGTCACCTGCAATCCAATTCGTCTTGGTGAGAGTTATAGGTTTTCTGCTAATAGTAGTAATGCTTTAAAAAAATATACAAATTATTATCTTTTTATGTATAACAATAGTTAAAATTGTGTTTGCAAAGAGTCTTTAAAAGCCAAAATGTATCTTTGTATAAGTAAATCCATAGTTAAGACTATTTTTGTAGGAATCCTTGAATATACTTCAAAACCAAATTGTACTGTTATGTAACATCCCGAAATATCAAGAGTAAAGTTGAAGGGATAAAAGTGTAAATTGGAAAGGGCAACTCGGCGAGTCCACGAGTGGACTCGGCGAGTAGGGTCGCGATTTTGGTCGCGTGTTAAGTGGCCAACTCGGCGAGTCGGCGGCTGGACTCGGTGAGTTGGTGCTGAGTGGAGAAAACCCTAATATCGGAGGATGAGCCCTATATAAAGGACATTATACCCTCTCCCCAGCCTTTCTACCCTCCCTTGAAGTCCAGAAAACCCTAGAAGCGCGATTGTGAAGGTTTTGTGTGCATTTGAGCCTTGGAGAAGAGATTTGGAGGAAGATCTTGGAGAGTTAGGAGGCTTGGAGCAAGGGGCTTTGCTTAGATTCGGATTGCATTGCTGTTAGGGCTTCCTTTTGAGGTATTATCTCGTTCTTGGGCTGCTATTCATCTAGATTCATCATTTTTGGGATGTGTGGGAGGTTTAGCTTGTGGTATCTTGAGTTTGAAGAGTAGATCTGAGGTTGCTACCTCAGATCTAGAGTGGAGGAGGTCTAAAGTGCATTAAAGTCCCTGTTCTTGAGTGATTGGTGAAGCCATCTTGTCCCAAACCCTAGCCCTAGAGTGTAAAATGCCTAGATCTCCTTGGATTCACGTAAAGTTGGCACTTTACGTGCTGGATGGGTTGTAGGAGGGTAGATCTACGTTTTGGATCAATTACATGGCCTGGAAGGCTTCTGTATGGGATGTGATCTAGAGGCACTCGGCGAGCCACAAAGGTGTACACGGTGAGTTGCTTGAAGATGGACTGGAACTCGGCGAGTTGGAAGAACAACTCGGAGAGTTGGAAGAAAACTCGGCGAGTAGGTTGAAGATAGCCTTAGACTCGGCGAATCTGTTCTTGGACTCGGCGAGTCTGGTCATGAGGTCCAAGTTTCTTTTGGTTGAGCTGTGACTCGGTGAGTCAAGGGATGACTCGGTGAGTCGAGTGAGAGAGGACTCAGAGTTGCTGGACTTGGCGAGTCTTGGGGTGACTCGGCGAGTTAAGTCGCGGATGGGGGAAGTTCTTAGCATGGGGTCTCGGCGAGTCATCGGGTTGACTCGGCGAGTAGAGTCAGTCAGGGGTTGACTTTGACTTGTCTTTGACCAAGGGTTAACCAGTGGATTCTAGGGGCATTTTGGTAATTGTTAGCTTTTGTTTTGAGTTCAGAGTCTTGGTGTTGGCCAGTGTTGCAGATCGTATCAGTGGTTGGAGCAGCTTGGGTTTATCTGTTCAGTCGACAATTTCGAGGTGAGTTATCCTCACTATATCAACAGGGTCTAAGGCACCAAGGCTGGCCCTTTATCGGATTGAGATCCGGGTATTTGTTGTTATGTTGTTGCTTTGATATGTTTGCATCCTGGTAGTTAGGATGGTATATGTTAGAAACCTGGTTGAGGTCGGTATCCTGTTATGTAGGGTGATGCTATGCTAGTGACCGGTTAGGTCGGTATCTGTGACAACCCGAAATTTCCATTCTGTACAAACAATATCACTTCAATAGAAGTTATATCAGCCACAGTTAATTTTCAGACTATTCCGTATAAGTTTGAGTACTTTAGGGTTTACACTTCAGGAAATATTAGGAGAGTGGATGCACTAGGGTTTTGTGCAACACTGTTATTCCAACACTCTGTTATGTTAGAAATCATTTCGAGAATAAAAATATTTTCTGCCAAAAATATCTCTGGACTAAAAATAGAATTCTGAACCAAATTCATTCATTATTTGCATTTCCAACTAGAGAAAAGCCATTTTCTCTCTCACGGATCTTCGGGTTTTCCTCCCAAATCGTGAGTACACTTCTCTAGTTGTCTTATAATGCTTATTATGTGCTTAATAACTTAGATTACATAGCAAATCTGTGAGATTCGGGAGTTTACCGCCCAAGAACGTTCTTGGAGAGTAAACTCCAATATGAGGCTTAAATGCTACCTAGTCTTTTCCCCATGATAAGTAGCGAGCTTAGGCTTATTTATAAATGTATTTAAGACTAGAAAACAATCAAAAACACCAAGATCTAGGTGTTCACAGCCCAAGAAATTCTTGGACCGTGAACTCCAAAATCAAGGGCCAAAGAGTGTTTTAATCACTCCTAAAGCCTTGGACTTTAACCTCTATTTAATCCTAGCTAATTTGTGGACTTTAAAACATCAAAGACACCTCCCAAAGTGAGTTTATGGCCCTATTAATGTGCTTGGGCCGTGAACATCAATCAAGGGCACCAAAGTGTGCCTAGGGTCTTCATTAGCCTTAAAACAAATGCATAGAAACTATCCTACATGTGCTTGGGACTTGAAAGCATAAAAACACCCATTCCATGAGATTTTACAGAAGTAAAATCCAAAGGAAATGGTCTTTGGGCCGAAAAATCCTAAAAGGAGTGTATTAATGCCCTAAACTACCCAAAGGATTAAACCACAAAGTAGAACTTATTCTAGAAATCAAGTAACATTTCAAAACAAATAATGTCAACATGTTTGAGAGCTTACGGCTGTAAACTCAAGGGTTTACGACCGTAAACTCCTTGTGTGGAGTTTATTGAAGAGTAATCACATATATAAGGTCCTTGGGAACTTTAAACCCCCTTTAGCCTTGTCCCACAACAACTTAGATGCAACCCTTAAGACTTATAACACCTATACAAGGTGTTTTCATGTTCAAGAGTGTCCCAACTTAATCTATTAGTTATTATTTGGCTAATTAGATATATATATGTTCATTATATGATAACTAGGCTCGTACGTGTGTAAAAGTCTCCGTTTGCCACCTAAAACAGTATCCGACACTCCAATCCAATCCACTCACCACAAGTGAGTTCATACCCCTTTAATTAACCTTTGAAATACTTTTAAATGTTTTAAATGCTTTTATGGGGGGAGGGGGGAATACAAGTTAAATACTTATAGTTATTACATCAATCACATGTGATTAATAACTATAAAACCAATGATTTTATTACTGTTCAAACTGTTTATCAAACGGTTTTACTTCAAACTGCTTTACAAACTCTTTTACTTATCAAATACTTTTATTTAAACTTTGTTATACTTCTTATAAATTACATGCCCATATATGTATAGATATATAAGCAATGTTTAAAGGGCTTAGGAAGGCCATCCGCCCTATTTCCTTTTTGCGCTTGAGATGTGGTCTGGTGGGATTTCGGGTAGCCGTCCGAAGGTTGTTTCAATATTAATTATATATCAAGTGTACATATATAGACATAAAAGCACTTCCATATTCATGCGTATTAGTTACATCATTACTAAGTTACCATCGGGGTAACACAGAATCATACTACTACAATTTCTAGATCAATGAGTCAGTTCATTCATGAGTCAATACTTACTACTATGAGAACATATACAACTATACTAGAAAAGAACATATACAACTATACTAGATGAAGAACATATACAACTATACTAGGAAGAGAACATATACAACGATACTAGAACAAGTAACATTACATTACATATACATGAATACGTTAACAATTGTGATCCACTATGTCAGAGCATGCCTTAAATGTCATGGCCTGAGTTGTAGCCAGAATTCTCTTGGAGGGAGAGCGTGAGTTTGCGTATAGATCTATACTGGATTGACTATCTTACACCTTGCTGCTAGCTACAGCCGGACCTGCAGGTCTGCGGGTGCCAAACGTCATTCCGTTTTACGACCATTGGTATGTCGTTGTTGCCAGTCAATAGTATGGTGCAATTAATCACATGGTACCTTAATATAAATCCGGTTTAAGGTAGTTAGTACAGCAGTAGTTCCTATAATACAACACTACAATACTACAATAATTTATCCTTTATATACATTTAGTGATCATTTCACTTAAACATAAATGTACAAACTATATTTGGTTAATGATAGTTACACTTGGGAAAATTACACACTTTTACGATAAACGAATGTACAAAACAGTTACGCCTTGGTAGAAGGCTACTTTTAAATAGAAAATATAGGTTTTTCTAAGAGATTCAAACTTTTACAACCATGTACAAACATTTACATACTTTTATCACCAATGCTTGCAAACTTATGTTTAAAACGATGTTCAGACGTTTTGATACAATCACTGACACTAAAATACTTATGAACTCACCAGCTTAATGTTGATAAACTCTATCAAAATAACTTGTATTCTCAGGTCATCAGTAGACAGGTACCGAGACCAACTTTTGAGAAGATGGAGTTCATCCAAGACTCATCTTATTATTTTGATTCACATTATTTTTGGTGTCTATAACTGTAAAGAACATGCTTGTATTAAAATTATATATTTAATGCAATGGATGATGTTGTTTGCTTGTTTACTTTTACTGTGTTGTGATACTTTACATGACGTCATCTGCCCCAGAACGTTTCCGTCATTCTCGGTTTTGGGGTGTGACAGTATCCTGGTTAGGATGATGATATGTTATGTGATCTGCTAGATCGGCTTGTTGACTGTGAATTGTTATATGATTGTATGTTTATGTGCACATGGTTGTTTGGACTGGAGTTGGGTTGAGACGGGTCCTGCTTTGTGCTGTAGGCCAAGATACCCAGGGCGGACCGGTTGTCCCGAAGTGTGACAACCCGATATTTCAACTCGTTGTAATGACCTAAAAAGTTAAGTATTGTAACCACTTTTGAGTTAATGAAATTAACTTTGATAATAAAATGTCCAAAAAGTTTCTATTTAATTACCTACTATGTTTGATGTCATTAAACCGTGATCGTACGTAAAAAGAGCGCCCAAATCCGGTTTCGTATAGTGAAGTTATGATTTTTCCAAGTTCGGCTTAGCAGCAGGTAGCTAAAAACTCGAATCTAAGATCGAGCAACTTTTGGCCGGAATGACCTAAACGACAATCGAAGGTCTCGACAATGGTATTTCAACGGTAAAAAGTCTGGCAAAAACTGACGTCAGATAAAGAAGTTATGAATTTCTAACGAAATTCTCTTAAACACGACATTTTAAAAATAAATAATAAAAATAATTTCGAAATTTGCCGACGGAATCTAAACGAAAGTTGTAGAGCGTAGTCTCACCTACGCGTGGATATAAAGAACATCAAAAACGGAATTCGTATGAAGAAGATATGAATTTTAGAAGTTTATTAATTAAATTAAATATAAATTTAATTATTAAAGCCTTGGTATTATCCGAAGGCGAGTCAGCAGATAGGGCCGAGTTACGCCCTGCGTAAGCTCGTACGCCCTGCGTACTCAAGGCCTAGGCCTTGAATCGTCCACGTCTCGGCCTCTGCGAAGCTAGCCCCTGTCCCATCCGAAGTCCGAGGCAGTCGAGGATTCGGTCATGCGTGACGTACGCGTACGCCCTGCGTACCCTCGTACGCCCTGCGTACCCTCGTACGCCCCGCGTACCGAGGCGGTTCCCAGCCCCTATAAAAGGGATGCGAAGGTTCCAAAGAAAGGGCTCCAATTCTCTCCTTTCTCTTGCGTTCTTGCCTCGTTTTCCGTGCCCGTGCTAACCCGAAGCCCCGGTCATTTTGCTCAAGTCCCGAAGGTCGTTTTCACTCCCGAGATTCCCGAGAATCCCGAGAAAAATCCGTTTCCCGAGAAGAAACTCTGCCCGGTTTCCATCTCGCTTTCTGCAAACTTTCAAGTGAGTTCATACCCTTATAATCCACACTTTTAAATGTTTTATAAATACTTTTATATGCTTTTAAGGGGGGAATACAAGTAAAACACACGATTATTATCGTGTGTTATATATATAAAGTTTCACTATACATTTTATCAACGGAATCATATGTGATTTATAACTATTCTAGGGAAACGTTCGTATGCAAAATATATCACGATAACATCATACTTTTGGAAATGAAAAATGTGGTTATATATGTATATATGTTCATATTGGTACTATATAAATTATAACTTTTTCATAGCAAGTGAGCATTCTTACTAGGGATTACTATACAAACGAGACACACTTTTAGAAAACTATAATAGGTATAGTTTTACGAGAACATTTCGAACTTTTACATACTAGATACACTATTTCAGGAAGTTTACTTTCACATACAAGAACAAATGAACATTTTCATACGTAAATCAGTTTTATACTAAATTTTGTGAGACATTAACTTCACATACTGTTTGGTTGTCAAACCAACAAATGATGGGATAAAATAATATTAATATAACTCAAATCACTGCTATTTCTAATACTAAAGATAGTATAGAGTAAGCAGGGTCGGTCCACAGAGATACGGGACTTTTTATCTTGCCATATTTTCACACATAATACAAGTAATATTAAAATGGGGGTTTGTATTTAAACTTGAATTAAACTTCATAAATAAGAAAGATTGAAAACAAACGTAATAAAAGAAGTACATTTCCGATTCTGACTCTTATATATGTATTATGTTGAAAGATGTAATATGATTATAACTCATGTTCAATCTAGGTTGGTAAGTTGGATATTATTAAACTCTAATATCCAAATTAGCAAAAGTATTTTATTCAAAATAAGCTCTTTAAATAAAACTTCATTTAATTGATTCAACCCAAATAAGCTCTTGCATTAAATCATTAAATGACATTAAGTTCTTGCACTAATTACCAACAATGTTTAACATTCCTCTTAAGCTTGGGAATATAAACATTTAATCTTTGATTGCACTAATTTTGATCTAATTACAACCAAGTAAGTGAGTGTTACTAACATCAAATCATAAAACATATACGAATTTCATGATTTGATTAACTAGATTGAATAGAACCCTAGTTCATTGATCAAGTGAAAAAGAGAACTAACCAAACACATGATTAAGATCAAATCAAAGATTACTAGATATTAAACATAAGTCAAATTCAAGTTACAACCTAACAACACATACTTAAGAGTTCAGATTCGGAAATGATAATAAAATCAACCACACATATCTAGGTTGGACTACAAATCAAACAAGTTTAAACTTCAAATTGACTTACAAAAAGGAAATTAAAGTGTTTCCAAGTGTTAATCTACTTGCCAAGGCTCTGAAAATCGTCTCTTCTCCTCCCAAAATCCGACCTAACTCCCCTCAAAAGTGATTGTCTGAATTATAAGAAGACAAAACCACTTTAAAAACTGCCGAGACGTTTACACGGCCCGTGTAAACCAAAGGGTTCCATTTACACGGCCGTGTAAACAAGAAAAGTAGAATGCTTAATTCTTCCAGGTCTTCGAAGTAGAATGTCCTTGCATATACGTTTACACGGCCCGTGTAAATTATAGGTATACATTTACACGGCCGTGTAAACTCCTGTGAAGCCAAATTCTTCATTTCTTCTCTTCAAAGCTCCAAAACTTCTACAACTTTGTCTCCAACTCTTGATAACTTCCTCCAACAAGATCCAACCTTCATAAGTCCCTGAAATATCCTAAAAGCGTGTGAATGGAATTACATCATGAAAAATCCCGAAAATATACAAAATGCATGAGTTTAAAACTAAATGTAATGCACTTTTATGAACTAAAACTATAAAAATGAATGCATGAAATGCACCTAACAAATCTCCCCAAGCTTGAACCTTTCTTGTCCTCAAGAAAGAACAAGGAATTTAAACTGGAGAAAATAAAATAAAATAGAAGAAAAGAAATTAAAGTTAAAACTATTTGAAACTTAATGAATGAAATTAAAAACAAACATGAAAAGATCCAATCCAATTACCCTGTTTTGTACCATAGTTGATAATGTACCTGTCATGCCTTGAGTTAACTTGGCTTTAGTCTCAAAATATTAAATGATAATAGAAACAAGACTTTGGCCACTCCCTAGTACAACTCAACAGAATTAAAGATCACAACACTTATTCCTTTTCAATATTATCAAGTCAATTCTTGGAACAAATTATGGTCTTACTCTCGTGAAATTATATGTGACAAAACATGCTCAACCATCTTTGTTTCATAAAATATAACAATGTCCGATTCCAGCTATTTGTTGGTTAACAACAATCTTTTTCTGAAAAATATTTTCTAAAAATTCCCTAATATTTATCCAGATTGGTTACAAGCTTCAAACCACTTACACCAGTCGAAGTAATTAACATTCAGTCCAATGTCATAAATTCAAATCCAAGTCCAAGGGAATCTTTTGACAGCCAAGTATTTTTCCTAAACACAACATCTAATTAAACTATAAACACAACTATATACAAACTTTCTAATTACATTTTTTTTTTACAAATAAAGCTCATGGCTTTCTTTGAAATCCGTGTAACGGGCTTCCAACCAACACATCCAAATCAAATGACCTTAGTGTGCTAGATTTGAAGAGATCCCTCGGGTTTACTTGCCCGAACCTCAAAGGCCACAGATTAGCTTTATTTGTTATTATTAAGTTCATGACTTTCTATGGAATCCGTGTAGCGAACTTTCAACCCAATCTATCCCAAACAATTTAGCTTTAGGTGATTAGGTGTAGAACACCCTTCAGAGTTTACTTGTTCGAATCCTAAAGGTCACAGATTAACTTAATAATAGTTTTTTTTTTTTTTTTTTTTTTTTTTTTTTTTTTTTTTTTTACATAAGATCTATTGTTATTATTATTTAAATACAAATAACTAAGTTAACACATAACACTTGATTTATTTATTTATTTGGCCGATTTCTTTATATTTTCGTCCTTGACTTTTCTGTTATGGGACATCTCACGGTCTATTACCGTGAGGGACTTCTAGACATTTTTCGGGGGACTAAATGTTAACATGCAAAAACCCGTAAGTATAGTTGAAAGCTATGTCCTCAAGCAGGGTATATAAAAGGGAATGAGTAGAAAGGACTTTTAAGAGCGCTGGAAGGCGGGACATTGAGATTTTGCATTCTTTTTATGAACTTTTGAATTTGGCATTTTAAGTTCAATTGAGCATTACTACTCATAAGACCGGTCATATGTCCCAAAGAATCGACTCATACCTGCTGTTATGCTCCAGTGTTGACAATCTTCTCATTTTCTGCTTTGCACAAGTAGCTTCGGGAGATGTGCTCGTGTGATTAACTTGCTTTTAGATTTCTTTTTTATAAAAATAGCAAGTAAAATCTCAAGGCACACAACTCACTTACCATCTCAACTGTTTTGAGAAGATTTGGCTGCTTGGAATTGGATCAAATTTTTTTTTTAAATGACAAAGAAAAATAATGCAATGCAATGCAATATGTACAAAATTTACATGCAACCTACATGCAATGGGATAATGCATGGATGGATGCCCCTCCCCAAGCTTAAAATAAGCATCGTCCTCGATGCTTGGAGAGAGGCATAGCTGTCCTATTGAAGACCGGGCGGTTGAGATGGAGGGAACTGTGAAGGATAATCTGCAGGATAGTAGGGCGGCCATTGGGGTTGAGATGTTGATGGTGGCTGCGGCTGTGTGAGGAGGACAAGAACTCTATGGATATCGCTCAGCAGGTGATGAATGTTGCGGTTGTGCTGCTCTTGAGCGACCCATCTTTGATCCTGCTCAGCCCAACGCAACTCTTGTTGGGCCCAATGCTCTTCTTGCAAGTTACGGTAGTCTTGAAAATCATAAGTGATTTCAGCGACACCCGTATAAATTTCTCCGATTTCCTGCTGTAGACTTGTGTAACGGTGCTTGAGACGTGCAAACTCACCCATATGAAGATTGTGTTCAGAAGAAGAATTGGGGCGAGATGAACTAGAGGCACCAACAGTAGGAGCAGGAGGAGGAGAGGGTGGAGGACTATGATCTACTGTAACACCTAAATTGGATTTGAGCTTCCAAGTGGTTGATGGAATGTCATTGGCTAAATTGAGTATCTTCTTGTTTCTACCGTCGATGCGTAGATACTCTTTCCCATCTACTGTCCAATGAACATCCCCAGTGGGAAGGCGGTGGAAAAGATGCATTGTTTCCATAACATCAATGGATAAACGAGTACGACCCATGACTATGTTTGTTGGGTTGTTGGGTAAATGGAGGCCAAGATGCTCAGCAATAACAGAAACCATGCCTCCACAATGTAACTGCCCACCATGGCTCGTAGCATTTCTGAGCATTTTTTGAATAACCCAACAACCAAAATGAGGGACTTCAGCAGGCTTATGAATCATACACCACAAGACTTCTAGCTCTTTCTTATTAGCCTTGCTAATCTCTTCTTGAAGGAATAAGAGAGAAGCAATGATCCGGTGGGCGACTTTCAAGACCGGATGGATAATGCTAGAAGCTTTGGCTGTTCCTGACTGATAATCATACTCACAAGAAATGCTTCTCCAAAAATTTGTACAGTTTTGCTCAAAATGATATTTCTTCTGCCCTTTGCTGTGTATACATCTCTTTTTGCTTTGGGAGCACCAATCATATCACAGAGAATGTCAGCATGAAACTGATGGGTTTGATTGAGCAAACGGAAAGTCAGGAGATGAGTTTGATAGTCAAAGGTAATGGAAGACAAAAGTTCCAACATCGGTGTTTGGTAACTAACTGCATGAAGATTCAAAAGACCCTCCCATCCTATGTTTTTAAAGAGCTTGTGGACACCCTTATAGATATGCAAATCTTTGAGGGCTTGGATATCCACAAATTTTTGAGCACCCATGGTTCTTGTAACAAGATTTGCATACAATATCTCTTGTCTATTGGTCTAAAAAATTAGACCAAATTCATAAGGGTTGTCCATGGGGTGTGGGTCTTGTTCATCTTGTGAAGTTCCAACTCTAGGTCTTTTACCCCGAGAAGCCACTACCCAAATGAATCAACAAAGAGTTGCACACAATTAAGACAATAGAAGCACAAGAACTAGCAAGTCTCACCAAAAAAAATCACCCCAAAAAAAATGAGGTTCTATCTAAATGCACAAAGTAAGAGTGTGGAACAATTATACCAATTTGTGCTTGATAATGGTGGTAAGATGATATTCAATGCTTCCCCAAGCTATCCCCAAGCTTATCCTACAAGAAATTGCAAGCATTAGGTCGAAATTTTGAGGTTCAAAAATTCTAGGGTTTTGCTCAAAAACCCCAAAATCGGCCATGAGAAGTTGAAATAGATGTGAAAGATAAAGAAGATGAAGAAAAGAGAAGAATTTCATACCTTGGAGCTTGATTGTTTATGCAAAATTGAGGAAGATTGAGTATTTGGAAGGTTTTTTTCGAAGGGGGCAGTAGGGAGAGAGGGAATCGCATGTAGTGAGTGAAGAATGAGTTAGAAAAATCGAAATTTGACCTTAAAATCGTTCAGCCCTGTTTTTGCGTTTACACGGCCCGTGTAAATCAAAGGAGAGAATTTACACGGTCGTGTAAATGCCTGAATCAAAAATACCATGTTTAATCGTTTACACGGCCCGTGGAAATGGAAAGCATAAGTTTACACGGCCGTGTAAACCTCTGAAAAGGCCAAAAAAAAATTTGATTTTTTTTCATGTTTTGAAATTGCAACCTGCTAAACCTCTATTGCCCGAACAATGATTTTTAACCTTCTTTAGCATGAAAAACAACTTGGAAGTTTGAAAACAAAAAAAAATACAATGAAAATATACGAAATGACAAAAATACCCCCGGGTTGCCTCCCGGTTAGCTGCCCCTTTTTAATGTCGTTGGCTCGACTTGGACCCCAACTATTTGTCAATTTTCATACTTTGGATCCATTACTTCCTCCATCTCTTCATTCTTGACTTGAAATCCTTCATAATAAGGCTTCAAACGGTGACCATTTACCTTAAAAATCTTCCCGGTTTTCTCACTTGTGATTTCTTTTGCACCATGCTCAAAAACATTAGTGACAACAAATGGTCCCACCCAACGGGACCTTAATTTACCAAGAATCAATTTAAAACGCGAATGGTACCTTTTGACCTTTGTGAAATACCTTACGTGTAATCATCATGTCATGGAATGCTCTGGTCTTTTCCTTATAAAGAACCTCATTCTCATACGCTTCATTGCGGATTTCCTCAAGTTCTTGTATGTCCAGCTTCCTTTTCTTTCCCGATTCACTTAAATCCATGTTGAACTGTTTGATCGCCCAATAGGCCCTATGTTCCAACTCAACGGGTAATCGACACGGCTTTCCAAAAACGATACGATATGGAGACATTCCAATTGGAGTTTTGTATGGAGTGCGGTACGCCCACAAAGCATCATCAAGGCGTGTACTCCAATCTTTCCTTGTTGTATTAACGGTTTTCTCCAAAATGCCCTTGATTTGTCGATTGCTCACCTCAGCTTGTCCATTTGTTTGTGGGTGGTATGATGTGGAAACTTTATGAGTGACACCATATTTCTTCAAAACACTCCCGAGTATACGATTACAAAAATGTGTACCACGATCACTAATCAAGGCCTTTGGAACACCAAATCTAGAAAAAAATGTTAGCCTTCAAGAAATCTATCACAACTTTTGAATCGTTAGTACGGGTAGCCTTTGCTTCCACCCACTTGGAAACATAGTCCACAGCCAAAAGAATATAAATAAAACCCGAAGATGATGGAAAAGGTCCCATAAAATCAATGCCCCAAACATCAAAAATTTCACAAACTAATATGGGGTTCAGGGGCATTTGATTCTTTGAGCTTAAAGAGCCCATTCGTTGACATTTATCACAGCTTGAACAAAAAACATAAGAGTCATGGAAAATACTTGGCCAGTAAAATCCACTCTCTAAGACTTTTCTTGCAGTCCTTTGAGGACCAAAATGTCCTCCACAAGCATAAGAGTGACAAAATGTTAAGATAGAAGATACCTCATATTGATCCACACATCGTCTAATCATTTGGTCAGCACAATATTTCCACAAATATGGCTCATCCCAAACATACCTCTTGGCTTCTTTCTTGATCTTGTCTTTTTGCCATCGAGTCAAATCTGGTGGAAATTGATTTGTGACAATGTAGTTCACAATATCGGCATACCACGGGGCAACTTTTGCTGAAAACAAGTTTTCATCGGGAAATGCATCATGAATGGGAGTTGAGTCATCGGGAGGAACAATCCTGCTAAGATGATCAACTACAAGATTTGACTTTCCGCTTTTGTCTTTGATTTCAATGTCAAACTCTTGCAAAAGTAATACCCATCGAATGAGTCTAGGTTTCGAAGCCTTCTTTGCAAGTAAATACCTAATAGCTGCATGATCAGAATAAACAATGACTTTAGAACCTAGCAGATATTGACGAAATTTGTCTAAAGCAAAGACAATAGATAACAATTCTTTTTCAGTTGTTGAATAGTTAGCTTGTGCACTATCAAGTGTTTTTGAGGCATAGTAAATGACATTAGGAACACGGTCTTTTCTTTGCCCTAACACAGCACCAACTGCATGATTACTGGCATCACACATGATTTCAAAAGGCAAACTCCAATCCGGTTATTGAAGTATTGGTGCGGTTATCAACAACTCTTTCAACTGATCAAAAGCTTGCTTGCACTGTTTGGAAAACTCGAATTCTGCATCTTTTTGTAGGAGCTCACACATGGGACGAGATATCTTGGAAAGATCTTTGATAAACCTTCTATAAAATCCTGCATGACCAAGAAATGAGCGCACCTCACGAACACAAGTAGGATAAGGTAAAGATTTTATGACATCTATTTTTGCTTTGTCCACTTCTAGACCCTTAGAAGACACAATATGACCTAGTATGAGACCTTTGTCAACCATAAAGTGACACTTTTCATAATTCAAAACAAGATTGGTCTCAATACATCTTTGCAAAATCTTTTTCAAATTACCCAAACACTCATGAAAGGAATTACCATAAACTGTGAAATCGTCCATAAAAACTTCAATGATTTCCTCAACAAATTCTGAAAAAATACTTACCATGCACCTTTGAAAAGTGGTTGGAGCATTGCAAAGCCCAAAAGGCATTCACCTATATGCAAATGTTCCGAAGGGACATGTGAAAGTAGTTTTTTCTTAGTCCTCAGGTGCAACGGGTATTTGATGGAAACCGGAATATCCATCCAAGCAACAATAATGTGTTTTTCCCGCTAACCTTTCCAACATTTGATCAATGAAGGGAAGTGGGAAATGGTCTTTCCGGGTTGAGGAATTGAGCCGTCTATAATCAATGCAAACTCTCCACCCGTTTTGCACACGGGTGGGGACTAACTCACCTTGGTCATTCTTTGTAACGGTGATACCTGTCTTCTTTGGCACAACTTGGACCGGACTTACCCACTTACTATCTGATATAGGGTAAATCATTCCCGCATTCAACAACTTCAAAATCTCTTTTTTCACAACCTCCATCATTGGAGGATTCAGACGCCTTTGAGCTTCTCGGGAAGGCTTGTAATCTTCTTCCATAAGGATTTTGTGCATGCAAAGCGAAGGACTTAGCCCTTTGATGTCGGCTATAGTCCACCCAATTGCTTCCTTATATTCCTTCAAAGTGGTGACAAGTTCTTCCTCTTCTTTTGTTGACAACTTGGTGGAAATGATCACTGGCAAAGTTTCCTTGTCTCCAAGATATGCATACTTGAGATGCTCGGGTAAAGTTTTTAGCTCCAATTTCGGTGCCTGCACAATAGAAGGAACAAGTTTTTCATTAGACGTTGGTATTTTCAGCTTTGGAACATCAAACCTCATTTTCTTCTTCTCATCCATGCAAGACACAACCTCCATAATCTCTTTATAAATTGTAAATTGATTGGCAAGTTTTTCCACTCTTTCCTTTTGAAGATTCCTGTCTAAAATGAGAGCTAACACATCAAAATTAGACAAATCAAAACACTCCTCTGTCAATGGTTCAATGACATCCACAAAATTCAAAGATGAAATATCACTTGGATATCTCATAGCATCATAAATATTGAAATTTATCACCTCCCCATCAAATTCCATGGACAATGTACCATCATAAACATCAATTTTCGTCCTAGCTGTTTTCAAAAAGGGTCTTCCTAGAAGAATTGAACTCAAATTTGGTGAATCATCATCATCCACATCAAGGACATAAAAATCTGCTGGAAATACTAGTTCATTCACTTGGACTAACACATCTTCTAGCACACCTTTTGGATGTACTAAAGATCTATCAGCCAATTGAATGATTACCCCGGTTTTCTTCAATGTGCCAATATTTAAAGTTTTAAAGATGGAAAATGGCAAAACATTGATAGAAGCTCCAAGGTCTAGCATAGCTCGTGGAACATGAAGATTACCTAAATTACAAGGAACCGTGAAAACACCCGGATCCTTACATTTTTGAGGTAATCTTTTTTGTAACACTGCAGACACATTTTCTCCTACTTTGACAGTTTCATTCCCTTTCAGTTTTTTCTTAGATGTACATAATTCCTTAAGGAATTTTGCATACCTAGGGACTTGTTTGATGGCATCAATAAGAGGGATATTTACCTCTACCTTCCTGAACATCTCCATGATTTCATTGTCTTCACTTTCACGCTTTGACTTGTTTAATCTTGAAGGAAATGGAGGAGGAGTGACTTTTGCTTCAATAGGAACTTGCTTGGAAGGTGTTTTTGACTTCTCTTCTTCTTTCTCTAGCTCCATCTTTTCTTCTTCTTCAACTATCTTTGGACCTTCATATTCTTTGCCATTCCTCAAAGTTATGACACATGCACTATGTTTTGGATTCTTCTCGGTTTGCGCGGGTAGTTTGCCTTGTGACTCCAATTTACTCACAGAAGTGGCGAGTTGAGTCATTTGTTGCTCCAAAGTCTTGATGCTCGCTTTGGTCTCATTTTGAAAGGTTTGAGTACTTGTGGCTAAACTCTTAACAATGTCTTCCAAAGACATTCCCGATCCGCTTGAACTACTTCCTTGATGCATATTTTGAGGTTGATATTGAGATTGATGAGGAGGTTGAGTTGGCTGGAAATGTGGTTGATAATTTTCTTGGTGATGCATTTGATTTTGAAATGGGGGTCTTGGTTGATAAGGTGGTGGTCTAGGCTGAAAATTGGTATTAGGTTGATGCCAATTTGGATTGCTTCGTGGCTGGAAGTTTCCTTGCTGTTGACTTGAAAATCCCATAGCTTGAACTGGCTCTACATCTTCTTGTAACATGGGGCACATGTCAGTAGGATGTCCAACTTGTGTACAAATGCCACAAGGTCTAACTGTTGGTGGTTGCACGCCCTTGTCTTTTGCAAGCATCATTACTACCTTAGACAACTCAGAAAGTTGACTTTCAATTTTTTGAGTAGAAATTTCTTTCACCCCCCTTGGTGCGTCACTGTACCACTCTTCTTCTTGGACTGTATGTTTAGACTCTTCTACCATGTTTTTTATAAGAACTTTGATTTCTGTTGGAGTCTTATCAGCTATAGATCCACCACTAGATGCATTGAGTGATCTCCTATCCCAAGATGACATTCCTTCACAAAAATACTGCAGCAATTGATATTCTGTAATCCCATGTTGTGGACATCTTGAGCACAATTTCTTGAACCGTTCCCAATAAGTATGCAATGCTTCTCTCTTTTGTTGCTTGATGCCAATTATCTCTCTACGTAAAGCTGAAGCTCTCATTTCGGGAAAATATTTATCTAGAAACATCCTTGCAAGTTCATTCCATGTTGTGACTGACCCCGGTGGTAAGTCATACAACCACTCCTTGGCTGAATCTTGTAAAGCAAAGGGAAATGCCCTTAACTTGATTTGATCTTCTGTGACTTCATGTGGCTTCATACCCACACAAACAACATGAAATTCCTTAAGGAATTTATGTGGGTCTTCATTCTCAAGACCACGGAATGAGGGTAACAAATGGATGAGTCCAGACTTGAGTTCAAAGTTGATTGCTGCAGGATAATTTATGCACAAAGGTTGTTGGGTGACATCTTGAGTGGCCCATTGTCTAAAGGTTTGTTCAGGTGGTGGATGTGGAGGATTTTGATTTCCTCCATGGTTGTCTGCCATGGTAGGAGTAGGTGAAGATGGTGGGGTGATACTTTTGGATGTTGGAGAGTATGTAGTTGATAGATTTGATGAAGAAGCTCCGGATTTTTGTTGTTTCTTTAAAAGTCTGGCTTGCTTCCTTCTCTGTTTAGCAGATTTTTCTATCTCCAAATCAACTGGTAATGGTGTACCTGTGCGAAAAGATCTTGGCATAAACAATTAGTACTACCGTATCCCCGGCAACGGCGCCAATTTGTTTGGTTGTCAAACCAACAAATGATGGGATAAAATAATATTAATATAACTCAAATCACTGCTATTTCTAATACTAAAGATAGTATAGAGTAAGCAGGGTCGGTCCACAGAGATACGGGACTTTTTATCTTGCCATATTTTCACACATAATACAAGTAATATTAAAATGGGGGTTTGTATTTAAACTTGAATTAAACTTCATAAATAAGAAAGATTGAAAACAAACGTAATAAAAGAAGTACATTTCCGATTCTGACTCTTATATATGTATTATGTTGAAAGATGTAATATGATTATAACTCATGTTCAATCTAGGTTGGTAAGTTGGATATTAATAAACTCTAATATCCAAATTAGCAAAAGTATTTTATTCAAAATAAGCTCTTTAAATAAAACTTCATTTAATTGATTCAACCCAAATAAGCTCTTGCATTAAATCATTAAATGACATTAAGTTCTTGCACTAATTACCAACAATGTTTAACATTCCTCTTAAGCTTGGGAATATAAACATTTAATCTTTGATTGCGCTAATTTTGATCTAATTACAACCAAGTAAGTGAGTGTTACTAACATCAAATCATAAAACATATACGAATTTCATGATTTGATTAACTAGATTGAATAGAACCCTAGTTCATTGATCAAGTGAAAAAGAGAACTAACCAAACACATGATTAAGATCAAATCAAAGATTACTAGATATTAAACATAAGTCAAATTCAAGTTACAACCTAACAACACATACTTAAGAGTTCAGATTCGGAAATGATAATAAAATCAACCACACATATCTAGGTTGGACTATAAATCAAACAAGTTTAAACTTCAAATTGACTTACAAAAAGGAAATTAAAGTGTTTCCAAGTGTTAATCTACTTGCCAAGGCTCTGAAAATCGTCTCTTCTCCTCCCAAAATCCGACCTAACTCCCCTCAAAAGTGATTGTCTGAATTATAAGAAGACAAAACCACTTTAAAAACTGCCGAGACGTTTACACGGCCCGTGTAAACCAAAGGGTTCCATTTACACGGCCGTGTAAACAAGAAAAGTAGAATGCTTAATTCTTCCAGGTCTTCGAAGTAGAATGTCCTTGCATATACGTTTACACGGCCCGTGTAAATTATAGGTATACATTTACACGGCCGTGTAAACTCCTGTGAAGCCAAATTCTTCATTTCTTCTCTTCAAAGCTCCAAAACTTCTACAACTTTGTCTCCAACTCTTGATAACTTCCTCCAACAAGATCCAACCTTCATAAGTCCCTGAAATTTCCTAAAAGCGTGTGAATGGAATTGCATCATGAAAAATCCCGAAAATATACAAAATGCATGAGTTTAAAACTAAATGTAATGCACTTTTATGAACTAAAACTATAAAAATGAATGCATGAAATGCACCTAACACGTACGTTCGAGTATGCATTTCAAGTCTTGTATTATATACCAGAATCCCTTGGAAGGGGAGCATGTTGTTTGTGTATAGATCTATACGGGCTTGACAACCCGCACCCTGACTGTTAGCTACAGTCCACCATTTGGGGTGACAAACGTCAGAACATTCCAACGCCTGAAGAACGTTGTGTATAGGCATTTCTAGTCAATTGCATGGTTATAAAACTCACATGGAGTATTGAAAACACATTGATTTACGGGGTTTTTCAGAAGTATTGGAAATTTATACTTACATACATTTTTAGAAACAAACATTGGTCTTGAGAGAAGGCTACTTTTATACTAGTAGAAAATATAGGATTTTCTAGAAACAAACAAACAAGGACAAAACATTTCATTTCATACAAACATTGTCTTTTGATACTTATGAAACTTACCAGCTTAAATGCTGATCTACTCTTTCAAAATTACATGTATGTCCCAGGGATTCAGTAATTACAGGTATCAATATGTTTTTGAAGAAGGGACACTGCGGCGCCAGTTTAATTTCATATTTTGACATCATATTGTAATTGGTTTTGAACATGTAACTTTTGAAAAATGTAAACTTTCAATTATATATATGATGGTTGTATTGCTTTCTTTACTATGTATTCATTTGTTACGTTACCACATGAAGTCATCCGCCCCCGAACGTTTCCGCCGTTCCGGTTTGGGGGTGTGACAGATTGGTATCAGAGCAATGTTTATAGTGAACTAAGTATATCGAACCACATAAGATATACAAACTATAAATGCTTAAGGGACTAATACTCTCTGACAAAACAATTTTCGTTTGTTTTACGCTTAAGCAGCATTATGTTTAACTTAAATTGTAGTTCATTTAAGTATAAATACATGCATACAACAAATTATTTTCATGATATCTAACTATACAACAAGTATTTAGACAAGTTGACACTATGATTAAGACTCGATATATGTAATCAGATTTGGGACGAATATAACGTGATCAACTATATTTGCCCGAGATCGGACCAATGTATATCGAGGAATGCTCGTAGTAAGCAACAAGTCAAAACTTACAAAAAAACATCACGAGGATCAAACACAAGAATTTAAATACTATAGGAGTATTTGCTACATAAACTAGTTTAACTTACATGTTTAATCTTGCATGTTTCAACTTTATTCAATTCTTATAACCCTATTTCTCGTACAGTCAAATGGCTGGATTTCACCACCCCGGCGACCCCTACTTTCCCAACCAAGGCAACGGAGGATGGGTCGAACATGATCCCGATGTGACAATAGTCAAAATCGGGTCAAGTCTAAGCCGGTCAAGGTCAACGAGTCAAACCGGTCAACTCGATTAAAACCTTGTATGATAGGGTTTATATTATGTAATTACTGTATAACTCACTATTCTAATGAGAAAACACAACTTGGAAAGTTCATGTGTTTAAATTTCCTTAGCATTAGTGCTAAACAATGAACAAAAACAATAATACAATGTTGCATACTCATAGGGAGTGCGTAAGATCCTAAATCATGGCACAACGGGGTCTAAAGACCTTGCATTGCGAAGCCGAACACTCTCATTCATCACACACGAAGACACTCTTAATCGTTTTCACTCTAGCTCTAAGTATGTGAAACCTCTCCCACATATCTCTAAGTATGTGAAATCTCTCCCAAATCTCTCTAACTATGTGAAATCTCTCTCACATATCTCTTTGTATGTGAAATCTCTCCAAGTATGTCAAATCCCTCCCAAATCTCTCTAAGTATGTGAAATCTCTCTCACATATCTCTTCGTATGTGAAGTCTCTCCAAGTATGTCAAATCTCTCCCAAATCTCTCTAAGTATGTGAAATCTCTCTCACATATCTCTTTGTATGTGAAATCTCTCCAAGTATGTCAAATCTCTCCCAAATCTCTCTAAGTATGTGAAATCTCTCTCACATATCTCTTTGTATGTGAAATCTCTCCAAGTATGTCAAATCTCTCCCACATATCTCTTTGTATGTGAAATCTCTCCAAGTATGTCAAATCTCTCCCAAATCTCTCTAAGTATGCGAAATCTCTCTCACATATCTCTTTGTATGTGAAATCTCTCCAAGTATGTCAAATCTCTCCCACATATCTCTAAGTATGTAAAACCTCTCCCAAATCTCTCTAAGTATGTGAAATCTCTCCCACATATCTCTTCGTATGTGAAATCTCTCCAAGTATGTCAAATCTCTCCCAAATCTCTCTAAGTAGGTGAAATCTCTCTCACATATCTCTTCGTATGTGAAATCTCTCCAATCATGTCAAATCTCTCCCAAATCTCTCTAAGTATGTGAAATCTCCCTCACATATCTCTTCATATGTGAAATCTCTCCAAGTATGTCAAATCTCTCCCAAATCTCTCTAAGTATGTGAAATCTCTCTCACATATCTCTTCGTATGTGAAATCTCTCCAAGTATGTCAAATCTCTCCCAAATCTCTCTAAGTATGTGAAATCTCTCTCACATATCTCTTCGTATGTGAAATCTCTCCAAGTATGTCAAATCTCTCCCAAATCTCTCTAAGTATGTGAAATCTCTCTCACATATCTCTTTGTATGTGAAATCTCTCCAAGTATGTCAAATCTCTCCCAAATCTCTCTAAGTATGTGAAATCTCTCTCACATATCTCTTTGTATGTGAAATCTCTCCAAGTATGTCAAATCTCTCCCAAATCTCTCTAAGTATGTGAAATCTCTCTCACGTATCTCTTCGTATGCGAAATCTCTCCAAGTACGTCAAATCTCTCCCAAATCTCTCGAGAACGAGGAATCTCTCTCAAATCTCTCTCGAAATCTCTCCCAACTTTCTATAATCACTCGGGGCATCCCGACCCTCGAATTTGGCGAAAATAGCCCAAGAACGGAAGTCTACCGAAAAACGGACTTAAGGGAACGAACCCTCCGAACCGAAAGTACTATTCACGAACCGAACCGAAAGCACTATTCATGAGGGTCCGAACCGAAAGTACTGTTCATGAGCTGAACCGAAAGTACTGTTCATCCGAACCGAACCCGGCCATGAAAGAGATCCGAACCGAACCCTGCTAAGAAGAAAGGTCCGAACCGAACCTCACATAGAAGGATGGTCCGAACCGAAGTTACTGTTCACTACTGTTCACAACAGTAGCTTCGGTTCTAGCCACCCTTCGGACCGAACTCCACCTTCGCGTCGGATAGCTGCCTCGGACCGAACCGCTTTCCGCTTCTCGCCTTCGCTTCGGACTGCATCGCTTCCGAGCCGAGCTCGCTTCGCCTTTCGCCTCCCCGCCTCAGCCTGCCGCGTCCGAGCCGAGCCACCTTCGCGCCTTCGCCTCCGGATTCAACCCCAGCGTCCGAACCTTCGCCCAGAGGACCGAGCCTCGGCCGAGATCCGAAGGGTCTCGCTGGGCAGCTCGGATTTCGCCTATTTTTACCCATTTTTGCATTTTAAACCCATTTTTGATTATTTTAACATGGGATTTTCACCCAAAACTTTATTTTTAATTATAGGACCCCTAAATTAATGATTTAATCACATTTTAAGGGTAAAATTTTATTTAAAAAGGGGTTGGTAAAGTACAAAAAGAAGAAGTGTTGACCTTACCCTAGTTATGACGCAAGCAACCCCCATGTCCACTCCATGACAACCCACACTCCTCCCCACCATACCTTGTACTTTTTACCTCCCTCACAAGCCACCTCCCATGCTTTGAGAGCTGGATATTCACCCTCTCTCCCCATTTTTCTCTCATTTGTTCTCACTTTCACAAGAAAATCAAACTCCTTTCTCTCTCACTCTCTCTCTAGAAATCCAAGATTCAAGGGCTGATCTTGAGAGTTTCCTCCACTTTTGGTAAGCATAATCCATTTCCTTTATGATTATCTCAGTTATTTCCACTCAAATCATGGATATCTTACACAAACTCCATTATATTTGTGTTAGAGCTTCGAATCTTCAAGCGATCCTTCTAGTGTTCTTGGATTGAACACTTCTTTTCTTCAACACTTATCTACTGAAATCACATAAGGTGAGTTCATACCCCTACATTTTCATGTTTTCTTAAGTTTTTAGGGGGGGAATACAAGTTAAAACACCAAGAACATAACTAAAACTTTCTAACAGCTTTCATCAGAAAAGTCGGACTCCATTCACGGACTGTTTTGGACACCTTAAACATTTTAGTTTTCAAAACTGTTTTAGGTGCATGTAGTTCCGCTTCTTAGCTTTAAAATGACTACTTGCACATCTCCATACGATTTTTCTACAATTTATGGTGATTTTTACAAAACTGCCTATCATTTCAAACACCAATCCGGACCAGTCTGTGATTTTGGACTTTTTCACCTAAGTTGCAGGTCATTGAAAATCATGGTAAAAATTATGAGTAAACTAGACACATTTTGGGAACTCCCAGAATTTACGGATTTAGCTTTCGACTTCGTATGATTTTTCTATAAAGTTTCAAAAACAGTGTAGAAAGGCTGAAAATTTGTTAACATCTTGTAATTTTTACTACACTTTGTATTGTGTTGAGCAAGGTGTATATTGTTAAGTTCTAAGTATTGAATGTGATATGTTGTAAATTTTATCATCTTAAACTGAAAATAAGTCACTCATGATAAGATTATTCATTCATTTAGAACACGTATACATACACATAAACTATAATACGCATAGTTTATTGGATTTTATAATCCTAACACCTTTTCATAAAAGAGTTCTTATATATTACAAACGTTTTGGATAAAACTATAATAAGTATAGTTGTCAATACATCACCTAACACACACGTGCGAGAAGGGTACATTCATACAGAAAGGTTTTACACTCCCGCATACAACTAGTAAACTTGTTAACCTAAATTGTGAGACACTCTCTTTCCGTACGTCCGAGTGCGGAATATAAAATCCTGTACGTTATAATCAGAGTCTCCCGGAGGGAGAACGTGATAGTTATATATAGATCTATATTGGGTTTGACACCCCACACCTTGCTGCTAGCTACAGTTGGACCTGCAGGTCTACCGGTGATAATTGTCATTTCAGTTAATCGACGCCTGAGAAACGTCGTGGCAGGTTCATTAGTCTTAAGTATGATTATAGCGGCTCACATAAGGATATAACAATACATAAAGTTTACGGGATTTTTTTTTTATAAAACTTAAACGAGTTTTATGACGATTTTGAAATCACTTTTATCTCAATAAGTACGGGCATTACTGCACGTTTTCGGTGTCGGTATTTACGACTACACATCATGTGATACCACGTTTATAACTTTAAGTACGGACAATACTTGTTACTTTCTTGGTCCTAAGATTTAGGACTACACGCACAGAAAATATTAACAAATTTAAGAAATTTCGAGAGTTTCACTAATATCATATGCATTTAAATTGAAATAAACATACATTATTTTCTGTAAATAAGGAAGACTACTCATACATTACAGTTTTCGCATACAAAACTACATTATTCACTTTAAGAAAAATATCGGATTTTTCTGGAACAACTAGGCCATTATTTGACGAGCTTTTTCATAAAGATATCCAAATACTTATGAACTCACCAACCATTGTGTTGACATTTTTCAAACTGCTTGTATTCTCAGGAAATCGCTAAACAGGTAACAAAATACTTTTGAGGATGGGACGTTAAGGCGTCAAACTTATCTTATTTTGTCAACATATTGTAATTGAATTTGAAACATGTAATACATACAACGATGTAACCTATTCAATTATATATATGTTGGTTGTGTTTACTTTCATCACTATTACCATGGTTGTTATGATACTACACATGATGTCCTCCATCCCCGGACGTTTCCGCCATCCTTGGTTCAGGGGTGTGACAGATTGGTATCAGAGCACGGTTTATAGTGAATTAAGTATATCAAACAACATAGGATATACAAACTATAAACACATTTGGGACTAAGAGTCTCTGATATTAAAACATTCTAACCGGTTATACTTTTCGAAAACGAATAAGTTCTGTTTAAAAGTATACCTACATGCATTGCATACGCGCGTAGTGTCATAACTAGAAGAACTTAAACTAAAAGAAGAGGAGTTGAACGCTACGAGTATGCCTTGGTATAAGTAATCAGTTTTGGGAAGGATATAGCCTGATCAACTATATTAGTCCGGAAAGTGACTTACTCATACCGGGGGATAGCCGTAGGAGGGCAACAAGTCTTATAACCTAACTTCACCCTACAAAGAGTGCTATAAGAACCAAACCTAAACATTTAAAATACTATAGGAGTATTTGCATGTTGCTATATCGCAATATTATTAATATCTACTACTATCCGCTTCTTACCCCTCTATTCTCGCGCAGACATCATGGCAGGATTTCACCTACCAGGAGACCCATACTTTCCCAACCAGGGAAATGCTGGATGGATTGAGGAAGAACCCGAAGAGCTGATTGAAGAGGATCCCGAAGAGGATCCCGAAGAAGAGCCCGAGGAAGAAGAAGAGGAAGTAGATGAAGAAGAAGAAGAGGAAGACGACGAGGTGGACATAGATGAGGAGGAAAGTGAAGAAGAGCCAGAGGAGGAAGTCTTCAACCCTCCTTACATTGCTAGGGTGCCTGCAAACCGCTGGGGGCACAATGGGCCTGAGCCCCGTTGGGCAACCATGATCGAGAGGTGGAGTCGGCAACAGCACCAGAGGTCACCCTATGGCGACCAACGAGGTTATTATGACCTCAGCCACGGGGGACCGGCTGACAGAGCTCTCCCCGTTATGACCCAACACATCACGAACTTGGGAAACCAGAGTAGGGAAATGGCAGACCAGATTCGAAATCTCAGCGCTATTACGGCAGTCACCGATGCACGCACCCGGGATTTGGAGAGGGACTTCTATCCATTGGACCGACTCATCGAGGACCTTACCGCCGCTCGAGCGGAGGTAAGGGAGTACCAGGTGAGACACGCAGCCCTCAAGGAGAGGGTAATCGCGGCTGAGCGCCGGATTGCGGAGCTTCAGGGAGCCTCGACCTCATCCCAGGGCCACCATGGATCAGATGCTTCACGCCTCGAGTAGTGTTCGCGCTACTTATATTTTGTTATAAATCTAGGATTTCGAGTATGCGTTGGTGCTACTTGTTGTTGCGAATAGGTTGACCTTGCGACTAAGTGATCCCACTAGCAAAAGGGACTTTTGTACTGCCAAAACTTTGTCTTTTACTATGATGTAATGTAGACCCTTATGAGGTCAAACTCCTAAGAATATTATGTACTAGCAAATTATCAATGAATGTGGTTTGTATTCTATTTCTTTTGATGCTGACACAAACCAAGCACTTGACTCTGCTGGAGTCAACACTAATTAATTCATAAGATTAATTGCATAAACTTGACAAATAATTGCCTTCTAAATTAATAAACTCGGACAAAATACAATTGAAATGAAACAAGTAACGCTCGACTCGTTTCACCATTGAAGTCTTACCGTTAAGCCTTTCTTTTTATTTTCTTATGTCAGAACCATGCCACCAAGGAAAAGACCAAGGCCTTCCGGAAACTCAGCACCGCCCACTCCGCCGCCACCTCCGGAGTTTGATCCGGTAATGTTTCAGGCTGCAGTAACAGCAGCCGTGGCGGCAGCAATGTCGCAAATGGGTACAAATGGTTCCGGCGGTTCCGGATCCGGGAATACTAACTCAAATCAGGGGGACAGCACAGGGCGCATCAAGGAGTGTTCATACAAAGACTTCACTAATGGCAAACCCGATCCTTTCGACGGGAGCGGGGGCGTCATAGCGCTGATGCAATGGTTCGAAAGGACCGAAGCAGTCTTCGAAATCTGTGCTTGCCCCGAGGCAAGCAAAGTCAAGTATGCGGCATTCACTTTCACAAGAAAAGCTCTTACTTGGTGGAATGGCCGAGTTAAGTCACTTACGCCTGCAGTGGCTAACTCCATCGGCTGGGAGAACCTAAAAGCGTTGATGCTAAAAGAGTATTGCCCGAGGGGAGAAATACAAAAGCTCGAGGAGGAACTATGGAATCTCAAGATGTCGGGGATGGATCTCAAAGCTTATACAGCCCGATTCAACGACTTAGCACTCCTTTGCCCTGCAATGGTTACTCCGGAGGAGAAGAAGGTAGAGCGATACCTTTGGGGGCTGTCATCCCAGATTCATGACAGTGTTCTGGCCTCGAAACCTACTACCTTTGAAAGTGCCAAGGAACTGGCACAACAGCTTATCGATCATAGGGCCAGCCGTGGCACCACGGTCGCCGCCACCAACCAAACGAAAGGAGGAAACAACAAGAGGAAGTTCTGGAACCTTAAAAAGAAACAACCGATGCGGGACCCCACAAAGAAGCAACGGACAGTTGCTGTCCGTGCAGCCACTATTGCTCCTGCCCCAGCGCCGCCAAAGCCATATGTTGGAATTCTCCCCAAGTGCAACAAGTGCAACTACCATCACAAGGGCGCTTGTCGGGAATTGCACTGCAAAAACTGCGACAAGAAAGGGCATACCGCTCGTTTCTGTAGAGCGCCAGCACGACCAAACAACCAAGTTGCCAATGCGGGGGCAAGCCAAACCTGCTATGAATGTGGCGAAGCAGGACACTTCAGGAGAAACTGCCCCAAGGCACAAACCCCTAATGGTGATGGTGTAGGGAGAGTCCTGACAATGGGACACGGAGAAGCGGTCAAGGATCCCTCGGTGGTTTCTGGTACGTTTCTCCTCAATAACACATATGCATGCGTACTATTTGATAGTGGAGCAGAGAGGAGTTTTGTGAGCCATGAATTCAAACAATTACTAAAACAAACCCCTCTTTCATTAAAAGATACATACGTAGTAGAAATGGCTAATGGGAAAGAAGAGCACACTAATGATATATATTCAGGGTGTACCCTCACTCTAGACAACCATTCGTTTAAAGTAGACCTGATGCCGGTCACAATAAAATGCTTTGACATAATCATCGGTATGGATTGGTTAAGTTCACATCGTGCCGACATTCTATGTTACGAAAGGGCCGTTCGCCTTAATCTGCCGAATGGCGAAACCCTCTTTATCTATGGCGACAAACCCAGTTCAAATTTGCAAGTCATCTCTTGCGTCAAATCCCAAAAGTACCTCCGAAAGGAGTACCACGCATTTCTAGCCCACATAGTAGATACGAAATGAGAGGTGAAGGATATCAACGACATTCCCGAGGTGTGCAACTATCCCGATGTATTCCCCGAAGATCTTCCAGGTGTACCCTCTGCACGACAAGTCGAATTCCGGATCGACTTAATCCCGGGAGCTACCCCCGTCGCTAAGGCTCCATACCGTTTAACACCGGCAGAAATGCAAGAACTTTCCAGCCAGTTAAATGAACTGTTAAGCAAAGGATTTATCAAGCCAAGCTTCTCACCCTGGGGAGCACCGGTCTTGTTTGTAAAGAAGAAAGACGGATCTTTTCGCATGTGCATAGACTACCGGGAGCTAAACAAACTCACTATCAAGAACCGATATCCCTTACCCCGAATCGATGATCTCTTTGACCAACTCCAAGGAGCAAGCTACTTTTCAAAGATCGACTTGAGGTCGGGTTACCATCAACTGCGAGTACAAGAAGAGGATATCCCCAAGACTGCGTTCAGAACTCGTTACGGGCACTATGAGTTTGTGGTAATGCCCTTCGGATTAACGAACGCACCGGCAGTATTTATGGACCTGATGAATCGAGTGTGTCGACCCTACTTAGACAAATTCGTGATTGTGTTCATCGACGATATTTTAATCTACTCCAGAAGCGAGGAAGAGCACCGTCAACATCTCCGGCTGATCTTGGAAACACTGAGGGCCGAGAAGCTTTACGCCAAATTCTCTAAATGCGAATTCTGGATTAGAGAAGTGAATTTTCTTGGCCATGTGGTTAGCGAGAAGGGGATACATGTGGATCCCGCAAAAATCCAAGCTATTAAAAACTGGTCAGCACCTACGACGCCGACGGAAATTCGACAATTTTTAGGGCTCGCCGGCTACTACCGAAGATTCATACAAAACTTCTCGAAGATCGCCAAACCACTCACCACCCTGACTCAAAAAGGTGTGGTATTTAAGTGGGGAGATAAACAAGAAACCGCCTTCCAGACGTTAAAACAAGCCCTGTGCAGCGCACCAGTTTTGTCTCTTCCAGAAGGAACTGATGATTTCGTGGTATATTGCGATGCTTCAAACCAAGGCCTCGGATGCGTGCTCATGCAGAGAGGAAAAGTCATCGCCTACGCATCGAGACAGCTTAAAACACACGAAGTTAATTACACCACCCACGACCTTGAATTGGGAGCGGTAGTGTTCGCCTTGAAGATTTGGAGGCACTATCTCTACGGCACAAAATGTACCATCTTCACCGACCACAAAAGTCTTTAACATATCCTCAATCAGAAAGAGCTCAACATGCGACAACGGAGATGGGTTGAACTGCTAAATGACTACGAGTGCGAGATTCGCTACCACCCGGGCAAGGCCAATGTAGTGGCTGATGCCCTAAGCAGAAAGGAATATTCGGGCCGCCGAGTAAAATCCTTAACCATGACCATCCATTCCCACCTGGCCACACAAATTCGGGAAGCTCAAGTAGAAGCCTTGAAACCAGAGAATGTGGCGGGTGAGGCATTAAGGGGAATGGATAAGAACTTAGAAGTCAAGGAAGACGGAACCCGTTATCTTAGTAACCGGATCTGGACACCGAAGTTCGGTGGGATCCGAGACGTGGTCATGAACGAAGCACACAAGACTCGATACTCCGTTCATCCTGGGTCAGATAAGATGTATCTAGACCTCAAGAAGTTATACTGGTGGCCGAATATGAAAGCCGAGATTGCTACATATGTGGGCAAGTGCCTGACTTGCGCCAAGGTCAAGGTGGAATACCAGAAACCCTCAGGACTACTTCAACAGCCTGATATACCGGAATGGAAGTGGGAACAGATAACCATGGACTTCATAACCAAGCTGCCTAAGACTGCGAGCGGGCTTGACTCTATATGGGTGATTGTAGACAGATTGACCAAGTCTGCGCACTTCCTACCAATAAAGGAAACTGACAAGATGGAGAAGTTAACCAGAATATACCTCAAGGAGGTTGTGCGACTGCATGGTGTACCAATATCTATCATCTCAGATCGAGATAGTAGGTTCACTTCGAGATTTTGGCAGTCCCTGCAGAAATCCTTGGGTACTAGGCTAGACATGAGTACGGCCTACCACCCACAAACTGACGGGCAGAGCGAGCGCACTATACAGACATTAGAAGACATGTTGAGAGCATGTGTGATAGACTTTGGTAAAGCATGGGATACCCACTTGCCACTGATCGAATTCTCCTACAATAACAGCTATCACACCAGCATTAAAGTCGCTCCATTCGAAGCTCTTTACGGACGCAAGTGCAGGTCACCCCTATGTTGGGCTGAAGTGGGGGATACTCAGTTGGCTAGGGAGCAAATTCCGGATAGCACCCTCACTGGTCCTGAAATCATAAGGGAGACCACAGAAAAGATTGTTCAGATTCGAGAAAGGCTGAAGGCCTCCCGTGATCGACAAAAGAGTTACGCGGATAAGCGACGCAAACCTTTGGAATTCCAGGTTGGTGATCGTGTGTTACTAAAGGTTTCCCCTTGGAAAGGAATGATACGCTTCGGCAAACGGGGGAAACTAAACCCGAGGTACATTGGACCGTTCGAAATCCTCGCCAGGATTGGTCCTGTGGCGTACAAACTTCGATTACCTCAAGAACTCGATAAGGTACATCCCACCTTTCACGTATCGAACCTGAAGAAATGTCTGTCCGACGAGACACTTGTGATACCTCTCGATGAGATCGAAGTTGACGAAAATCTCCACTTCGTGGAAGAGCCAGTAGAGATTATGGATCGGGAGGTCAAAAGAACGAAACAAAGTCGTATTCCCATCGTGAAGGTTCGATGGAACGCTAAACGAGGACCTGAGTTCACCTGGGAGCGCGAAGACCAAATGAAGCAAAAGTACCCGCACCTTTTCCTAAACCCTTAAAGCCCTGGCCAAAGCGTAAATTTCGGGACGAAATTCCCTCTAACGGGGGGATGATGTGACAATAGTCAAAATCGGGTCAAGTCTAAGCCGGTCAAGGTCAACGAGTCAAACCGGTCAACTCGATTAAAAACTTGTATGATAGGGTTTATATTATGTAATTACTGTATAACTCACTATTCTAATGAGAAAACACCACTTGGAAAGTTCATGTGTTTAAATTTCCTTAGCATTAGTGCTAAACAATGAACAAAAACAATAATACAACGTTGCATACTCATAGGGAGTGCGTAAGATCCTAAATCATGGCACAACGGGGTCAAAAGACCTTGCATTGCGAAGCCGAACACTCTCATTCATCACACACGAAGACACTCTTAATCGTTTTCACTCTAGCTCTAAGTATGTGAAACCTCTCCCACATATCTCTAAGTATGTGAAATCTCTCCCAAATCTCTCTAAGTATGTGAAATCTCTCTCACATATCTCTTTGTATGTGAAATCTCTCCAAGTATGTCAAATCCCTCCCAAATCTCTCTAAGTATGTGAAAGCTCTCTCAAATATCTCTTTGTATGTGAAATCTCTCCAAGTATGTCAAATCTCTCCCAAATCTCTCTAAGTATGCGAAATCTCTCTCACATATCTCTTTGTATGTGAAATCTCTCCAAGTATGTCAAATCTCTCCCACATATCTCTAAGTATGTAAAACCTCTCCCAAATCTCTCTAAGTATGTGAAATCTCTCCCACATATCTCTTCGTATGTGAAATCTCTCCAAGTATGTCAAATCTCTCCCAAATCTCTCTAAGTAGGTGAAATCTCTCTCACATATCTCTTCGTATGTGAAATCTCTCCAAGCATGTCAAATCTCTCCCAAATCTCTCTAAGTATGTGAAATCTCTCTCACATATCTCTTCGTATGTGAAATCTCTCCAAGTATGTCAAATCTCTCCCAAATCTCTCTAAGTATGTGAAATCTCTCTCACATATCTCTTCGTATGTGAAATCTCTCCAAGTATGTCAAATCTCTCCCAAATCTCTCTAAGTATGTGAAATCTCTCTCACATATCTCTTCGTATGTGAAATCTCTCCAAGTATGTCAAATCTCTCCCAAATCTCTCTAAGTATGTGAAATCTCTCTCACATATCTCTTCGTATGTGAAATCTCTCCAAGTATGTCAAATCTCTCCCAAATCTCTCTAAGTATGTGAAATCTCTCTCACATATCTCTTCGTATGTGAAATCTCTCCAAGTATGTCAAATCTCTCCCAAATCTCTCTAAGTATGTGAAATCTCTCTCACATATCTCTTTGTATGTGAAATCTCTCCAAGTATGTCAAATCTCTCCCAAATCTCTCTAAGTATGTGAAATCTCTCTCACATATCTCTTTGTATGTGAAATCTCTCCAAGTATGTCAAATCTCTCCCAAATCTCTCTAAGTATGTGAAATCTCTCTCACGTATCTCTTCGTATGCGAAATCTCTCCAAGTACGTCAAATCTCTCCCAAATCTCTCGAGAACGAGGAATCTCTCTCAAATCTCTCTCGAAATCTCTCCCAACTTTCTATAATCACTCGGGGCATCCCGACCCTCGAATTTGGCGAAAATAGCCCAAGAACGGAAGTCTACGCGAAAAACGGACTTAAGGGAACGAACCCTCCGAACCGAAAGTACTATTCACGAACCGAACCGAAAGCACTATTCATGAGGGTCCGAACCGAAAGTACTGTTCATGAGCTGAACCGAAAGTACTGTTCATCCGAACCGAACCCGGCCATGAAAGAGATCCGAACCGAACCCTGCTAAGAAGAAAGGTCCGAACCGAACCTCACATAGAAGGATGGTCCGAACCGAAGTTACTGTTCACTACTGTTCACAACAGTAGCTTCGGTTCTAGCCACCCTTCGGACCGAACTCCACCTTCGCGTCGGATAGCTGCCTCGGACCGAACCGCTTTCCGCTTCTCGCCTTCGCTTCGGACTGCATCGCTTCCGAGCCGAGCTCGCTTCGCCTTTCGCCTCCCCGCCTCAGCCTGCCGCGTCCGAGCCGAGCCACCTTCGCGCCTTCGCCTCCGGATTCAACCCCAGCGTCCGAACCTTCGCCCAGAGGACCGAGCCTCGGCCGAGATCCGAAGGGTCTCGCTGGGCAGCTCGGATTTCGCCTATTTTTACCCATTTTTGCATTTTAAACCCATTTTTGATTATTTTAACATAGGATTTTCACCCAAAACTTTATTTTTAATTATAGGACCCCTAAATTAATGATTTAATCACATTTTAAGGGTAAAATTTTATTTAAAAAGGGGTTGGTAAAGTACAAAAAGAAGAAGTGTTGACCTTACCCTAGTTATGACGCAAGCAACCCCCATGTCCACTCCATGACAACCCACACTCCTCCCCACCATACCTTGTACTTTTTACCTCCCTCACAAGCCACCTCCCATGCTTTGAGAGCTGGATATTCACCCTCTCTCCCCATTTTTCTCTCATTTGTTCTCACTTTCACAAGAAAATCAAACTCCTTTCTCTCTCACTCTCTCTCTAGAAATCCAAGATTCAAGGGCTGATCTTGAGAGTTTCCTCCACTTTTGGTAAGCATAATCCATTTCCTTTATGATTATCTCAGTTATTTCCACTCAAATCATGGATATCTTACACAAACTCCATTATATTTGTGTTAGAGCTTCGAATCTTCAAGCGATCCTTCTAGTGTTCTTGGATTGAACACTTCTTTTCTTCAACACTTATCTACTGAAATCACATAAGGTGAGTTCATACCCCTACATTTTCATGTTTTCTTAAGTTTTTAGGGGGGGAATACAAGTTAAAACACCAAGAACATAACTAAAACTTTCTAACAGCTTTCATCAGAAAAGTCGGACTCCATTCACGGACTGTTTTGGACACCTTAAACATTTTAGTTTTCAAAACTGTTTTAGGTGCATGTAGTTCCGCTTCTTAGCTTTAAAATGACTACTTGCACATCTCCATACGATTTTTCTACAATTTATGGTGATTTTTACAAAACTGCCTATCATTTCAAACACCAATCCGGACCAGTCTGTGATTTTGGACTTTTTCACCTAAGTTGCAGGTCATTGAAAATCATGGTAAAAATTATGAGTAAACTAGACACATTTTGGGAACTCCCAGAATTTACGGATTTAGCTTTCGACTTCGTATGATTTTTCTATAAAGTTTCAAAAACAGTGTAGAAAGGCTGAAAATTTGTTAACATCTTGTAATTTTTACTACACTTTGTATTGTGTTGAGCAAGGTGTATATTGTTAAGTTCTAAGTATTGAATGTGATATGTTGTAAATTTTATCATCTTAAACTGAAAATAAGTCACTCATGATAAGATTATTCATTCATTTAGAACACGTATACATACACATAAACTATAATACGCATAGTTTATTGGATTTTATAATCCTAACACCTTTTCATAAAAGAGTTCTTATATATTACAAACGTTTTGGATAAAACTATAATAAGTATAGTTGTCAATACATCACCTAACACACACGTGCGAGAAGGGTACATTCATACAGAAAGGTTTTACACTCCCGCATACAACTAGTAAACTTGTTAACCTAAATTGTGAGACACTCTCTTTCCGTACGTCCGAGTGCGGAATATAAAATCCTGTACGTTATAATCAGAGTCTCCCGGAGGGAGAACGTGATAGTTATATATAGATCTATATTGGGTTTGACACCCCACACCTTGCTGCTAGCTACAGTTGGACCTGCAGGTCTACCGGTGATAATTGTCATTTCAGTTAATCGACGCCTGAGAAACGTCGTGGCAGGTTCATTAGTCTTAAGTATGATTATAGCGGCTCACATAAGGATATAACAATACATAAAGTTTACGGGATTTTTTTTTTATAAAACTTAAACGAGTTTTATGACGATTTTGAAATCACTTTTATCTCAATAAGTACGGGCATTACTGCACGTTTTCGGTGTCGGTATTTACGACTACACATCATGTGATACCACGTTTATAACTTTAAGTACGGACAATACTTGTTACTTTCTTGGTCCTAAGATTTAGGACTACACGCACAGAAAATATTAACAAATTTAAGAAATTTCGAGAGTTTCACTAATATCATATGCATTTAAATTGAAATAAACATACATTATTTTCTGTAAATAAGGAAGACTACTCATACATTACAGTTTTCGCATACAAAACTACATTATTCACTTTAAGAAAAATATCGGATTTTTCTGGAACAACTAGGCCATTATTTGACGAGCTTTTTCATAAAGATATCCAAATACTTATGAACTCACCAACCATTGTGTTGACATTTTTCAAACTGCTTGTATTCTCAGGAAATCGCTAAACAGGTAACAAAATACTTTTGAGGATGGGACGTTAAGGCGTCAAACTTATCTTATTTTGTCAACATATTGTAATTGAATTTGAAACATGTAATACATACAACGATGTAACCTATTCAATTATATATATGTTGGTTGTGTTTACTTTCATCACTATTACCATGGTTGTTATGATACTACACATGATGTCCTCCATCCCCGGACGTTTCCGCCATCCTTGGTTCAGGGGTGTGACACCCGAGGAGGACGAGGAACCCATAGAAGTGGATGATGACTCCGGTACCGACTTAGAGCCGGAAGTGATCAACCCACCACCCATACAACCTCCTGTCTTCGTAAGGAACTTTCAAGGACCGACTCCCGTCTGGGGAAGTCACCTCCACCATTAGAGCCAACAATAAAACCTACGCCCTCCCTACCGCATGTGCCGGGACTTCTACGATGTCCGCGGCGGAGGTTCGGCTGATAGGGCACTCCCAGTAATGGTGGGCAAACTAGCCAATCAGTCCTATCAATCCGGAGTTCAAGCTAGCTGGATTCGGGATGTCAACGTGGAAGTACAGGTTCACACTTCCGACATCCATAGGCTGGACAGAATGCAAGACAATGCTCAAATCTAAACCGAGGCATTCCAAGCGCAAATGATTGTAGCCCTCGCCGAATTGAGGGAACAGCAAGCCGCCTTGGATAGGTGTCTAATGGATTCAAAGCAATCGGATGCGGAGTCAAGCTCCAAGCGCAACCTACGTCGCAAGTAGTGCTTGTCAAAATCTCAAATTTTGTTATAAGTTAGGACCTCGGCTAAAAGTCTTTAAATTTCTTAAACTTTGTAACCGGAGACCCTTATAGGGGTCAAATTTTCATGATCGTTGTATCAACTATTATATTAATATAAGTGGCACTATTATTACTACGTTGAGTATTGCGTTCAATCCTTGAAAAGTCATCGAGAAACCAAATGTTTGCTTCATATTTTCAGTCTTACAAATAACTTCCATTCTTCTATGTTAAGACTCATACTATCATCTGTTGTTGAACTATAGCAATTTAGTTCATGAGACACATACATTTTCTATGCCATGGAATTATTATCTTTATCTTTTCAACCTATAGTTGAAGGATACCTCCGCGTAGGAACCCGAGACGAAACAACGGTGGGGAAACACCTATACTACCACCACCTCCACCTCCTCAATTTGATGCTGCCATGTTCCAAGCAGCAGTCACAGCAGCTGTGGCGGCTGCCATGTCGCAAATCAATACCCCTATTACAACAGGTTCGGGGATTGGCACGCCTCTTTCCAATCATGGCGAGAGTCATGGACAACCCCGGGAGTGCACCTATAAAGACTTTACGAATGCCAAACCCCGGATGTTTAATGGGACCGGTGGTGTGATGATATTGAGGCAGTGGATTGAAAGAACAGAGTCCGTCTTTGAAATCTGCTCCTGTCCCGAACACAGCAAGGTTAAGTTCGCCACCTTCACACTTACTAACAGAGCTCTGACATGGTGGAATGGCCATGTTAAGGTACTTACTCTGATAGTGGCAAATTCCATAAGCTGGGAAAGCTTAAAAATCATGCTGATGAGATGTCCACGAGGAGAGATTCAAAATCTTGAAAATGAACTCTGGACTCTTGGAATGGTTGGTACTGACATAGCAACTTACACCAACCGATTCTGCGATCTGGCAATCCTTTGCCTAGATATGATTGCTCCCGAGAGCAAGAAAATAGAGAGGTACATCTGGGGACTGACGCCCCAAATACGGTCAAGCGTGTTAGCTTCCAAACCTAACACCTTTGAAAGCGCTAAGGAACTGGCACAATCTCTTGTTAACTACGGAGGTCATCAGAACTCAACCGTTTCTGCACCAGAACCACAGAAGGGAAACAACAACAACAACAAAAACAACAACAGGAAGAGAGTATGGAATAAAGGGAAGGGTGGGTCTTCCCAAGAATCTGCGAAGAAACAACTGGTTTCAGTAAATGCTGCTACTGTACCTACTACCGTTCCTACAAATACCTACCCAACAAAGACTTATGGGGGTAACCTTCCAAAGTGCACCAAATGCGCTTACCACCATCATGGACCTTGTCAGGAAATGCAGTGCGCCAACTGCAACAGAAAGGGGCACACTATCCGTTTTTGCAAGGATCCCGCAAAGCCGATCACTCAAGTTCCCAACGCGGGTGTAGGCCAAACTTGCTACGGTTGTGGCGAGACGGGCCACTACAAGAGGAACTGCCCAAAGGCAGCAGGCACCGGCGGTGTGGGGCGAGTTTTGGCTATAGGCCACGATGAAGCTGTAGCTGATCCAACTGTAGTTGCTGGTACGTTCCTTCTCGATAATTCATATGCATGCATACTATTCGATAGTGGAGCGGAGAGAAGCTTCGTGAGCCAAAACTTTATTCACTTACTTAAACGTACACCGAGCAAGTTAGAAAAATCATTCACTATAGAAATGGCAAACGGTTTAACGGAAAACACTAACTACATATACATGGGCTGTACATTAACTTTAGACGGTTATTCTTTCCCAATCAACCTCATGCCAGTCCAAATTAAAAGTTTTGACGTCATAATCAGCATGGATTGGTTAAGTCTTCTTCGCACCGACATCATGTGCTTTGAGAAAGCAGTTCGTCTTAATCTCCCTAACGACGAGACATTAGTGATTTACGGTGACAAATCAAGTACAAACCTTCGCATCATTTCGTGCATCCAAGCTCGAAAGTGTTTACGGAAGGAGTGTTAAGCATTCCTTGCTCACATCGTCGATACAAGTCAGGAACAAAAAGACATCAAGAACATTCCAGAAGTACGTAACTTTCCCGATATCTTTCCAGAAGAACTACCGGGATTACCACCACAACGCCAAGTCGAATTTAGAATCGACTTAGTTCCAGGGGCTACCCCAGTAGCGAAATCGCCTTATCGTCTGGCACCAGTAGAGATGCAAGAACTTTCCAGTCAGCTTAACGAACTCCATCAAAAAGGATTTATTAGACCAAGTTTCTCACCTTGGGGAGCACCGGTCTTGTTCGTAAAGAAGAAAGACGGATCGTTCCGTATGTGCATTGACTACAGAGAACCGAACAAACTTACTGTCAAAAATCGTTATCCTCTACCCCGCATTGACGACCTATTTGATCAACTTCAAGGAGCAAAATACTTCTCAAAGATAGACCTACGATCCGGATATCACCAATTACGAGTACTAGAGGAGGATATTCCTAAGACAGCTTTCCGAACCTGTTACGGACTCTATGAGTTTGTAGTAATGCCGTTCGGATTAACCAACGCTCCAGCAGTATTCATGGACCTAATGAATAGGGTGTGTCATCCTTACTTGGATCAGTTCATCATCGTCTTCATCGATGATATACTTATCTACTCCCGAAGTAAGGAAGAGCATAGTCAGCACCTACGAAAAGTCTTAGAAACGTTACGATCGGAGAAGCTTTATGCGAAGTTCTCTAAATGCGAATTTTGGATTTGAAGAGTCGAATTTTTGGGCCACGTTGTTAGCGAAAAAGGGATACACGTGGACCCCTCCAAAATTAAGGCCATCGAGAACTGGTCGGCACCAAAGACACCTACATAAATTCGTCAATTTCTAGGTCTCGCTGGCTACTATCGCAGATTCATAAAGAACTTCTCTAGCATTGAGAAACCTCTTACTACATTAACCCAGAAAGGTGTGGCCTTTGACTGGGAAGCGAAACAAGAGAAAGCATTCCAAACACTGAAACAGGCCTTGTGCACCGCACCGACACTATCCCTCCTCGAAGGGATAGAAGATTTCGTAGTGTATTGCGATGCATCATACCAAGGGCTTGGTTGTGTTCTTATGCAGAGAGAGAAGGTTATTGCTTATGCCACCCGATAGCTTAAGACACACGAAGTGAACTATACGACACACGATCTTGAGTTAGGAGCAGTGATATTTGCTCTGAAGATCTCGAGACATTACTTATACGGAACAAAGAGTACTATTTTCACCGATCACAAGAGCCTTCAACACATTTTTGATCAGAAGGAACTCAACATGCGACAACGACGATGGGTTGAGTTACTAAATGACTATGAATGTGAAATTCGTTATCATCCTGGCAAGGCCAACTTGGTAGCTGACGCCCTCAGTCAAAAAGAATACACCGGTCGGAGGGTCAAATCTCTGACTATGACTATCCATTCCCACTTATCCACAAAAATCAAGGAGGCACAAATGGAAGCTTTGCAACCTGAAAATGTGGCAGGTGAATCCCTGAGAGGAATGGAAAAGAATCTAGAAATCAAGGGTGGCGGAGCTTATTATCTCATGGACCGAATCTGGATACCGAAACATGGTGGTTTCAGAGACGTAGTCATGACTGAAGCACACAACACGAGGTATTCCGTTCACCCAGGTTCAGATAAAATGTATCTGGATCTTAAGAAACTGTACTGGTGGCCTAACATGAAAGCAGAAATTACTACCTTCGTAAGTAAATGCCTTACTTGCGCAAAGGTTAAGGTCGAGTATCAGAAACCGTCAGGATTACTACAACAACCGGAGATACCAGAATGGAAATGGGAACAGATTACTATGGACTTCATAACCAAGTCGCCCAAGACGACGGGTGGACTCGATACCATATGGGTCATCATCGACAGATTGACCAAATCCGCGCATTTCCTACCAATCAAGGAGACTGACAAAATGGAAAAGCTTACAAGAACTTACATAAGGGGAGTAGTGCGACTGCATGGTGTTTCGATATCCATTATCTCCGATAGAGATAGTAGATTCACTTCGAGATTCTGGTAGTCACTACAAAGTTCCCTGGGGACTAGGCTAGACATGAGTACAGCCTACCACCCACAAACGGATGGGCAAAGTGAGAGAACGATACAAACTTTAGAAGATATGCTGAGAGCCTGTGTGATTGACTTTGGAAAGGTATGGGATATCCATTTACCCCTTGTCGAATTTTCATACAACAATAGTTATCATACAAGCATAAAGGCTACTCCGTTTGAAGCCCTCTGTGGTCGAAAGTGCAGGTCCCCTCTGTGCTGGACTGAAGTTGGCGACACCCAGTTAGCTAAAGGACGAGTTCCTGAAAGCACTCTCACCAGTCCGGAAATCATACGAGAAACGACAGAGAAGATCGTTCAGATGCATGAACGATTGAAAGCCTCTAGAGATCGACAGAAAAGCTACGCTGACCAAAGGAGGAAACCTTTGGAATTCCAGGTAGGAGACCACGTTTTATTGAAGGTCTCACCGTGGAAGGGCTTAATACGCTTTGGAAAGCGTGGGAAACTAAATCCAAGATACGTAGGGCCTTTCGAGATTCTTGCCAGAATCGGCCTTGTGGCTTACAAACTTAACCTACCGCGTGAACTTAGTAACATACATCCAACCTTCCATGTCTCGAACTTGAAAAGGTGTCTGTCCAATGAGACTCTTGTTATTCCACTCGACGAGATCGAGATCAACGAGAGCCTCAACTTTGTGAAACAATCGGTAGAAATCATGGACCGAGAGGTCAAAAAAACGAAACAAAGTCGCATACCCATCGTGAAGGTTCGCTGGAACGCCAAATGGGGACCTGAATTCACATGGGAACGCGAAGATCAGATGAAACAAAAGTACCCTCATCTTTTTCTCTGATCCACTAGTATCTTTGCTACCTTAAATTTCGGGACGAAATTCCATCTAACGGGGGGATGATGTGACAACCCGATATTTCAACTCGTTGTAATAACCTAAAAAGTCAAGTATTGTAACCACTTTTGAGTTAATGAAATTAACTTTGATAATAAATATCCAAAAAGTTTCTATTTAATTACCTACTATGTTTGATGTCATTAAACCGTGATCGTACGTAAAAAGAGCGCCCAAATCCGGCTTCGTATAGTGAAGTTATGATTTTTCCAAGTTCGGCTTAGCAGCAGGCAGCTAAAAACTCGAATCGGAGATCGAGCGATTTTTGGCCGGAATGACCTAAACGAGAATCGAAGGCCTCGACAATGGTATTTCAGCGGTAAAAAGTCTGGCAAAAACTGACGTCAGATAAAGAAGTTATGAATTTCTAACGAAATTCTCTTAAACACGACATTTTAAAAATAAATAATAAAAATAATTTTGAAATTTGCCGACGGAATCTAAACGAAAGTTGTAGAGCGTAGTCTCACCTACGCGTGGATATAAAGAACATCGAAAACGGAATTCATATGAAGAAGATATGAATTTTAGAAGTTTATTAATTAAATTAAATATAAATTTAATTATTAAAGCCTTGGTATTATCCGAAGGCGAGTCAGCAGATAGGGCCGAGTTACGCCCTACGTAAGCTCGTACGCCCCGCATACTCAAGGCCTAGGCCTCGGATCGTCCACGTCTCGGCCTCTGCGAAGCTAGCCCCTGTCCCATCCGAAGTCCGAGGCAGTCGAGGATTCGGTCATGCGTGACGTACGCGTATGCCCTGCGTACCCTCGTACGCCCCGCGTACCGAGGCGGTTCCCAGCCCCTATAAATGGGATGCGAGGGTTCCGAAGAAAGGGCTCCAATTCTCTCCTTTCTCTTGCGTTCTTGCCTCGTTTTCCGTGCCCATGCTAACCCGAAGCCCCGGTCACTTTGCTCAAGTCCCGAAGGTCGTTTTCACTCCCGAGATTCCCGAGAATCCCGAGAAAAATTCGTTTCCCGAGAAGAAACTCTGCCCGGTTTCCATCTCGCTTTCTGCAAACTTTCAAGTGAGTTCATACCCTTATAATCCACACTTTTAAATGTTTTATAAATACTTTTATATGCTTTTAAGGGGGGAATACAAGTAAAACACACGATTATTATTGTGTGTTATATATATAAAGTTTCACTATACATTTTATCAACGGAATCATATGTGATTTATAACTACTATAGGGAAACTTTCGTATGCAAAATATATCACGATAACATCATATTTTTGGAAATGAAAAATGTGGTTATATATATGTATATATGTTCATATTGGTACTATATAAATTATAACTTTTTCATAGCAAGTGAGCATTCTTACTAGGGATTACTATACAAACGAGACACACTTTTAGAAAATTATAATAGGTATAGTTTTACGAGAACATTTCAAACTTTTACATACTAGATACACTATTTCAGGAAGTTTACTTTCACATACAAGAACAAATGAACATTTTCATACGTAAATCAGTTTTATACTAAATTTTGTGAGACATTAACTTCACGTACGTTCGAGTATGCATTTCAAGTCTTGTATTATATACCAGAATCCCTTGGAGGGGGAGCATGGTGTTTGTGTATAGATCTATACGGGCTTGACAACCCGCGCCCTGACTGTTAGCTACAGTCCACCATTTGGGGTGACAAACGTCAGAACATTCCAACGCCTGAAGAACGTTGTGTATATGCATTTCTAGTCTATAGCATGGTTATAAAACTCACATGGAGTATTGAACACACATTGATTTACAGGGTTTTTCAGAAGTATTGGAAATTTATAATTACATACATTTTTAGAAACAAACATTGGTCTTGAGAGAAGGCTACTTTTATACTAGTAGAAAATATAGGATTTTCTAGAAAGAAACAAACAAGGACAAAACATTTCATTTCATACAAACATTGTCATTTGATACTTATGAAACTCACCAGCTTAAATGTTGATCTACTCTTTCAAAATTACTTGTATGTCCCAAGGATTTAGTAATTACAGGTATCAATATGCTTTTGAAGAAGCGACGCTGCGGCGCCAGTTTAATTTCATATTTTGACATCATATTGTAATTGGTTTTGAACATGTAACTTTTGACAAATGTAAACTTTCAATTATATATATGATGGTTGTATTGCTTTCTTTACTATGTATTCATTTGTTACATTACCACATGAAGTCATCCGCCCCCGAACGTTTCCGCCGTTCCGGTTTGGGGGTGTGACAGATTGGTATCAGAGCAATGTTTATAGTGAACTAAGTATATCGAACCACATAAGATATACAAACTATAAATGCTTATAGGACTACTACTCTCTGACAAAACAATTTTCGTTTGTTTTACGCTTAAGCAGCATTATGTTTAACTTAAATTGTAGTTCATTTAAGTACAAATACATGCATACAACAAATTATTTTCATGATATCTAACTATACAACAAGTATTTAGACAAGTTGACACTACGATTAAGACTCGATATATGTAATCAGATTTGGGACGAATATAGCGTGATCAACTATATTTGCACGAGATCAGACCAATGTATATCGAGGAATGCTCGTAGTAAGCAACAAGTCAAAACTTACCAAAAACATCACGAGGATCAAACACAAGAATTTAAATACTATAGGAGTATTTGCTACATAAACTAGTTTAACTTACGTGTTTAATCTTGCATGTTTCAACTTTATTCAATTCTTATAACCTTATTTCTCGTACAGTCAAATGGCTGGATTTCACCACCCCGACGACCCCTACTTTCCCAACCAAGGCAATGGAGGATGGGTCGAAGATGATCACGAGGAGGACGAGGAACCCATAGAAGTGGATGATGACTCCGGTACCGACTCAGAGCCGGAAGTGATCAACCCACCACCCATACAACCTCCCGTCTTCGTAAGGAACTTTCAAGGACCGACTCCCGTCTGGGGAAGTCACCTCCACCATTGGAGCCAACAACAAAACCTACGCCCTCCCTACGGCATGTGCCGGGACTTCTACGATGTCCGCGGCGGAGGTTCGGCTGATAGGGCACTCCCAGTAATGGTGGGCAAACTAGCCAATCAGTCCTATCAATCCAGAGTTCAAGCTAGTCGGATTCGGGATGTCAACGTGGAAGTACAGCTTCACACTTCCGACATCCGTAGGCTGGACAGAATGCAAGACAATGCTCAACTCCAAACCGAGGCATTCCAAGCGCAAATGATTGCAGCCCTCGTCGAATTGAGGGAACAGCAAGCCGCCTTGGATAGGTGTCTAATGGAGTCAAAGCAATCGGATGCGGAGTCAAGCTCCAAGCGCAACCTACGTCGCAAGTAGTGCTTGTCAAAATCTCAAATTTTGTTATAAGTTAAGACCTCGGCTAAAAGTCTTCAAAATCTCAAATTTTGTTATAAGTTACGAGAACATTTCGAACTTTTACATACTAGATACACTATTTCAGGAAGTTTACTTTCACATACAAGAACAAATGAACATTTTCATACGTAAATCAGTTTTATACTAAATTTTGTGAGACATTAACTTCACGTACGTTCGAGTATGCATTTCAAGTCTTGTATTATATACCAGAATCCCTTGGAAGGGGAGCATGGTGTTTGTGTATAGATCTATACGGGCTTCACATCCTGCGCCCTGACTGTTAGCTACAGTCCACCATTTGGGGTGACAAATGTCAAAACATTCCAACGCCTGAAGAACGTTGTGTATATGCATTTCTAGTCAATAGCATGGTTATAAAACTCACATGGAGTATTGAAAACACATTGATTTACAGGGTTTTTCAGAAGTATTGGAAATTTATACATTCATACATTTTTAGAAACAAACATTGGTCTTGAGAGAAGGCTACTTTTATACTAGTAGAAAATATAGGATTTTCTAGAAACAAACAAACAAGGACAAAACATTTCATTTCATACAAACATTGTGTAACGACCCGTCTCCGGTATGATGATTCCATAGTATTTAATTAGAAGTTTGCAAGAGGGACTCAGCGAGTTCATAGCCTGACTCGCCGAGTAGGGACGGGATTTCGAGCACGTGTTAGTCGGCGACTCGGCGAGTCCATATTCGGGACTCGGCGAGTCTGCCTGCCTGGTAGAAACCCTAAATCCCCGGGTTGCTAACTATTTAAACCACCTTATAGCCCCCGATCTCGCCTCCTTCACCCTCAGAGAGCTGTGAGAAAACCCTAATCCATCCTTGAGTGATTTAAGTGTTCTTGTGTGAAATTTTGAAGGCTTGAAGAAGAACAAGAAGAAAGGAGCAAGGAGAAGAGGTGTAGAGCAAAGATTTCAAGGGCAATTCAGAGTTCATTGAGGTATTCTTCAGATTTCCTCCCGTTTATTGCTTTAAACCTCCATTAGAACTCCTCTAGAACTAGTTTGATGCTTTTCTTAAGCCTTATGATTGTATGGATGCCCTAATAGGTCGAGATATCCTTAGATCTGTTCATTTAGGAGTTGTAGAGCCCGGATCTATTGCCTTTTTGAAGATATTTTGCATGAAAACCCTAGATCTAGCCTTTATTATGCTTTTTGAGCCATTTTATCTTCATGGATGTATATGGGCACGTAAAGATAGAATCTTTACGTGTTAATCGAGTTAAGGGAGCCCAGATCTATAAGTTTTATACACTGGATTCAAGCAGAATCGAGTTTAGAATTGCTGCATGCAAGCGACTCGGCGAGTCGAGTCGCGAGTCCCCGATTTTCCCTTTTTGAGTGATGCCGAGTGGGACCAGTGAGTGGTAGAGTGGACTCAGCGAGTTGGAGGTCAGACTCAGTAATAGAGGGACTCAGCGAGTTGTTCATACAACTCGGCGAGTCCAAGGCAATCTTCTTAGCCCGAAGAACAACTCGTCGAGTTGTTCATATGACTCGACGAGTCGGATGCAGATTGCCTGAGTTTTTGATTCGAATGGGAACTCGTCGAGTTGATGCCATACTCGACGAGTAGCAGCGAGTAGGGTTGAGAAGTGAGAGTAGGGACTCGGCGAGTTGGCGGCCCAACTCGGCGAGTCAGGTCAACTGTGGGTTGACTTTGACCAGGAGAGTTGACTTTGACCAGAAGAGTTGACTTTGATCAGGAGAGTTGACTTTGACCAAGGGTAAAAGAGTCATTTTACCCCAGTGCAGTGATTAGCATTTGATTGAGTGTGTTATGAAATTGTAGCCGGGGAGATACCGGAGCAGCAACAGTTAGCTTCCAGAGCCATACACACAGCAGCCAGTTCACAAGGTGAGTTTCCTTCCAGTAGGAACGGGTCTAAGGCTACAATGCCGGCCCGTTCAGTTAGCAGTAGTTCCTGGACTTCGGTCCAATGCAGTAGTTAGTATGTTTGACGCCTCCGTGGCTCAGACAGGATTTATGTGTTTATGCCAGTTGATATGTTATGCTATGTTGTGTTCAGTTAGTCCGGGCTTCGGTCCGATGCAGGGGACGGGGTCCCAGTCAGCTTCGGGTTTCGATCCGATGTAGGGGACGGGGTCCCAGTCAGTTTCGGACTTCGGTCCGATGTAGGGGACGGGGTCCCAGCCAGTCAGCTTCGGACTTCGGTCCGATGCAGGGGACGGGGTCCCAGATAGTTAGTCCGGACTTCGGTCTGATGCAGGGGACGGGGTCCCAGTCAGTGGGCAAGGCCCATTATGTGCTTTATATGTATTGTATGGTATGTGGTAGTTTGGGGGAGCTCACTAAGCTTCATGCTTACAGTTTCAGTTTTGGTTTCAGGTACTTCCGCAAGCAAAGGGAAGAACTCGGGATGATGGCATCGCACACACCACAGCTTAAGTTTTTATCCTGGGAGTCGATTCAGTTTCTTGATATGTTTTGATACAGTTGTGATTCAGTTTTCCTCACAGTATTTTTACTATGGTTTGAGATACATAGTGTGTGGTATTATTATATGATACTCAGTTTTATGATTTTTGGTTATATTGAAAATGAAATTTTTGGGTCGTATTTTTGGGTCGTTTCAAGTTGGTATCAGAGCCTTGGTTTGAGGGATTCGGATACACTTCCGGGTGTATCTGAACTCAAACTAAGGGGAAATAAAAAGATTTTTAAAAAGGGAAAATGTTTTCTAGAGAATTTTGAAAGCACTTAGAAAGAAAGAAATTTTTTAAACGATATAAGGGTGTGGTGCATACGATCAGCCGAGCTCAAGTAAGTACTCCCAAATTACCCATACAAGTTGTTTGTTCAGTTTCAGTTTCAGTAGAACAGCATGCTAGTATAGGACTAAGGATCTAGGAGGATGCCTTATGTGCCTGCTGTATGTGTTTCAGATTTATGAGTATTGCATGCTAGTATTGAGTAGACAGCAGTAGGATAGCCTGTTTAGGTTATGCCTGATAGTATGAGCTTAGCATTGTATGCTAGTACAGTTTCCTCGTTATGGGGATAGAATTGCTTGAGTAGTTCTTGTGTCCGAATGCTGCTTGCTTTGTGCTTTGTGAGACTCTGAGTGATGGGAGTTAGCCATTAGGTGAATACGTCACACCACATGTGATCAGGGTTGAATAATCTCAGAGTGCTGGATTTGGCCCTACTGCGCAGCTCTTGTTTGAGTCCAACCGTTGTAGGGACGAGTCTTTTACTTGAAGGATTATCTGAGCCTCGTCGCATGTGATGGTATTCAGGTGGTGGCTAATTAGCATTATAAGGAGGCCTTCAGCAGCTAAGGACTGGTTGAGTTGAGTCAGAGATTTCCCTAGGGCAAGCCTAGGATGAGAGTAGCAGAGATCAGTAATAGCAGAAGTGACTTGGTGGAGTCAAGGCAGATCTTGAGGAAAGTACAGATAGATGTGGAAGGTAGTATGGGCCCGTATACTGAAAGAAGAGGATCCGTACTCGAATCAAGGAAGGCCGAGACAAGACCAGGAAGCTAGTTGTAGTATCAATGATCCCTTGAGATATTTCAGTTTTTCTGATGTCGTTGTGATGTGTTTCAGAATGGTGGTTTTGCGTTCGAGACCAGAAGCCGACAGTGGAGGTGCCGGGGAGGGATCAGGTTCAGGCTCGAGGGACGAGCGCATGGATGAGCAGACCAGAGAGTTTCTCTCTTCAGAGGTTACTCGTATCATTGTAGAGCAGACTCCTGTGATCTTCGGTTCGATCAAGGAGGGTATACTAGAGCTGATGGATGAGAGATTGGGCACCTTCCGTGCCGAGGTGGCGGCCATGATGGGGTCGCGTACACTTACGTTCTGGGGATTCAGGGCATGTGGAGCTCCGGACTATCATGGGGCACGGGACCCCATAGTGAGTACTAGATGGTTGGCGGATGTGGCCAACGCGTTCCGCACTAGCAGGTGTCCCGGGGGGGGGGGGGGGACAAGGTTAGATTGGCGTCCTGTCTTCTGAAGGACAGGGCACGGGATTGGTGGGAGGAGGTCGAACATACCATTGGAGATGATGCAGCATTAGACGCCATGACCTGGGCTGACTTTTCTACCAGGTTCAGGGCGGAGTTTGCACCGGTTATTGAGGTGCAGCAGCTAGCTAGAGAGTTTCAGGACCTCACCCAGACTACAGAGACAGTGGCAGAGATCACCGCCAAGTTCAGGGAGAGGGCTCTTCTTGTTCCTCAGTATGCAGCCGATGAGGAGATGAAGAAGGCCCGTTATCATGAGATGTTGCGGAGCGATATCCGCCAGTTTGTGAGCCGGTCCAGCTGTAAACGCTGGATGACATGATTGCTAGGGCTCGGGAGAGGGAGATTGATCTCGAGATGGAGAAGAAGAGGAAAACGGAGGCGGTTTCGGGTACAGGCAGTTCGGGCAAAGCCCAAGGTTTCAGATCATAGGTCCAGGAGTCAGCCAAGCCACGGTCGATGTGGCAAGTGTGGGAGGATGCACGATGGGGTGTGCAAGGCAGGGAGTTCCGATTGCTTCAAGTGCGGTCGGACTGGGCATTTGAGCAGGGATTGTACGACCCCTGCTACTGCCATTGCAGCATTAGATCTGATTTGCTTTCAGTGCAATCAGAGGGGACATAAAAAGTCCTAGTGTCCGAGTTTAGCTGCAGCAGGGAAGGTGGCTGCACCTGCCCCTGCTACCTTGAGGATTACAGATGGCCGGCAGGGCCGAGCTGAGGCGCCAGTGGCGAAGAGTAGGGCGTTTCAGATGACAGCAGAGGAGGTGCGAGCGACTCCTGATGTGGTGACGGGTATGTATCTTCCCTTCATCTCTATTTTTACTAATTGTTTGTTGCTTATGATTATATGTTTTGTATAGGGTCGTTCTCTATGAACGGCATTTCTGCTATGGTATTATTCGATTCGGGGGCTACCCGATCATTTGTATCACTTGCGCTTAGCAAGAGATTTAGTAGAGCTCCAGGGGAGCTAGATTGTCCACTAGAGGTTGAGATAGCAGATGACAGGACCGTAAGAGTCGCCAGAGTATATAGAGGGTGTTCGCTTCAGTTGTTTGACGAGCAGTTTTCGGTGGACCTGGTTCCTATTCCCCTGCGAGGGAATAAGGTTATAGTAGGCATGGATTGGCTGAGCCCCAATGGGGCGGTGATTGATTGTGAGCAGCAGTTAGTGAGGATTCGCACTCCCAGTGGGGGAGAGTTAGTGATTCAGGGTGAGAGGCCACAACGCGGACCGACCTTTTGTTCCGCCGCGAGAGCGAGACGTTATTTCCAGCAGGGTTGCGCTGGATATATAGCTTATGTGGTAGATGCCTAGGAGAAGGGTAAGGTAGCAGTAGATGATGTTCCGGTAGTGCGAGACTACCTGGATGTATTTCCTGAAGATTTACCGGGAATACCTCCTGAGAGGCAGGTTGAGTTCAGGATCGACCTGATTCCTGGTTTGGCTCCGATAGCCAAGGCACCGTATCGCCTAGCTCCCCCTGAGATGCAGGAGTTGTCTACGCAGCTGCAAGAGCTGCTAGACAAGGGTTTCATTCGGCCGAGTAGTTCGCCTAGGGGAGCGCCGATCCTGTTTGTGAGGAAGAAGGATGGGTCGCATCGTATGTGTATAGATTACCGAGAGTTGAATAAGGTAACAGTGAAAAACCGTTACCCACTTCCAAGGATAAATGATTTGTTTGATCAGCTTCAGGGAACGTCTTGGTTCTCCAAGATCGATCTACGCTCCGGTTACCATCAGATGCGGGTTAGAGATGAGGATGTGCAGAAGACTGATTTCTGGACCAGGTATGGTCATTATGAGTTTGTGGTGATGCCATTTGGGCTCACCAATGCTCCAGCCGCGTTCATGGACCTCATGAATCGCGTGTGCAGGCCGATGCTGGATCGGTCAGTGATAGTATTTATAGATGATATCTTGGTGTATTCCAAGACGCAGGAGCAGCACGAGGAGCACCTGAGGGAGGTGCTGGAAGTTTTGAGGAGGGAGAGACTTTTCGCAAAGTTCTCCAAGTGTGAGTTCTGGTTGCGCGAGGTGCAGTTCCTTGGTCACCTCGTCAACCAGAAAGGTATTTTGGTAGATCCGGCCAAGATAGAGGCCGTGATGCAGTGGGAGGTCCTGAAGTCTCCATCCGAGATTCGGAGCTTCCTAGGGTTGGCAGGGTATTACCGGAGATTCATTCAGGATTTCTCCAAGATAGCAGTGCCGCTCACCCGACTGACCAAGAAGTCGGTGGTATTTCATTGGGGGCCTGAGCAGCAGGCAGCGTTCGAGACCCTCAGACAGTGATTGTGCGAGGCTCCGATCCTTACCTTGCCAGAGGGAGTAGAGGACTTCGTAGTCTACTGTGATGCCTCGATCACAGGTATGGGAGCAGTGTTGATGCAGTGAGGCCATGTGATAGCCTACGCCTCGAGATAGTTGAAGCCTCACGAGGCTAACTATCCTACCCATGATTTAGAGCTGGGGGCGGTTGTGTTTTCCCTCAAGATTTGGAGGCATTACCTTTATGGGGTCCGTTGTACTATCTACACGGATCACAAGAGTTTGAGGTACCTTATGGATCAGCCGAGTCTGAACATGAGACAGAGGAGATGGTTGGATGTGCTTAAGGATTATGACTGTGAGATCCTTTACCATCCAGGGAAGGCCAACGTGGTGGCCGACGCCCTAAGCCGCAAAGTGTCGGCAGCCCCTATCAGAGATTTGTGTCTGAGGATGACAGTGATCACTCCATTGTTGGAGCGGATCAAGGAGGCTCAGGTTAAGGGCCTCAAGGAGGAGAGGCAAAAGTGTGAGAGAATAGTTGGCCGAGTAGCCTCATTTGATTATGAAAATCGGGGGTTGCTGACACTTCACGGGAGAGTGTGGGTACCGTACTGGGGTGGGGTATCGCAGGTGTTGATGGACGAGAGTCATAAGTCTCGATTTTCTATCCACCCACGGGCGACGAAGATGTATAGAGATCTTCGACCCGATTATTGGTGGCCCTGCATGAAGCGGGACGTCGCTTGGTATGTTGAGAGATGCCTGACCTGCAGAAAGGTCAAGGCGGAGCACCAGAGGCCTCACGGCAAGATGCAGCCATTAGACATTCCCGTGTGGAAATGGGAGGACATCACCATGGATTTTGTCACCAAGCTTCCCAGGACCGCACGAGGAGTAGATTCGATATGGGTAGTAGTGGATCGATTGACGAAGAGTGCTCATTTTATCCCGATCCAGGAGAGTATATCGGCAGAAAAGTTAGCTGATATCTATGTGCATGAGATTGTGGCACGTCATGGAGTGCCGGTATCGGTGGTGTCAGACCGAGATGTCCGTTTTACATCCAGATTCTAGAAGCGGTTCCACGACGAGATGGGTACTCGTCTCCATTTCAGCACCGCTTTCCACCCTCAGACGGACGGGCAGAGTGAGAGGACGATTCAGACTCTCGAGGACATGCTCAGGGCATGTGTTCTAGATTTCGGTGGCAGTTGGGATACGTATCTTCCGTTAGCGGAATTTTCGTATAACAACAGTTATCATGCGAGCATTGATCGACCTCCCTTTGAGATGCTTTATGGGAGGAAGTGTAGGACCCCGATTTGTTGGGGCGAGGTCGGTCAGCGAGTCATTGGGAGCACAGAGGTGGTGATCAAGACGACCGAGTTGATCCAGCAGGTCCGTAGTAGACTGCAGACTACGCAGAGTCGGTAGAAGAGCTACGCCGACAGGAGGCGTTCAGACTTGGAGTTCCGGGTGGGTGATATGGTCCTTCTGAAGGTCTCACCTTGGAAGGGTGTCATCAGGTTCCGGAAGAGGGGCAAGTTGGGTCCCAGGTTTATTGGTCCTTTCAGGGTTTTGGCCCTGGTGGGTGGGGTTGCTTATCAGTTGGATCTTCCTGAGGAGCTTAGTCAGATCCACACCACTTTCTATGTGTCTCAGTTGAGGAAGTGTTTGGTGGATGAGTCAGCAGTCGTTCCCCTAGAGGATATTCAGGTTGATAGCAGCCTGAATTATATTAAGAGGCCGGTCGCGATTCTAGACCAGAAGACAAAGACCTTGAGGAACAAGGAAATTCAGTTAGTGAAGGTGCAGTGGCAGCACCGGAAGGGGTCTGAGTGGACGTGGGAGGCTGAGGAGGAGATGAGAGAGCACTACCCGGAGATATTTGCAGATTCAGTCGTAGCAGACTTCGAGGACGAAGTCTGAGACAAGTGGGGGAGAATTGTAACGACCCGTCTCTGGTATGATGATTCCATAGTATTTAATTAGAAGTTTGCAAGAGGGACTCGGCGAGTTCATAGCCTGACTCGCCGAGTAGGGACGGGATTTCGAGCACATGTTAGTCGGCGACTCGGCGAGTCCATATTCGGGACTCGGCAAGTCTGCCTGCCTGGTAGAAACCCTAAATCCCCAGGTTGCTCACTATTTAAACCACCTTATAGCCCCCAATCTCGCCTCCTTCACCCTCAAAGAGCTGTGAGAAAACCCTAATCCATCCTTGAGTGATTTAAGTGTTCTTGTGTGAAATTTTGAAGGCTTGAAGAAGAAGAAGAAGAAAGGAGCAAGGAGAAGAGGTGTAGAGCAAAGATCCAAGGGCAATTCAGAGTTCATTGAGGTATTCTTCGGATATCCTCCCGTTTATTGCTTTAAACCTCCATTAGAACTCCTCTAGAACTAGTTTGATGCTTTTCTCAAGCCTTATGATTGTATGGATGCCCTAATAGGTCGAGATATCCTTAGATCTGTTCATTTAGGAGTTGTAGAGCCCGGATCTATTGCCTTTTTGAAGATATTTTGCATGAAAACCCTACATCTAGCCTTTATTATGCTTTTTGAGCCATTTTATCTTCATGGATGTATATGGGCACGTAAAGATAGAATCTTTACGTGCTAATCGAGTTAAGGGAGCCCAGATCTATAAGTTTTATACACTGGATTCAAGCAGAATCGAGTTTAGAGTTGCTGCATGCAAGCGACTCGGCGAGTCGGAAGAACGACTCGGCGAGTCGAGTCGCGAGTCCCCGATTTTCCCTTTTTGAGTGATGCCGAGTGGGACCAGTGAGTGGTAGAGTGGACTCAGCGAGTTGGAGGTCAGACTCAGTAATGGAGGGACTCGGCGAGTTGTTCATACAACTCGGCGAGTCCAAGGCAATCTTCTTAGCCCGAAGAACAACTCGTCGAGTTGTTCATATGACTCGGCGAGTCGGATGCAGATTGCCTGAGTTTTTGATTCGAATGGGAACTCGTCGAGTTGATGCCATACTCGACGAGTAGCAGCGAGTAGGGTTGAGAAGTGAGAGTAGGGACTCGGCGAGTTAGCGGCCCAACTCGGCGAGTCAGGTCAACTGTGGGTTGACTTTGACCAGGAGAGTTGACTTTGACCAGAAGAGTTGACTTTGATCAGGAGAGTTGACTTTGACCAAGGGTAAAAGAGTCATTTTACCCCAGTGTAGTGACTAGCATTTGATTGAGTGTGTTATGGATTTGTAGCCGGGGAGATACCGGAGCAGCAGCAGTTAGCTTCCAGAGCCATACACACAACAGCCAGTTCACGAGGTGAGTTTCCTTCCAGTAGGAACGGGTCTAAGGCCACAATGGCGGCCCGTTCAGTTAGCAGTAGTTCCTGGACTTCGGTCCAATGCAGTAGTTAGTATGTTTGACGCCTCCGTGGCTCAGACAGGATTTATGTGTTTATGCCAGTTGATATGTTATGCTATGCTGTGTTCAGTTAGTCCGGGCTTCGGTCCGATGCAGGGGACGGGGTCCCAGTCAACTTCGGGTTTCGATCCGATGTAGGGGACGGGGTCCCAGTCAGTTTCGGACTTCAGTCCGATGTAGGGGACGGGGTCCCAGCCAGTCAGCTTCGGACTTCGGTCCGATGCAGGGGACGGGGTCCCAGATAGTTAGTCTGGACTTCGGTCTGATGCAGGGGACGGGGTCCCAGTCAGTGGGCAAGGCCCAGTATGTGCTTTATATGTATTGTATGGTATGTGGTAGTTTGGGGGAGCTCACTAAGCTTCATGCTTACAGTTTCAGTTTTGGTTTCAGGTACTTCCGCAAGCAAAGGGAAGAACTCGGGATGATGGCATCGCACACACCACAGCTTAAGTTTTTATCCTGGGAGTCGATTCAGTTTCTTGATATGTTTTGATACAGTTGTGATTCAGTTTTCCTCACAGTATTTTTACTATGGTTTGAGATACATAGTGTGTGGTATTATTATATGATACACAGTTTTATGATTTTTGGTTATATTGAAAATGAAATTTTTGGGTCGTTTCACATTGTCATTTGATACTTATGAAACTCACCAGCTTAAATGCTGATCTACTCTTTCAAAATTACTTGTATGTCCCAGGGATTCAGTAATTACAGGTATCAATATGCTTTTGAAGAAGGGACGTTGCGGCACCAGTTTAATTTCATATTTTGACATCATATTGTAATTGGTTTTGAACATGTAACTTTTGACAAATGTAAACTTTCAATTATATATATGATGGTTGTATTGCTTTCTTTACTATGTATTCATTTGTTACGTTACCACATGAAGTCATCCGCCCCCGAACGTTTCCGCCGTTCCGGTTTGGGGGTGTGACAGATTGGTATCAGAGCAATGTTTATAGTGAACTAAGTATATCGAACCACATAAGATATACAAACTATAAATGCTTAAGGGAGTAATACTCTCTAACAAAACAATTTTCTTTTGTTTTACGCTTAAGCAACATTATCTTTAACTTAAATTGTAGTTCATTTAAGTACAAATACATGCATACAACAAATTATTTTCATGATATCTAACTATACAACAAGTATTAAGACAAGTTGACACTACGATTAAGACTCGATATATGTAATCAGATTTGGGACGAATATAGCGTGATCAACTATATTTGCCCGAGATCGGACCAATGTATATCGAGGAATGCTCGTAGTAAGCAACAAGTCAAAACTTACCAAAAACATCACGAGGATCAAACACAGGAATTTAAATACTATAGGAGTATTTGCTACATAAACTAGTTTAACTTACATGTTTAATCTTGCATGTTTCAACTTTATTCAATTCTTATAACCCTATTTCTCGTACAGTCAAATGGCTCGATTGATTGTTTGAGGTTGTAGCTAGAAATCACAGGTGGGGTTGTCAACCTCGTATAGATCTATACATATGTATCTCGCTCTTAAGATTAACGGTTATAGTAGTGTGGGTATTCTAAGTATTTAGACTCAGCTAATGAATATAGTCTCACTAAAAAGCAATTAACCAATGTAGGTGAATAGCTCTCAACCCTAACTTAATTGTGATTAAGTCACTAGGCATAATGAATTTCATTGTATAAAGTTTATAAAAGCCGAGTATGCTTGGTATGTATGTAAAAGTGTAATGTACTCTCTTTTATAAAGATGTATGTTTCAAAGTAATAAACATATGTACATGTATAAACTTTATGTATTTAAACATATAAATATACATAAATGGTAATAGCTTCAATCCTTGAAATACTACAAAGTTTTATAACGTGCTTGTTATAATATACAATGTCACATAAAAATCATATATTTTTGTATCATGTAGCATTTGTTGTGTAGACTAGTTATTTCACGATAAAATAACCATAATACGTATACAAAAAGTTTATACTAGTTTATTTATAACGATATGTTACATTGCTAAAGCACATTTTTATAAGCTAGGATTATTGTATTTTCGCATAAAATGATAATTTGTTTGTATAAACGAAGTATATAGGCACATGTATCCCCCCCCCTCTCGAAATAATTACAAATATTAAAAATGGGTTGTAAGCACTCACCCTTGAAGCGTGGGTTCGAGTTATTCGGAGTTCGTTTATTTTTGGGACAATTAATGTGAGAAACCGCAAAGTCACGCTTCATGAACATGGAAATATTTGCGGGACCGTTTCGTAACGAATTTAAACTATTAGGGGTTGTTGAGTAGTTTAATTAACCAAAGTATGATTGTTTTGGACAAAATAAATCAAGGGAGGGACTGAAATGGTTTAAATTGAATTAATGTTTGAGAAATGGACTGATATTGTTAAGAAATCTCCATGGGAGGGGCTGTTTTGTTTAAAATACACCAAAGTTTTGGGGAAATTACTCATTTTGAATAAAGTGTTCAGCAAGGGGTCTAATGTATTCATTTTCTAAAGTCAATATGATTTAGGGATTTTTGTAAAAAGAAATCTCATGGAGGGATCGTTTTTGTTTAATGGCCCAAACTTAAAGAAATTAGGGCTTTTGTTACCGATTTCATTCATTGATCGGGCAAAGGAAAAAAGGGAATGCGAACGAGCGAAGCATATGAACGAACACAGCGAGAGGGAAAACACGAAGGCGGCGGCTCTGCATTTGGGTCCATGCTCGTCGCAGGTCACAAAGAAGACCAAAGGAAGGAGAAGCTTGCAGGCGGCGATCACCGAGGAACCCTTCCCGGTCCGCGCATCTGGTAGCCGACCGAAGTCAAGCAAGGAGGGAGCACCTCCGGTGCTTGGTTGGACCGAAGAAGGTTTATGAACTGAGCAGCGATTCTGTTCTTCTCCTACTCCAATCGTGAGGTGCGAGGGTAGGAGGTCCGAAGGGGATTCCGATCCGTCAGCAACATGTCGCAGGTGGTGTGTTGGGCAGCGGGGCTCGACGGGTAGAAGAAGTGAAGGTTGCGAGGGGTGTTGCTCCGGTCGGTAACAGGTGAGTGCCTTGTCGTTTCTTGCTCTCTCTCTCTCTCTCTCTCTCTCTCTCTCTCTCTCTCTTTTTTTTTTTTTTTTTTTTTTTTTGAGAAAAACCAACGAAGGAGAATGAAAGCAGGTAGAAAAACGATCAAATGATGTGTTTGGCTTTGATTTTTTTTGTTTTTTTGACAGGAAAATGCGAACAAAACGGGAGTGGCTGTTGCTCTTGTGTTTGCTATGGACGCGAAAACACCCACTTCAATGGTGTGTTCTTGGCTGAAAATGAAGAAGGAGAAAAGAAAAAAAACGATTTTTGTGGTGTTTGGGCGTTGCCCCTTTGATTGACTGATTTCATAAGAACAACACCTCCAAATTCCAATGGAGGTGTTCTAAAGTGGAACCAAGGAGAAGAAGAAAGAAGATTGGATGTCGTGATTCATTAAAGAGGAAGGAAACACGTTTTCTTTTGTTACATATTTATATTATCTAACATGAATGTTTACTTTGTGTGCAACTTAGCCTAGTTAAAAGGTGGGAGTAACATTTCCATTTAATTTAAGAAGTGTATTTGTTTTTAAATTGGCAAGCAATGTATTGATTTATTGGTTTAATTATTTATGTATTTTGTTTGGATTTAGAAACAATGTAAAACCCCAATTATTTGTGCATTTGGGTGCATATTGATGTATTGTACTAAGTTATACATACAAGTATACATATTTGGATAATAAGGTGCATATCATACATGTATTTGTGTATGTATTAGTGTATTGGTTTAAATAATTTATCATGTATTTTAAGTAAAAATACATGGTTGATCATTTGAGTCAAAATGTGTAAATTTATGGCACCAAAATAGGTAATGTCACATGTGATATTTAAAATGTTACAAAACAGTTTTTTTCAATTTCTGTGTCATCGATCTCGATTTTAAATATTTTTATAAAAATGGTGAATGATAAATTTTAGTTCAAGGATTTCAAAATTTGCGGATTAATTTTTCGAGTTGAAGAACTTCAGGAAATCGTGTTTAAAGATTCGTGTTTAATTGGACCAGAACGTTCGATTTTGCAAATATTTTTGCAAAAAACATTTCAATTATGAAATTAAATATTAAACCATAGTCCGAGCAAAAATCAGTATTATATTGGTTTGGATTCTTAAAATGGTCATACCTTCTACATACGAGCTCCGTTTTGGATGTTCTTTACATTTTCAAAAATAGAGAAACATGTTCTACGAGACTAGAATATTTATATTGCTCACAACTGCTTAATACAAAATTTTATTTTTTCAGACGTATTCCAAAGGTTGCAGTTTGAGCTGTTTGATTCGTTTGCCATTTTACACATTTCGAGGTAAGATACCATCTGATATCTTATAATAGTTGAAATGAACTCATTTATTTTTTAGAAGATGCACTAAAACTCAATGAATCAAATTACAAAGAGATTTTGTGACAACCCGAAATTTCCATTCTTTACAAACCAGATCAAGTCAGTAGAAGATTTGAGCAGTTACAATGAATTTCCAGACTTCTGGGTATAAGTTTGAGTATTTCAGGTTTACACTTAAAGAGATATCAGGAGAGTGGATGCACGTGGGTATTGTGCAACTCTGTTATTCCAAAACTCTACGATATTAGAGTTCATTTCGTGAATAAAATATTTTCTGCCAAAAATCCCAGGACTATATATAGGATTCTGAGCCAAAATAATTCATTTGTTACATTTACAACTAGAGAAAAGCCAATTTCTCTCTCTCGGATCTTCAAGTTTTCATCCCAAATCGTGAGTACCCCTCCCTATTTGTATTATATGGCTTATTAGATGCTTATAAACCTAGAAATCATAACAAAACCCCAAGATTTAAGAGTTCACGGCCCAAGAACATCTTGGACTGTGAACCCTTCTTTAAAGGGCAAAAATGGTGCCTAGTCTTTTCCTTGAGCAATGAAACTAGTTTGGACTTGTACCCTAGTGTGTTTAGGACTAGAAAACACCCATGAACACCAAGAGTAAGGTGTTCATGGCCCAAGGAGTTCTTGGACCGTGAACTCCAAACAATAGGGCCAAAAGGTGCTTTAATCACTCCTAAAGCCTTGGACAATTGCCTTGATTTATTCTTAGTTATATTAGGGACTTGGAAATCACCAAAAACACCCTTCCAAGGGAGATTACGGCCGTAATCTCCAAGGGGTTGGTCCCAAGGCCGTGAACTCCTCAAAGGAGTTAAAAGGAAGCCCTAACACTCTAGTAAGCCTTGAAGCACTTCACCACTTAAGTTGTAATAGCTTTAAGCTTCATTTTGTGCCCCAATAGAGAGTTTACGGCCAGGAGTTTACTCCCCTGGGCCGTAAACTCCAACACACATGGTCTTTGGACCATAAACTCTCGTATGAGGTCTTGCACTCCTTTGTTGCAACCCATTAGCCTCCTAGCACTTGACCAAAGTGTTTTCCTCGCAGTAGGATGTTTATACATGTTTAATTAGTGTTATAATCACTAATTGTTTATATACATATGCCTTCATATGTAATTAGGACCATTGTGTGTGTCTAAAGTCTTCACTTGACACCTAGCAGTCCTACCTCTTCAGTTCATCAGTACCACTCACAGCAGGTGAGTTCATACCCCTAAATCAATGTTTTAAATGTTTTTAAATGCTATATGGGGGGATACAAGTAGAATCATGCTAGTTATTATATCAATCACATGTGATTAATAAGCAACATTCAAATGATTTGCTACTCATTAGCCGTTTTACCCAACAGTTGCCTTCAAAAGATTTTCATGAACATTTTATATGTTTAAATCTCCTTATTAAACTATTCATTTTACTATGTATGTTTCATTTCAAACTCATTTACAATGGTGTTTCAAACAAATGTTTCTTTATACATAAATTGTTTTATCAAACCCATGCTTTCAACCCGTTATATAGATTGACATCAAGTCGATCTTTTCTTAGATAGAAATCATGTTCAAAGGTTTTACAAAACTTATTTTATGCTTTTATATTGTCAATTGCATGCGTATAGTTATATAAGAAATGTTTAAAGGACTTAGGAAGGCTATCCATCCTATTTCCTTTTCGCGCTTGAGATGTGGTATGGTGGGATATCGGGTAACCGTCCGAAGGTCGTTTAAGTATTAGTTATATATCATGTGTACATATGTAGTCATAAAGGTTCTTCCAGTTCATTCGGTACCCTTGGGTAGAAAGGGTATACTTCCATGTTCTTACGTACCAGTTACATTACTAGTAAGCTACCATATGGGTAGTTTAGGAAGATACTAGAACTCTTACTAGAACGCGATATCATACACTGAGTCAGTTCATTCATGAGTCTATACATGCTAGATAGAGAGAACACACATTACAGCTAGTACACACAGTACATTACTATACATGCTAGACAGAGAGAGAACACACATTACAGCTAGCACACGCAGAACATTACAGTACATTACTATACATGCTAGACAAAGAGAGAACACACATTACAGCTAGAACACGCAGAACATTATAGTACATTACTATACATGCTAGAAAGAGAGAGAACACACATTACAGCTAGCACACGCAGAACATTACAGTACATTACTATACATGCTAGACAAAGAGGGAACACACATTACAGCTAGCACCCACAGAACATTACAGTACATTACTATACATGCTAGATAGAGAGAACGTACATTACAGCTAGCACACGCAGAACATTTCAGAACATACAGGCTAGACAGAGAAAGATTACACTTTCAGTTAGCACATTCATTACATATACATTTATGCAGTTATGTGAACCATTGGGCGGGTCATGGCACTTTCGGCCATGACCGCTCTTGTATCCCGAATCTCCTTAATTGGGGAGCGTATGAGTTTGCGTATAGATCTATACTGGATTGACTATCCTACACCTTGCTGCTCGCTACAGTGGGACTTGCAAGTCTACGGGTGCCAAATGTCATTTCTTACGGCGTCTTACATTGACATTTTACTAGAGTCGGTAGCAGGATACAGGTCGATCACATGTTATATTGAATACCTTTTTGTTTTAAGGTAGTTAGTACAGCGGTAGTCACTTATTACAAATACTAAAGTACTTTCAAGATTTCAATAGACTTAAGGTAGTTAGTACGGTTGTAGTTATTTGATACTACACCATAGTACTATTTCATTTTCCCATTACATTCACTTCGTGAACATTCACACGATGCACGGTAATGTAGAAACTATATTTTTGGTTAATGATAGTCAGATCTGGGAAAATACACACTCTTACAAGAGACACACACATGGATACTAGATGCCTTGGTAGAAGGATACAGTTAGTAGGAAACATAGGGTTTTATAGGATGTTCATTTACATACAAATACTTACAGTTCATTCGTACAAATACTTACATTTCAAATACATACAAGTACTTACATACAAATTAAGACACTAAAATGCTTATGATCTCACCAGCTTTAAAGCTGATACTCTCTTTCAAAATAACTTGTATCCTCAGGTCAACCATAGACAGGTACCAATGCAAGGTTTAGAGAAGATGGTGCTCGTTCAAGACTCATCTTTCATTTTAATTTATACTCTAGTGTCTATTATAATTTGACAGAACACACTTGTATTAAAATTATATTATTAATGCAATGGATGATGTTGTTGCTTGTTTACTACTTTTCATTATTGTGATACTGTACATGACGTCCTCCGCCCCAGAACGTTTCCGCCGTTCAATGGTTTTGGGGTGTGATAGATTGGTATCAGAGCATTGTTTATAGTGAATTAAGTATATCAACCCATAAAAGATATATAGACTATAAATACAATGGGATTAAAAATACTCTTACCAAGAGTTTATACTTTAAATAATAAAATATTTAGTTAAGTATACGTGCTGCATTCATACTAAAATCAGTGTCACTAGGACAGTACAAAAGAACTACGATTGTTGGGCAACACAGGTGGACTTAGAGACATATGGTCAAAACTGGGAAGATATAGCCTGATCACCTATATTATCCGAGGGTTAACTAGCATGTGCCTAAGTGTAGTTGTGTGGTTGCAACAAGTCTAAAATCTTACCAACAATACCACAATGAGAACAATAGAACATAACATTAAACTTAAAATACTATAGGGGTATTTGGTGTTACTATAAGTACTTTATACTTGAGAAATAAAACGGAATCTTCATTACTAAGTTGATAGTTGCTAAGTGGATACACTAAGGCTATATGTAACTAGGATATTATAGACTTAGAATCTGTGAAAATTTTGCTTTACCCTTATTCTGTTTGAATTTGGAGTTAAGGTCACTTATTCGAAGGCCTATCCTGTTTCGATTACATATAACTGGTATGCACTTCACAAATAGCGATGTAACTAATGAAGATTTTCTAAATAGTTATCTAGATAGTTCGTCTAATAATTATTTTCTTACCCCAATTCTCGCGTAGATAACATGGCTGGACTCCATCCCCACGGCAACCAGTACCTTCCGAACGAAGTCATTGCTGGATGGTTTGAAGAAGAACTAGAGAATGATCATCCTATCCCTGTGAATGATCACCATGATGAAGACCTTTCGGACAGTTCTAACTCCAAACCCGAGTTTGAGAACCTACCATAGGAAGCTCCATTTCCAATTCCTAACCCTTGTCCTGCTTTTCATGGCCTGACGCCTCCATGGGTGGAATGTTTGGAAACATGGAGCCAAGGACAATATCAACCCATGCCATTTGATGGTGACCGAAGCTTTTATGACCTGAGTAATGGGGGCTCAGCAGACAGAATCTTGACAATCTTGGTCCGTAGAGTGGCCCGAAATGAAATTCAAGGCATGACAGCCCTACATCAGATCACAGAAGTTGTCGCCAATGCGAGAATGCATACCCTCCACACCATTCGTCTAGAAGATGCTCGTGAGAGATCTGAAAGAGACCATGAAGCCCTGCTTTAAGCTCTAGCTGAATCACGAGCCAAAGTCATGGAACTCCACGTACGCCAGAGGGTGTACGAGAGGCACCTACTTGATATGGAACGTCAACTGGCTGAACTATGAGTTCACCAGAGGGATGACCGTCGCCAGTAGTAGATGCTTTACTTTATTTTCCTTGTTAAAAGGAATCATTTTTCTGTCTATGCTCTATGTGGCATTTTCTATGAAACTATATTGTACTGTAAGTACTTTTGGTTAGGTCTTTATGCTGTCAAGAACTATCTTCTCTGGATATGATGTAAGACCTTTTACAAGGTTATTTTTCCGAACTTTTACGTCGTGAATATCAAAGATATTGACAGTCGGCTAACTTTTGTTTCATTCTTTATTCAAGTACTTGTATCAAACTTTCATTGGAGTCTATCTGAAACATGCTTTAGTCAAGTCATTGGACTATATCAAGTTAGATCTGGAGACATTTCCAAGTCTCTTTTTGTGGTTGGATCATGTTATTCGCCAATATCAATACCTCAGCTTGAACGACAAACGTCTTGAGACCATTCTACGAACTTACTTCTACTCATTACTAGGACTGCATTATAGGGATGTAGGTCAACCCTTCATGAACACACTTTCACTCAGTACTAGAACTACATCATGGGGATGTAGGTCAAACCTTCGCGAACATACTTCCAATCCGTACTAGGACTGCATCATAGGGATGTAGGTCAACCTTTCGAGAACATACTCTTACTCTTTGATTGAGAAATCGAAGTACACCTAGGGTCAACCAGAATCGCTCACAAAATCCTTATCTTTCATGTTATAGAATCATGTCGTCAACAGGAAGCAATCAGTCGAACAACGAAACCTCCGCTTTTCCTATGGATGCCGCTACATTCCAAACCACAGTTACAGCTGTCGTGATGGCTGTCGTAACCGATGTCCTTGTGCACCGTAGCGCTATCAGCACAATCAATGTTGATGATGGGGTTGAAGTTTCCAATCAAGGTATCCATCCAGGAAGTCATCAAACGGTAACAACCAGATGCTCGCAAAGCCGAAAAACAGAGAACAAGAAACGAAAGCGCCAAGCCCAGAAAGAACGCAAGAAATCCCAAAAACTTGCCATGCAACAACAACATGTGGAAACCCTTTCCATCCCCGTACCGAGCAGGTCATACGAGGGAAAACTCCCGAAGTGTGATAAGTGTAGTTTCCATCATCATGGGGCTTGCCATGAGATGCAATGTTGCAATTACGTAAACATAGAGCACCATGCTCGTAGCTGTGGAGCACCGGTACGACCTATCACTCAAGTCCCTGTCATCGGGACTAACCCTACACACAAAAGTAGTGATAAAGCCGAACGCTTTAGGAAGCAATTTCCAAGGTGGAGTAATGAGGAAGGCACTCATGTCCACATAACACTGGCTAAACACCTCACTTCCACCACCAATGTTGGTGTTGTCCAGATATGTCACCAATGCGGTGAAATTGGACACCTCAAGAAGGATTGCCCGATAGCAAAGAACTCGGGTGCTGATGGGAAGATTCTCAGGATCACAGCTGCAGGAGAAACTACATCGGACCCTCGTTAATGTAATTTAGGCGTTTCGTTGTAACAGGCTTATAAACCACCAAAAACTAGTGCAACTAGAGTCTTACCTTTTGCGAGATCCTGTTGGTATAGGGATGTTCGTGCTGCGTATACTTGTCTTTTGTAGTATACCTTATTCACAGCAATAGTCGTGTAGTAAGTCTAGAGTACTATAACTCTGTTGATGGCTGCACGGTTGTGTTTTGTCTGTAACACCATATGTTCAAATCTAATGTCTTTAAGTTTTCCTTATGATTCCGACATTATCATACAACTAGGTTCAATTTGATCCGCACCATACCAGCTTCATAAGTACATCTCTTTCTCAGTAAACGTCTTTTTAGCGAAGCCGTCATCTCAGAACACCGAAGTACTCATGCATGGAGTACCTCATAGTTCTTTCCTTTCCGAAGAACTCCCCGAAGTACCACTCGTACAGTACGTCAAGTTCAATCCAAAGATCCATACGGTTGATCTGTCACTGAAGAATGTATACATAGGGGTGATATATAATCAAGGTTCTATAGGTTTAGAATTGATGATTCCGCTTTAACTTTTTTTTCCTCGATAGGATGTGAGCTTAAAGAAGAATCAGTTATTCGACTATCTTTTCAATCTTAATTATATACGACTCGTATACATGAGATTGTGATCGTTGAACCATGTATGGATTTTAAAATGAACTTTAGGACGGAGAACTATCCAAGACTACGAGTAATCGCATCGTCATGTGAACTGTCACACCCCCAAACCTAAACGGCGGAAACGTTCGGGGGCGGATGACTTGATGTGGTAACATAACAAATGAATACATAGTAAAGAAAGCAATACAACCATCATATATATAATTGAAAGTTTACATTTGTCAAAAGTTACATGTTCAAAACCAATTACAATATGATGTCAAAATACGAGATTAAACTGGCGCCGCAACATCCCTTCATCAAAAAGCGTAATGAATACCTGAAATTACTGATTTCCTGGGACATACAAGTAATTTTGAAAGAGTAGATCAGCATTTAAGCTGGTGAGTTTCATAAGTATTTAAGTGACAATGTTTGTATGAAATGAAATGGTTTGTCTTTGTTTGTTTGTGTTTAGAAAATCCTATATTTTCTACTAGTATAAAAGTAGCCTTCACTCAAGACCAATGTTTGTTTCTAAAATGAATGTAAGTGTAAAATAACCAATGTGTATGAAAAACCTTGTAAATCAATGCATTTTTAATACCCCATGTGAGTTTTATAACCATACTATTGACTCGGAATGCCTATACACAACGTTCTTCAGGCGTTGGAATGTTATGACGTTTGTCACCCCAAACGGTGGACTGCAGCTAACAGTCAGGGCGCGGGTTGTCAAGCCCGTATAGATCTATACACAAACACCATGCTCCCCCTCCAAGGGATTCTGGTATATAATACAGGACTTGAAATGCGTACTCGAACGTACATGAAGTTAGTGTCTCACAAAACCGTGGTATAAAAACAGATCTACTTGTTAAAATGTTGCGTTTGTTCTTGTATACGAAAGTGACTTCTTGAAATTCATGTTTCTAGTACATAAGAGTTAGAAATTTGTTCGTAAAACTATATCTATTATAGTTTTCTAAAAGTGTGTCTCGTTTGTTTAGAAATACTTAGAAAAGGAATCATTTGTTATGAAAGCATAGATTTTTGGTGTAGAGTCTAAGAATGATAAGTATAATCTAAGAAAAGTTTAGTTTATACATGCATTACAACAAATTTATATTTCAAAAGATAGAATGCTATTTTAACATATGTTATATATATGAAAGTTCCTTATAAAGTTTGTAAATCGCATGTGATTTGGATATATAAAAGCATATAAAAGAGTTCTTTATGTAACACACGATAATACTCATGTGTTTTAGTTGTAATCCCCCCCTTGAAAGCATATAAAAGAATTTATAGAACATTTAAAAGGTAAATTAAGGGGTATGAACTCACTTGAAAGTTTGAAGATAGCGAGATGGAAAACCGGGCAGAGTTTCGTCTCGAGAAACGGATTTTTCTCGAGATTCTCGGGAATCTCGGGAGTAAAATCGACCCTCGGGACTTGAGCAAATAGACCAGAGCTTCGGGTTTGAACGGGCACGGAAAACGAGGAAATATCGTGAGAGAAAGGAGAGAAATTAGCATTTTTCTCGGAAGCCCTCGCATGCTATTTATAGGAGGGTCTGAGAAGCCTCGTACGCGGGGCGTACGCTCGTACGCAGCGCGTACGCGTACGTCATGCATGACCGAAGCCTCGACTGCCTCGGCTTCGGATGGGACGGATCAGTCTGGCGGGTCGGATGGGACGGCGGGTCGGACGGGTCGGTCGGACGGGCGGGTCGGACGGGTCGGTAGCCTCGCATAGGGCGACGTGGACGATCCGAGGCCAAGTCCCTCGGGTACGCAGGGCGTACAGGGGTACGCAGCGCGTACCTCGGATGAGGACGCTGACTCCTCTTCGGATAAGGCTTGATTTTTGAATTAAATAAATATATAATTTATTTAATAAACTTCAAAAAACCATATCTTCTTCATACGAACTCTGTTTTCGATGGTCTTTATATCCACGCGTAGGTGAGACTACGCTCTACAACTTTCGTTTAGACTCCGTTGACAAATTCCGAAATTATTTTTATTATTTATTTTATAACTCATCGTGTTTAAGGAATTTCTTCAAAAATTCATAACTTCTTTATCTGATGTCGGTTTTTGCCAGACTTTTTACCGCTGATATACCATTGCCGAGACCTTCGATTCTCGTTTAGGTCATTCCGGCCAAAAGTCACTCGATCTCCGATTCGAGTTTTTAGCTGTCTGTTGCTAATCTGAACTTGGAAAAATCATAACTTCAATATACGAAGTCGGATTTGGGCGTTCTTTTTACGTACGATCATGGTTTAAAGACATTTAAATATAGAAGGAAATTAAATAGAACTATTTGGACATTTTATTATGAAAGTTAATTTTATTAACTCAAAAGTGGTTACAATACTTGACCTTTTAGGTCATTACAAAGAGTTGAAATATCGGGTTGTCACATCATCCCCCCGTTAGAGAGAATTTCGTCCCGAAATTTAAAGTAGTAAAGATACTAGTGAACATGAAAGAGATGAGGGTACTTTTGTTTCATCTGATCTTCGCGTTCCCATGTGAATTCAGGTCCCCGCTTGGCGTTCCAACGAACCTTCACGATGGGTATGCAACTTTGTTTTGTTTGTTTGACCTCTCGGTCCGTGATTTCTAATGGTTCTTCCACAAAGTTGAGGCTCTCGTTGATCTCGATCTCGTCGAGTGGAATAACAAGAGTCTCGTCGGACAGACACTTTTTCAAGTTTGAGACGTGGAAGGTTGGATGGATGTTACTAAGTTCGCGCGGTAGGTTAAGCTTGTAAGCCACAGGGCCGATTCTGGCAAGAATCTCGAAAGGCCCTATGTATCTTGGATTTAGTTTCCCACGCTTTCCAAAGTGTATTAAACCCTTCCACGGTGAGACCTTTAATAAGACATGGTCTCCTACCTGGAATTCCAAAGGTTTCCTCCTTTGGTCAGCGTAGCTTTTCTGTCGGTCTCTAGAGGCTTTCAATCGTTCACGAATCTGAACGATCTTCTCTGTCGTTTCTTGTATGATTTCCGGACCGGTGAGAGTGCTTTCAGGAACTCTTCCTCTAGCTAATTGGGTATCGCCAACTTCAGTCCATCACAGAGGGGATCTGCACTTTCGACCATAGAGGGCTTCAAACGGAGCAGCCTTTATGCTTGTATGATAACTATTGTTGTATGAAAATTCGACAAGGGGTAAATGGATATCCCATGCCTTTCCAAAGTCAATCACACAGGCTCTCAGCATATCTTCTAAAGTTTGTATTGTTCTCTCACTTTGTCCGTCTGTTTGTGGGTGGTAGGTTGTACTCATGTCTAGCCTAGTTCCCAGGGAACTTTGTAGTGACTGCCAGAACCTTGAAGTGAATCTACTATCTCGATCGGAGATAATGGATATCGGAACACCATGCAGTCGCACTAGTTCCCTTAAGTAAGTTCTTGTAAGCTTCTCCATTTTGTCAGTCTCCTTGATGGGTACGAAATGCGCGGATTTGGTCAATCTGTCGACAATGACCCATATGGTATCGAGTCCACTTGTCGTCTTGGGTAACTTGGTTATGAAGTCCATAGTAATCCGCTCCCACTTCCATTCTGGTATCTCTGGTTGTTGTAGTAATCCTGACGGTTTCTGATACTCGACCTTAACCTTAGCGCAAGTAAGACATTTACTCACGAAGGTAGCAATTTCTGCTTTCATGTTAGGCCACCAGTACAGTTTCTTAAGATCCAGATACATTTTATCTGAACCCGGGTGAACGGAATATCTTGAGTTGTGAGCTTCGGTCATGACTACGTTTCTGAAACCACCATGTTTCGGGGTCCAGATTTGGTCCCATGAGATAGTAGGCTCCGCCACCCTTGACTTCTAGATTCTTTTCCATTCCTCGCAGGGATTCACCCGCCACATTTTCAGGTTGCAAAGCTTCCATTTGTGCCTCCTTAATTTGTGTGGATAAGTGGGAATGGATAGTCATAGTCAGAGATTTGACCCTCTGACCAGTGTATTCCTTTCGACTGAGGGCGTCAGCTACTACGTTGGCCTTGCCAGGATGATAATGAATTTCGCATTCGTAGTCATTTAGTAACTCAACCCATCGTCGTTGTCGCATGTTGAGTTCCTTCTGATCGAAAATGTGTTGAAGGCTCTTGTGATCGGTGAAAATAGTACTCTTTGTTCCGTATAAGTAGTGTCTCCAGATCTTCAGGGCAAATACCACTGCTCCTAACTCGAGATCGTGTGTCGTATAGTTCACTTCGTGTGTCTTAAGCTGTCGGGAGGCATAAGCGATAACCTTCCCTCTCTGCATAAGAACACAACCAAGTCCTTGATTTGACACATCGCAATACACTACAAAGTCTTCTATCCCTTCGGGGAGGGATAGTATCGGTGCGGTGCACAAGGCCTGTTTTAGTGTCTGGAATGCCTTCTCTTGTTTCGCCTCCCAGTCAAAGGCCACGCCTTTCTAGGTTAATGTAGTAAGAGGTTTCTCAATGCTAGAGAAGTTCTTTATGAACCTGCGATAGTAGCTAGCGAGACCTAGAAATTGACGAATTTCTGTAGGTGTCTTTGGTGCCGACCAATTCTCAATGGCCTTAATTTTGGAGGGGTCCACGTGTATACCTTTCTCGCTAACAACGTGGCCTAAAAATTTGACTCTTCGAATCCAAAATTCGCATTTAGAGAACTTCGCAAAGAGTTTCTCCGTTCGCAGTGTTTCTAGGACTTTTTGTAGGTGCTGACTATGCTCTTCCTCACTTCGGGAGTAGACAAGTATATCATCGATAAAGACGATGACGAACTGATCCAAGTAAGGACGGCATACCCTATTCATTAGGTCCATAAATACTGCTGGTGCATTGGTTAATCCGAATGGCATCACTACAAATTCGTAGTGTCCATAACGAGTTAGGAAAGCTGTCTTTGGAATATCCCCCTCCAGAACTCGTAATTGGTGATATCCGGATCGTAGATCTATCTTTGAGAAGTAGTTCGCTCCTTGAAGTTGATCGAATAGGTCGTCAATACGGGGTAGAGGATAACGGTTCTTGACAGTAAGTTTGTTCAGCTCTCTATAGTCGATGCACATACGGAACGATCCGTCTTTCTTCTTTACAAACAAGACCGGTGCTCCCCAAGGTGAGAAACTTGGTCTTATGAATCCTTTTTGAAGGAGTTCATTAAGTTGACTGGAAAGTTCCTGCATCTCTGCTGGTGCGAGACGGTAAAGCGACTTCGCTACTGGGGTAGCTCCTGGAATTAAGTCGATTCTGAACTCGACTTGGCGTTGCGGTGGTAATCCTGGTAGTTCTTCTGGAAAGATATCGGGAAAGTCGCGTACTACCGAGATGCTCTTGATGTCCTTCAGTTCTTGACTTGTATCAACGATGTGCGCTAGGAATGCTCGACAATCTTTCCGCAAGCATTTTCGAGCTTGGATGCACGAAATGATGTGAAGGTTTGTACTTGATTTGTCGCCGTAGATAACTAATGTGTCGTTGTTAGGGAGATTAATACAGACTGCTTTTTCAAAGCACATGATGTCGGCGCGAAGGAGACTCAACCAATCCATGCCAACTATGACGTCGAAACTTTTAATTTGGACCGGCATGAGATTGATTGGAAAAGAATGGCCGTCTAAAGTTAACGTACAACCCATGTATATGCAGTTAGTGTTTTCGGTTTTGCCATTGGCCATCTCTACAGTGAATGATTTTTCTAACTTGCTAGGTTTAGGTTTAAGTAAATGAATAAAGTTTTGACTCACGAAGCTTCTCTCCGCTCCACTATCGAATAATATGCATGCATATGAATTATCGAGAAGGAACGTACCAGCAACTATAGTTGGGTCAGCTACAGCTTCGTCGTGGCCTATTGCCAAAACTCGTCCCACACCGCCGGTGCCTGCTGCCTTAGGGCAGTTCCTCTTGTAGTGGCCCACCTCGCCACAACCGTAGCAAGTCTGTCCTACACCCGCACCGGGAACTTGAGTGATTGGCTATGCAGGGTCCTTGCAGAAACGGGCTGTGTGTCCCTTCCTGTTGCAGTTGGCGCACTGCATTTCCCAACAAGGTCCATGGTGGTGGTAATTGCATTTGGTGCACTTTGGGAGGTTACCTACATAAGGCTTTGTTGGGTAGGTATTTGTAGGAGCTGTAGTAGGTACAGTGACAGCATTCACTGAAACCAGTTGTTTCTTTGCGGATTCTTGGGAAGACCCACCCTTCCCTTTATTCCACACTCTCTTCCTGCTATTGTTGTTGTTGTTGTTGTTGTTGTTGTTGTTGTTGTTGTAGTAGTTGTTGTTGTTGTTTCCTTTCTGTGGTTCTGGTGCAGAAGTGGTTGAGTTCTGATGACCTCCGTAGTCAATTAGAGATTGTGCCAGTTCCTTAGCACTTTCAAAGGTGTCAGGTTTGGAAGCTAACACGCTTGATCGAATTTGGGGCGTCAGTCCCCAGATGTACCTTTCTATTTTCTTGCTCTCAGGAGTAATCATATCTGGACAAAGGATTGTCAGCTCGCAGAATCTGTTGGTATAAGTAGAGATGTCAGTACCAACCATTCCGAGAGTCCATAGCTCGTGTTCAAGCTTTTGAATCTCTCCCCGTGGGCAGTATTCTCTCATCATCATGGCTTTCAGGCTATCCCAGCTTATGGAGTTTGCCACGATTAGGGTAAGTACTTTAACGTGGCCATTCCACCAAGTTAAAGCTTTATCAATAAGGGTGAAAGTTGCAAATTTGACTTTGCTGTGCTCGGGACAAAAGCAGATTTCAAAGACTGCCTCCGTCCTTTCAATCCACTGCCTCAGGGCCATCACACCACCAGTTCCATAAAACACCCGGGGCTTGGCATTAGTGAAGTCCTTATAGGTGCATTCTCGAGGTGGTCCATGACTTTCGCCATGGTTGGATGGGTGTGTGCCAGATCCCGAGCCATTAGTACTCGAGTTATTGATCTGTGACATGGCAGCTGCCACCGCTGCGGTGACTGCTGCTTGGAACATAACAACATCAAATTGAGGGGGTGGAGGTGGTGGTGGTACAGGTGCTTCCCTACCGTTGTTTCACCTTGGATTTCTACGCGGAGGCATCCTTCAACTATAGGTTGAAAAGACAAGGCTAAGAATTTCATAGAATAGAAAATGTATGTGTCTCATGAACTAAATCGCTATAGTTCAACAACAGATGATAGTATGAGTCTTAAAATAGAAGAATGAAAGTTATTTGTAAGACTGAAGGTATGAAACAAGTATTTGGTTTCACAAGGACCTTTCAAGGTTTGAACGAAATACTTAACATAGTAATAATAGTGTCACTTATATTAATATAAAAGTTGTTACAACGATCAAGCAAAAATTTGACCCCTAAAAGGGTCTCCGATTACAAAGTTCGAGAAATTTAAAGACTTTTAGCCGATGTCCTAAGCTATAACAAAATTTGAGTCCTTAACAAGCACTACTTGCGACGTAGGTTGCGCTTGGAGCTTGACTCCGCATCTGATTGCTTCGACACCATTAGACGCCTATCAAAAGCGGCTTGTTGCTCCCTCAGTTCAGCGAGGGCTGCAATCATTTGCGCTTGAAATGCTTCGGTTTGGAGTTGAGCATTGTCTTGTATCTTGTCCAGCCTACGGATGTCAGAAGTGTGAACCTGCACTTCCACGTTGACATCCCGGAGTCGACTAGCTTGGACTCCAGACTGGTAGGACTGATTGGCTAACTTACCCACCATTACCGGGAGTGCTCGATCAGTCGAACCTCCGCCGCGGACATCATAGAAGTCGCGGAACATGCCATAGGGAGGGCGTAGGTTTTGCTGTTGGCTCCAATGGTGGAGGTGACTTCCCCAGACGGGAGTCGGTCCTTGAAAGTTCCTTATGAAGACGGGAGGTTGAATGGGTGGTGGATCGATAACTTCCGGCTCTGAGTCGGTACCGGAGTCATCACCCACTTCTATGGGTTCCTCGTCCTCTTCGGGATCATCTTCGATCCACCCTCCGTTGCCTTGGTTGGGAAAGTAGGGGTCGCCAGGGTGGTGAAATCCAGCCATTTGACTGTACGATAAATAGGATTATAAGAATAGAATAAGGTTGAAACATGCAAAACATGTAAGTTAAACTAGTTTAGATAGCAAATACTCCTATAGTATTTAAATTCTTGTGTTTGATTCTAGTAATGGTTTGGTAAGTTTTGACTTGTTGCTTACTACGATCATTCCTCGATATACGTTGGTCCAATCTCGGGCAAATATAGTTGATCACGCTATATTTGTCCAAAATCTAATTACATATATCGAGTCTCAATCGTAGTGTCAACTTGTCTAAATACTTGTATAGTTGGATAACATGAAAATAATTTGTGGTATGCATGTAATTGTACTTAAATGAACTATCAATTTAAGTTGGACGCGATGCTGCTTAAGCGTAAAAAGAAAATTTGTTTTGTCAGAGAGTATTAGTCCCTTAAGCATTTATAGTTTGTATATCTTATGTGGTTCGATATACTTAGTTCACTATAAACATTGCTCTGATACCAATCTGTCACACCCCCAAACCTGAACGGCGGAAACGTTCGGGGGCGGATGACTTCATGTGGTAACGTAACAAATGAATACATAGTAAAGAAAGCAATACAACCATCATATATATAATTGAAAGTTTACATTTGTCAAAAGTTACATGTTCAAAACCAATTACAATATGATGTCAAAATACGAGATTAAACTGGCGTCGCAGCATCCCTTCATCAAAAGCGTAATGAATACCTGAAATTACTGATTTCCTGGGACATACAAGTAATTTTGAAAGAGTAGATCAGCATTTAAGCTGGGGAGTTTCATAAATATTTAAGTGACAATGTTTGTATGAAGTGAAATGTTTTGTCTTTGTTTGTTTGTGTTTAGAAAATCCTATATTTTCTACTAGTATAAAAGTAGCCTTCACTCAAGACCAATGTTTGTTTCTAAAATGAATGTAAGTGTAAAATAACCAATGTGTATGAAAAACCTTGCAAATCAATGCATTTTTAATACCCTATGTGAGTTTTATAACCATACTATTGACTCGGAATGCCTATACACAACGTTCTTCAGGCGTTGGAATGTTATGACGTTTGTCACCCCAAACGGTGGACTGCAGCTAACAGTCAGGGCGCGGGTTGTCAAGCCCGTATAGATCTATACACAAACACCATGCTCCCCCTCCAAGGGATTCTGGTATATAATACAGGACTTGAAATGCGTACTCGAACGTACATGAAGTTAGTGTCTCACAAAACCGTGGTATAAAAACAGATCTACTTGTTAAAATGTTGCGTTTGTTCTTGTATACGAAAGTGACTTCTTGAAATTCATGTTTCTAGTACATAAGAGTTAGAAATTTGTTCGTAAAACTATACCTATTATAGTTTTCTAAAAGTGTGTCTCGTTTGTTTAGAAATACTTAGAAAAGGAATCATTTGTTATGAAAGCATAGATTTTTGGTGTAGAGTCTAAGAATGATAAGTATAATCTAAGAAAAGTTTAGTTTATACATGCATTACAACAAATTTATATTTCAAAAGATAGAATGCTATTTTAACATATGTTATATATATGAAAGTTCCTTATAAAGTTTGTAAATCGCATGTGATTTGGATATATAAAAGCATATAAAAGAGTTCTTTATGTAACACACGATAATACTCGTGTGTTTTAGTTGTAATCCCCCCCTTGAAAGCATATAAAAGAATTTATAGAACATTTAAAAGGTAAATTAAGGGGTATGAACTCACTTGAAAGTTTGAAGATAGCGAGATGGAAAACCGGGCAGAGTTTCGTCTCGGGAAACGGATTTTTCTCGAGATTCTCGGGAATCTCGGGAGTAAAATCGACCCTCGGGACTTGAGCAAATAGACCAGAGCTTCGGGTTTGAACGGGCACGGAAAACGAGGCAATATCGTGAGAGAAAGGAGAGAAATTAGCATTTTTCTCGGAAGCCCTCGCATGCTATTTATAGGAGGGTCTGAGAAGCCTCGTACGCGGGGCGTACGCTCGTACGCAGCGCGTACGCGTACGTCATGCATGACCGAAGCCTCGACTGCCTCGGCTTCGGATGGGACGGATCAGTCTGGCGGGTCGGATGGGACGGCGGGTCGGACGGGTCGGTCGGACGGGGGGGTCGGACGGGTCGGTAGCCTCGCATAGGGCGACGTGGACGATCCGAGGCCAAGTCCCTCGGGTACGCAGGGCGTACAGGGGTACGCAGCGCGTACCTCGGATGAGGACGCTGACTCCTCTTCGGATAAGGCTTGATTTTTGAATTAAATAAATATATAATTTATTTAATAAACTTCAAAAAACCATATCTTCTTCATACGAACTCTGTTTTCGATGGTCTTTATATCCACACGTAGGTGAGACTACGCTCTACAACTTTCGTTTAGTCTCCGTTGGCAAATTCCGAAATTATTTTTATTATTTATTTTATAACTCATCGTGTTTAAGGAATTTCTTCAAAAATTCATAACTTCTTTATCTGATGTCGGTTTTTGCCAGACTTTTTACCGTTGAAATACCATTGCCGAGACCTTCGATTCTCGTTTAGGTCATTCCGGCCAAAAGTCACTCGATCTCCGATTCGAGTTTTTAGCTGTCTGTTGCTAATCTGAACTTGGAAAAATCATAACTTCAATATACGAAGTCGGATTTGGGCGTTCTTTTTACGTACGATCATGGTTTAAAGACATTTAAATATAGAAGGAAATTAACTAGAACTATTTGGACATTTTAGTATGAAAGTTAATTTTATTAACTCAAAAGTGGTTACAATACTTGACCTTTTAGGTCATTACAAAGAGTTGAAATATCGGGTTGTCACATGATCAAACTTAGAACCCAGTACAACTTCTGTAAACAGATTGCCCTTCAGTCTAAACACCTACGGAGATACAAGAACAGTCCGAACAACTTAGCGAACTACACAGAAATAGAATTGTAAGACTAGGCTTCTCACCCTAGAGAACTCCGGTCTTATTCTTCCAGAGATCGACAGATTGCATCGTATGTACCTCGGCTATCGAGGACTCCGTCAAGATTTTCATTAGAAATCTTTATCTCTGCCTCGCATAGATGTATCAGATGAGCAAACGCAAGGAACGAGTTACCTTTCAGAAATGGACCGGGATCCGAATATCAACAGTTTCGAGTGATAAAGAAGGATGTCTCGAAGACTACCTTCCGAACTCGATACGGACACTCCGAGTCCGTAGTAATACCCATCGGATAGGACCCATACGCCCATAATATTCATGAGCTTAATGAATTGCAGACCTACTATCGTAATCCATTCATAACTCCTCGCAAATTACAGAAACTCTTACGACTTTGTCCCAGCAGGGGGTGGCCCTTGAATGGGAAGTTAAGAAAGAGAAAGAACCTTTGGAATTCCAAGTGAGAGAGCAAGTTCTTTACGGAAACTCACTCTGGGAATGGCTTAATACACTTCGCAACACGTGGAAAGCTAAATCCAAGATAATCGGGATCTCCGAGATTCTTGCCAGAATCGGTCCTGTATCTCACAGATTAGACCTACTCCGCGAACTTAGTAACACACATTTTACTTTGCGCGTCTCGATCTTGAAACCGTACCTTTCCGTTAGGACTCTCGTAAGCCCACTCGACACGATCGAGATTAACGAGATCCTTGCCTTTGTATTAGAATCATAGTGACCCTCGACCGAGAGGTCAAGCGGACAAAGCAACGCCGTCGCCTGTTAGTGAAGGTTCGTTGGGATACCAACCGAGGACCCGAATTCACTTAGGAGCGTGAGAACCAATCGATTAGGAAGTTTCCACCTCATGACTCGATCTTTCATACCTACTTCCTTACCTAAATTCTAATTTCGGGACGAAATTCCCTTTAACAGGGGGATGATGTGACAACCCGAAATTTCCATTCTTTACAAACCAGATCAAGTCAGTAGAAGATTTGAACAGTTACAATGAATTTCCAGACTTTTGGGTATAAGTTTGAGTATTTCAGGTTTACACTTAAAGAGATATCAGGAGAGTGGATGCACTTGGGTATTGTGCAACTCTGTTATTCCAAAACTCTACGATATTAGAGTTCATTTCGTGAATAAAATATTTTCTGCCAAAAATCCCAGGACTATATATAGGATTCTGAGCCAAAATAATTCATTTGTTACATTTACAACTAGAGAAAAGCCAATTTCTCTCTCTCGGATCTTCAAGTTTTCATCCCAAATCGTGAGTACCCCTCCCTAGTTGTATTATATGGCTTATTAGATGCTTATTAACCTAGAAATCATAACAAAACCCCAAGATTTAAGAGTTCACGGCCCAAGAACATCTTAGACTGTGAACCCTTCTTTAAAGGGCAAAAATGGTGCCTAGTCTTTTCCTTGAGCAATGAAACTAGTTTGGACTTGTACCATAGTGTGTTTAGGACTCGAAAACACCCATGAACACCAATAGTAAGGTGTTCACGGCCCAAGGAGTTCTTGGATCGTGAACTCCAAACAATAGGGCCAAAAGGTGCTTTAATCACTCCTAAAGCCTTGGACAATTGCCTTGATTTATTCTTAGTTATATTAGGGACTTGGAAATCACCAAAAACACCCTTCCAAGGGAGATTACGGTCGTAATCTCCAAGGGGTTGGTCCCAAGGCCGTGAACTCCTCAAAGGAGTTAAAAGGAAGCCCTAACACTCTAGTAAGCCTTGAAGCACTTCAACACTTTAGTTGTAATAGCTTTAAGATTCATTTAGTGCCCCAATAGAGAGTTTACGGCCAGGAGTTTACTCCCCTGGGCCGTAAACTCCAACACACATGATCTTTGGACCATAAACTCTCGTATGAGGTCTTGCACTCCTTTGTTGCAACCCATTAGCCTCCTAGCACTTGACCAAAGTGTTTTCCTCGCAGTAGGATGTTTATACATGTTTAATTAGTGTTATAATCACTAATTGTTTAGATACATATGCCTTCATATGTAATTAGGACCATTGTGTGTGTCTAAAGTCTTCACTTGACACCTAGTAGTCCTACTTCTTCAGTTCATCAGTACCACTCACAGCAGGTGAGTTCATACCTCTAAATCAATGTTTTAATTGTTTTTAAATGCTGTATTGGGGGGATACAAGTAGAATCATGCTAGTTATTATATCAATCACATGTGATTAATAAGCAACATTCAAATGATTTGCTACTCATTAGCCGTTTTACCAAACAGTTGCCTTCAAAAGATTTTCATGAACATTTTATATGTTTAAATCTCCTTATTAAACTGTTCATTTTACTATGTATGTTTCATTTCAAACTCATTTACAATGGTGTTTCAAACAAATGTTTCTTTATACATAAATTGTTTTATCAAACCCATGCTTTCAACCCGTTATATAGATTGACATCAAGTCGATCTTTTCTTAGATAGAAATCATGTTCAAAGGTTTTACAAAACTTATTTTATGCTTTTATATTGTCAATTGCATGCGTATAGTTATATAAGAAATGTTTAAAGGACTTAGAAAGGCTATCCACCCTATTTCCTTTTCGCGCTTGAGATGTGGTCTGGTGGGATATCGGGTAACCGTCCGAAGGTCGTTTAAGTATTAGTTATATATCATGTGTACATATGTAGTCATAAAAGTTCTTCCAGTTCATTCGGTACCCTTGGGTAGCAAGGGTATACTTCCATGTTCTTACATACCAGTTACATTACTAGTAAGCTACCATATGGGTAGTTTAGGAAGATACTAGAACTATTACTAGAACGCGATATCATACACTGAGTCAGTTCATTCATGAGTCTATACATGCTAGATAGAGAGAACACACATTACAGCTAGTACACACAGTACATTACTATACATGCTAGACAGAGAGAGAACTCACATTACAGCTAGCACATCCAGAACATTACAGTACATTACTATACATGCTAGATACAGAGAGAACACACATTACAGCTAGAACACACAGAAGATTACAGTACATTACTATACACTCTAGACAGAGAGAGAACACACATTACAGCTAGCAGACGCAGAACATTACAGTACATTATTATAAATGATAGACAGAGAGAGAACACACATTACAGCTAGCACACACAGAACATTATAGTACATTACTATACATGCTAGATAGAGAGAACGTACATTACAGCTAGCACATGCAGAACATTTCAGAACATACAGGCTAGACAGAGAAAGATTACACTTTCAGTTAGCACATTCATTACATATACATTTATGCAGTTATGTGAACCATTGGGCGGGTCATGGCACTTCCGGCCATGACCTCTCTTGTATCCCGAATCTCCTTTATTGGGGAGCGTGTGAGTTTGCGTATAGATCTATACTGGATTGACTATCCTACACCTTGCTGCTCGCTACAGTGGGACTTGCAAGTCTACGGGTGCCAAATTTCATTTCTTATGGCGTCTTACATCGTCGTTTTACTAGAGTCGGTAGCAGGATACAGGTCGATCACATGTTATATTGAATACCTTTTTGTTTTAAGGTAGTTAGTACAGCGGTAGTCACTTATTACAAATACTAAAGTACTTTCAAGATTTCAATAGACTTAAGGTAGTTAGTACGGTTGTAGTTATTTGATACTACACCATAGTACTATTTCATTTTCCCATTACATTCACTTCGTGAACATTCACACGATGCACGGTAATGTAGAAACTATATTTTTGGTTAATGATAGTCAGATTTGGGAAAATACACACTCTTACAAGAGACACACACATGGATACTAGATGCCTTGGTAGAAGGATACAGTTAGTAGGAAACATAGGGTTTTCTAGGATGTTCATTTACATACAAATACTTACAGTTCATTTACATACAAATACGTACAGTTCATTCGTACAAATACTTACATTTCAAATACATACAAGTACTTACATACAAATTAAGACACTAAAATGCTTATGATCTCACCAGCTTTAAAGCTGATACTCTCTTTCAAAATAACTTGTATCCTCAGGTCAACCATAGACAGGTACCAATGCAAGGTTTAGAGAAGATGGTGCTCGTTCAATACTCATCTTTCATTTTAATTTATACTTTAGTGTCTATTATAATTTGACAGAACACACTTGTATTAAAATTATATTATTAATGCAATGGATGATGTTGTTGCTTGTTTACTACTTTTCATTGTTGTGATACTGTACATGACATCCTCCACCCCAGAACGTTTCCGCCGTTCAATGGTTTTAGGGTGTGACAGATTTATTATGAACTTTATTGTTCATAGTCTTTGACCTAAATTCCGGGACGTGACATCGACAAATAGGTATTGACGAGATCTTCAACTATCGTTTATATTATTTTTCCTAACAGTCAACCGATTCAAATTTTGGTTTCTTAGTCGTATACTGCTACGCTGAAATATTAAAAAAAAAAATCATAACTTCCTCTCACGAAGTCATATTTGGGTGTTCTTTATACGTACGAAATCCTTGTCATATATATACTATAACTTTGGTCAAGATTATTTATCCAAAATAATCTTCTACCATAATATCATTTTATCGCTTATTTGACTAGCCCGTATCTGCAGGTGTTACATTTATGTTCGGAAACATTTGGTTGTAAAGCTTAATGAACACACATTGGCTTGGAAGCATGTAACACCGTGAAATTTCAAACAATTTTTCATTAAAAACTTTAAAACGTTTCATATTCAATTATCCAAAAATCATGTTCCCAATATTTTCACAAAAACAAATGATAAGTCTGCATCCCAAGATCTCAAAAAAAAAAAAAAAAAACATATCCACTGCAAGTGTGTACTGATCATGCCGGCGCCTTCCCACGATCATCACTGGTACCTGAAACACATATCATACAAACAGTAAGCATAAATGCTTAGTGAGTTCCCCAAAATACCACATACAACACATATGCCTTTCCAGGCCATAACTCTATAGGATCTTCCGATCCATGTGTCTCAGGGGATTTCCATCCCATAACACTGTCGACCTTCCGGTCCATATCATTTTGAACTTCCGGTCCATATAATACTCATATCATGGCATATAACATATATAACATGCATCACATAATCATTATACACATAAGACCTTCCGGTCACACATAATTACCCCCCCCCCCTCGGGCAAGGTATAGTGAGAAGACTCACCTCGCTAATGTCGGATAATCACTCGTGCTCGATCCCCTGCCCTATCGTCCTCCTATATCAAAACACATCTTTGATTAACATCTTCCTGACTTAGTGTGACTAATACTCTTAAGTCGGCACAAGTCAACGCTGGTCAATGGTCAACCCTTGACCCGACTCGTCGAGTCCTGCATCGACTCGGCGAGTCCGTACATGAACTCGACTCCTCCAAATCCCTTCTAACTCACCGAGTCACTTCCCCAACTCGGTGGATCATCAACTGATCTGAGTCACGGGACAACCCGCTCCAACTCGTCGAGTCTTCTCATTGACTCAGCGAGTTCATTCCGTGCTCAACCTCAAACAACCTTTTGAGGTCAGATCTATTCTTCTAATAAATAAATCTAACCTTCCTAAACTCATTAATCACGTAAAGTTCAGAACTTGATGCTCATGCAAAGGCCAAAAGACTCTTTTTGAAGAAATAACCTCAAATATGACATCTTAAGCTCATATCTCCCAATATCAATCATAAAGCTCAAAGGGTTAAGGTCTCTGGACCTCTTTGGATCCAGATCCAAAGCTTTGATACGAGAAGCGACCAAATGCTCATCAAATCAAGCCTCTAATGAGTCAAGGAAAACCCTAACTCCAAAGGTTAACACCAAAACTAAAGAAGGATCGAATCTATACCTCAAATATGAAGTCCTTGTCTCTGAAATCTATATAATAACACCCTCTTCAGTTCCCTCTTAGCCTTGATCACCTTCTTCTTGCAAGAAGAACAACACAAGGATCAAAAATGGCATCTCCTTCCTCTCAAACGCTCTAGTTCCCTTAGGGTTTCTCTCTAGGGTCTGGTAGCCGCAAATGGTCGCTATAAGGGTCCTTAAATAGGTCCCAAACCCGAGAAATTAGGGTTTCAATAACAGCGTGGAATCGCCGAGCCCCTCATTAAATCAGACCAAAAGATGCGCAATCCCACTCGGCGAGTCTGAGCGCATACTCGCCGAGTCCCTCTCACAAATTCAATATAATTACTTAACACATGGTACCTGGGAATCCGGATGTTACAATTCTCCCCCACTAGAATCAGGCTTTGCCCTCGAAGTCCTGCTTGATAAACAACTCAGGATACCACTCCGGCATCTCTAACTTCGGCTCCCAATTCAGCTCGGACCCCTTCCGATGTTGCCATTGGACCTGAACTAGCGACACCTCCTTGTTCCACAGAACCTTGATGCTCCTATCCCGAATCGCGATCGGCCTCTCAAAATAGTTCAGGCTCGCATCCACCTAAATGTCCTCTAAAGGAACCACTGCCGACTCGTCAGCAATACACTTCCTTAACTTAGACATGTGAAAGGTATCATGAATCTGACTCAGCTCCGCAGGTAGCTCGAAACGATACGCTGCCCTGCCCACCCTAGCGGTTACCCTGAAAGGACCAATATACCGAGGCCCCAACTTGCCTCTCTTCTTGAATCGAATCACACCTTTCCAAGGTGATACCTTCAGGAGAACGAAATCACCTACCTGAAACTCAAGCTCTGACCGTCGCCTATCCGCATAACTTTTCTAACGGCTCTGGGCTGTCAACAACCTCTGTCGGACTTTCTGAATCTACTCGGTGGTCTGAAGTACTATCTCCGTGCTACCCATCACACGCTGCCCTACCTCTCCCCAGCAGATGGGAGTCCGACACCTCCTCCTATATAACAACTCAAAAGGAGGCATACCAATACTCGAATGGTGGCTGTTATTATACAAAAACTCGGCCAACGGTAAGCATAAATGCTTACTGAGTTCCCACGATCATCACTGGTACCTGAAACACATATCATACAAACGGTAAGCATAAATGCTTAGTGAGTTCCCCAAAATACCACATACAGCACATACGCCTTTCGAGGCCATAACTCTATAGGATCTTCCGATCCATGTGTCTCAGGGGATTTCCATCCCATAACTCTGTCGACCTTCCGGTCCATATCATTTTGACCTTCCGGTCCATATCATACTCATATCATGGAACATCACATATATAACATGTAGCACATAATCATCATACACATAAGACCTTCCGGTCACACATAATTACCCCGCCCCCCTCGGTCAAGGTATAGTTAGAAGACTCACCTCGCTAATGTCGGATAATCACTCGTGCTCGATCCCCCGCCCTATTGTCCTCCTATATCAAAACACATCTCTGATTAACATCTTCCTAACTTAGTGTGACTAATACTCTTAAGTCAGCACAAGTCAACCCTGGTCAATGCTGGTCAACGGTCAACCCTTGACCCGGCTCGTCGAGTCTTGCATTGACTCGGCGAGTCCATAAGTAAACTCAACTCCTCCAAATCCCATCTAACTCACCGAGTCACTTCCCCAACTCGGCGGGTCATCAACTAATCTAAGTCATGGGACAACCTGCTCCGACTCGTCGAGTCTTCTCATGGACTCGGCGAGTTCATTCCATGCTCAACCTCAAACAACCTTCTAAGGTCAGATCTATTCTTCTAATCAATAAATCTAACCTTCCTAAACTCATTAATCACGTAAAGTTCAGAACTTGATGCTCATGCAAAGGCCAAAAGACTCTTTTTGAAGAAATAACCTCAAATATGACATCCTAAGCTCATATATCCCAATATCAATCATAAAGCTCAAAGGGTTAAAGTCTCTAGACCTCTTTGGATCCAGATCCAAAGCTTTGAGACGAGAAAGGCCCAAATGCTCATCAAATCAAGCCTCTAAAGAGTCAAGGAAAACCCTAACTCCAAAGGTTAACACCAAAACTGAAGATGGATCGAATCTATACCTCAAATATGAAGTCCTTGTCTCTGAAATCTACAGAATAGCACCCTCTTCAGCTCCCTCTTAGCCTTGATCACCTTCTTCTTGAAAGAAGAACAACACAAGGATCAAAAATGGCCTCTCCTTCCTCTCAAACGCTCTAGCTCCCTTAGGGTTTCTCTATAGGGTCTGGTAGCTGCAAATGGTGGCTATAAGGGTCCTTAAATAGGTCCCAAACCTGAGAAATTATGGTTTTAATAAACAGCGTGGACTCGCCGAGTCCCTCATTAAATCAGACCAAAAGGTACGCGATCTCACTCGGTGAGTCTGAACGCCTACTCACCGAGTCCCTCTCACAAATTCAATATAATTACTTAACATAGGGTACCTGGGAATCTAGATGTTACAAATCAGAAAGAAGCATTTCCTTAAAAGGGGTGTGGATACCTTCCTTGTTACAACGCAGTTTAAACCTGTGAGGGTAGCAGATCCCAAAAGAACTTAGCAATTAAGCAATGCCGAGCGAGAGCAATTTAGGGATGGGTGACCCCCTGGGAAAATTTATTTAGAATATTTTCTTCACGCTTTTGCACAGTACATGATAGTTTCCTTCCACTCATTATTCAGAGAAATTCCATTCTTTGTAGTGAGGTATAGTTAGCTACCCATAATACTCATGGTGAACCAATACTTGAACGAACCCCATGTCAAATTTAACATGATTGTGGTATTATCACTTATATTCACAAAGATAATTGCACATGACTCATTTTTCATTTAGCCAATTGTTATAGGAAGAAACAATGTATCATAAGAAATCAACGAGTGAGAATCCATCACTAACATAATCACTTGACATAGCTACAATCAAGTTAATGATCAAAAAACAAATTTCTAACACTTTATCCATTTACAAAACCAATAAGAACAACGCCTCTTAACAAGATAGAATTGGAAGCAACATCCATGAAAGTAATAATAACGTTAAGCATGCACATACCTAGAATTCATGAACTACAAACTCATATTCTTCTACGACAATGAATGAGTTGTAGGAATGACACTCTGGATTGAAAAGATGGAATCAATATTCCATGAAAGTTCATGTGAAAAAAATTATCGTGTTAAGTTTTCCACCTGCACTTTTATGGACATAGCCCATACATGGTAGAACTACTACACAAAGATTATGTGCATTGACTCCGCTTATGCCCCAATTTGGAAAGCACTAAATATAATTCTCATTTAATTACATTGCCCCCGAAATGAGATACATTAATTAGAAAAAGAATTGCAAGACTTAACCATGAAGGGAACAAAGATTTTGGCTTACTCATATCGATTTGGCGTTCTCGCAATGCTATGTCCGAGTCTTTTAAGTCCAGAATACAAGAAGATCGATAGGTATATAAAAGGTCTAACCCTACCAATACAAGATATGGTTGCATCTCTTTGATCTAACACATACAACCACGCCAAGAAATTGGCCATTAGTTTGACAAACTCGTTAGTCTGTCAAGAAACCATGATCTAGAAAGAGGATGCCACCAGAACAGAGCATAATAAAAGGAAATATGATGTTAGTTCCATGAGAACCTTAATTAAACCCTCTCACAAGAAGCAAAACACCAAGAAAAGTCATGCCGCACCAACCCTTCTGCAGAAACATTATAGTGGGAAGCAACCGTTATGCAACCAGTGCAATCGCCATCATAAAGGTGACTGCATCTTCTTTAACAAGTGCAACAAAAAGGGACACATTGACAACTTTTACAGAACCCCAACATCTATCACAGAAAACCAGGGTACGAGTAACAGAGAAAACATTGGTGGAGGAAAATATTGTTATGGATGTAGTGAAAACGGGCATTTTATCTAACGCCCGTAGATCAGGGCTAGTCAATTTAGAGATGATAAGCGTCAAAAATGACTTTTTAATGGAAGATTATCTTTAAGGATTAATCTTAACTAAGTTGTAGTATATGTTAAAAGGATTTCGTACATATAAAGAATGCCGAAATCCAAGTTATAATGCAGAAGTTATGACCTGTCGAACTTTCGCAACAGAACGGGGACGACACAGCGCGACGTAAATAGTGAATTTACGATAGAGAGACATTTAGCCTTAGGGATCTAAATGAAAGTATTAGAATACGTTAAACCGCGAGCGTGCATAAAAAGAACGTCTAAATCTGACTTCGTATGAGGAAGTTATGATTTTTCAACGTTTCGGCTTAGCAGTGTACAGCCCGAAGTTTAAATATTAGATCAAGCGATATTTAGCCGAAACAATCTAATTGGGAATTGAAGATCTCATTGATAGTAGTGCAACGACGGAAAGACAGACAAAAACGGACGTCAGACGAAGGAGTTATGATTTTCTAACGAATTTTTCCTGTCCCGGCCTACTAAAAATAATATAACAAAATATATTAAAAGTAAAGTCAAAATTATCCGAAGAAGTCTAAACGAGAGTTGTAGAGCATAATCTCACCTACAGGTGCATATAAAGAACGTCAAAAATGGAGCTCGTATGTGAAAGATAAGAATTTCTAAAGTTCGGGGCACGAAATCCGACCATGTGTCAGAACTCACGACGTGAACACTGTGTTCACAACGTGAACTCAGAAAAACGTCACCTGGACTCTATTAGACCCCACTTGTGATGACGCATGATGTAGTGACGATCAAGCCCCACGACGTGGGAGTACTGTTCACGACGTGAATTTCAAGAAAATGACCCTATAAATAGAAACCGAAGGGAAGTCGGCCATGGTTGCTATTTCACCATCTCTCTCACTCCCGATACCCCCTATAACTATCCCAAAGTACTCCCGAAGCCCTGGTAACATCCCGAGACCCGAAGCGAGTCCCGAAGCCCGAAGATCCCGAGAAGTAAAATTCCCGAGCCGAAGCTCTGCCCGCGAGAAGCTGGTTTTTATGAAGATCTTCTAGATCTACCGAAGAATACTACTTTTACAAGACGTAGTGTTGTCCGATCATCTTCTGATCAAGTGAGTGTATAGTCCCTTTCATAAACACGATTTTAGTACAAGTATTGGTTGAATGTATTATATCTATGTTATGAGTAAGTGTGTAGTTACTTTCTTCTAACACATAAATATGAAGTATTTTCTATGAAATACGTGCTATGTGTTTATATATTGTTTGTTTATTTGAGATGGGTGTGGAATGAATGTTTATACTGGTTGTTAATGATTTAAATTGTATATATATTTTATATCTACAAATATGTTGGGTAGAACATGGGTATATGAAATAGTGGCAACTATGAGACGTAGTGCCTATTGTGTAAACCCTGAAGACTATGAGACGTAGTGCCTATTGTGTAAACCCTGGTGACTATGAGACGTAGTGCTTATTGTGTAAACCCTGGTGACCATGAGACGTAGTCCCTATTGTGTAAACCCTGGTGACTATGAGAAGTAGTGCCTATTGTGTAAACCTTGGTGACTATGAGACGTAGTGCCAATTGTATGAACCCTAGTGACTATGTGACGTAGTGCCTGTTGTATAAATAGTGGTAGCAAATGGACTTTGTGCCAATTCCTTAGGTCAATCCTTAGGAATGAATGAACGAGGAATAGTTTATTCTTAGGGTAAATCTTTTTGAACCGAAAGGAGATAATGAGGATGGGTAATTAGGTTGATTGTTTGATGATTAAATATAATAATTATAACCCACTCATTTTTCTTTGCATTACAAGTAATGCCACAAGAGTATAAGTTGGTGGACTTGATGAGAGATTTTGGATTATAGGTCAGTAGTTATAATTAACTGTTGTAAGGTCTATTTTATACTGTTTATGTTTTTGGTCTGTATCAGAACATGAGATCCTGAGATTTTGTTATTTAACGAAAATACATTTCTTTAAAGAAATGCTTTGATAAATTCTTATCCCATTTTGTTTTGGGAACAACTTCCGCAACAGTTTTCTTTAAAAGATTACTCTAATTTTAAAACAAAGCATAAACAAATCGGTCTTTTCTGGCCGTGAAATTGGGGATGTCACAGTTGGTATCAGAGCATTAGTTTAAGCGAACTAGGAATTTGTCGGATTTCTAGACTTAAACTTAGAATGCTAAGTGAAGATTGTGAGATGAGTGCCTGTCATATTTTAGACATGAGCACTAGTATATTTTAGGAAAGATGCCTAAAATGCTTTTATGTGCTAAATACTATATGTTTTCCATATATGCTATTATTTGTTTGGATCTATGGGTTGTTGCCAGCCGGATCTGGAAACCTTATGTGTTTAACATTCTAGGCGTACGAATACGGTATTAGAACTAGCCTATAAACGTTTCGGATTGATAAGGAGATTTATACGTCTCTCGTAAATAAAGCTTTCTTATCTTAAATTCTCGCCCAGTACACCGAACGTATACTTGGATGTACAAAACGTTATGGAGAAGAATCATAGAGAATTGAGTAAATGGAGGAAATGAAAGACTTATGATAGTGAATGACACCTATCGGGAGATATCGTAAGAGTGGTATCTTGCCTTTAGAATATGCCTGATAAAACAACAGAACGTTTAGAGGAGTACGGTACGTCTGAAGTACACCTTCGATTAGTAGGATGGTGGAACGATTGATGTAATTCTTGAAGTTTTCCCATCGTTTGGAATTTCCATCACCAACCAAGTTGAAGTAAAATTGATGATTGAAGATACGCATGGAAGAAGTCCTAGTAGAGTCTAGGAAAATTTTATGATTAATTGGGCACATTCGTATGTGTTAATTGTTTGATGATTTTAGGACTTGGGGACTGTGAGACAATACTTGGGACGAGTACGAGTAGGTGTGAATAGTAGTATAGATCTATAATACTGGAAGCACAGGACTCACACTTGGATCAGGAAAAGTCACAAGGTTACAAAGAAGCTAGTGATTGGTCTCGTTTTATTCAAGTATGTCGTTACCATTGTTTCAGTAATGACTAAGGAGATGATTGTTATTCCGACCCTAGTGGTCATATCAAATTGAGTCCGACTACGATGAGTTTGTTACGTGGTTCAGAGAACCAAGTTTGATGTAACATCTGACTCAAGATAGAAGATCAATGCGATCAATAGTATCACGCTCGTTGTTAAAGAAGTTAGTAGCTAGAAATGCTACATGCTAAAATGTGATTATGTCACATTAGAACATGAAGGAAGATATATTCCATTCTGGAATTTGACTCTAAGAGACCTGAGTCTAAGCATTGCATCATACGATGAGAGGTCATTAGAACATGACCCATCGATCTGTTAGAATAGATAAAGGAAAGTATTTATCCAAAGAAGAGGAAGGAGTCCTCAATAAGGATTTATTCTGTAACTCGAAGGTTACGAATGAAAGTCCAACATAGTACGAAGAGCAGATGCAGGATTGAGCATCAAGGTTATTACTTAGGATAGAGAGATAACATATGGAGTCAGTATACGAATCCTATTTCATTGATGATTTCGGGACGTAATCATCCTAAGGGGGAGATAATTGTAACGCCTGTAGATCGGGGCTAGTCAATTTAGAGACGATAAGCGTCAAAAATGACTTTTTAATGGAAGATTATTTTGAAGGAGTAATCTTAACTAAGTTGTAGTATATGTTACAAGGATTTCGTACATATAAAGAATGCTGAAATCCGAGTTATAACGAAGAAGTTATGACATGTCGAACTTTCGCAACAGAACCGGGACGACACAGCGCGATGTAAATAGTGAATTTACGATAGAGAGACATTTAGCCTTAGGGATCTAAATGAAAGTATTAGAATACGTTAAACCGCGAGCGTGCATAAAAAGAACGTCTAAATCTGACTTCGTATGAGGAAGTTATGATTTTTCAATCAACGTTTCGGCTTAGCAGTGTACAGCCCGAAGTTCAAATATTAGATCAAGCGATATTTAGCCGAAACAATCTAATTGGGAATTGAAGATCTCATTGATAGTAGTGCAACCGCGGAAAGACAGACAAAAACGGACGTCAGACGAAAGAGTTATGATTTTCTAACGAATTTTTCCTGTCCCGGCCTACTAAAAATAATATAACAAAATATATTAAAAGTAAAGTCAAAATTAGCCGAAGAAGTCTAAACGAGAGTTGTAGAGCATAATCTCACCTATGGGTGCATATAAAGAATGTCAAAAATGGAGCTCGTATGCGAAAGATAAGAATTTCTAAAGTTCAGGGCACGAAATTCGACCATGTGTCAGAACTCACGACGTGAACACTGTGTTCACGACGTGAACTCAGAAAAACGTCACCTGGACTCTGTTAGACCCCACTCGTGATGACGCGTGATGTAGTGACGATCAAGCCCCACGACATGGGAGTACTGTTCACGACGTGAATTTCAAGAAAATGACCCTATAAGTAGAAACCGAAGGGAAGTCGGCCATGGTTGCTATTTCACCATCTCTCTCACTCCCGATACCCCCTATAACTATCCCAAAGTACTCCCAAAGCCCCGGTAACATCCCGAGACCCGAAGCGAGTCCCGAAGCCCGAAGATCCCGAGAAGTGAAATTCCCGAGCCGAAGCTCTGCCCGCAAGAAGCCGGTTTTTGTGAAGATCTTCCAGATCTACCGAAGAATACTACTTTTACAAGCCGTAGTTCTATCCGATCATCTTCTGATCAAGTGAGTGTATAGTCCTTTTCATAAACACGATTTTAGTACAAGTATTGGTTGAATGTATTATATCTATGTTATGAGTGAGTGTGTAGTTACTTTCTTCTAACACATAAATATGAAGTATTTGCTATGAAATACGTGCTATGTGTTTATATATTGTTTGTTTATTTGAGATGGGTGTGGAACAAATGTTTATACAGGTTGTTAATGATTTAAACTATAAATGTATTTTATATCTACAAATATGTTGGGTAGAACATGGGTAGATGAAATAGTGGCGACTATGAGACGTAATGCGTATTGTGTAATCCCTGGCGACTATGAGACGTAGTGCCTATTGTGTAAACCCTGGCGAGTATGAGACGTAGTGCCTATTTTGTAAACCCTGGCGACTATGAGACGTAGTGCCTATTGTGTAAACCCTGGTGACTATGAGACGTAGTGCCCATTGTGTAAACCCTGGTGACTATGAGACGTAGTGCCAATGGTACGAACCCTGGTGACTATGTGACGTAGTGCCTGTTGTATAAACCGTGGTAGCAAATGGACTTTGTGCCAATTCCTTAGGTCAATCCTTAGGAATGAATGAATGAGGAATAGTTGATTCTTAGGGTACATCTTTAAGAAACAAAAGGAGATAATGAGGATGGGTAATTAGGTTGATTGTTTGATGATTAAATATAATAATTATATTATTGTGGGTTGAAAACCCTATATGCTCACCAGGCTCCCAAGCCTGACCTACTTAGTTTTCTTTACATTACAGGTAATGGCACAAGAGTATAAGTTGGTCGACTTGACGAGAGATTTTGGATTATAGGTCAGTAGTTATAATTAACTGTTGTAAGGTCTATTTTATACTATTTATGTTTTTGTTCTATATCGGAACATGACATCATGAGATTTTGTTATTTAATGAAAATACATTTCTTTAAATATATGCTTTGATAAATTCTTATCACATTTTCTTTTGGGAACAACTTCCGCAACAGTTTTCTTTAAAAGATTACTCTGATTTTAAAGCATAAACAAATCATTCTTTTCTGGCTGTGAAATTGGGGATGTCCCATTTTAAGAGGAACTACCCAAGGTTAAGAACCAGGAGATGAAACTTGAGTCAGCTTAATCGTGATCGGAATAAACGATGAAACCCAAGAACCATAATTGGTATGTTCTCATTAACCACTTATATGATGAAGTACTTTCTATTTCATATATACATAAGAGTTTTATGAACATTGAAATTAGACAGACTAAATCACAAATCCAGTAGACTGAAGGAAAGCTCTAGAGTAGAGATAGCTAGTGAACTGTCAAAAACTCTATTCTCGAAATTCTAATAAATTTCATCCTAACACACAATGAATCATGCTTACACATCAATCTCATGTGTATATCCATCGAAAGTCCAGTGTCAATTTCTATATAAAATAGTTTGTCTGTTTCACATTATATTATTGTTCAACGAAAACATTGTACAAAATCCATTTCTTTTATCTAATAAGGTTACCATAAACGACTTATCTATCCCCATAAATCTCACGCCATTCTAAACCGAAGCTTTTACATCATCATAAGTTTGAATTTGGCTATCTTTCCATCATATGGAGATCTTGTGCTATGAGAAAACTACATGACCAAACCTACCCAATGTGGAGACCATGGTTATTTATGGTGACAAGTCAAAGAAAGATCTAAAGTTTCTTTCTTACTCTAAAATTACTACACACGAAGTGCTACACCATCTTTATAGATCACAAGAGTCTCCAGCACATCCTTAACCATTGAAAACCCAATAAGAGACAAGGAAAGAACAAACTTTTGAATAATCATGAATGAGAGATTCATTTTCCTTTTCCAGTAAGGGAAAACATCATATTTCAACAACATTTAAGTAGGGGTCGACAGAATGACTAAGTCCGCCCATTTTTTCGACAAACAAAGAAATGAATAAGATAGAAAAGCTGACTAGGACCTATCTTAAGGAAATCATCAAAACTATATGATATTCTAATTCCTATCATCTTGGACAAAGATAGTAGATCTATCTCAAGATATTGACAACCACTATAGAACACCTTGGTAAATATGCTCCGAACTGGTGTAATAGACTTTTGAAATGTGTGGAATACTCATTACCCTTGAATGAGTTTTCCTACATCAACAATGATCAAACAGGCATAAAAGTCATCCCCATTAAGGATTTGTACAGACAAAAGTGCCAATTCTCAATATGTTGAACAATGGTTGACGATACAAGACAAACCAGAGAACATGAAAGTAGCATATTGCGTACTGATCCAAGAATCACCCAAGAGATTACAGAAAATATTGGATAAACCTAGGAACAATTAAAGGTTGGATACAAACATCGTAAGAACTATACATAAAAATAAAGACACGTATCTCGATTTCCAAGTGGGAGACTGTATAACTTTAAACGCCCCCTTTTAAAGGAATAATATGGTTTAAAGAACAGGGAAATTTAAAACTGTGACACAAAGGACCTTCGAATTTTTTGATAGTATTGGTCCTATCGCCTACCTACTCATACTATCTCACAAGATGAATGCCATTTTTAATGTGTCAAATTTCTTAGAAGTGTCTATCCAATGATATTCTTTCTATCTCTCAATAAGGTGAATTAAGAAATCATGTTAGTGTTACATGCTTGTTAAGTGCATGCGGGAGAGTTATATATAGGATTCGATCACCTAAGAAAGACTAATTCAAACCTTATTTCCTTGTTCCTTGTTTGGGTATGGGCATAGAATAGATTGATTCATTCGATCTTAGGTCATGTACGAATGTCATACACAAGAGGAGTATAGAAGAATCACGTAAAAATCAAACAAAAAATACCCCTAATTGTTCAAAGATACCCTGACTACAATTGGTAAAATAAGGAACAATTGTACGATGCCATATATTAATTAGAAGCAATACAACATTTAATATCTAAAATTTCTTAAAGAATTAATCATGCCTTATTTGAAAAGTGGAAAAATCATTTGAAAATAAGACTTGTTTTTAATGTTTAATCCAAAAATTTTATAATTGGTTTGTGAAATCTATTAAATAAAGTCATTTGAACACAAAACTCTATTTACCATTCCCACACAACTTTGTTTCACGGAAAATTTTGATTTCCATCCATGAACTTGAAATCATTACAAAACTCAAGTCCCTAACTAAGTTTGTTCATAAATAGCTTATATGTAACTAAATTCTAACGATGCAAGTTGAGAAATCAAATCAAATCCAAGAAGATCTTATCATATCTTACAAAATTGCAAGAGATTTTCCTACCTCCTTACTCTCAATTTCATGATCTCTCTCACTCCTTCTCCTAACTAGCTAGTTACTAAGCTATCTTTAACTAACTAGATCTTCACGAAGAAAGTGGCAGGATCAAATCAAATCCAAGAAGATTGCACCATATCTTGCTGAAAGATTTGTTGTTATCTTACTTCCCCTTCATTATATAAATCTCAACCTCCCTTCCTTCAGTCCTTCCCTTTCATTTTCCAACTAACTATCTCAAGAATTACACTCAAACTTCATCACTTTTCATCTCCTCTCACCCCCTTCGAAACCCACCAAAACCGAGAGTAAAAAATGGTTGTTGCACCTTTGGTTTTTCAGCCACCATTCATAGCCCTTTACCTCTTTTGTTGCTCAAGTTTTCTACCCCAAAACACCACTAACAGTATGTTAATTCACTGCACTAAAATTGGTTAACAAAACAGTAGCTAAACCACTTCTTTTCTTGCTCATTTGTTGTAATTTTCGAGCCATATAACACCCAAAATAGTGGTTGTTTTCGAGTGGCCAAAAACACCCATAAAACCTTTAATTTTGTTGCAAATCATTGATAGTTATGAAACTAGGTTGATGGACTCCTTAATTAGGAGTGGACGAAAATCTATAGGGAGGCCCTATAGATTTTGTCCACAACTTCTTAGTGGGAGGTCATGAGTTGCTTAAGCTTTAAGTAGGAAATTAGGGTTTCCTCCCTAGCAGCCTTCAGCTATATAAGGAACCCCTATGCTTAGGATTTTTGGCCAATGCTTGCTTCCAGAGAACCCTAGCCGAAATTCTAAGAGCTTACTCCTCTCTCTTTCTCATCTTCTTGCTACTGGTATTTGTGAGCCATTAGAGGTGCAGCATTTGAGGCACTAAGCTTTCAAGAGTCAAGGATCTATTAGGAATTCTTGTTATTACTACATAAAAAGCAAGGTAAACTCAAAACCCTTTTTGTTATACGATTTTAGAAAATTGTATGCTAGATCTAGGTTTATTCCTTTGGTATTCAATTGCATGTTCAAATAGTGAAAAACTTAGATCCAAAGCAATTAGGGTTGTATGAACACATAGGATGTAGTTATGCCCATAACCCATCAGTTATATCTTAATAGAAACTATTCAAAAAATGATTATGGTAGTATTAATCAAATTAACCTATTTTTTATGATATTAATGGTATTTATGAACTTTGATATGATATTTGTTATATTTAATTTTTTTTAATTCAACAAATTAGAAATTAATGGTCTTCGATTAATCCCCGTCTAACTGATTAATCCCTTAACCCCAGTTCACCGACTAGCTAACATCGAGCATTTTTTACAACCTTGCTTCTTGGTAACATACTTTAGATCCATGAAGAAACTTCGTAAACTCTTGATTTTTATCTTCTCTTTTGTCATAAACAATTGGGAATTGTAACTAAAACTTGGGATTGTTGTGGAACTATCTCATTCATCAAAATAAGAATACAAACTTACTGAAGTCCACTGTAATAACCGTTAATCCAATGTGAACGAATAAAGTGTGCATAGATCTATACGGGTTGACACCCCTATTTGTGGTTGCTAGCTATAACCATAGTTTACAAGACAAAACGGACAACAACTTCTTGTTTTTATCTTACTCTCTTTATCATGACATCGATGAAGCGTCGTTACGACAACAAGCACCAGCCTGATTTTCACTGTGCTTCACGGAGGTGGGTTCAAGTCATATAGCTCGGTTACTGTTCCACAAAATGTCGGATATGAAAATACTAATACAGACTTAGATAAGGTCGTATGTAGTTAAGAGATTTGCATGTAGAATGTTAAACAAATTATTAGTGTTTATTTAGATAGAATAAAAACTTAATATTCCATTTCATGAAAATATGTTGATTTTTACTTATTCATTATAAGTAAATTAACATGAATACTTATATCGGATTACAAGTATGAGTTTCACATAAGTCATATCAATAACATTTTTGGGTAAATACTTGCACAAACTTTTCTTTGCAAACATTCTATGTTTTATAAAGTTTACTTTTTATAGAACTCACTATAGCTCAGGTATAACTCCAAATAGCCTAGAATTCACTTTACCAATACAAATACAAGTTAGAATAGAACTTTATGTAGTATAAGGATTTACTCTTAGATCAGGATTAAGTGTAGGGTTTTATTTATATAAAGTAAACACTTAAGAGTATACAACACGAAATCATGTTGACTTTAACTTATATTTCATAAGTGAATAAACATCCATAATTGTATGGGATTACAAGTACATTTACATTTAGGTCAGGATGACACTTATCATTGTTAATTTACCACTCTGAATTGTAAAATTAACATTTTCATATAATTTGATAATTGTTCACTATTATATAAAATCCTCTTTTAAAAAGGAAAACAGAGTCGAAACCGATAGAAATCACCAACAATTACTGTTGATGTATTTTCAAAGCCGTGTATTCTCAGAAAACTAGAAACTGGATTTCAAGCCTCGTGAGTTATGGAATAACCTATCTTTCATTGTATTTTTTTAGTTGGCCAACCTATTTAGGTCTTTTGTTTTTGTTAAATTATGCTTAGCTGAACTTGTTTTGTAAACTTGCATTCTCAAAGTTTAAATTAATATAATCCTTGAATTCAAATCTATGAAGATGTGTAATGATATTCATGTTTTGTATTGTTCAATGTATGTTTGTTAACTATAATCCAATTTTCAACGTCACAACCTCGGTGCTTCTGCCGCCGGCAGGGTGTGACATAGGCAAAGTATATCAGTCTTCACACTTTCTCAGACTATTTTGGCCTAGAGAAACATATGAAATATCAACTTACTTTCAATTATTTGGTATATTGCTATTATAGGTAGATAAGAATGTATGTTGTTACTATCGGTTAAGGAATATAAGAATGGTACTATGAATGACACATAAAATACATTGCCTATGTTAATAGTGCAAGTAACGTAGGTTGTTATTCTCTGTAATTTTCTTGATTATATACTACTTGACCTCGTTCCTGACCTCAACTACATCCATCCTCCCCAGCAGGACGTCATATTGATGTCACATTTAAATGAACAAGAGATGTATACTTCAAATATTTAATAAGTTTTAACGATAAAAAAACACAAAATTTTTAAAAATATCAAATCCAATAATATGATACTTAAAAAGGTGAGAGATCTCATTTAACAAACTGACCAATTTTTCACCATTTAAGAAAATGGTCATCTCACGACTAAATAAATACCCTTTAATGTCACGCATTGTGTGTCATAAAATGCACAGATGACACACAAATGCGTGTCAAGGAAGGTCCTATCATAAAGAAAGATGAAAAGCTTTTGTGCGTCATAAATTTACGACGCACATTTATGACGCACGTTTACGACACTCAATGTGTGTCAAGAAAGGTCCTATCATACAAAAAGACGGCACACATTTGCATGTTATAAACTTACGACGCGTATTTACGACTCGCATTGCGTATCATTAGAATCCCTATCATAAATGAAGATGACACGCATTTGTGTGTCATAAACTTCAACAACCATTTACAATACACATTTACGAATAATAAGAAAACAATTCATTTCATACGATATATGCATTAACATTTAAAGAGAATCACATTCAATAATCTCATTATACAAAAATATAATGTATACAAATAATCTCTCTAAATTTGACCTGAAAAGTATAATTAATAACTAATGGAACATTAAAAGGGATTAAGATACATGAATCAACTTTCACCAAATCAAGAAACACCATCACATCATCCTCAAATATGATCTGTGTGAACATATGACCAGAATTGTCAACCATCATAAAAAAAACCACAAATTATGAGAAAGATGACAAAAATAACTCATATTTACCAAGTGTTGTCTTGTGTATTGGTGTTAAACCGCTTAATCATACCAAGTGATCTAAAAAACACATAAATCTTTAAAAACCACATTTTACAAACAAAGAGGGTACACCTGTCTTTAGCTCAATTGATTGGATTTATATATCACTTGGCCCACTGAAAAGGAAAATCATATAATTGAATGCTCTATTCCATTCCTTTATGGCAAACAAAAAGGATTTTTTTTTCAGTCCACCATAATACTACATACCACTACCTCTTCGTTTACTTGGTTTGTTAATGTAACGACCCGTCTCCGGTATGATGATTCCATGGTTTTTATTTTGAAGTTTGCAAGAGGGACTCGGCGAGTTCATAGCCTGACTCGCCGAGTAGGGACGGGATTTCGAGCACGTGTTAGTCGGCGACTCGGCGAGTCCATATTCGGGACTCGGCGAGTCTGTCTGTCTGCAAAAAAACCCTAAATCCTCGGGTTGCCCACTATTTAAGCCACCTTATAGCCCCAATCTCGCCTCCTTCACCCTCAGAGAGCTGTGAGAAAAACCCTAATCCGTTCTTGAGTGATTTAAGTGTTCTTGTGTGAATTTGTGAAGGCTTGAAGAAGGAGAAGAAGAAAGGAGCAAGGAAAAGAGGTGTAGAGCAAAGATTCAAGGGCAAATCAGAGTTCCTTGAGGTATTCTTCGGATTTCCTTCCCTTTTATGCTTTAAAACCCCATTAGAACTCTTCTAGATCTAGTTTGATGCTTTTCTCAAGCCTTATGATGATATGGATGCCCTATTAGGTCGAGATATCCTTAGATCTGTTCATTTAGGAGTTGTAGAGCCCGGATCTATTGTCTTTTGTTGATACCTTGCATGAAAAACCTAGATCTAGCCTTCTCTTTATGATTTTGAGCTATTTTATCTTCATGGATGCATATGGGCACGTAAAGATAGAATCTTTACGTGCTAATCGAGTTAAAGGAGTCCAGGTCTATAAGTTTTATGCACTGGATTCAAGCAGAATCGAGTTTTGAGTTGTTGCATGCAAGCGACTCGGCGAGTCTAAAGAACGACTCAGCGAGTCGAGTCGAGAGTCCCCGATTTTCCCTTTTCGAGTGATGTCGAGTAGGACCAGTGAGTGGTAGAGTGGACTCAGCGAGTTTGAGGTTAGACTCAGTAATGGAGGGACTCGACGAGTTGTTCATACAACTCGGCGAGTCCAAGGCAATCTTCTTAGCTCGAAGAACAACTCGTCGAGTTGTTCATATGACTCGGCGAGTCGGATGCAGATTGCCTAAGTTTTGATTCAAAAGGGAACTCGTCGAGTTGATGCCATACTCGACGAGTAGTAGCGAGTAGGGTCGAGAAGTGAGAATAAGGACTCGGCGAGTTGGCGGCCCAACTCGGCGAGTCAGGTCAACTGTGGGTTGACTTTGACTAGGAGAGTTGACTTTGGCCAAGGGAAAAAGAGTCATTTTACCCCAGTGCAGTGTTTAGCATTGATTGAGTGTGTTTATGGACTTGTAGCCGGGGAGATACCGGAGCAGCAGCAGATAGCTTCCAAAGCCATACACACAGCAGCCAGTTCACGAGGTGAGTTTCCTTCAAGTAGGATCAGGGTCTAAGGCCACAATGCCGGCCCATTTAGTTAGTAGCAGTTCCGGACTTCAGTCCGAAGCAGTAGTTCAGTATGCTTGATGCCTCCGTGATTCAAGCACGTTGTGTGTTATGTTAGTTGACATGTGTTATGCCATGCTATGATGAGTAGTTCCGGACTTCGGTCCGATGCAGTCAGTTCCGGACTTCGGCCCGATGCAGTTAGTTCCGGACTTCGGTCCGATGCAGTCAGTTCCGGACTTCGGTCCGATGCAGTCAGTTCCGGACGTTGGTCCGATGCAGCTAGTTCCGGACTTCGGTCCGATGCAGTGGGCAAGGCCCAGTATGTGTTTTTATATGTATTGTATGGTATGTGGTAGTTTGGGGGAGCTCACTAGACTTCATGCTTACAGTTTCAGTTTTGGTTTCAGGTACTTCCGCAAGCAAAGGGAAGAGCTCGGGATGATGGCATCGCACACACCACAGCTTCATTTTTCATCCTGGGAGTTGATTCAGTTCTTGATTTTGATATGATATAGATATGATACAGTTTTCCTCACAGTGTTTTTACTATGTTTGAGATACATCATGTATGGTTTTATGATATGATACTCAGATTATGGTTTTTGGTTATATTGAAAAATGAAATTTTTTTGGGTCGTATTTTTGGGTTGTTTCAGTTAAATAAATTGATTCCATCACTAAGCAACCATAATGTTTTATTTGTTTAATATCTTGAGAAACATTTTCTTATTGATAAAATTTGATTTACTCTAGAGACAAAGGTATAGCAGTCATTTTACTTTCACTAAGAACCTATATAACACCGAATTCATACCATCTGTAAACAAATAAAAAAAACTATGTACATACTTTATAAGGGCAAACTGACTTTCATGCATTCCCCTCCCCACATAGATTCCTGGCTGCAGATAATTAGACAAAAGAGTGATGAAATATATGAAGTTGTGGGTAAAAGGGTAAAAATGGAACTTTAATAATAAAGATTATATAATATACATGCGACTACCATAGGAGAAATCTTACAATAAGCCAATTAGAGTTCCCAATTCATTGCTGCTTGTAAATTTGGCAACAACTATAAAGCCACTGCCATAATGTTTGTATGGAATTACAAATTTACACACAACAATTAAAATAGATGGTTATTTATGAAATGTACTGCAGTCATTTGTGCATGTTTACTCTCCAATGTATTGCCATTTGAATTGACAATATGTTTTAAAAGATGAATTTTGCCAACTTTGTAGTCAATTTTCCAAACTCAATTTAGGAAATTTTCTTAAGTATTATTATTCACATAAAGAATAGAAAGGAAATAAATTTACCTGAAAGAAACGTGTCCACCAAATTTTCCAGACCCTAGTAGAACCTTTGAATACAAATCCATTTAACCCGAAGAGCATAAATGCTATTAAATCATAACAAACAATAAACAAAAAATGATTCGAGTAACATAAATGCTAGAGTTTTAACAAAGTTGTTCAAACATTTCACCTTATAAGTTTTAGTATTATCAATTGGTTAGATAATTATACATGAGGATCACTGGAAAGCACAAACCCACGAATTATAACCTTATCAATTATGATGCTTGAAATTGTTGCCCCCTATACCAAAAAAAAATATTAGAAGCTAAAAATTATCAACATATAATGTAATTTTCTTACAAAAAGGTATCAAATCCAAGAATAATACCCTTATCAACTGATATAAAGGATCCAGCAGCTATAAGTACAAGAAAGGAATTAGAGATTCCAGATAAGAGCATTTTGTAGTTGTTTTCATATGCAAGTCACTCAGATTCCAACCCTCATTCACATTTTGTTTTTTAGTTGATTTATCCACTTTACAAACAAATCCAATTTGGAGTAACTTCAAAGAGTCCACCAGGAAGTAGAAGGAATAGAAAAAGCCCAAAAAAAAAGCTTCAGAATAGTTTAAATTGACTAAAATAAAAAATCAGAAGAAGATTCTTGTAACAACCCAATTTTCACGTCCAAAAATTTCATTTTTTATAAATTACTTTAATTAAAACATTTGTAGGAAAAACATTGACATATTATAACATCTCATAAAACCATGTATAATGCCTGAAAATCCAAATCATAAAATGGTGACAATGTCAGAGTACAATCCCAAGGAAACTTATAGTGCCGAAACTAGGGTGTGTGTATGATGTGCAGCTACCGCGCCGACTCCTTCCCCTTCGCTAAAGAGGTACCTGAAACAAAACTGAAAACTGTAAGCACAAAGCTTAGTGAGTTCCCTCATCGCACCACATGCCATAAAATCACATAACATGCATATACTGTCAGGCATATCTGGATGCCCGACCTACCCCTTCGGTCCTATCGACCGGATAATGCCTAGCATATCTGGGTGTTGGCCTCCCCTTCGGTCATGTCGACCGGATACTGCTTAGCATATTTGGGTGTTGGCCTCCCCTTCGCTCTTGTCGACTGGTAACCGGGGACTATTTCACCCCCTACTACTACCACATAATATCATATCACATATATCATAATCTGGCTAGCATGGCTGGGTACTAAACTACCCCTGCGGTCCTATCGACCGATAGTCGGGGACATGCTAGCACATAAGACATAACAGGTAGCAGTAAGTCTAGATGAATATCACAAAGACAAACATCTCATATACAACTCCTATTGGTGGGTCGGCATAGTGGCCGTAGACCCACCGCTACTGGAAGTAACTCAGCTCGAAAGGCTGACTGCTGAAAACCTGCTTAGCAACTGACTGACTGCTTCTCCGGTAACCCTCCGGCTATAATCTCACAACACTTAGTTAGAATCTTATATCTACTCTTAGGTTAAAATGACTATTTTACCCCTAACCAAATCCAACTCATAGTCAACTTCAAGTTGACCCGACTCGTCGAGTTGGGCCGCCAACTCGTCGAGTCCTTAACTCTTTACCCGACCTTATCCATGACTCTACTCGTCGAGTTCAACAATGACTCAACGAGTTCCCCCTCCTTTATGAACATCGAATGAATCTTCATCCGAATCGCCAAGTCGGATGAACAACTAGTCGAGTTCACCTTCATCTAATAAACAAGTCATGTCCTTGACTCGCCAAGTTGTATGAACAACTCGTCGAGTTCATCTTCAACTGCAAGGAGATTGCTTTGGACTCGCCAAGTCCGTTCATTCACTCGTCGTGTCCAATGAACTCCAGATCTAAGGCTAAGTCCAAAATGTTGGGTCACTCCCTTGGACCCTCTAAAAACCCTACTCGCGCTCAACTGGATTCCTTCAAACCTTAACAGAAAAGGGGAGTTTCGCCTCGGACTCACCGAGTCCTAAGAAGACTCATCGAGTTGGGCACGTCCAAGTCTTATTTCTCGATTTCCAGCGTACAAATCTTGACCAAAAGGTAGATCTAAGCTCCTTCAATCGTTCTAGCACATAAAGTTACAAACTTTACGTACATGCATGGGACTCTAAGCTCAAAAGGACATAAAATAAGCTCTTAAGATGCATGGGACCTTAGATGGGTGCAAAAGCAACCCCTAACTGCCTTGTGACTCCCTTAATGACTTGATTCTGAAGCCACAACCCCCAACCATGCTTGCATTCATGGTTGGTCACCAAAAATGGCTTATAAAAGCCCTAAATCTACCCAAAAAGGGATCTATCAAATGAAAGAGCAAGGTTACAACTTTATACCTCCAATAAACTATGGTAGATGCACAAACTCGAGTTCCCTTGGTCTTCACTTGTTTCCTCAAGGCTTTCCCTCCCTCCTTATAGTCACAACTAGCAAGATCCACCAAAAATGCCTTAGATCTTCTTAAAAACGGCTAAGGTTTGCTATGGGGAGTTCTGGAAGCATTTGGGTACGAAAGGGAGGCTGAATAAGTGGTTTAAATAGGGTGCAAACCCTCATCTAGGGTTTTGTCCGGACAACGCCTACTCGCCGAGTCCGGACGTGGACTCGTCGAGTAGGTCATTAAACTTCTGCGTCCAATACCCTCCAACTCGACGAGTTGGACCTCAACTCGCCGAGTACAATGCCAAAATGCAAGATACTAGAATAAAATACATACCAGGAACCTGGTGCTACAAATCTCCCCCACTTATTTTAGACTTCGTCCTCGAATTATGTGGTTCAATCCTGGAAGAGTTCTGGATAATGCTCCACCATCTCGTCTACTGGCTCCCACGTCCATTCTGAACCCTTCCGATGCTGCCATTGCACCTTCACCAACTCGACCTTCTTGTTCCTCAGATCCTTCGAATTCTAGTCGAGGATCGCCACAGGCCGCTCAATGTAGTTCAGGCTTTCATCAACCTAAATATCCTCTAGGGGCACCACTACCGAGTCGTCCACCAGACATTTTCGTAGTTGGGAGACATGGAAGGTGCTATGAATCTGACTAAGTTTGGCTGGCAGGTCCAGCCGATACGCCGCCTTGCCCACCCGGGCTATGACCTTGAAAGGTCCAATATAGGTGGGGCCCAACTTGCCCTGCTTCCTGAATCAGATGACGCCTTTCCAAGGCGACACCTTGAGGAGAACCATATTCCCGACCTGGAACTCCAGTTCTGAACGACGCTTATCAGCATAGCTTTTCTGTGGACTCTGTGCGGTCTGAAGTCTGCTCCTGACCTGCTGAATCCTTTCTGTCGTCTTGAGCACTACTTCGGTGCTCCCCATGACCCTCTGGCCAACCTCGCCCCAGCATATTAGGGTTTTGCACTTCCTCCCGTATAACATCTCAAAGGGAGGATGATCGATACTCACATGGTAGCTGTTGTTGTAGGAGAGCTCAGCCAACGGAAGGTAAGTATCCCAACTACCCCCAAAATCTAACACACACGCCCGCAACATATCTTCCAGAGTATGGATGGTCCGCTCACTCTGGCCATCCGTCTGCGAGTGAAAAGCGGTGCTGAAATGCAGACGAGTACCTAACTCGTCGTGGAATTTCTTCCAAAACCTGGAAGTGAACCGAACATCCCTGTCAGAAATCACAGAGGCCGGCACCCCGTGTGTAACGCCCGTAGATTAGGGCTAGTCAATTTAGAGATGATAAGCATCAAAAATGGCTTTTTTATGGAAGATTATTTATAAGGATTAATCTTAACCAAGTTGTAGTATATGTCACAAGGTTTCCGTGCATATAAAGAACGCCGAAATCCGAGTTATAACGAAGAAGTTATGACCTGTCGAAGTTTCGCGACAGAACCGGCACGACCTAGCGCAACCCAACGCGATGTAAATAGTGAATTTAAGGTAGATAGATATCTATCCTTAGTGATCTAAATGAGAATTGAAGATCTCATCGATAGTAGTGCAACGACGGAAAGACGGACGGAATCGGAGTTCAGATGAAGGAGTTATGAATTTCGAACGGAGTTTTCCTGTCCCGGCCTACTAAAAATACTATATAAGTAATATACTTATAATATATTAAAAATCAATTCAAAATTAGCCAATGGAGTCTAAACGATAGTTGTAGAGCATAATCTCACCTTCGCGGCGATATAAAGAACGTCGAAAACGGAGTTCGTATGCGAAAGTTATGAATTTCGGAAGTTCGGGGCGCGAAACCCCAAAACTGTCAGAGCCCACGACGTGGAACAAGGTTGCTACGACGTGGCAAGTGTCCTGACACCTCCGGGAGGCCCCCAGATGCAACTTAGGATGACGCATGCAGAGACGACCAAGCCCACGACGTGGAACAAGGTTGCCACGACGTGGCAAGGGCCAAATTTGCCCTATAAATAGATTTGAAGGGCCAGCCGTTTAGGGTTGCTATTTTCTCTCTTCTCTCTCCCGTTTTGCATCGATTTGCGTGCCAGAAATACCCCGAAGCCCCGGTATTATTCTATAGCCCCGAGGCAAGTCCCGAGATCCCGAAGATCCCGAGAAGTCCGGTTCCCGAGCCGAAGCTCTGCCCTCGAGAAGTTCGATTTTTGAAGAGATCTTCCAGATCTGCTGAGGATTACTACTTCTGCAAGTCGTAGTGCTGTCCGATCATTTTCTGATCAAGTGAGTGTATACTACCTTTCATAAACACGATAATAATACAAGTATGGTTTGAGTGTATTAAGTATATTGTGATTTATATGTGTGAGTGTGTGGTTACTTTCTTCTAACACATAAGTATGAAGTATTTGCTACGAAATACATGCTATGTGTTTATATATTGTTGTTTAATTGAGGTATTAGTGGAATGGATGAACTATATAGATTTTTAACGAGTTAAACTATATATGTATTTTATATCTACAAATATGTTGGGTAGGACGTGGGTAGATGAGATCCGTGAGTAGGGATCAGATCAAGAGGTTAGTTTAGATCCGTGAGTAAGGATCAGATCAAGAGGTTAGTTTAGATTCGTGAGTAGGGATCAGATCGAGAGGTCAGTTTAGATCCGTGAGTAGGGATCAGATTAAGAGGTTAGTTTAGATCCGTGAGTATGGATCAGGTAAAGAGATAAACTTGCTATTAGTCCGGGAGTATGGATTAAGACTAAGTTAATTGTCCCTAGTCTGGGAGTATGGATTGGGCACAGTTATAGATCCGGGAGTATGGATCAGATCAAGATTAAGGTATAGTTAATTGTCCCCAGTCCGGGAGTATGGATTGGGCACAGTTTTAGGTCCGGGAGTATGGATCAGACCAATAGGTAAACTTGTTATTAATCCGGGAGTATGGATTAAGACATAGTTAATTGTCCCTAGTCCGGGAGTATGGATTGGGCACAGTTTTAGATCCGGGAGTATGGATCAGACCAATAGGTAAATTTGTTATTAATCCGGGAGTATGGATTAAGACATAGTTAATTGTCCCTAGTCCGGGAGTATGGATTGGGCACAGTTTTAGATCCAGGAGTATGGATCAGACCAATAGGTAAACTTGTTATTAATCCGGGAGTATGGATTAAGACATAGTTAATTCTCCCTAGTCCGGGAGTATGGATTGGGCACAGTTTTAGATCCGGGAGTATGGATCCGACCAAGAGATTAGTTTAGATCCAGGAGTATGGATTAGACCAAGAGGTTAGTTTTAGGTCCGAGAGTATGGATCAGGTGGAGAGATTAGTTTAGATCCGTGAGTACGGATCAGATAAAGAGGAAAAGTTTAGATACGAGAGTTTAGATCGTGTCGTTGTGAGGATCGATGGGGTGGGATAAGAGTTGCTTTTATATGGTGAAATTATATAATTTTGGATGTTCTATATATATATATATATATATATATATATATATATATATATATATATATATATATTTATATGATATAATATAGTGGGATGAAAACCCTATATGCTCACCAGGCTCCCAAGCCTGACCCACTCAGTTTTCTTTGTATCACAGGTATTAAATACAAAGACATATTTCACAGAGAGATTTAAAGGAGATATAAATCAATTGTGTAATTAAATGTAAGTTCTGCTTATGCTTATATGTCTGTATCGGAATATGACACCCCGAGGTTTTATTATTGAATGAAAATACATTCTTTTTGAGAAATGATTTGATAAGTTATTATCATATCTTGTTTTGGAAACAAATTCCGCAACCGTATCTTTAAAAGATTACTCTGATTTTATAAAACAAAGCATAAGTAAAATCGGTCTTTTCTGGCCGTGAAAATGGGGATGTCACAGTTGGTATCAGAGCATTAGTTTAAGAGAACTAGGAATTTGTAGGAAATTTCTAGACTTAAACTTAGAATGCTAAGTAATGATTGTGAGGAGTGTGTCTAAAATATGTTAGGTAGTACACCTAAATTGACACAAGCACTAGTTTATTTTAGGAGTGATGCCTAAAATGCTTTTATGTGCTAATTGTTTTGTGTGATAGCTAAATTGATGCTATTATTTGTTCGGATCTATGGTCTGTTGCCGACCGGATCTGGAAACCTTATGTGTTTAGGATTCTAAGCGTACGACTATGAAATTAGAACTAGCATGTAAACGTTTCGGGGTGATAAGGTGATTTATACGTTTATCGTAATTAAAAACTTTCTTATCTTAAAAAAAAATTCTCGCTTGGTACACCGAATGTCTGCTTGGATGTACAAGAGGTCATGGTGAAGACTCGTAGAGAAATTGAGTATATGGATGAATTGAAGAAGGCTTATGATAGTGGATGACACCTATAAGAAGATATCGTAAGAGTGGTATCTTGCCTTTAGAGTATGTCTTATGAAATAACAATACGTTTAGAGGAGTATGGTACGTTTGAAGTACACCTTCGATTGGCAGGATGATGGAACGATTGATGAAATTCTTGAAGTTGTATCATTGTCTGGTATTTCCATCACCAATAGAGTTGAATTAGAGTTGATGATTGAAGATTGAGCAATAAAGAAGTCCTAGTAGAGTCTAGGGAAATTATTTATGATTACTTGGACACATTCATATGTGTTAAATTGTTTTGTGATTTTCTTGTATGGTTACTTGGTCGACTGCGGGACAATACTTGGGACGAGTATGAGTAGGTGTGAAAGGTAGTAGATGCATATACCACCGGAAGCACAGGACTCGCACTTGGATCAAGGAAAGTCACAAGGTTACCAAGAAGCTAGTGATTGATTCCATTTTATTCAAGTGTGTCATTACCCTTGTTTCGGTAGTGACTAGTAAGATAGTTGTTATTCCGACCCTAGTGGTCATATCCAAATTGAGTCCGACTACGAGGAGTTTGTTACGTGGTCTAGAGGACCGAGTTAGATGTAACATCTGACTTAAGTCAGAAGGTTGAGGTTAATGCGATTGATAGTGTCGCGCTCGTTGTTAAAAGAAGTTTGTAGGTAGAAATGCTACATGCTGAAATGTGATTATATCACATTAGAATATGAAGGAAGGTATATTCCATTTTGGAATTTAACTCTAAGAGACCTGAGTCTAAGCATTGCATCATTCGATGAGAGGTCAGTAGAGCACGACCCATCGGTTTGTTACAATAGATAAAGGAAAGTATTTATCCTGAGAAGAAGAAGGAGTCCATAATAACGACTTATTTGGTAACTCGAGGGTTACGATTGAAAGTACAACATAGTACGATAAGCAGATGCAAGATTGGGCATCGTCTTCGGTCAAGAAAGCCATAGAGTTAAATACTCTTTCGAGGAAAACATAGAAGTTACGGTTATTACTTAGGATGGAGAGATAGCTTATGGAGTCAGTATACGAATCTTGTTTCGTTGATGATTCCGGGACGTAATCATCCTAAGGGGGAGATAATTGTAACGCCCGTAGATTAGGGCTAGTCAATTTAGAGATGATAAGCATCAAAAATGGCTTTTTGATGGAAGATTATTTATAAGGATTAATCTTAACCAAGTTGTATTATATGTCACAAGGTTTCCGTGCATATAAAGAACGCCGAAATCCGAGTTATAACGAAGAAGTTATGACCTGTCGAAGTTTCGCGACAGAACCGGCACGACCTAGCGCAACCCAACGCAATGTAAATAGTGAATTTAAGGTAGATAGACATCTATCCTTAGTGATCTAAATGAGAATTGAAGATCTCATCGATAGTAGTGCAACGACGGAAAGACGGACGGAATCGGAGTTCAGATGAAGGAGTTATGAATTTCGAACGGAGTTTTCCTGTCCCGGCCTACTAAAAATACTATATAAGTAATATACTTATAATATATTAAAAATCAATTCAAAATTAGCCAATGGAGTCTAAACGATAGTTTTAGAGCATAATCTCACCTTCGCGGCGATATAAAGAACGTCGAAAACGGAGTTCGTATGCGAAAGTTATGAATTTCGGAAGTTCGGGGCACGAAACCCCAAAACTGTCAGAGCCCACGACGTGGAACAAGGTTGCCACGACGTGGCAAGTGTCCTGACACCTCCGGGAGGCCCCCAGATGCAACTTGGGATGACGCATGCAGTGACGACCAAGCCCACGACGTGGAACAAGGTTGCCACGACGTGGCAAGGGCCAAATTTGCCCTATAAATAGATTTGAAGGGCCAGCCGTTTAGGGTTGCTATTTTCTCTCTTCTCTCTCCCGTTTTGCATCGATTTGCGTGCCAGAAATACCCCGAAGCCCCGATATTATTCTATAGCCCCGAGGCAAGTCCCGAGATCCAGAAGATCCCGAGAAGTACGGTTCCTGAGCCGAAGCTCTGCCCGCAAGAAGTTCGATTTTTGAAGAGATATTCCAGATCTGCTGAGGATTACTACTTCTGCAAGTCGTAGTGCCGTCCGATCATCTTCTGATCAAGTGAGTGTATACTACCTTTCATAAACACGATAATAATACAAGTATGGTTTGAGTGTATTAAGTATATTGTGATTTATATGTGTGAGTGTGTGGTTACTTTCTTATAACACATAAGTATGAAGTATTTGCTACGAAATACGTGCTATGTGTTTATATATTGTTGTTTAATTGAGGTATTAGTGGAATGGATGAACTATATAGATTTTTAACGAGTTAAACTATATATGTATTTTATATCTACAAATATGTTGGGTAGGACGTGGGTAGATGAGATCCGTGAGTAAGGATCAGATCAAGAGGTTAGTTTAGATCCGTGAGTATGGATCAGATCAAGAGGTTAGTTTAGATTCGTGAGTAGGGATCAGATCGAGAGGTCAGTTTAGATCCGTGAGTAGGGATCAGATTAAGAGGTTAGTTTAGATCCGTGAGTATGGATCAGGTAAAGACATAAACTTGCTATTAGTCCGGGAGTATGGATTAAGACTAAGTTAATTGTCCCTAGTCTGGGAGTATGGATTGGGCACAGTTATAGATCCGGGAGTATGGATCAGATCAAGATTTAGGTATAGTTAATTGTCCCCAGTCCGGGAGTATGGATTGGGCACAATTTTAGGTCCGGGAGTATGGATCAGGCCAATAGGTAAACTTGTTATTAATCCGGGAGTATGGATTAAGACATAGTTAATTGTCCCTAGTCCGGGAGTATGGATTGGGCACAGTTTTAGATCCGGGAGTATGGATCAGACCAATAGGTAAACTTGTTATTAATCCGGGAGTATGGATTAAGACATAGTTAATTGTCCCTAGTCCGGGAGTATGGATTGGGCACAGTTTTAGATCCGGGAGTATGGATTAAGACATAGTTAATTGTCCCTAGCCCGGGAGTATGGATTGGGCACAGTTTTAGATCCGGGAGTATGGATCCGACCAAGAGATTAGTTTAGATCTGGGAGTATGGATTAGACCAAGAGGTTAGTTTTAGGTCCGAGAGTATGGATCAGGTGGAGAGATTAGTTTAGATCCGTGAGTAGGGATCAGATAAAGAGGAAAAGTTTAGATACAAGAGTTTAGATCGTGTCGTTCTGAGGATCGATGGGGTGGGATAAGAGTTGCTTTTATATGGTGAAATTATATAATTTTGGATGTTCTATATATATATTTATATGATATAACATTGTGGGATGAAAACCCTATATGCTCACCAGGCTCCCAAGCCTGACCCACTCAGTTTTCTTTGTATCACAGGTATTAAATACAAAGACATATTTCACAGAGAGATTTAAAGGAGATATAAATCAATTGTGTAATTAAATGTAAGTTCTGCTTATGCTTATATGTCTGTATCGGAACATGACACCCCGAGGTTTTATTATTGAATGAAAATACATTCTTTGTGAGAAATGATTTGATAAGTTATTATCATATCTTGTTTTGGGAACAAATTCTGCAACCGTATGTTTAAAAGATTACTCTGATTTTATAAAACAAAGCATAAGTAAAATCGGTCTTTTCTGGCCGTGAAAATGGGGATGTCACACCGTGTCGATCCACCACCTATTGAATATAGATATCGACCAGCTTCTCGGCCGATATGCTATCCTGGATCGTTATAAAATGGGCACTCTTGGTCAACCTATCCACGATGACCCATATTGAATACACTCCTCGTGCGGTCCTGGAAATCTTGGTGATGAAATCCATAGTAATATCTTCCCACTTCCACAGGGGAATATCCAATGACTGCATCTTGTCGTGTGGCCTCTGGTGCTCAGCCTTGACCTTCCTGCATGTCAAGCACCGCTCCACATACCATGCTAAATCACGCTTCATGCAGGGCCACCAATAATCGAGACGAAGATCCCTATACATCTTCGTCGCCCCGGGATGAATGGAGAATCGGGATTTGTGCGCCTCCATCATAACCTGGCGCACGCCTCCGTGGTATGGAACCCACACCCTGTGGTATAGTGTTAATAATCCCCTGCTATCATAGTCGAAGGAGCAAACCTGACCCACTATACGCTCACTCTTCTGATGTTCCTCCTTAATAGCCTCCTGTTGGGCCTCTCGTATATGCTCCAATAATGGGGTCACTACTGTCACCCGCATATAGATATCTCTGATCGGCGCTGCCTTGCGTCTAAGCGCATCGGCCACCATATTGGCCTTCCCCGGGTGGTAAAGGATCTCACAATCATAATCCTTCACCATGTCCAACCACCAACGCTGCCTCATGTTCAGATTCGGCTGATCCATGAGTATCTCAGGCTCTTGTGATCCGTGTAAATGGTACAACGAACCCCATAGAGGTAATGACGCCAAATCTTGAGGGCAAAAACAACCGCTCCCAGCTCCAAATCATGCATCGGATAATTCACCTCATGAGACTTCAACTACCTCGAAGTGTATGCAATAACGTGCCCTTTCTGCATCAAAACCGCGCCCAGACCCGCAATAGACGCGTCACAGTATACCACAAAATCCTCTACACCCTCAGGCAGGGCTAGGATCGGCACCCCAAACAATCTCTATCTCAAAGTCCCGAATGCGGCTTGCTGCTCGAGTCCCTAACAGAAAACTACGGCCTTCTTCGTAAGCCAAGTCAAAGGTACGACTATCTTGGAGAAATCTCCGATAGTAGTCGGCTAATCCCAGGAAACTCCGAATCTCAGATGGATACTTCGGAACCTCCCATCTCATCACGGCCTCCACCATGGCCGGGTCGATCAGAATCCCGTTCTGATTGACAAGGTGCCCAAGAAACTACACCTCGCCCAACCAGAACTCGCACTTGGAGAACTTGGCGTACAAGCTCTCCCTCTTCAGGGTATCCAAAACCTCTCGCAGGTGCTCCGCATGTTGGTCCTACGACTTGGAGTAAACCAATATATCATCAATAAATACTATCACGGACCGATCCAGCATCGGTCTACATACACGGTTCATGAGATACATGAACGTGGCAGGAGCATTGGTGAGCCCGAAGGGCATCACCACGAACTCATAATGGCCATAGTGAGTCCGAAACGCAGTCTTCTGTACATCCTCCTCTCTGACCCTCATCTGATGGTAACCCGAGCGCAGATCAATCTTGGAAAACCAAGATGATCCCTGAAGCTGGCCAAAGAGTTTGTCAATCCTTGGGAGTGGGTAACGGTTCTTCACTATTACCTTATTCAACTCCCGGTGGTCTATGCACATGCGATGTGACCCGCCCTTCTTCTTGACAAACAGAATCGGGGGTCCCCAAGGCGAACTACTCGGCCTGATAAATCCTTTTTCTAGCAGCTCCTGCAGTTGCGTAGACAACTTCTACATCTCGGGTGGGGCAACCAATATGGTTCCTTGGCTATCGGAGCCACACCAGGGACTATGTCGATCCTGGACTCCACCTATCGCTCCGGAGGTATCCCAGGAAGCTCCTCTGGGAACACATCTGCATAGTCTCGCACCACCGGAACATCACTCACCGTCGCCTTACCCACCTCCTGGGTATCCATGACATAGGAGACATATCCTGTGCAACCCTACTAAGGGTAATGCCTGGCCCTCGCTGCCGAGCATAAAGCTGGTCCTCGATGTGGCCTCTCGCCCTGAATCACCATCTATCCCCCACTTACGGTCCTGATCCGCACCAACTGTTGTGGGCAGTCGATCACCGCCCCATTGGGGCTTAGCAAATCCATGTCGATAATAACCTTGTTCCCCCGCAAAGGTATGGGGGCCAAGTCTACTAGGTAGCGCTCCTCGAATAAGCGCAGCACACAATCTCGGAATACTGTTGATGCTTGCACCGATCGATCATCGGCAATCTCTACCTCTAAAGGGCAATCCAACACGCCCGAAGACTCAGAAAACCTCTTGCTAAGCGCAAGAGAAACAAAAGATCGAGTCGCACCTGAATCAAATAACACATGTACATGTATACCGTTCACATGGAACGACCTTAAACATGCATACACAGAGCATATATTAATATCATGAACATCATATAAATAGGTCAGAGGGAAAGAATCATACCTGTCACCACATCAGTTGCGGCGCGTGCCTCCTCGGTAGTCAACTGGAAAGCCCGACTCCTCATCATTGGGCCCTCCTCCTTGCCCTGTCGGCTATCAATAATCCGCAGGGTCACTGGAGCTGGCGCCTTCACTGGTGTTGCTGCTGCTGCTGTCAACTGGGGACAATTGGCCTTCTTGTGGCCCCTCTGGTTGCAGTAGAAATACAGCAACTCTGATGTCTGAAAAGTGGGTGCAGGGGCGGTACAATCCCTGCCGTAGTGTCCCGTCTTGCCGCACTTGTAGCAGCCAGACGCTCCCAACCTATAAACTCCCTCATGCGACTTGCCGCATCTCCTGCAACGGCTACGGCTCTGTTGGCCTTTCGGCCCAACATCTGATCCCTTGGGCCTCTTCCCCGAAGCCCCAGTCACCTGCCCCTCCTCTGCCTTCCTCTTTCGGATGTGCTCCTCCAGATCAATCTCCCTCTCCCTTGCCCTGGCAATCATAGAATCCAAGGTGGGACAAGCTGACAAGCTGACATGCTCCCGAATGTCGGCCCGCAGCATGTCGTGGTAGCGGGTCCTCCTCATATCCTCGTCTCCCTCATACTGGGGCACCAATAGAGCTCTCTCTCTTGAAACTTGGCGGTGATCTCCGCCACTGACTCAGTCGTCTGTCTCATATCCAGGAACTCCCAGGCCAACTGCTGGAGTTCCACCGCAGGTGCGAACTCAGCTCTCAACCGAGTCACAAAATCTGACCATGACATAGCCTCAACAGCCGAGGCTCCCAGAGGGTCACCAACTAGTCTTTCCCTCCCTCTTTATGGTCACAACTAGCAAGATCCACCAAAAATTCCTTAGATCTTCTTAAAAACGGCTAGGTTTTGCTATGGGGAGTTCTGGAAGCATTTGGGGACGAAAGGGAGGCTGAATAAGTGGTTTAAATAAGGTGCAAACCCTCATCTAGGGTTTTGTCCGGACAACGCCTACTCGCCGAGTCCGGACGTGGACTCGTCGAGTAGGTCATTAAACTTCTGCGTCTAATACGCTCCAACTCGACGAGTTGGACCTCAACTCACCGAGTACAATGCCAAAATGCAAGATACTATAATAAAATACATACCAGGAACCTGATGCTACAAATCTCCCCCACTTATTTTAGACTTCGTCCTCGAAGCCTGTTGTTCGATCCTGGAAGAGTTCTGGATAATGCTTCACCATCTCGTCTACCCGCTCCCATGTCCATTCTGAACCCTTCCGATGCTGCCATTGCACCTTCACCAGCTCGACCTTCTTGTTCACCTTAACTCCGGTTATAACAAAAATATTTTCTCAAAACCCTAGAAAGATTAAGATTTAAGAGGGATTGAGAGTGAGAGTTGAATCTATGAGGGTTGGAAGCGGTGAAAGTGGATAAAGGATGGAGACGAAGGAGTGTTAGGAAGTGGAGATATGGGATAACAGAATATAGAGACAGGAAAGGAGAGCATAGAGTCGATTGTATAAATCTCCCGCCCATGCTCTTGTTTGGTTTGCTTTTGTAACACCCATAAAAATTCAAGCCAATTTAAAAAAAATCAAACAATCCAAAAACATTAGTTATTACGAAACTTGTTTTCAAAATGTATAATATCAGAGTATCCCAGAAACATAAACATAAATATGAGGAGCTGTACGATCACGCCTTCGCCTTGCCGCGATCCCCTGATGTACCTGAAACAATAAATTGAAACTGTAAGCCCGAGGCTTAGTGAGTTCCCCCAAAATACCGATACACTGCACATAATACATAACCAAATAACAGCATGTACTGGGTCCACCACTTTACAGACTGGATTACCCCTAGGCCCACAGTGTGAGTCTGGAATGCCTATCGGGCCCTCAACTCATATTTGGATTGCCATTGAGCCCTCAGTACGAGTCTGGAATGCCTACCGGGCCCCTCAGCTTGTATCTGGAATGCTCTCGAGTCCTCAGTATGAGTCTGGAATGCCTATCAGGCCCTCAACTCATATCTGGAATACTCTAGGGTTTGTTGGCTACCCCACGGAGCAATATCACCTCAACCCATCCCATATAACATATCAACATTGTACATATCTACTGAACATGCAGATAATCATATAACAACACAGGTAGTCCTATAGACCTACCTAACTGGCATAACCGCTAGCATGCAACACTAACTCATACTCAACATCTAACACTACTAGGATCAAATATCCAATTGGCCGGCCTTGGTGCCTTAGACCCCTTAGTATAGTGAGGATAACTCACCTCGCAAGTAGTGCCGAGATACTGCAAATCTCTAACTGTTGTCTCACCAAGAATCCCGAACAGTCACCTAATAATAATAATTACTAAGTTAATACCCAAGATTACTCCCTTGACTATGTGTCCTCATAACCCATTAAGTTCATTCCCTTTTTGTTGGGCCAAGGTCCCACACCAAGTCCTTAACTTGAAAGTCCATACATAAGTCCACTATTGGCCCAATTTACTAAATTGGGCCCAACCTCCTTATTGGGCCTAACCCCATGATCCCTTGCCACCAACTGGCCCAAAGCATCTTATTTACTAAGTCCAGCAAAGGCCCAAACCTTACTAGCCCAAAAAGTAGCCCAACCACAAAGCCTAAATTACCAAAAGTCCACAGAAGGTGTATGCTAGGCGTACCCCAAGGTTACGCGGGGCGTACACGAGCCTCGCGTTGACTGGAAAACGGGGTCATTAACTCAGTACGTTGGGCGTACAGAACCTTACACTGGTTGTACGCGGGGTTTCACCAAAACCCTAATAAGTGCTTAATGGCTTAAGCACTTAAGCCCAAACTCTAGATCGAACGACCAAATGTGCCTAGGACTCATAATGTCTCGAACTTTATTACTTTGGACGTCCATAAAGTTCTAAATGCTTGGTCTTAATCCATTAAGACCTTATTTCTCTTTGCATGGGACACCTATAGCTAATGGGACCTTGTTTTTATCACTCAAGCTCCCTTCAAGTGTCTGGAAGGACAACTCTTTTCGTCCACAATACTACATGCACCAATTTATGGATTTTGGGACAAGAATGCTTCTAATAAAGTAAAATGATGAGATCTAAGCATATATGCATAAAGTTTGGAACTTTATACCTTCTGGAGCTTCTTGAGCACAAACTAACTTCAGATCCACAAGCTTGATCCTCTTCTCCAACACTTGGATGCAATGTCTTTCTCTTGAAGCACTCAAAAACACACCAAATAAGCTTAAACACACAAAGGAAGAACTAGGGTTTGGGAAGAACGAATGTAGGCAGTGGAGGCTAAGGATAATCTGAGGAAATGATCTATAAGGGTGTTTATATAGTCCCCATACCCGAAATATTAGGGTTTTCCCCTGACATGAGTACGCCCTATGTACATGAGTGTACGCCCAGCGTACTAGGGCGCGCCTAGTACACTCTGCGTACCCTTGTGTACGCTCAGTATACTCCTTCTTGAATTAAAGTTACAACTTTAGTACTTATACTTCTCATGGCCTAACTCAACCAACTCCAGGGACTACAAATGGTAGCTAATATAAGAGGAGGGATTCGGAATGTACCTGCGAAATTTCGGGATGTTACAGCTTTTGTAAGGTCTTGAACAAAAATCCCTAGAATTTGGGAGGATTCATTTGAAGCGGGAGATTTTGTGAAGTCCTGAGGTCACCTTTGTCCCAAACATTTTATGTGGAGCTCGTGTGGAATGATTTTTGAAACATCTGATGAAGTTTTTCTTTGGTTTGTGAGGGTTAGATGTGGGGGAAGACTAAAAGCCTTGTTGATTTTGTGAAGAAGGTGGAGGGTAGAGGGGTTGTTTCAATTGGTAGAGGGTACAGAGGTTACTTCCAAGGGGAAAAAGGGAGATAGAACAAGGTGGGGTTTTTAATTTTTTGGGATTTCATTTCCCCCCTTAGCTATTAAAAAACATAACGCGCATTCATGAAAAAATTATAAAACGACACCTTTACATGACACACATTTAATTATGTTCCCCCCGTGTTTGTAATTTTTTTTGGACACTAATTTTAGGTCACGTGCAAATGTGTGTCCTCTATCCTTCAAATTTTGGAAAGTTGGCATCATTTTTAAAACACACAAAAATTTTGTATCGTAAATCAGTGTGTGTCATTGTTTGTGTGTCATTACAAGGTTGTTTTCCATACATAAAGGTCCAACCACTCATTTAACCCATTAAGAGGTAACCCATTGTGACACCTACAAATTCGGTCTAGTAAATTAAGATTTATTAAGCATTAAAATGAATTTTTATAGGAAGTTATTTAGGATAAATAATATTAAAAAAGTTATAGTATATGTGACAAGGATTTCGTATAAATAAAGAATGTTGAATCCGACTTATATATGAAGAAGTTATACTTTTCCATAGTTTCGCGATTAAACCGGCACGACCCTGTATCGTAAAAAGTGAACTTTTGATGAATTACTTTTTAGCCTAAGAGTTCTAAACAAAAGTCGTAGTAGTCGTTAAACCGACAACGTACAAATAAATAACGTCCAAATCTAAATTCGTGAGAGGAAGTTATGAATTTTTTGAAGTTCAACGTAGTAGTATACGACTCAAAAACTTAAATTAAGATCGGTTAATTATTAGGAGAGACAATCTAAACAAGAGTCGAAGATCTCATTAATAGGAGTCCATTGATATAAAGATAGTCGAGAACAGACATTGGACGAGAGAGTTTTGAATTTTTAACGGACTTTCTCAGTCTAAGCCTATTAAAAATATAACTTTTAAAATAAAGTCAAAATTAGCCGACGGAGTCTAAATCAAATGTTGTAGATCTTGTAGATAGCTACATGTGGATATAAAACCCATCGAAAATGGAGCTAATATGGAGAAGTTATGAGTTTTCTAAGATTTTATAAAATTCTATGCAGCTGCAGGCACATACAAGATGTGCGGCACGCATCAACAACCCATGAGGTTGCAAAACATGTCACCATTAGATAAATGCCATCTCACCACTCCCGGTCCTTTGTGTGGCACGCTTAGACAATATGTGTGGCACACGATGTCTTTTCTAAGTATAAATAGCTTTCAAATTCAGCTCATTTCTGACACATTCTCCATCTCTCTCTCTCTCTCTCTCTCTCTCTCTCTCGTTTTTAGCAAAAACAACCCATTTTATTTAGTTCATAGCCTTTGGTGAAGCCGTGCGACCCCTAGGAGCCCGACAGTTAGAAGAACAAGATCCTGCCAATTCTGTAAGTTAAATTACACACTATTTCTACTTACTGGGATGATGTCTAGGCTTGATTTAGTGAGGTGTTCAAATTAGGATTTCCAAACAGTATACTCTATATACCAAATAGACGCGAGCTCCGATATGATCCTACCTGGTTGTCTCTTATTAGCTATAGATCAGTAGACATTGGGATTATTTAGGAATCTCGGCTATTAATTAGTCATCAGAAATAATAAACTAAGACTTAGTAATAATTGAACATAGGTCACATCAAGAGAAATGTGAAGTGCTAAAGGCAAGCGTTGCCCAACTTTCCAATCATCCACTTTAACAGGTGAGTCCGTAGTCCCTTTCATGAACATGATTTTAATACAAGTATTAAATATAGATTAAAGAGTTTATATGTGAAATATATGCTTATTGCCTAGAATATGTGTTAAGAACATATTTGTTAATATATGATATGTGAACCGAGTATGGTTCTATATGTGATAAGATATACATATTTATTATTACATGATAATAATAATAAAAGTTTTAAGAGTTGAGCGTTGAGCATTGTAGTCTTGCCAAGAGATAATATAAGACTTGTAAAAGAAGCTTAAGTTTAAATGGGACAATGGGTAGCATATCCTTAAGAGTGCATGCGAGACCTGAACAGAGAGTAGAATTCTGATATTCCTAGTCTGAGAATAAGGATTAGGTATATTTTTATGCCACTGAACCGGGAGTATGGATTAGGCATAATCATTCATCCTTGGTCTGATAGTATGGATTAGGCATGGTTATCTGTCACTGACCCGAGAGCATGGATTAGCTATAGTTATTTATTCATGGTCCGAGAGTATAGATTAGGTAAAGCCATTTATTTTTTAATATGAGAGTATGGATTAGGTAATGTCATTCATTTCCAAATCTAAGAGTATGGATTATATCTTTGTATAGGATTGAAATGCAAGGATCGACGGGATGGGTTATATAGCTTATATGCGGTATATTTGCATTAATGATCTTTCAGGCTTTAATATATATATATATATATATATATATATATATATATATATATATATATATATATTATAACATTGTAGAATTGAAATCCCTATGTACTTACCAGTTTTCCCAACCTGACCTACTCAGTCACTTTGTATCATAGGTATCGATGCGAAGATACATTACATTGAGAGATCAAAGGAGTTGTAGATCATTAGTGTAAACTAATGTAAGGTCTGTTTAAGCTTGTGTTTTGTATCATTTATGACATCCCAAGTTTGGGAAGAATGTCAATATCGAATGTTTCTTCGAAAATGTTTAATGATAATATTATCTCACATTGAAATAATATTTTTGGGACCAATACCGCAACAAAAGAAATACTTTGTTTTCAGATAAGCATAAATAAAATTTTTAAAATGACCTTAAATTTGGGGATGTCATAGTTGGTATCAAAGCATTAGTTTAAGTGAACTAGGAATTTTAAGGAATTTCTAGACTTAAACTTAGAATGTTAAGAAATGATTGTGAGGTGAGTATCTACTTTATTTTAGGTAGTATACCTAAATTTACACAAGAACTAGAATAATTTAGGATAAGATGCCTAATTTGCTTTTATGTGCTAAATAATCTATAGAATAACATGCCATAGGTTGTCTATCTAGATTACTTTAAGGTCTATTGCCGACATAGAATTAGGAAATTTTATGTGTTCAGGTTTCTTAACGTTTAATTACAGTATTAGAACTAGCATATAATTTTTCGGAGTGATAAGGAGAACTATTCATCTAAAACCTTCTATATCCTAAATTTCTCGTCTCGAACAACTACTTTGGTGTACATAACGTCATGGTGAGGAAACGTAGTGAATTAAGAAACAGTAATGGAAATGAACATCCTGAGCGATTGATGAGTCATGCACAATTCATCGCACCTGCACCCAAACCAGCCACAATAGCAATGATACATGCAGTGTTATTTCTCCAAATGGAAGAATCAAGATGTTTACTTCAGGGTAATAGAGATGAACCTACTACACCCATCATGCAACGTGAGCTGGAAGAAGAACGATCTGAGGAAGGAAATTACAGTCAAACTGTTAGTCAAGTTGAACCTTGAAGGGTTAGAAGGAATAAACATGATGAGGAAATTAAAAGGAATAGGTATAACTACAAAGACTTCATGAGTGTCAAGCCACCAAGTCTTTATGGGATCCCAATACCAATAGAAGTTCTGGACTAGATCTCTGAGATGGAAATGGTGTTTAAGTTTTGTGACTGTAGCGACCGACAAAAGATCATCTTAGCGGTCTGACAGCTGAAGACCAAAGTATTAAGCTGGTGGAAGTTATTAGTTGAATCATGGCCGAAGGGAGAAGTAGAGGAGATGTCATCGGAGAACTTTATGGAGGAGCTAATGGAGAAATATTGATGTAAACAAGATCTTCTGGAGATCAACAATGAATTCCATAATCAGAAGAAGGGTAAGATGAATGTCAACGAGTATGTTGCAACTTTTACAGAGAAGATGAAGCTAGTTCCTTACCAAGTTCCTACTGAACTTTCCATGGTCAATAAGTTTTCTAGTGGACTACCAGTGAACTTTGGTCCAAAGGTGAAGCTAGAAACTACTTTAAAAAGAGCCATCTGGGCGGCTAGGAATGTAGAGACCCAGATCAAGGAAAAGGATCTAGAAAAAGTTGAGGCGGGAGAGAAGAGGAAGCTTAAGGGATCTTCAAGGTCCGAAAAGAAAAGAAAATTTTCAAAGTATGACCCCAACGAAAAGAGATCCGGAGGTGTCAACGACGCAGAATGGTACAATAAATGCAAAAAGAAGCATGTTGGGCAATACAAAAAGAGAAATGACTTGCTCCAGGAGCAGAAGACCTGGTCATTATTCTGATGAGTATCGGTATGAAGGATGGGTGTGCTTTGAATGTCAGGAGGAAGGGCATGTCATGAAGAACTACCCAAAGAAGAAAGAAGCTACAAATCTAAATATTCTGCCAAAGGTGAGGGCATATTTTATGGGACTTGATGAGGAAACAAGAGAGAGATAATTTGGAGCTGCTTGTCTGGAGTGCTTGAGAGAATGAGACAAATGATTAGTAGTAGGTTATGTGGCATGATGTGATACGCATATAGAACAAATAAATCTTGTAACCGTTTTTGGATATAATGCAATTTCCTAAATTATGTTATGTGCTTCCTATGTGATTTCCTTTTTATTATAACTTGGTGAATTGTAAGGAAATTCTTGGGATGAGTATGAGTAGGTGTGAAAGGTAGTCGAGGCTTATACTATCGGAAGCACATGACTCACACTTGGACCATGGAAAGTCACAGGTTTACTAAGTCCCTAAGTAGTTGAGTTATTTTGTTCATTTCCATCATTACCCTTATTTTGGTAATGACTACGAAAATAAATATTTAGACCTTAGTGGTCATGTCAAGTCCGACTAATCTACGAAGTAAGTTCAACGTAGCATTCGACTTTGGTTAAAAGATCAAAGGAAAGACAATCAAAGCGATCAATATAATTATCGTGATCGCCATTAAAATTAAGCAACATGTAGCTAGAAGTGTTACATGTTAGAATTTGATTATATCACATTAAAACATGAAGGAAGGTGTTTTTCATGCTAGAGTCTGACTCAAAGAGACCTGAGTCTAACCGTTGCATCATACGATGAGAGGTCGTTAGAACATGACCCATCGGTCTATTACGATAGTTGAAGTAAGGACCTTAATTTAGGTTAAGTGTATTCTAGAAGAGCAATAGTCTCCAATGGAGATCGAATTTAGAAGGAATAGAAAGCATAGAATTGAGCACCGTTAACGGTCAAGAAGAGTTAGAAAATGACACAAAAGTTACGATTATTACCTAGGATGAAAAGGAAACGTGCAGAGTCATTATACAAGCCTCATTCTGTTGATGATTCTGGGATGTAATCATCCTAAGGGGGAAGATAACTGTAACACCCTTAGATTCGGGGTAGTCAATTAAGATTTATTAAGTGTTAAAAATGACTTTTGATAGGAGGTTATTTAGGATAAATAATCTTAAACAAATTTATAGTATATGTGACTAGGATTTTGTACACATAAAGAATGTTGGAATCTAACTTCTTATGAAGAAGTTATGCTTCTTTGAAGTTTCATGATTAAACCGGCACGACTCTACATATCGTAAAAAGTGAATTTTTGATGAATATATTTTTAGCCAAAGAAATCTAAACAAAAGTCATAATGGTCGTTAAACCAAGAGCGTACATATAAAGAACGTCAAAATCTAAATTTTTGAAAGGAAGTTATGATTTTGCGAAGTTCAACGTAGCAGTATACGGGTCAGAAACTTAAATTAAGATCGGTCGATTATTAGGAGAAACAATCTAAATAAAAGTTGAAGATATTGTTAATAAGAGTCTGTTGATATAAAGAAAGTCAAGAACGGAGTCGGACGAGATAGTTATGAATTTTTAACGGACTTTAACAGTCTAAGCCTATTAAAAATATAATTTTAAAATAAATTCAAAATTAGCTGACTGGGTCTAAATGGAAGTTGTAGATCTCGTAGATAGCTATGTGTGGATATAAAACCGATAAAAATGGAGCTCGTATGAAGAAGTTATGGGTTTTCTTAAAAAATTTAAAAATTTGCACGCAGTCGCGCACACAGATAACTTGTGCGGCGCACATCAACAACCCATGAGATTGCAACATGTGTCACCACTAGATGAATGTCACGTCACCACTCCCGACCATTTGTGTGGCACGCTTAGACAATATGTGTAGTGTGCAATGCCTTTTTCTAGTATAAATAGCTTTCAAATTCAGTTAGTTTCTCACACATTCTCCACGTCTCTCTCTCTCTCTCTCTCTCTCTCTATCTCTATCTATCTATCTATCTATCTATCTCTCAAGTTTTTAGCGGAAATAGCCCATTTTCTTTAGTTGTTAAACTTCAATGATGCACTGCGACCCCTCAGAGCCCAACAGTTAGCAGACCAGGGTTCTGCCAATTCAGTTTTCAGACTTTTGTGTAGGGAATCTTTGTAAGTTAAATTACACTCTATTTTATTTAGTTTAATTTACATTTAAATTCATAGTCGGTGTTATGAATTTATAAATAAGATTTGTCAGTGATTCCAACGTCGTATTACTAATTGATTTACTTACGGGGATAATGTCTAGGCTTGATTTAGTGAGGTGTTCAAAGTGAGATTACCAAACACTATATTTTGTATACCAAACGGACCCTACCTCCACTTTGATCATACCTGGTTTTCTCTTCTCAGCTATAGATGAGTAGACATTAGGATTATTGAGGAATCTCAACTATTAACTAGTCACAAGAAATAATAAACTAAGACTTAGTGATAATTAAACCTAGGTAATATCAAAGGAAAAGCCAAGTGCTAAAGCGAAGTGTTGCCCAACTTTCTGATCATCCACTTTATCAGGTGAGTGCATAGTCCCTTTCATGAACATGATTTTAATACAATAATTAATTAAAGTATTAAATATATGTTAAAGAGTTTATATGTGAAATATATGCTTATTTCCTGGTATAGGTGTTAAGAACATATTTTTTAATATATGATATGCGAACCGAGTATGGTTCTGTATGTTCTAAGATATACATATTTATTATTTCATGATGATAATAATAAAAGTTTTAGGAGGTGAGTATTGTAGTCTTACCAATAGATAATATAAGACTTGTGAAAGAGACTTAAGTTTAAATGGGACAATAGATAGCATATCCTTAAGAGCGCATGTGATACCTGAACGGAGAGTAGAATTCTGATACTCCTGGTCTGAGAATACGGATTAGGTATAGTCTTTTGCCACTGATTTGAGAGTATGGATTAGGCATAATCATTCATCCCTGATCCTAGAGTACGAATTAGGCATGGTTATTTGTCACTAACCCGAGAGCGTAGATTACATATAGTTATTTATTACTAGCCCGAGAGTATGGATTATGTAAAACCATTCATTTTTAAATATGCGATTATGGATTAGGTAAATATATTCATTTCCAAATCCAAGAGTATGGAAGAGTATTGAAATGAGAGGATCGATGGGATGGGTAGATTGTTTATATGCGGTATATTTGCATTAATGATCTTGTAGGTTTTAAGATATACATATTATAACGTTGTGGGATTGAAATTCTTTTGTACTCACCATGTTTCTCAACTTGACTCACTCAGTTAATTTGTATAACACGATGCGAAGATACTTTACATTGAGAGATTAAAGAAGATGTAGATCTTTAGTGTAAATTAATGTAAGTTCATTTATGCTTATGTTTTATATTAGTCATGACATCCCAAGTTTTGAGAGAATATCAATATCGAACGTTTTTTCATAAATGTTTAATGTTAATTAATATTATCTCACACTGAAATATATTTTTGGGACCAGTTCTGCAACAAAAGAATACTCTATTTTAAAATAAGTAAATAAAAATTTTAAAATGACCGTAAATTTGGGGATGTCACACCCATCAAGTCATATGTTATTGTCAATAAATAAAAAATAGACACTTAGGCTGCGTTTGATAGTTACTAACTGAGAAAGTGCTGATTCAGAAATGTCTGTCCGAGTAAGAAATTCTAACCAAGTAAAAAATCATGTTGTTTGATTGTACATCTGACTAAACGTGCTGACTGATGCAAAATGACCATTTTACCCTGATATACTATTCATTTTTATGCAATAATAATAATAATAATAATAATAATAATAATAATAATAAATCCACACCAAATAATATAACCAAACATCACAAGTTTACATCTCATAAAGCAATACCGTCATCTTGAGTCTATAAAACATACTAGAAATACCAATAAATTCTGCCAAATTGATTTCTTGATTAAATATTGTGTCACTCATCTCAAAATCAAATCTCATATCTGTTTATAAGTTAAAACCACCATACATGGCCTAAAATGAGGTTATTATATCATTGAACCTGAGGTGGAGATACATTATCTTACTATATCATTGCAAATCCTATCTACAGTTCTACACCACAATGGATATAGTAAGAATAACCCATCTACATATATCATACTTCAAATCAATGCTCTTTTGTGATTTCAAACCCTGCAATCAATAAAATGCAATATGTTCATTAGTAAGTAGAATGACATTTTTACCCTCAAATTATTGATTTGCAGACAATAGATGATACCCTGGTATTGGCATCAACAAAGGCATCTATGTTAATCACTTGAACATATATATGTATATGTTCAGGTATGAATAAAATCGGGCAAAGGCAGATTCAACATCATACCGTGAAGTAAACAACAAATCACTTGGAACAAATCATTTGAAAATTCAAAACTTTTATCCATTCTCAACAGCAAAAGAACTTTGAACAGTAAAATAGATGCAGAATTTGAAACAACAACAATCGAAATAGCAAAAATCGAGAAGTAAAAATCAAAACTTATAGAGAAATAATGGCGGAAATCGGAACTATTGATGCAGAAATCGATGCTTGCTAGTCGATGATGGAAGAAATCGGAAGTATTTATGAGTCGAGGAAAGAAAAATCGATGCTTACCTGATCAGAATCGGAACTATTGATGCAGAAATCGATGTTTGCTCGCCGGGGCTCGAACGGAGGAATAGTCTTTCTGGCCGGTAGTCGGACTGAGGAAGGGACGACGGCGATGGAGATGCGATGGAGAACTGTCGATGTTAGCAGCCAATTTTCCTTGCTAGTATCTCTTTTAGGTCATGATGAGAAGAAAGCAAAGAGAGGGCATGTGTGTAATTTTTCCAGTTAGTTATATTACAAAGTCTGACCGAGAAAGTGATATGGGCCAGACGTTCTGATTGAGAAAACTTCTATCAAACACATATTGTCTGACCGAGTCAGCCCTAATCGCTGACTCAGTCCGAGTCAGACGATAACAAACAGGGCCTTAATCAACCTTAGAAAGTTGGTAGGACATATTAGTTATTTTCCCTTTTCCAAAACTTAATTGGGCTATTGCAATTCAAAAAGCCCAGCAGACAAGGTTCCATTCTTCGATAGCCGCCACTTTATCTGTTCGGTGTAGCAGTTGGGTAAAAACCAAAAAGTCAAACACGAAATTTAATTTTCTTACATCTTCCACGTGAAATCAATGTTCCACGGATTACCTTTACCAAATTCAAAAAGGCATCACCTTTTTCCATCTTTTACTTTTGTTACAACTTACACACTGATTCATCACTCCCAAAACATAATCTTTATCATGTCTGTGTAATTCACTAATTTGTCGTGATATTTCTTAAACTGATTGCAAATCTAGTTGTAATCAGGGTTTTTTCGTGGATACTGTTGAATGACGAGTGCTTCCAAGCTATTTCACAACAGAAGGATTCGGTTTGGTGTTCACAACAACGCCGTCGACGACAAAGACTCAGATTCCTCACCAGCTAAAGGAAATTCCTCCCGCCACATCACAAATCGCCGGCATCACAATCGCCGGAATCTCGAAGGCTCTGACACTCCCTCTCGGCGTATCCACCGTCATCGCCACTCGGTACAACCAAAATTCTCTTTGATATGTGATTTGAACGAACCCTGACTGTAAATTATGTCCAAAACAACAGCAATTTTAGGTATACGTTAAATTTGAAATTTGATAGGTAGACACGAGGTTTTGTTGATCTGATCTCTTTTCTTGCTTCTAGGGTTTAGGATTTGTTTATTTTTCATTGAAATTCCTCAAATTAGTCATAATTCCATGCTTTATGATCATCCCCATGAATAGGAGCTAGTTCAGCTGGAAGCAGGTGGTAGTCATGATCACTCACCCTCTGGAAGCATCATCAATTCAGAAGATTTCAGAAGCATACGCAGATGGGGCACCACTGAAAACGATAGGCTTCCAGGAGTTGTGTTACTTGCAAGGGAAAGACTCCTCGAAAGATTGAGAGGTGTCCATGTTTCAGAAAACAGGTAATCTTTCTTAATTGGGTGGATTCAATTCCTGATCATGAATCAAATTCAGACTTAATTTTTTATCTTGGGATACAATAGGTCTTCATCCAGCCTTCATGAAGATGATGATTTATTGTACAATGTCTACAATAGCTTCATTGATGAACCAGTTTCGGGAGTAATAGCAATGCCATCATCAACAAGAATACTTACCCCTGGACTTTCTCAAGATGCCTTAAACTGCTTGTTGATAAAGGTTTACAAATACGATGAAAAAAGTAATGAAATCCCAAGTGCATCAAGGGAGTGTAGTATTTGTCTTGAAGGTTTTGAGGAAGGTGATGAACTGATAAACCTCCCTTGCATGCACAGATTCCACTCCTGCTGTTTGTTTCCTTGGGTTGAGGTTTGTGGGGCCTGCCCAAACTGTAGAAAAGTTGTGGTTATAAGTAGCAACTAACTTGTTTCTTGATTATATTTGTTGTGTATTATTATCCTTGTCTTTACCTTCTAATTCATGATTTTAAATATAGAAGATTACAATCCTAACAAATAAGAGGATATCTTGTTTCCTAGCTTACAAAATCTCTTATCTATACAATATTGTATCATAATTTATTCCAACTATGTGGCGAATCTTGAGTAAATTCTCCATCACACATCGTAGATCTGAAGCTTAGATTGGATATGATCATATGAAGTCGAGGAATAGATGTCTTGGTAGCGCATTTGTGATGAAATCCTTGTTGGAGTTTTGGTTAATTTTAGTAGGTGTGAAGGTTGTCCTACGTAGGTGGGAATATGAATGTTTTATAGCCTTATAAGGCTTTATCTCACCCATTTAACATGGGCTAAGAAACTAAGATGAGCTCGACATTGGATTAATGGCTTTGGGTTTCTAGTTTTCTACTGGCAATAATATATTAAGGTAATTCGGATAAGGTTGGTTTTTTGAACGTATGACTGTTTGAAAGTTGAAAAACAATTAAGAACACTTGCACCATCCATAGCATTTCAAATCCTATTGTTTTTTCCTATGAAAGCATTCACTAGATTTGTAGAAACGAAGTTCTAGTGCATGTTAATTATTGATAGTTGTATCCTAAATTTAGACGATCATTGGATTAATAGCTTTGGTTTACTAGTTGGCTATTAGCAACAATATACTAAGGTAATTCAAATAAGGTTGGGATTTTGAACATATGAGTGTATTGAAACTAACAGTTGCTATTTTGAGGATCTATAAGAACACTTGCACCATTAACACCACTTCAAATCACCTTGCTTTTCCTATGAAAATATTCACTAGATTCGTTGAAATTAAGTTCCTGAACTTAATTATAGACAATATCATCTTAAATTCAAACGTTAATGAACTATTGCATGAGTAGGGAAGGATTTGTCTTAGGACATTAATGCAAACATTTGAATGTTTTTTTTTTCTACAATTCTACATCATATTGCAAGTATTTATTTTATGTTTTATGTTTAAGCTAATATACTATCAAGACTTCATTTATTTTCGTTTACTTTAAAAGAAAAAGAAAAATATCGGTTCACCTCACTTGCTCCGAGTAGTATTACTACTTAGAATTGATAGGTGCATCTTATTTACTTTTTTTTTCATAGTTTATTTTAACATATGTATTAAAAAGAGATTATAGTGATCGAAAGACTTAATTTCATTCCATAGTTTACATGCCATATATAGGCAGATTACAAGTTGTTAATGAACGAATCTACGGGAGTACATATAGGAGATATTATAGGATCTCTTTGACTATACAATCAAATATACATATGGAATAACAATGAATTATAAACGTGATGTAAAGCTGTGGGCTGTTGTGATTCATGTGGGCTGCTGTGATTCGGTATTGGGCTCCATATCCTTAATACGCCCCTGCAAGATGGAGGCTCCATCGGAGACTCCAATCTTGGATCTGTTTTTCAGAAATGGTGCTCGTGTAAGTGGTTTGGTCAGCATATCTGCAAGCTGGTCTTGTGAATGAACGTGAAGTACTTTGAGAAGACCCGAGGCAATTTGTTCCCGGACAAAGTGATAATCAAGAGCCACATGCTTCATTCGCGAGTGATAGATTGGATTTGCACAAAGATACGTAGCACCTGTATTGTCACAAAAAAGTGTTGGAGTTGTAGTTGTAGGTACGCCAAGCTCATGAAGTAAAATTTTAAGCCAATTTAGCTCAGCTGAAGCATTTGCCAAAGCTTTGTATTCTGCTTCGGTAGAAGAGCGAGATACTGTCTTTTGTCGTGTGGATCGCCATGACACAGTGTTGGTACCCAAATACAGCAGATAGGCTGTTGTAGAACGACCTGCACTATGAAATCCACCCCACTCAGAGTCGGAGAAAGCCGAGAGCATGAGTGAGGAATTACGGTTAAGGACTAGATCATGATGAATTGTTCCTTTAAGGTAACGAAGGAGATGTTTGAGAGCTTGCCAATGAGTTTGACGAGGAGTATGCATGAATTGAGAAAGTTTGTTTATGGCAAAGGAAATATCGAGATGAGTGAAAGCTAAGTATTGGAGGGAACCGACTAGTTTGCGATAGGGGGTGGCATCAACGGTGGGTGACTGATCAAAAAGAGATAATGGTTCTGTGGCGCTTAAGGTAGTGATAACATCTTTGGCACCTTCCATATGGAATTGGTTTAGAATGTCTTGGATATGCCGATGTTGAGATAGCAAAAGACGGGTAGGAGTTGGAATGACTTCAACCCATAAGAAGTGATGAAACATACCAAGATCTTTGAGAGAGAACTTGGTGCTTAAAGTTGTGATAAAATGAGTGAGAAATTTGTTATCATTGCCCGTTAATACGATGTCATCTACATAAACCATGAAATAACACGTGATGTTTTGATAGTTGTAAATAAAAAGGGAGGCATCAGCTTAAGATTTTTGAAAACCAAACTTGAGGAGAAAGGCTGTGAGTTCAATGTACCAGACTCTTGGTGCTTGTTTGAGGCCATAAATGGATTTCTTTTGTCACAACTAGGAATTTGAAGCCTTGTAAACATTGAACAATGATAACAAATGTGAACCAACAAGGTGAAAGCATGTAAGGTGCTTATTCAATAACAACAAAATTTCAATCAAACACTTCATACATGCACTGCAAATAGCCAACAAACAATTGGAAACCCTAGAAATCCTTGTTTGAGTCCATTTTGGACTAGGATTTCCTTATTGGGCCCAATGGACCAATAAGCTTCCAATTGGACTATCTTGGGCTTAAAACTCTTGAGTGGGCTCTAATTTGGACCCACTTTCATTTATTTTAATATTTTGGGCCATATTGGGCCTAGAATGAAACAAAATGTTTAAATGGACCTTATTGGGCCATAACTAACCTAATTTAGCCCTAATAGGTCATAAAAATCATATTTATACTTATTTGGGCCAAAAATCACTCATCATAACCATAAAATTTGGGCTTAAGCATTTAAGGCCCAAATACTCTTTCTTCCCTCTCCATTCTCGGCCCAAGCCTAATCCATGAAGAAGAGTTGACTTATGCTTGCCACCTCATTTTTACATGGAGGTTATCCATGCAATTGACCCAAATCTCCATGCACCATCTCATCACACTCTCTCTTCTTCCTCTCTTTCTTTTCTTTGGCCGAGAGCAAGAGAAACACACACACTTCACAACTAAATTTCTCTCTAAACCACTCAAGAATCATCCACCCTCCTTCATCCAAAAATCTCGAAATTTCTTGTGTTTCAAGAGGCTTTCACCAAGTAATTCATCATCTAAGGTAAGTTGATGACAAATCTATGATCTAACTCACTTCTTTTCATCAAAAATCATCTCTTAATCCATTCAAACTCATGATCTTGCATCTTAGAGCACACTAAGATCGAGATCCATCCAAGGAACTTGCTAAGGCCGAAAATAGCACCAAACTTCTCCAAATCTTCTTCAAAAACCGAAACCACACTCAAGGTGAGCTTCATACCCCTTTCTTTTTGGTTTTTATGAGTTTTATGGGGGAGAATCCAAGAAAATGTGTAGATCTATGTGTATATATATGCTATGTGTGATTTGATGCATGTATGTGTGTGATTTCTTGTGTATTGTGATGTATATGTTACCAAAAAGGGTGTAAACCCGAGATCTAAGACATGAGAAAGGAAATAAACATAACTTAAGCTATTTTACACTAAACAAGTCAAGAAAAATATGTTGATAAGGTTGTGATGAACATACTATAACATAAAACCCATTTTTGGGCTTAAAATGTCAAAAATACAAACTTGGGGTAAAAATCAACAAGTCACGGTTTCTTGAAGGTTAAAAAGATTCAAAACCGTTTCTATAAGTATTTTTCTGAATATTAGAAATTTCTAGGGACTTAAAATGTAAATTTTTAACCTAATGGGCTAATTATGGGCTTCTCGGCCCAATAAGCCTCAAAATGCAAAATTTATAAGTTTGAGGGGCTGGAAATGCAATTTTCTGTAAAACAGGGGTAATTAGCGTAACAAAATGTTTATAAGGTTCAAAAATGCTTTTCATTATCAAAAAGGACTAAAAATGCAAACTTTTTAGATCTTGTGCCAAAACTGTAAAAGTTGTGAAAAATGGGTCCTTAACCGAGAATTACTATTCTAGAAGGGCTGAAGCTATCAACTAAATAAACTTTGGGTTAAAATCATGTTTTCATCAAATAAATTATACAAAAGTGTCAAGAAAAGTGTTTTAAGGACTAAAAATGAAATTCTTTTGTATAAAAGGACCAAAAGTGTTATTTTTATAAAAGGAAGGAAATGAAAAGGACCAAGCTCCATTTTCAAACAAATTAAGTCAATAATACAAAATACAAGATCCACGACTATCGACGAAACGGAAAACAATACACTTTCAACAACAAATATCGTTACAAAGCAAATTGATTCGGTCTCGAATCAATAACAAAACAAAATCGATAAACCCATGCATTTCAATGAACACGCGATAATTATGATGAACTAACTTACAAACTTTGGGCTTAGAAGTTTCAAATCATGCTTGTTGGGCCTTGCTAGCCCATCAACATGATCTTTGGGCCCAAAGGGAATATGCTTACGTGATATTGGGCCTTCTATGACCCAATTCCACGTAAAAGGACTTTCAATAGCTCTATTGTGTTATTGGGCCCTAATGGCCCATTAGTACTGCTAGCGAGGTCGAGAAGTCAAATGCAAGTGGGACCAAGTGTCTTCCGCAATCCCGGTAGCCTTGAATAACTCATGGAAATAAAGGGACTTCGTACTCTCCTATCTCCTCGGTTGTTGGGCTTATGAGAAATCAAAGTAAACAGATTCAGGACGATAAACAAGAGTAATCATGGTGGGTGGATTAAGTGAGTAGTAACGGCCGACGCCTTTAAGGATCGTTCGTAAACTGTAGTTATAAACTAGTTATTTTCTCTAATGCGTGATTATAACAACTCACAACCCTAATTAATCCAATGCCACCCGGGTAATCATAATAATTCGATGTATTGGTATAAAAATAGACAAGTCGCCGTATTTTATGTGTTGGGAAAACGTCGGGTTTTCCCGGGAAGTTCAACAATTTCACTTGCGTGATTTATACAAAAGTTCAACAATTATACATGTTTTAACAATCAACAAGCATATATTCACGGATCTTCACACTTTTTATAAACAATGATCTTTTCAGAAAATATCGGATTTTCTGGGTTTTACAAACTACACCAAATCATTTTACTACAACATTACTTATGAACTCACCAACATTTCATATGTTGACGTTTTTCAAAATAACTTGTATTCTCAGGTAACAGATAAGCCGAAGAATAAGTACCAAGTTATGTCATGGTGTTTTGCTTAGATTATCTATCGAACAGTTTATGTTATGAAATTGTAATGTCTAAAACAATGTACTGGATGTAAACAATATCAGTTGTATTATTTCAATGCATGGTGATGAATGATGTTATGATTCATGTATATTCATTGTGATGGTATTAAATTTAAGTCACAAGAGCCCTCGGACGTTTCCGCCGTCTGGTTCGGGGGTGTGACAGGTTGGTATCAGAGCTTTGTTTATAGTGAACTAGCATATCTAACCACCCATTGATATGCAACTATAAACCAAAAGAGGGCCTAACACAACTCTGAACAAAACAAGTAAAACATAACAATAAAAACATCCTTGCTTGTATTAGGAAAAAGAACATAATACCGAACCAAACAAGATAATGCTAGCATCTTGGTTAATCCATGACTGTTCTTAGTCGTATCAAGGAGTGGATGTAGCCTGATCAACTACGTTTCCTCCAAGGTGCAACTATCACATGTCCCGAGGAAATCGTGATGACTAGGGAACCTAAAAACATACCCCTTTATCACCAAGAAGAGAACATCCGTTCAATCTATACAATAACTGTAGAGTCATAGGAGTAATGATAGTTTATTCGAATACCTCCTCTCAGTCGCTATGGAAGGGGAGCAGCAGGGCCTCCAGTTTCATCAAGTCCTAGTAGCCCACGGGAGGGTCAAGGATGAGCCGGAGGTAGATCAAGGAAAGGCACACGACATTGGACCTGAAGAGGAACAGGACGAATACGTGATGGTTGATCTCGATTATGATGAGTTGGACTAGGAGCCAGATGAAGAAAAGGGCGTAGAGGAGGTGTGTAGTGAACCTCACCAGTTGGAAACCCCGTCAAATTTCCGCATGTTTCAAGGGGTGGATACAGACTACTTACGCGCTCTCGAGGAGGCCGTTATCAGCCTGAAGCTTCAACTCATCATGGCCAAGGCAAGGGCTACGCGATCCGAGTGAAAAGTAAAGGTAATCACCCAAGAGGCAGATGAACTGGCTGAACTTCTGGTGTGTCACCTTGACGATTAAGCATCGTCGTCATCCTTACTAATAGAACCTGCTCTACTACCTTCTATATGGAACCCACCGCGATTAGGGCTAGCCGTATCAGTCTTTAGTACTATGTTACTAGGATCTATGTTATGTATCATCGACTCTATGTTTAAGTGATAACACTACTCATAGAGTCGTTATGCTGTCGGACTTGTACCGCTTATGTATGCTCTTTCAGGCAAAATTTTCATGTATCAAAGTGCGGGTAATAGTGATGAAAGATTTACATGTTTTACTGTGACGTTATAATCTGCTATGTGTTACATATCTATGATTGTATGCTAAACTGTGGAATTACTTAAGTTTGTGCCACACACCTACTTTATAGGATCACAACCTCACAAAAACCACAAGACACTCAACATCTTTCCGTTCCATGACAGAAAGATGCCTCAACGACCCACCCGCAGAAACCCTGGGCCAAACCCACCCGAAGTCGACTCGGCTGCATTCCAAGCAGCTGTATCTGTTGCGGTCACCGCAGCAATGGCACAAATTCACCAAGGGAACAATGGAGGAGTCAACGGACAAGGGATTCATCCAACCCAGCTTCTCGCCATGGGGAGCTCTAGTCCTCTTTCTCAAGAAGAAAGACGAATCTTTTAGGATGTGCATTGATTACAGAGAGCTGAATAAGCTCACTGTCAAAAATCGCTATCCACTCCCACGAATCGACGATCTATTTGACCAACTCCAAGGAGCTAGTTACTTCTCTAAGATAGATCTACGATCCGGGTACCATCAACTCAAGGTCCGGGAAGAGGATATTCCCAAAACCGCTTTCCGAACTCATTACGGACATTATGAATTTGTCGTAATGCCCTTCGGTCTAACGAATGCCCCTACCGCATTCATGGACCTAATGAATCGAATCTGCCGACCATTCCTCGACAACTTTGTTATTGTATTCATTGACGACATTCTAGTTTATTCTCGAAGCGAAGAAGAGCATGGCCAACATCTCCGACAAATCCTGGAAACCCTGCGAACTGAAAAGCTATACACAAAACTCTCTAAGTGTGAGTTCTGGCTCCGTAGCGTGAACTTTTTGGGTCATGTTGTTAGTCAGGAAGGAATACATGTGGATCCTTCTAAGGTCAAAGCCATCGAAGGATGGACAGTCCCGACAACACCCACAGAGATTCGCCAATTCTTAGGGCTAGCAGGTTACTACAGGAGGTTCATTCAAAACTTCTCTAAGATCGCCAAGCCACTTCCCTCGCTTACAAAAAAGGGCGTACCATTCAAATGGACGGACAAACAAGAAGTTGCATTCCGAACTCTGAAGCAAGCACTCTGCAGTGCCCCAGTACTATCACTACCAGAAGGAACGGAAGATTTCGTAGTCTACTGTGACGCGTCAAATCAGGGTTTAGGTTGCGTTATCATGTAGAGTGGAAAAGTGATAGCTTACGTGTCCCGACAACTAAAGACACACGAAGTGAATTATATAACCCACGATTTGGAATTGGGAGCAGTGGTCTTCGCCCTGAAGATTTGGAGGCATTACCTTTATGGTACGAAGTGCACCATCTTCACGGACCACAAGAGTCTCCAGCACATCTTGAATCAAAAAGAGTTGAATATGAGGCAACGAATATGGGTTGAACTATTAAACGATTATGAGTGTGAAATCAAGTACCACCCAGGCAAGGCTAATGTGGTACCTGATGCCTTGAACCGGAAAGAGTACTCTAATCGTCTTGTGAAAACTCTCTCAATAACCATCCAATCTCACCTAACCACTTAGATCAGGGCAGCCCAGTCAGATGCCATGAAGGCGGAAAACAAAACAAGCGAAGCATTACGCGGAATGGAGAAGAATCTCGAGGTGAAAGAAGGCGGAGTATATTATTTCATGAACCGTATTTGGGTCCCTAAACTTGGAGGATTTACGGAAGTAGTCATGAATGAAGCTCACAAGACGTGATACTCCATCCATCCGGGTTCGGACAAAATGTACTTGGATATTAAACCACATTATTGGTGGCCTAACATGAAGGCAGAGATTGTCACCTATGTTAGCAAATGCATTACTTGCGCCAAAGTAAAGGTGCAATACCAGAAGCCCTCGGGGTTATTACAGCAAACAGTAATTCCCGAGTGGAAATGGGAAAGGATTACTATGGATTTTGTGACCAAACTACCCAAGACGTCAGATGGATTAGACACTATATGGGAAATAGTTGACAGACTAACGAAATCCGCTCATTTCCTGCCAATAAAAGAATCCTACAAGATGGAGAGATTGACAAGAATATACATTCGAGAAATCATGAGACTTCACGGAGTGCCGGTGTCTATCATCTCAGATAGAGATAGTAGATTCACCTCACGTTTTTAGCAATCCCTTCAGAAAGCACTGGGAACCCATCTGGACATGAGCACTGCTTATCACCCACAAACGGATGGTCAAAGCGAACGAACCATTCAGACGCTTGAAGACATGCTTCGCGCATGTGTGATAGACTTTGGGAAGTCCTGGGATACCCACTTACCCTTAGTTGAATTCTCATACAACTACAGTTACCACACAAGCATCAAAGTTGCTCCTTTCGAGGCACTATATGGACGTAAGTGTAGATCACCGTTGTGTTGGGCTGAGGTGGGCGGCACCCAGCTAGCGAGGGAACTAGCATCAGACAAGACGTTAACGGGACCGGAGATCATACGTGAAACCACGGAAAAGATAGTTCAAATCAGAGCTCGACTACAAGCATCACGCGACCGACAAAAGAGCTACGCTGATAAACGGCGAAAGCCGTTAGAGTTTCAGGTCGGGGATCGAGTGCTGTTAAAAGTTTCTCCCTGGAAAGGGGTCATTTGTTTTGGAAAATGGGGAAAATTGAATCCACGATACATTGGACCTTTCAAGATCCTTGCCCTAATTGGTCCAGTAGCGTATTGACTGCAGCTACCCGCTGAACTCAGCAGCGTACACCCCGTGTTCCATGTTTCCAACCTAAAGAAGTTTTTATCCGGCGAAACTCTCGTCATTCCCCTTGACGAAATTGAAATCAACGACAATCTCCTGTTCGTCGAAGAACCAGTCGAAATCATGGACAGGGAGGTGAAGCGTACCAAGCAAAGTCGCATCCCGATTGTGAAGGTACGGTGGAACGCAAAGCATGGAACAGAGTTCATGTGGTAATGCGAAGATCAAATGAAGCAAAAGTACCCTCATCTATTCTAACATTCTCAAATCGGGCTTTCAAAAGAATTTCGAGACGAAATTCCCTCTAACGGGGGGATGATGTCACAACTAGGAATTTGAAGCCTTGTAAACATTCAACAATGATAACAAATGTGAACCAACAAGGTGAAAGCATGTAAGGTGCTTATTCAATAACAACAAAATTCCAATCAAACACTTCATACATGCACTGCAAATAGCCAACAAACAATTGGAAACCCTAGAAATCCTTGTTTGAGACCATTTTGGACTAGGATTTCCTTATTGGTCCCAATGGACCAATAAGCTTCCAATTGGACTATCTTAGGCTTAGAACTCTTGAATGGGCTCTAATTTGGACCCACTTTCATTTATTTTAATATTTTGGGCCATATTAGGCCTAGAATGAAACAAAATATTTAAATGGACCTTATTGGGCCATAACTAACCTAATGTAGCCCTAATAGGTCATAAAAATCATATTTATATTTATTTGGGCCAAAAATCACTCATCATAACCATAAAATTTGGGCTTAAGAATTTAAGGCTCAAATACTCTTTCTTCCCTCTCCATTCTCGGCCCAAGCCCAATCCATGAAGAAGAGTTGACTTATGCTTGCCACCTCATTTTTACATGGAGGTTATCCATGCAATTGACCCAAATCTCCATGCACCATCTCATCACACTCTCTCTTCTTCCTCTCTCTTTCTCTCTTTTCTCCGGCCGAAAGCAAGAGAAACACACACACTTCACAACTAAATTTCTCTCTAAACCACTAAACAATCATCCACCCTCCTTCATCCAAAAATCTCGAAATTTCTTGTGTTTCAAGAGGCTTTCACCAAGTAATTCATCATCTAAGGTAAGTTGATGACAAATATATGATCTAAATCACTTCTTTTCATCAAAAATCATCTCTTAATCCATTCAAACTCATGATCTTGCATCTTAGAGCATACTAAGTTCGAGATCCATCCAAGGAACTTGCTAAGGCCGAAAATAGCACCAAACTTCTCCAAATCTTCTTCAAAAACCAAAACCACACTCATGGTGAGCTTCATACCCCTTTCTTTTCGGTTTTTATGAGTTTTATGGGGGAGAATACAAGAAAATGTGTAGATCTATGTGTATATGTATGCTATGTGTGATTTGATGCATGTATGTGTGTGATTTCTTGTGTATTGTGATGAATATGTTACCAAAAAGGGTGTAAACCCGAGATCTAAGACATGAGAAAGGAAATAAACATAACTTAATCTATTTTACACTAAACAAGTCAAGAAAAATAAGTTGATAAGGTTGTTATGAACATACTATAACATAAAACCCATTTTTGGGCTTAAAATGTCAAAAATACAAACTTGGGGTAAAAATGAACAAGTCACGGTTTCTTGAAGGTTAAAAAGATTCAAAACAGTTTCTATAAGTATTTTTCTGAATATTAGAAATTTCTAGGGACTTAAAATGTAAATTTTTAACCTAATGGGCTAATTATGGGCTTCTCGGCCCAATAAGCCTCAAAATGCAAAATTTATAAGTTTGAGGGGCTGGAAATGCAATTTTCTGTAAAATAGGGGTTAATTAGCATAACAAAATGTTTATAAGGTTCAAAAATGCTTTTCATTATCAAAAAGGACTAAAAATGCAAACTTTTTAGATCTTGTGCCAAAACTGTAAAAGTTATGAAAAATGGGTCCTTAACCGAGAATTACTATTCTAGAGGGGATGAAGCTGTCAACTAAATAAACTTTGGGTTAAAATCATGTTTTCATCAAATAAATTATACAAAAGTGTCAAGAAAAGTGTTTTAAGGACTAAAAATGAAATTCTTTTATATAAAAGGACCAAAAGTGTTATTTTTATAAAATGAAAGAAATAAAAAGGACCAAGCTCCAATTTCAAACAAATTAAGTCAATAATACAAAATACAAGATCCACGAGTATCAACGAAACGGAAAACAATACACTTTCAACAACAAATATCGTTACAAAGCAAATTGATTCGGTCTCGAATCAATAACAAAACAAAATCGATAAACCCATGCATTTCAATGAACACGCGATAATTATGATGAACTAACTTACAAACTTTAGGCTTAGAAGTTTCAAATCATGCTTGTTGGGCCTTGCTAGCCCATCAACATGATCTTTGGGCCCAAAGGGAATATGCTTACGTGATATTGGGCCTTCTATGATCCAATTCCACGTAAAAGGACTTTCAATAGCTCTAATGTGTTATTGGGCCCCAATGGCCCATTAGTACTGCTAGCGAGGTCGAGAAGTCAAATGCAAGTGGGACCAAGTGTCTTTCGCAATCCCGGTAGCCTTGAATAACTCATGGAAATAAAGGGACTTCGTACTCTCCTATCTCCTCGGTTGTTGGGCTTATGAGAAATCAAAGTAAACAGATTCAGGACGATAAACAAGAGTAATCATGGTGGGTGGATTAAGTGAGTAGTATCATAATTTATTCCAACTATGTGGCGAATCTTGAGTAAATTCTCCATCACACATCGTAGATCTGAAGCTTAGATTGGATATGATCATATGAAGTCGAGGAATAGATGTCTTGGTAGCGCATTTGTGATGAAATCCTTGTTGGAGTTTTGGTTAATTTTAGTAGGTGTGAAGGTTGTCCTACGTAGGTGGGAATATGAATGTTTTATAGCCTTATAAGGCTTTATCTCACCCATTTAACATGGGCTAAGAAACTAAGATGAGCTCGACATTGGATTAATGGCTTTGGGTTTCTAGTTTTCTACTGGCAATAATATATTAAGGTAATTCGGATAAGGTTGGTTTTTTGAACGTATGACTGTTTGAAAGTTGAAAAACAATTAAGAACACTTGCACCATCCATAGCATTTCAAATCCTATTGTTTTTTCCTATGAAAGCATTCACTAGATTTGTAGAAACGAAGTTCTAGTGCATGTTAATTATTGATAGTTGTATCCTAAATTTAGACGATCATTGGATTAATAGCTTTGGTTTACTAGTTGGCTATTAGCAACAATATACTAAGGTAATTCAAATAAGGTTGGGATTTTGAACATATGAGTGTATTGAAACTAACAGTTGCTATTTTGAGGATCTATAAGAACACTTGCACCATTAACACCACTTCAAATCACCTTGCTTTTCCTATGAAAATATTCACTAGATTCGTTGAAATTAAGTTCCTGAACTTAATTATAGACAATATCATCTTAAATTCAAACGTTAATGAACTATTGCATGAGTAGGGAAGGATTTGTCTTAGGACATTAATGCAAACATTTGAATGTTTTTTTTTTCTACAATTCTACATCATATTGCAAGTATTTATTTTATGTTTTATGTTTAAGCTAATATACTATCAAGACTTCATTTATTTTCGTTTACTTTAAAAGAAAAAGAAAAATATCGGTTCACCTCACTTGCTCCGAGTAGTATTACTACTTAGAATTGATAGGTGCATCTTATTTACTTTTTTTTTCATAGTTTATTTTAACATATGTATTAAAAAGAGATTATAGTGATCGAAAGACTTAATTTCATTCCATAGTTTACATGCCATATATAGGCAGATTACAAGTTGTTAATGAACGAATCTACGGGAGTACATATAGGAGATATTATAGGATCTCTTTGACTATACAATCAAATATACATATGGAATAACAATGAATTATAAACGTGATGTAAAGCTGTGGGCTGTTGTGATTCATGTGGGCTGCTGTGATTCGGTATTGGGCTCCATATCCTTAATACGCCCCTGCAAGATGGAGGCTCCATCGGAGACTCCAATCTTGGATCTGTTTTTCAGAAATGGTGCTCGTGTAAGTGGTTTGGTCAGCATATCTGCAAGCTGGTCTTGTGAATGAACGTGAAGTACTTTGAGAAGACCCGAGGCAATTTGTTCCCGGACAAAGTGATAATCAAGAGCCACATGCTTCATTCGCGAGTGATAGATTGGATTTGCACAAAGATACGTAGCACCTGTATTGTCACAAAAAAGTGTTGGAGTTGTAGTTGTAGGTACGCCAAGCTCATGAAGTAAAATTTTAAGCCAATTTAGCTCAGCTGAAGCATTTGCCAAAGCTTTGTATTCTGCTTCGGTAGAAGAGCGAGATACTGTCTTTTGTCGTGTGGATCGCCATGACACAGTGTTGGTACCCAAATACAGCAGATAGGCTGTTGTAGAACGACCTGCACTATGAAATCCACCCCACTCAGAGTCGGAGAAAGCCGAGAGCATGAGTGAGGAATTACGGTTAAGGACTAGATCATGATGAATTGTTCCTTTAAGGTAACGAAGGAGATGTTTGAGAGCTTGCCAATGAGTTTGACGAGGAGTATGCATGAATTGAGAAAGTTTGTTTATGGCAAAGGAAATATCGAGATGAGTGAAAGCTAAGTATTGGAGGGAACCGACTAGTTTGCGATAGGGGGTGGCATCAACGGTGGGTGACTGATCAAAAAGAGATAATGGTTCTGTGGCGCTTAAGGTAGTGATAACATCTTTGGCACCTTCCATATGGAATTGGTTTAGAATGTCTTGGATATGCCGATGTTGAGATAGCAAAAGACGGGTAGGAGTTGGAATGACTTCAACCCATAAGAAGTGATGAAACATACCAAGATCTTTGAGAGAGAACTTGGTGCTTAAAGTTGTGATAAAATGAGTGAGAAATTTGTTATCATTGCCCGTTAATACGATGTCATCTACATAAACCATGAAATAACACGTGATGTTTTGATAGTTGTAAATAAAAAGGGAGGCATCAGCTTAAGATTTTTGAAAACCAAACTTGAGGAGAAAGGCTGTGAGTTCAATGTACCAGACTCTTGGTGCTTGTTTGAGGCCATAAATGGATTTCTTTTGTCACAACTAGGAATTTGAAGCCTTGTAAACATTGAACAATGATAACAAATGTGAACCAACAAGGTGAAAGCATGTAAGGTGCTTATTCAATAACAACAAAATTTCAATCAAACACTTCATACATGCACTGCAAATAGCCAACAAACAATTGGAAACCCTAGAAATCCTTGTTTGAGTCCATTTTGGACTAGGATTTCCTTATTGGGCCCAATGGACCAATAAGCTTCCAATTGGACTATCTTGGGCTTAAAACTCTTGAGTGGGCTCTAATTTGGACCCACTTTCATTTATTTTAATATTTTGGGCCATATTGGGCCTAGAATGAAACAAAATGTTTAAATGGACCTTATTGGGCCATAACTAACCTAATTTAGCCCTAATAGGTCATAAAAATCATATTTATACTTATTTGGGCCAAAAATCACTCATCATAACCATAAAATTTGGGCTTAAGCATTTAAGGCCCAAATACTCTTTCTTCCCTCTCCATTCTCGGCCCAAGCCTAATCCATGAAGAAGAGTTGACTTATGCTTGCCACCTCATTTTTACATGGAGGTTATCCATGCAATTGACCCAAATCTCCATGCACCATCTCATCACACTCTCTCTTCTTCCTCTCTTTCTTTTCTTTGGCCGAGAGCAAGAGAAACACACACACTTCACAACTAAATTTCTCTCTAAACCACTCAAGAATCATCCACCCTCCTTCATCCAAAAATCTCGAAATTTCTTGTGTTTCAAGAGGCTTTCACCAAGTAATTCATCATCTAAGGTAAGTTGATGACAAATCTATGATCTAACTCACTTCTTTTCATCAAAAATCATCTCTTAATCCATTCAAACTCATGATCTTGCATCTTAGAGCACACTAAGATCGAGATCCATCCAAGGAACTTGCTAAGGCCGAAAATAGCACCAAACTTCTCCAAATCTTCTTCAAAAACCGAAACCACACTCAAGGTGAGCTTCATACCCCTTTCTTTTTGGTTTTTATGAGTTTTATGGGGGAGAATCCAAGAAAATGTGTAGATCTATGTGTATATATATGCTATGTGTGATTTGATGCATGTATGTGTGTGATTTCTTGTGTATTGTGATGTATATGTTACCAAAAAGGGTGTAAACCCGAGATCTAAGACATGAGAAAGGAAATAAACATAACTTAAGCTATTTTACACTAAACAAGTCAAGAAAAATATGTTGATAAGGTTGTGATGAACATACTATAACATAAAACCCATTTTTAGGCTTAAAATGTCAAAAATACAAACTTGGGGTAAAAATCAACAAGTCACGGTTTCTTGAAGGTTAAAAAGATTCAAAACCGTTTCTATAAGTATTTTTCTGAATATTAGAAATTTCTAGGGACTTAAAATGTAAATTTTTAACCTAATGGGCTAATTATGGGCTTCTCGGCCCAATAAGCCTCAAAATGCAAAATTTATAAGTTTGAGGGGCTGGAAATGCAATTTTCTGTAAAACAGGGGTAATTAGCGTAACAAAATGTTTATAAGGTTCAAAAATGCTTTTCATTATCAAAAAGGACTAAAAATGCAAACTTTTTAGATCTTGTGCCAAAACTGTAAAAGTTGTGAAAAATGGGTCCTTAACCGAGAATTACTATTCTAGAAGGGCTGAAGCTATCAACTAAATAAACTTTGGGTTAAAATCATGTTTTCATCAAATAAATTATACAAAAGTGTCAAGAAAAGTGTTTTAAGGACTAAAAATGAAATTCTTTTGTATAAAAGGACCAAAAGTGTTATTTTTATAAAAGGAAGGAAATGAAAAGGACCAAGCTCCATTTTCAAACAAATTAAGTCAATAATACAAAATACAAGATCCACGACTATCGACGAAACGGAAAACAATACACTTTCAACAACAAATATCGTTACAAAGCAAATTGATTCGGTCTCGAATCAATAACAAAACAAAATCGATAAACCCATGCATTTCAATGAACACGCGATAATTATGATGAACTAACTTACAAACTTTGGGCTTAGAAGTTTCAAATCATGCTTGTTGGGCCTTGCTAGCCCATCAACATGATCTTTGGGCCCAAAGGGAATATGCTTACGTGATATTGGGCCTTCTATGACCCAATTCCACGTAAAAGGACTTTCAATAGCTCTATTGTGTTATTGGGCCCTAATGGCCCATTAGTACTGCTAGCGAGGTCGAGAAGTCAAATGCAAGTGGGACCAAGTGTCTTTCGCAATCCCGGTAGCCTTGAATAACTCATGGAAATAAAGGGACTTCGTACTCTCCTATCTCCTCGGTTGTTGGGCTTATGAGAAATCAAAGTAAACAGATTCAGGACGATAAACAAGAGTAATCATGGTGGGTGGATTAAGTGAGTAGTAACGGCCGACGCCTTTAAGGATCGTTCGTAAACTGTAGTTATAAACTAGTTATTTTCTCTAATGCGTGATTATAACAACTCACAACCCTAATTAATCCAATGCCACCCGGGTAATCATAATAATTCGATGTATTGGTATAAAAATAGACAAGTCGCCGTATTTTATGTGTTGGGAAAACGTCGGGTTTTCCCGGGAAGTTCAACAATTTCACTTGCGTGATTTATACAAAAGTTCAACAATTATACATGTTTTAACAATCAACAAGCATATATTCACGGATCTTCACACTTTTTATAAACAATGATCTTTTTAGAAAATATCGGATTTTCTGGGTTTTACAAACTACACCAAATCATTTTTACTACAACATTACTTATGAACTCACCAACATTTCATATGTTGACGTTTTTCAAAATAACTTGTATTCTCAGGTAACAGTTAAGCCGAAGAATAAGTACCAGGTTATGTCATGGTGTTTTGCTTAGATTATCTATCGAAAAGTTTATGTTATGAAATTGTAATGTCTAAAACAATGTACTGGATGTAAACAATATCAGTTGTATTATTTTAATGCATGGTGATGAATGATGTTATGATTCATGTATATTCATTGTGATGGTATTCAATTTAAGTCACAAGAGCCCTCGGACGTTTCCGCCGTCTGGTTCGGGGGTGTGACATCTTTAGTTTGCATCTGTGATACGGATATTGAGGGTGAATGTAACCAGGGGGTTGAGACATGAAAACCTCTTCATGAAAGGTACTGTGTAGAAGGCATTGTTGACGTCTAGTTGACGTAATGGCTAGTTATTTGATAAGGCTATAGAAAGAATTTTTCGTATGGTAACAGGTTTGGTGACGGGACTGAATGTGTCAAAATAGTCTTTCCCGTATTGTTGAAGGAATCTCTTTGCTACGAGACGGGCTTTGTATTTAGAAATAGAACCATCTGGGTTGCGTTTTATTCGGAAGACCCAATTGTAGCCAATCGGGTTATGAGAGGATAATGGAACAAGTTCCCAAGTTTGATTTTGTAAGAGTGCATTGAATTCTGAATCCATGGCACTCCTCCATTTTGGATCTTTTAGTGCTTGGTTGTGAGTAGAGGGTTCAAGGGTAGGTGGTATAAGATGTAGAGTAGTGATGTTGAAAAGATTGTTGTTGTAATATTTTAGATTAGGTTTGCGAGTATGGTGAGGTAGGGTTGGAGATGGATGAGGAGATGGGTTTGGAGATTGAACTGGGGAAGGTGGTTGCGAAACAGGTTGAGGTGAGTGAGGCTGAGGTGAAGCGTTTTGAGGTGAAGTTGGTTCAAATTGATCGTTTTGGGAGGCTGATGTAATAGGTGGTGTGACAGCTGGTGTGGAGGCTTGAGAGGTGATATGGATAGGTATTTGTTGTGTAAGGGATGGCGTAGGACATCAGGGAGGGTTGGAGGAGCTGGTATTAATATTTTTGGGTGGGCCTAGTGAGGTGAAAAAATCATCTGGTTTAGGTAGGGCAGTTTCGGTTTCATTGTGGTATGGAAAAATATGCTCGATAAATTCAACATGGCGTGAGTGGTAAAGTTTGTGAGTGGTGGGTTCATAGCATTTGCAAGCTGACTTTGAGGTTGAGTAACCAAGGAAAATGCATTCTGCATATCTGGGATGAAGCTTGGTGTAACATCCCAAGTTCGGAAGCAAGAAGTTGGAGGGTGATAAGTGTAAATTAAGGAAGCTACTCGACGAGTAGGTATGCTACTCGTTGAATCGGAGCGGGATTGATCGCGGGTTTAAGTGGCCAACTCACTGAGTCAGCGGTGGACTCGACGAGTTGGTGCTGAATAGAGAAAACCCTAATCTCGAGGGTTGCACCCTATTTAAAGGACTTTATGTCCTTCCCCCAGCCTCCTAATCCCCCTGAGAGTTCCAGAAAACCCTAATTTCGTGCAAGGCTTCATTGTTGAGGAGATTGGGACTTGGAAGAGGAAATTGTTGGAAGGAGCTTGAGAAATTGGAAGCTAGCATCAAGGGGTTTGTATAGATCTGGGATCTACATCAGATTTGGGCACATCTCTGAGGTAAGGAGCCCTTATCTTAAGCTATTTCCTTTGTGGTTCATCCTTGGTGGTTGTTTTGGGAGTTCTTTAACTTGGTTTGGAGACGTATCTCGGATTTGGAGTTATATTTGGGGTTGCTACTCCAGATCTAGACTCATGATGGCCTAGAATGTCATAAAGCTTCATTCTTTGAGTTGTTGGTGAAGCCCCTTTGTCTAAAACCCAAGTCCTAGTATGTTTTGGTCCTATATCTCCTTGGTTTCACATAAAGTTAGCAACTTTATGTGAGGGTTAGATTGTAGAAGGGTGGATTTATGGATTGGAGCCCCTGCAAGGCTCGAAAAGCTTCTGAATGGATTGAGAACTGGAGAGACTCGGCGAGTCACACGGGTGTACTCGACGAGTTGTATGAACATGTGCATGGACTCGACGAGTTGGAAGAACAACTCGGCGAGTCTGTTGAAGATTGCCTTGGACTCGACGAGTCTGTTCTTGGACTCGGCGAGTCTGGTCGCAGACCCCAACCTCTTTTGGTTAAAGCCTTGGATTAAGTGAGTCGGTCGGCGACTCAGTGAGTCAGACAGGATGGGACTCAGAGATCGTTGGACTCGCCGAGTCTTGGGGCGACTCGGCGAGTTGAGTCGTATTATGGGAGTTTCTGAGTATAGGAACTCGACGAGTCGTCGGGGTGACTCGGCGAGTAGAATCAACCAGGAAGGTTGACTTTGACTGAGGACTTTGACTTTGACCAAGAGTTGACCAGTTTGACTTCCGAAGGTTTTTTGGTAATTTTGGGTATTTAAGGAATTGGTTGTTTGGTAGTGTTTTGTGGTGAAGATCGTGTCGGTGTTCGGAGCAGCCTGGTATTATCTTTCCAATCGGCAATTACAGGTGAGTTCTTGTAGAGACCCATTTTTATAACGAACGGTGAGTGCGGAAGAAATAATCTTGAGATTAATCGTGTATCAAAAATATCAAGAACATATGATGAGATCATAGAAGATGAAAAAGAAAGAGAGAATATTCATAAGAACTTGGTGGGAGAGAAACTCTCCCTGGGTGGGAGAACCCACCACTTTCTCTCTCTAGAGATTACATTATAGAAAAGTAACTCTTACAAGAAGTGAGAAAATGAGCTAGCTAACTAATAAGTGACCAACTCTCCCTTTATATAGGAGGGAGAGTATTTACACCAACAATACAAATAAAGGAAAATTACCACCTAATAATCACTCATTATTTGTGGAGCATTTACATGCACCAACATTCTCTCCCTAAATGCTTACAAATGATGAGAGATACAATAAGTGATACAAGGATATAATACAATAATCCGACTAGCACGTGTGGTAATAAAATGAACTTAAGTGCTGAAATGTCTCTGAAACTCGGAAGTGTCTGTGAAGTCTGAAACTGGCCATGAATCTTTGAAATGAAGGTCTTCAGCTTTAAAGCACAACCAATGAAGTAGAAAAGATAAGATCCAAATCTTCAAACCAATCATAATCACCCGAAGAAGGAGGTCACCATGAGTAAGTAGAAGATCCAATAAAAGAAACACTTCGTCTTCAAAAGTCTGAAAAACATCTCGAGTTCTCGAATCATAATACACCGAAATTCTTCAAAGAATAACCCGCTAAAAATGTGAAGCATCCATAAAATGAAGTCCGGATAAAAATAATGTGAGTCCAAAAACATGGTCTAGCAATGCCGAAAATTTGATCCAAGGACCAAAAATAAGTGCCACGTCACATTGCCAAAATAATCTTCGTCTTCAACATATCACAAATCCAAACTCGTGAAACCATAAGATCTGAACTGGATGCGAACGCAAAATCATCCTGTGATAGAGTCCGAATAATAAATAATCTGAATCGAAAAACATCGAGTAATGCCAAAAATTTGATCCGTGAAGACCAAAAATAAGTGCCACGTCGCATCACTAAATAAATAATCGTCTTCATAAGTCTTCAAAAATCCAAACTCAAACAATAATAACCAAATCCGGATGATATTCTCTCCCTATTTTTGATAACCAATGACCGGATATCAAAAATCAACAAATCATCGGATGGAGAGTGTCGGATACCAAGAGATAAGAGAAGCTCTCCCTAGATGTATGAAGGGTCTTGATAAGAAACGAGAAAGAGTAAAATAAATACTCTTGCGGTCATGAGAAAGCGGGTGACAGTTGCTGAAGCTGTGCTGAGAAAATTTGTTGTGCCAAAAATATATCCAAATATCCAAACTGCGGTGCCGGAACACTTGAAGTGGTCTTCAATAGAGAATAAAGTCCACATGCTCAAGATACATGATTCGTCAACCAAAAATCATAAGCAACAAGTCATAAAATCCCATAACGTGAAGAATGCGAAACAACTGTGGTGATTAATTGCCGTTGCGGTGCAAGCGTCATAAAGATAATATGAAGTCCGACTGCGTTAGGAATATTCGTCCAATAATAACCGGCATGAAATGAACCAATGTGACAATCCAAGGGTGCAGTTGTGGCAAAAATTGGTGTTAAAAAAAATAATTGTTTTTTTTTTTTAAAAATGGTTATAATAAAAAAATGGCTAAATAAAAAAATTGGTGTAAAAAAAATAATTGGTTAAATAAAAAAATTGGCTGAAAAAAAAAATTAATAAAAAAAATAATGTAAAAAAAACTGAATTAAAAAAATAAAGGCTAGAAAAAAAATGGTTATAAAAAAAAGGGGAGGGGAGGAAAGAAGGAAGGAGGGAAGGAGGGGGGAGGAGGAGAGTTGAAGGGAAGAAGGAGGAAGGAGGGAGGAGGGGGCGCTGGAGAGAGGAGGAAATCCGGAGTCAGGTGGCTGCGGTGGGAGGTGAATGCGGATCAGAGGAGATGGGTGCGGACGATGGGTGCGGTTGGGTCTTGGTCTCGGATGGAGCTGGCTGCAGTAGGCGCGTATGGGGTCAAGCTGACTGCGGATGGGCGAGGATCAGGTGACCGCGGTGCGAGGGCTCTGGACCGAGGCTGCGGTCCGAGGGGAGTGACAGGATCCGAGATTTCGGTCTTGGGAGACTTCGGTCAGCAGGGAAAAGGTAGGTTTGGGCTGCGGATTGTTTTGGCTTCTGACCTCGGATCAAGGCATAAGAGGGGCTTTTTGGCTACGGTTCTAAGGCTGAGAGGGGCTACGGACCAAGGCTAAAAATGGCTTCTGAGAGGCTTCTTAGGGGACTCCGGTAGGCAGTTTTTGGCTGCGGTTCGGGGGTCCGGAAGGGGCTGAACAGGTGACGAAAAATGCTCTATTTTCATGAAAAATGGTACCGTAAAGGCCATTTATTCATATTTTAATAAGGGAATATTTTTATAAAGCATTCTAAGTCAAAGGAGGGTCTTGGGAAGGCAAAAAGAAAGAGTGTGCAGGGGGTTTTTAGGGACAAAAGGTGATGGGATTTGACATTGTCACATGGTTTTTGCTTGGGAAGGCAAATAAAAGTGAATTACTCTTTACCCAAAAGAGCTAAAAGGACAAAGTGCTTTTTACAAACACAATTTACGACCATATTTCTTCAAATTAAGGTTTACAACAACAATTTAAAATTAAGAGATATGAAGATGATACCTCTCATGATGAGAAAAGGTGCTGGGAAAAATCTTCAAAAAAAATTCTTCACTTCCTTCATGAATAATAAGCTCATAATCTTGTGTCTTCACATACAAGAAAAAGAACTCCCTGGAATAAAGTCTTCAACAAATTGGAGACCACAAAATTAATTTCTCTTCCCATTTTTGACTTCTTCAACAACAACACAATTTTTTTAAGAATATCTTCTTCCAGCAGAGAATAGAACGATCAGCAACAGCAACATTTTTATTTTGTTGAGATAGAATCACCCAAATGATAGAAATAAGAAAGAACATCATATAAAAAAAATTCGGTTTGCAACCCGAAAATTTTTCTTGTAGAAACACGGAAAAAAATCACAAGATAATCACCGAAAGGGAGTCGTTCCCTTGAACTAATCGTGAGATCTTCAAGGTACGGCTCTGATACCAATTGTAGAGACCCATTTTTATAACGAACGGTGAGTGCGGAAGAAATAATCTTGAGATTAATCGTGTATCAAAAATATCAAGAACATATGATGAGATCATAGAAGATGAAAAAGAAAGAGAGAATATTCATAAGAACTTGGTGGGAGAGAAACTCTCCCTGGGTGGGAGAACCCACCACTTTCTCACTCTAGAGATTATGTTGTAGAAAAGTAACTCTTACAAGAAGTGAGAAAATGAGCTAGCTAACTAATAAGTGACCAACTCTCCCTTTATATAGGAGGGAGAGTATTTACACCAAAAATACAAATAAAGGAAAATTACAACCTAATAATCACTCATTATTTGTGGAGCATTTACATGCACCAACAGTTCTCCTCACTATATCGATAGGGTCTATGGCACCAAGGCCGGCCCTTTATCGGATGGGAATCTAGGTATTGTTTGTTATGTTATTCCTTTGCTAGATATGCATCCTGGTATTTAGGATGATGTTATGTTAGTGACCTGGTTAAGGTTGGTACCCGGTATATAGGGTAATGTTATGCTAGTGACTGGTTAGGTCGGAATCCTGGTTAGGATGTTGCAATGTTATTGATATGCTAGATACATCCTGGTTTAGGATGGTTGCTATGTTATTGATATGCTAGATTTCATACTGGTTTAGGATGGTTGCTATGTTATTGATATGCTAGATACATCCTGGTTTAGGGTGGTTGTTATGTTATTGATATGCTAGATACATCCTGGTTTAGGATGGTTGCTATGTTACTGATATGCTAGATTTCATCCTGGTTTAGGATGGTTGCTATGTTATTGATATGCTAGATACATCCTGGTTTAGGGTGGTTGTTATGTTACTGATATGCTAGATACATCCTGGTTTAGGATGGTTGCTATGTTACTGATATGCTATGAGATCTGTTAGACTGTTTGTCACACCTCAAAACCAAGAACGGCGGAAACGTTCTGGGGCGGAGGACATCATGTACAGTATCACAACAATGAAAAGTAGTAAACAAGCAACAACACCATCCATTGCATTAATAATATAATTATTATACAAGTGTGTTCTGTTAAATTTTGATAAATCCTAAAGCATAAATCAAAATGAAAGATGAGTCTTGAACGAGCTCCATCTTCCATAATCCTTGCATCGGTACCTATCTATGATGACCTGAGGATACAAGTAATTTTGAAAGAGAGTATCAACTTTGAGGCTGGTGAGATCATAAGTATTTTAGTGTCTTAATTTGTATGTAAATACTTGTATGTATTTGATATGTAAGTATTTGTATGTATACGAATTGTAAGTATTGAAAATGTAAATGAACTGTATGTATGAAAATGTTTGTAAAACAACTGTAAACGTTTGAAAAGCCCTAGAAATCCCTATGATTCCTATTAGTAACAAAAGGAGTCTTCTACCAAGACTTAACTGTTCTCAATGTAGTCTTCTACCAAGACCTAACTGCTCTGAACGTAGTCTTCTACCAAGACCTAACTGTTCTGAATGTAGTCTTCTACCAAGACCTAATTGTTCTGAATGTAGTCTTCTACCAAGACCTAACTGTTCTGAATGTAGTCTTCTACCAAGACCAAGCTGTATTAGTATTACCCTTTGGAACAAGGGCAACTAACAATGTTAACTGAAGACATTCGTAGATGTACATTTACCTCTGTTGCTAACAGCTGGGTATAGGAATAGTCAGTCCCCAAAAGTATATTTGTAATGGTATCAACCGTTGACATCCGTGGATGTGCTTTTACCTCTGTAGCTAACAGAGATTCTAGGAATGGTCAATCCTGCAACGTATCCTTTGGTACTAGGATATTAAACCCAATCTATCTTGTCGATTATGTGATTGAATCACAAGGTAAAGATAAGAATGAGGATTATATAACAGAATCTATACATATAAAATGTACTAGTAATCCTTGTAAGTGTACTCATGTCAATGTGATCATGTGACCATATCTATGTAATAGTATGGTAATGTACTGTAATGTTCTAGCTGTAGTGTACGTGCTCTCTATCTAGCCAGTATAGTAATGTACTGTAATGTTCTAGCTGTAGTGTACATGCTCTCTATCTAGCAAATATAGTAATGTACTGTAATGTTCTAGCTGTAGTGTACATGCTCTCTATCTAGCAAGTATAGTAATGTACTGTAATGTTCTAGCTGTAGTGTACGTGCTCTCCATCTAGCAAGTATAGTAATGTACTGTAATGTTCTAGCAAGTATTGACTCATGAATGAACTGACTCATTGTATAGTATCACGTTCTAGTAATAGTTCTAGTATCTTTCTAAACTACCCATATGGTAGTTTACTAGGAATCTAACTGGGACATATGAACATGGATGTATACCCTTGCTACCCAAGGGCATTGGATGAACTGGAAGGACCTTTTATGTCTATATATGTACACACACGTGATATATAACTAATATTTAAACAACCTTCGGACGAGTACCCGATATCCTATCAGACCACATCCAAATCGAGGAAAATGAAACAAGGTGGATAGCCTTCCTAAGCTTTTTAAACATTACTTATATAACTATACATATAGAGGCATGCAATTTATAATATAAAAGCATAAAATAAGTTTTGTAAAACCTTTGAACATAATTATTATCTAAGAAAAGATCGACTTGATGTCAATTTATAAAACGTTTTGAAGGCATGGGTTTGATAAAACAACTTTAGTATAAGGAAACATTTGTTTGAATCACAATTGTAAGTAAGTTTGAAATAAAACATACGGAGTAAAATGTACAATGTAATAAGGAGTTCTAAACACATAAAGTGTTTATGAAAAACATTTGAAGTAAACTGTTTGATAAAATGGCTAATGAGTAGCCAACCATTGGAATGTTGCTTATTAATCACATGTGATTAATATAATAACTAGCATTATTCTACTTGTATCCCCCCCCCCCCCCCCCATAAAACATTTAAAATAGTTAAAACATTGATTAAGGGGTATGAACTCACCTGTAGTAAGTGGATCGGAAGGAAGTGTCGGATAAGTGCTTGGTGTCAAGTGAAGACTTAGACACGCACGAAGATCCTAATAACATATAAGGATATATGTATATACACAATTAGTCTTTAAACAACTAATAAACAAAGTTAAGACACTCTAGGAAATGCTAAACACTTTATACAAGTGTTATACGTCTCAAGGGTTGCATCTAAGTGTTGTAGGGAAAGGCTAGTGTGTTTGGGGTCCAAGGGTAAACTCCCTTGGAGTTTACGGTTTTGATGGTCATGACACCAAGAGTTTACGGCAGCAAACTCTAGAGTTTACGGCAGTAAACTCTAGAGTTTATGGCAGTAAACTCTAGAGTTTACGGTCTTAAACTCTAGTCCTAATGACTAGGTGTAGTTTGGTGGTTTAACAAGCCTCTTGGAGCAATTCTACTAAGTGGTTTGGCCTTTGGAATGGACTAGGGCATCAAAACACCTCTTTTGAGGAGTTTACGGCCTCATGGAGTTTTCTCTTGGGTTCATAAACCATAAACCCATATGGAAGAGTTTAAAGCCATGTTTTCAAGTCCCTAACACAATTAGGTAAGTGTATGAGCTAGTTTCTAAGCCTAAGGAAGGAAAATGACCAACTTAAACTCACTTTAGGGTGTTTACGGTTTTGGGAGATCCCCAAACCGTAAACCCCTATATTTGATGGTCTTTGATGTTTTTCTAGGTTTAAACTCAATGAGGAAGGGTTTAAACATGTCAAGGAAGGTTTAAACATCAACTAGGGCTTAGATTTGAGGCTTAGACACACTTTGGTGTCATTTATGGTGTTTACGGTCCAAGCATCTCCTGGGACCGTGAACACCTCAAGTCTTGTGTTCTTGACATATTTTCTTGAGGTTTAAATGTAATACTAGATTAAAATCACTCAAGGATAGAAGCACTTACTAATGGAAGGCTTGATTTGTGCTAAAAGGCCAAGAACACTTAGTGTGTGTTCTTGGTGTTTTGGAAAATCTAAACAAAACACATAAATGAATGGATGAATAGATGCACAAACACTATATTAAGTGTTTTACTAACTTGAAATGGTTAGAACACTTACAACTTTGAAGATTTGGAATTAAATCTTGGATGATACTTGAGAGGATATTTTGGAGTTTACTCTTTTGACTTTTGGGGAGTAAACACAAATGACTAACTTTTTGGGGAGTAAACTCATACATAGGCATGAGTTTACGGTTTTGGTGATTTCTAAACCCAAAAACATAAAAGTTTGGTCGGGTGTTTCTAATACACGAAGTGTTTGCGGTTTTCAAAAATCAAAACCCGAGACGATACTTTCTTTCACCCGTTCGTTTAAAAATAATATTAAAATAATCAAACGAACTTTATATTTCTTAAAAATAAGAAATAATGACATTGACTTATGATACGAAGGGGTTGACTTTTAGGGTTTGACCGAATGGAAATTTCGGGTTGTCATACTGTTTGTCTAGTTAAGGATTGTTATGCGATTAATTGTTTAATTGTGCATATGATTGTTTGACGGGGGTCGGGTTGAGGCTGGTCCGGCTTTGTGCTGTAGGCCAACATACCCAGGGTGGACCGGATATTCCGAAGGCCCATCGAGCGGTTCGGATAGGCTGAAGGCCCCAAGAGGGCGGACCAGACGTGCCGAGGCTCGGAGAGTGGACCAGGCCGACTGAAGGCCCGGTGTGGGCGGACCAGTCATACTATAGACTCGATGTGCATGGCTGTTCTATTTGCGATATGTTATGAGTATGTTTGTGTGTGGTTGGTATTTTGGGGGTAACTCACTCAAATTTCGGGCTTACAGTTCAGTGTTTTGTTTCAGGTACTTTAGGAGAACGTGGCAAGGCAAAGGCATGATCGTACCGCTCCTCGTGTTTTATGATTTATGTGATATGATTCTGGGGAATACTCTGATGATTAAATTATTTTGAAAAAAATGTATGAACTTAATGGTTTTTGAATGAATTAAAATGTTTTAATTTGGCTCGAATTTTATAGGTATTACACTTGGTTAAGGAGTAAGGGCGCAACCATAGGTAACAGAGACAACCAATTTAACTTTGTTGTAAATAGGAGGAGTATTGTGTAGTTTGTCATAGGGTGATTGTAGGTTGAGAACTTGTGTAGGCATTCGGTTTATGAGATGGACAGCCGTTTAAAAGGCTTGGGTCCAAAATGAGAGAGGCAAGTTTGCATGATGAAGTAGTGAGAGTTTGGTTTCGACTATATGTCTATGTCGTCTTTCAGCAATTCCATTTTGCTCAGGGGTATGCAGAGGTGTGGTAAAATGAGAGATTCCATGTTGTTTAAGGTATGAGGTGAGTTTAATGAATTCTCCTCCATTATCAGTAAAGAGGGATATGAGAGAGGTATTGTAGTATTTTTCAACCAGAGTTCGAAATTGAGGAAACGGAGTGGAAACTTCTGACTTGCATTTCATTGGATAAAGCCAAATGTACCTAGAATAAAAGTAAAAAAAGTGACATAATAAGAGTAGCCATCATTCGAAGTTTGTACTGGTCCCCAAACGTCTGAGTACACCAGTTGTAAAGTTTTGGTAGCTGTAAGAGAATTGGGCTTAAAAGGTAGTTTGTGGATTTTATTTATAGAGCACAAATCACAATGAAAGGAAATTTTTGAATTTTTATTACAAGATAGTCCTAAACGAGCTAAAAGACATTTGAAAATATTGACTGAAGGGTGACCAAGCTTGTGATGCCAGGAGGTGACCGGTTTATTTGAGGAGACGGTGGAGTTGACTCTTGGGAGTTGACGAAGTGAGCAAATGGCTGCATAGTAGACATCATTGATTTTCGTGCCCTGCATGAGAATTGTGTTCGTGCGTAGGTCCTTAACAAGAAAGAAATAGTGAAAAAATTCAATAGAAACTTTGTTAGTTTTACAGAGTTTAGCCACTAAAATAAGATTATTGTGCAACTGAGGAACAAAGAGAACATTGTTTAAGTTTAACGGGCGAGAGGAAGTAGGAAGAGAAGAATGACCAATATGAGAGATGGGTAATCCTTTACCATTTCTTAACACGATCTCGTCGGGTCCGCTATACTCTAAAAAGGTGTGGAAGGAAGTTGGAGTTGCGTGATGAGATGCCCCACTGTCAAACATCCATGGTGCTGCTGTGGTGGTGGAGGTAGCGGCTGTAGAATTAACCATGGGACTAGCAAAAGTGTTGATGCTGATGTTGTTCTCTTTAAGAAAATCGGGCAAGCTTCATGCATTCCTTAGTGTCGTGTCCGGGTATATTGCAGTATTAACAATAGCTAATATTTATGTTACTTATGTTGTAGTTATTGCCACCATTGTACTTTCCAGGGGGACGAGATGAGCCTGAATTTGATCGATAATTGGTATTTGAATTGTTGTTGTTGAACCTTGGTGAATTGCGATTGTCATAGGAGGATATTAGTGTATTGCGACTGGAAAATTTATGGGTACTGTTGACTGTTGCAATGACTAAGGATGTGTGTGTGTCTTTCAGAGTTCTTTCGTGATCAAGTAGTTTGTCAAAGAGATCTAGATACTTAATGGGGGTATCACGAATCTTTAGGGCTGAGGCTATGTGTGTGTAATCGTCACCTAGCTATCCTAATATGTGGACAATTAAGTCCTCTTCATCAACTGGACTCTGAGCTAAGGCAAGGTCATCCACAATATTGTTCATATCGTGAAGAAACTCAGTTATAAAGTGGGTGCCTCTTGGATTGTTGGCTAATCGAGACTTTAAGGAAATAATGCGGGAATGAGAGACGCTGGCATAGCTCTCTGTGAGGCTTTTGAAAGCTTCTTGTGTCGTTTCAGCTGAAGAGACAATCGGTTGAATAGTTTCTGAGCAGCTCCCCAGTAGCGCTCCAAGGATGATTTGATCTTGTCGATACCAGAAGGTGTATTGTGGATTTGCTTTCGATGTGTTGTCGGTTGTTAGGTTTTTTACCGGAGCTGCTGTGGAGCCATCAAGATAACCTTCGAGACCTAATCCAGTTAGGGTTGCGACAACCTGCTTCCGCCAGACGGGAAAATTGTTGGCTGTGAGTTTAACTGGGAAGTGTGTGTGAGTTGTGACCTCAGTAACACTTGACATGGTGATTGAAATTTAGTGAGGTAAAAGAAAATTAGATCGAAATTGAAACTCTTAGGAGCTATTAAGCTCTGATACCATATTAAAAGGAGATTATAGTGATCGAAAGACTTAATTTCATTCCATAATTTACACACCATATATATGCAGATTACAAGCTGTTAATGAACGAATCTACAAGAGTACATATAGGAGATATTATAGGATCTCTTTGACTATTCAATCAAATATACAGATGGAATAACAATGAATTATAAACGTGATGTAAAGTTGTGGGCTGTTGTGATTCATGTGGGTTGCTGTGATTCTATATTGGGCTCCATGTCCTTAATAATATGTTCATTTATTTCTTGTTAATAATTAATCATGCATATTTCCATTTTATTTTATTTTAAATACAAGGTCTGATTGAAAGAGGTGAGTTCATCATCTTGTGGTTGCAACCTGTCACACATGCGTGATTATCGTCTAAACCCTAAAAGTTAGTTGACTCCTTGTCTTCCATGAAAACACGTTATTCTCTTGATTTTATGGGTTGCCACCTTAGATTTAGGCTAACACCTTACCTCTTGTTTACTAACTTACCGATTCCTAATACGTGAAATATGGTATAGATTTGGGACTAAATTAATTTTACTGATAATAATTTTGCCCCTCCAAATAGTGCTTCCAAGGGTCGTCTAGCTCTGATAATGTCTTGTAACACTCTGTCCTTGTAGGTAAATTTATTTATGTATTTTAAAAATGTTAAGTTTGGAGAGTTTGATCTTATGTAGGGCGTAGGGTAATCTCCTACGTAGTGCATAGGATGGAATCTTGATGCGAGGATTTAATGATCTACGCATGGCGTAGATCAAGCTACACAACGCATAGCTGCCCATGACTAAAACCCTATCATTGGGGGGTTTGTTCCCTATTTAAAGGCTCTAACTCCCTTAACCACCCCCTTTAAGCAGCCACCTCGAAACCCTAATCTTCTTGTGTGAGCTTTTGCAACCTTTGAGTGTTTGGTGTGTCTTTATGAAGGAAAACTTCATTAGGAAGCACTTGGGAAGCTCCATGCTTTGTGGATCTGGAATTTGCATCTCATAATCATTCCCCATAAGGTCTAAAGTTCATACCTTGACGTCGTTTTAGGATTATATCTAGTTATGCTAAGAGTTTCATGCTTTTGTCCCCCATATTCATGGTGTATATGAGTAAGAGCTACTCTAGACCATTAGAGTACCATTTCCAGACGTTTTTGAGGTTGTTAGGTTAAAAATGAGGTCTTGGTCACTCTCATCCATACATGCAAAAGCTTTTGTGCAATAAATGGCTTTTTGGATCTAGGGTTTGGATTAATGCTCTTGGTACGCATGCAGATGGATAAAGTCAGAAACTTTATCCATTAAGATGTCCAACTCGTATAGATCTGGAAGTTCAGAGGGTCAACTTCCTATATTAAGCACTAAATGGAAAAAATAGAGCATGAGCATACAACATGGGATGTAGTTTTAGCTACGCATCGTGTAGCCCATTTTGTGCTCATGATATGTGCATATTTAATCATGTATTTCATGCATATTTCTAATACTTTTAGCTACAATCATGCTTAGTTTTGTACAAAAGGTACTTATTATGTTTGAAATCTGTTTTGTAGTTGCAAACACATGCTCAAGACAAAAAGGAAGGAAATAAGGAGCTGGAAGTAGGAAAATGGGAGCTAGGACAAGAAGAAGAAAAAGAAGACTTGAAGATAGAAGACCACGTTGTGGTGATCCTCCAACACGACATGGTAAAAGAAAGATTCTTGACCAATAAGCTGACTTGGAGAATACATGATATACACGAAGGCCATGACGTGGTGACTCTCAACCACAGAGTGGTGATTCGTTATAAGAAAACTATAAATACCCGACTATTAGGTTGAATGTGGAGACTTCTAGCTGATTTTCTGAAGAGATTTGCGACCAAAAACCCTTGGAAACTCAAAAGAATATCGGAAATCAATTAGAACTAAAGAGTTGAAGAAGAGTTAGAACAATTCTACCTAGATCATTCGGTTTGGTAATTATACTCATGTCTAATCAAGTTTGCATGAATTTTGTGTGTTTTTCTGCGACTATGAGAGACTAAAAAGATTATACTTCTGTTTGGTGAAGATGAACCTGATCCTATACTGTTGATTTCGATTTATGGATATTAGATATTGATTTTGCTTGTGTTTGATAATTAAACCCTAGCATGTTCTAGTTCTAGTTTATGTTGCTTAAAAATCAGATTTTGTGTGATAGTTGATTATTCTAATTGCATGAATTTGTCACCTATTGTTTATGATCATTAAATAATTAGAGCTAGGATTAATCACATCTTAGATAAAGTAATTAAAGCTAGTAACAATAACTGTGTTAGAGAGCATAATTAATCTTAATTTGTGCTTGGTTGCTTAACTTGATCATAGGAAAGTAACTATTATCACTCATAGTCCAATTTGTGTCCATTATCTCGATTTGGTGTTTAACTTGTGCTTGATCATTGCATGGTAATTTATAAATTGATAAGTCTAGGTATTTGATCATAATAGCTAGTTAACAAATGGGTAATCAATATATTCTATCCACTAGAAATCAACCATAGGAGAATGTGAAATCGGATCTAAGCAGAAGTACTCTCTTAATCTTGAAGTTAATTTGTTTTCTTTGTTTGCTTATTAGTTGTTTAGTTTATAATAATTTGAATTAAGTTCTTATGGTCTTGCAAAATCAGTAAAAACCCCCCACTTAAGTTTGTTTCGTAATTTAATTAGAAGTAGTTATATTGATTAATTAAATTCCATTCCCTGTGTTCGACACCCAACTTACCCAAGTTATTCTATAGTCCGACTAGATACACTACCTAATAGGTGCATAATTTAGTTAAGTCAGTTAAGTTAAAATTTTAAAAAAAGTAGGTACTTTTGTGTATTTATCAAGTTTTTGCCGCCATTGCCGGAGAATGACTTATTTGATTTATAATTTAATTGCTTTTATTTATTCGATCCTTTTTGTAGGGTTGAAACCGCAAAAAATTATTTTTCTGCTTTTATTTTTCTCTCTGAGCTGCACCAAGTCGTGGTTGTTCTGGCCCCATCGCGGTCATATCTCAGTTAATTTTTAGTTTAGTAATTTTTATTCATTTTATGCATTTTTTTGTTTTGTTTTTATTTCAGTAATTTATGACCCAAGGATCTAAAACTCCAATAGTTCCACCCCTACAAGATCCAGAATCAAAGTTTCATAAATAGAAGGACAAGAAGGTCAACGAGTCAACTAGCAGTTTTCAGTCGGACAAAGCTTTTGAAAGTTTCGATAGGACACTTGATAAGGGAATTGGTTACGAGGCATGAACAGAAAGTGATTCGGACGACGACATAAACAACGAGGTTGAAGAGATGGTTGACATCATGAGAATGGCTATGGGAGATTACAAGAAGAGGATACATGAGGATAATGGACCAGGGCTTGTACCGCCCGAGATTCCAGCTGAAAGAAGTTTTGAACTGAAGGGGCACATTGTATCGATGCTTAAAGACATAGCTTTTTCCGGAAAAGAATACGAAGATACATTCAAGCACATTGATGCAGTAAAGGACATTGCAAACTACATCAATGTTCCAAATGTGCCATGAGAGTCAGTATTACTTACGATGCTTCCGATGACATTTATCAGTGAAGATAAAGTTTGGTTGAGATCACTCGTTCCTGGATGAAAGGATTGCTTAGGAGTTTTCCTCAACATGATCTAAGTGTCCAAAAGGAATTGTCAATTTTCTATGATAGAGTGAATGTCACAACCAGACAACTTCTTGACTCTCAAGGACTAACGACGAAGAAAGACCTGACAACCATTAAAGAGTTGATTGAAGCATTTGCAAAGCACTCATGCCACTATCATAACCCACAAGAAGATGTTACTAGAGGTAAATGAGATGAGGGAATGGGTACATAGAAGCGGTTTTGGAAAAATTGGAAAATATGGAGCGGACGATGACGAAGATGGATCAATCTATCCATGCAATAAGACTCAGGTGTGGTAATTGTAGCGGGCGACATTTAATGAAGGATTGCGATTTGGATGAGAATGGTAACCGAAAAGCACAAGTTTTCTACTCAAGTAGTGATCGATTTGATGAAGATTTGAGAAAGCCCAAAAAGGAGTGGTTTCCTTATGAAGAGAACAAGAATAAAAAGGATGAAAAATTTAGACAAACTAGTCGAGGTTTTTACCAAAAAGAACAACCATCACCCGAGAAGAAACTGGATTTAGAGTGAAAATACTTAATTGATTTATGGAAGCCTCAGAGAAAAGATATGATATTGATGCTAATGTGAGAAATCATCAATCTTCCGTCAAGAACATGGAGACTCAACTTGGGCAATTAACAACACTTGTTAACGAGCGGTTACCACCTAGAAATCCCGACCCAAAATCACAACCTCATGTAATGGTGATTTTCAATAAAGAAGTAGTTCATTCTGAGCCATTTATGACCCATGAAACAGCTACTATACAACCCGATTCGTATTTGGAAGAAGAGAAGTCTGAAGCTAAAAAAGCAAAATGTGAGTCGTGTTCTGATGATTCACCATGTTGTGGTGATCTTACCGCGACCTGCTCATTCGTGAACCGAAATTCTTCTACCCTAAATTCGTATCATCCTCCTTTACCATTTCTATCTCAAGCTCTCAAGCATAATCTAGAGCCGAAACAAAAGAAGTTCATGGATCAAGTGTTATCCCTCTCAACTAATTCTCCATTCCTCCAATCCATGGCTAAGCTTGCTAAGTTTGCCAAGGATGTGATAACTAATCGCAAGGAGTTGGAAAAAGCATCAACCATCGTGTTAAATGAGTTATGTTCATGTGTAATCATCAATGGGTTGCCGATCAAAATGGGAGATCTGAGCCAACTAACTTTACCTTGTGAGTTTGGTAATTCTACTTCCATAAGTTCTTTAGCCGATTCGGGGGCAAGCATTAATCATATGTCATATTGCTTCTACAAGAAGCTTGGTTTACCAAAGCTACAAAATACACAAATGACACTTCGAATGGAGGATTACTTGATCACTAACCCACGTAATCATTGGAGATTTGTTTTATGTGACAATGTTATCTCACACTACTATTGTTTTATGTGACAATGTTAGTGTCATGTACCTGACTCAAACCTAATGCAACACTAAAGAACCAAATATGTGGAAACATATTTACATTTTGTTAGGGGCACATTCCTATTGGTCATGTTCTCATACTACATATTCCTTCTGCACACCAGTTTGATGATATTTTTACTAAAGTATTACATCGACAACTATTTTTGGATTTCCGGGACAATTTAAGCATTCATGAACCTCCCCATCAAACTTAGGGGGGGTGTTAGTGGTTATCGAGGCCAACAAAATAAATACGCTAAACCCTGTACACTAAAATAGTGTATCGTGGTAATGGGATCGTATCCTCGAAGATTGGTTCAATTATGAAAACCTTTTTGTAAGAATACTTGTGAAACGAAAATAAAAGTAAAAATGGGGGTTTTAATATTTTGGTTGTTTAAATAAACTAAAATTATACTAAGATGTGGAAATTACAACTAAAAAAACAAGAGTTTGACGTAAATCAAAGAGAGAGAGAGAGAGAGAGAGAGAGAGAGAGAAATGGTTGGCTTTGGCTTTCATAACACGGACACTTAGTTAATTATCATTAGACATTATGGTGCAAGGCTTATGGTTCAATTTAATTTGGCTATAGAATTCCAAGAAACTTGATATTACCAAGAATTTTCTTAGTTAGTAAAATAACTAGAGGAGCTCATAGTATATTTCCTTAGTTAAAGTCAAAATTTCCATTAAGCATGTAATTAGTGAAAGTTAACTAGCATTAAGATTTAAAAGTTGACCAAATCCAAGAGGAGTCAATATGTTTTCACTACCATGTTTGAGAAAGTGTTTTTATGATTGTATGAAGTGAAAACTAACACAAGAACCATTTGTTGCTTTCTAATTTGAAGATCCATTACTTAATCAAGAAATTATCCAGCTAATCACTACATATACATCCAAAATCATGAATAAAGACATATAGATTGAAGGAAGTTCAAATGAAAAACACTTTCATAAAAATAATCAAAAGCTCATAATATTCTTCAAACAAACTAATCATCCATAGATTTCACAAAAATCAACCAATAGAAGTTTAGCCTCGCATGGCTAAACTTAAGAAACTAAAATAAAAGTTAGATGTACTAAACATATAGCAAGAATCAAGGATGAAAGGATAAGTCATTCAAGGTTTTCAAGTCTTCAAAAGCTCTCAAATCTTCAAAGAAAATTCCCTAAACTCAGATCCAAAAGATGGTGGAAAGTGCTCACCAAACTACCTTCAAATAGCACAAAATACGAATTTCCAGAAATGCCCTTCAGCAGAGCCTGCGCGGGGCGCACAGTGTTGTGCGGGTAGCCTGCGCAGGTTGCCTACAAAATGGGCTTCTTGTGTCTTGGATCCACACTACTTTAACCCACTGGCCCGATTTGCTTCCGATTAGCTTGTAGCCTATAATTCTCCAAGTTTTGTTCAATTTAGGCCCAATTTACCTTCTCTAAATAACACATTAGCTTGTGTACTTGTTCGATCAATTAATTTTGCATGCTAAAATATTCCTCCATCTTCTTCTACATACAAGCCCATAATTTCTTCAAGCTTCCAATTATCAACAAGCCCACAATTTTCATCATATCTACAAGTCATCAAGCCTACGATCATTCATTCTTTAAGTCTGATTGATTCCCACGATTCCTGAACATTTCCGCTACACATTAGTCTTCTAAAAATCTGCAATTATGCTCATAAACTAGAAAATAACCGATATAGAGGGAAAATATGCATGATGATTAACTAAAGTTGGAATGAAATATCATATCATATCATATCATATCATATCATACTATACTATAAAGGAAACATTTTTCCTTTCACCACATTCATTTGAAACTCCCATGCATTTTTCCTTTCATCACATTCATCTGAAACTCTCATGACTTTTCAGTTTCTTTCTAATAATGATTATAAATTGGTTAATAAGGTTAAATAAATATCAAACCTAAAGTGTAATCACATATAAACTAAATTTCAATATTAAAAAATATATTTACTTCTACATATAAAGTTATGTTTTTTTTAACTTTTAACATATTATATACTTAATTTATTAATTTTAATATATTGCTGGATGTAAACCATTATCATTTTAAAGCTATAAATTTTGAACAATTTGTATAAAATACTTAAATTATTAATTTAAATATCATATTACATGGTCAACTTAAATCTAAATTTTAGTTTAACATTTAACAACCAAAAAATATTTTGTAAATAATTAAAAGTGTAACCATAAATAAACTAAATTTCAATATTAAAATAATATCTTTATTTCTACTTATAAAGTTACGACTTTAACTTTTAACACTTAATAGTTAATTTATTAAATTTAATATGTTATTGTATGTAAACCATTATCAGTTTAAAGCTACAACTTTTGAACAGTTTGGACAAAATACTTAAATTGTTAATTTAAATATAACATTACAGTATCAACTTAAATATAAATTTCAGTTCATTTAAAAAACCCAATGAATATTTTGTGAATAGTTAAAAATGATAAATTGTAGTGCTAAATACAAAAACTAAATTGTAATCTCAATTTAACTAAAATATTTCCTAGATATATTTTTATAATCGTTAAAAGTTTTCAAATAAGTAGCTTAAAATAACTTATAATAATAATAGTTAAAAATAACTCTATATAAATAGTTATATTGTTACCTTAAAATCAAAAACTAGTGTTTAGTGTTTTAAATAATTATAATGATAGAAACTAAAACGTTAAACAAATAAATTAAAAAAAAAATTAATTAACAATAACAAAAACTATAAATACATTAAACCATATATTATATTTAATTTTATTCATGAGTAACTCGCAGGTAGAAGTCATTGAAACGGTTGAGATTATGCAATTATAATAGATGTATGTATTATCATATAATTCAAAATAGTCAATATATTATATCAATTTAGTATACAAATTATTATATTAAATTTAACAACAATGTTATTGTTATATTTAAAAAAACATATATTTGTAAAGATTTCAACTGTATAGGTCTTTCTGCGCAACGCGAAAGCGTTCTTCTAGTGCTAAAATAAATTATAAAAAGAAGTAAATAAAATGAAACTATCAAATCAACTCAAGCTTAAACCTTAATTGTTCTCAAGTAAGACACGAATACAATGAATTCAGGATGAACTAAGCTAAAAATAAAAAGAAGGGACAGAGCCACAAAACCTAGTCAAATTCAGTCAACATGGTCAAAATCGGCTTTGCATAGACCCTATGTGCCTTCCAAATGTTCCCCAATTTTGAGCCATAAACCACATTCTCCAACCACTTGAAGGGCGAGTAGATCGCATCTAGATGAGGCAGCCATGAGAGTGTACAAGATAAAGGAAACAAGGGAATGCGCCTAGTGGGGGAACTTTGAATTCATCAATGCAGACCATAATGCATGAAGGAAAGATGCATCCATACAAGATGATTCCTATATTAGTCAGGCCAAAGTGTATAATAACGAAATAGGGTTTGCAGAACTGCCTCCGGGCAAACATTTGGCTTTAGGGTTTTCTCCCTTGACTATCCTTTACGTTCTACCGTCTCGCCTTCACTACCTTTTCTCACCAAAATCAAATTAAAAATACAACTCAATCTAGGAATTAGATATAAGACAACCTAAATCTTCATCCTTGAATCACCCTTCTTGGGTCTTCTGTCTTCCATCTTTTTTTTCCCTTTTTGTTGTTGTTGTTTTTTTTTTCTTCTTCTTCTTCAGGGAGAAGAAAACTTGAGCTTAAATTTCCACTTGATTTCTTATTCTTCTTTTTTTGTTGATTCTTTTCTTCATTTCTCTTGTTTTTGTGTTGAGCTTAAATTTCCACTTGATTTCTTATTCTTCTTTTTGTGTTGCTTCTTTTCTTCATTTCTCTTGTTTTTGTTGTTTTTTTTTCCGAATCTTCCTTTGCATTTATTTTTTGTTTTTTGCCTTTCCAATTACTCCATAATTATGAAAAAAGAATATTATGTAGAGGCTAGTATAAACAACCAATGATTATTGAGAGTGAATCAATGATCTACTAAAAAGGGTGGGAAATGACTAAAAAAATGGGTGTAACCAAAAAAAAGTTGTGGTCCAAAAAATGTGAATTGGGGGATCCGACTCAAAGTTCATCAATATAAGGCGCGATTAACATAACCTATCTAACTATCTACTTTAGATCCCCATAAAAATAAAGACCTATCTCAAAAGGTCATGAGAAAACTATCTATGCAAGGTTCGGGCAAAACTCGAGAGTACATAAAGGTATTTCACCTGACCAAGATATAAATCTTCATGTCTTCAAAATACCTTATTGGGCTAGTCTTTGCTTGCACACATCATCCTGACTAACCACATCCATCTGTACCTACACCCAATTAAGGTCCTGCATCTGACCCCCACACAAGCAATCAAAAAGTGGCCAGGCTCAAAATGTGTCTCATTAGTCAAACACAAGGAATTCCATAACAAAACCTAGGGTAAGTCTGTGATTCAATACTTATGACCCTATTTCGTGGTGTCCAAGAGGTAAGAATGAGCAGAAAATAAAAATGCATGCATGCAAATGTCTTAATTAAATGTTATGCTAAAATAAAAAAATTGAAAAAAAGAAAGTAAAATCTTTTATGTTTTAAAAAAAATGAATGCAATTTAACTAATAATGCATGAAAAAGGTAAAGAGAAAAGGAAAAACCCCACCCCAAGCTTAAGAACAATCATTGACCTCAATCCTCAAGGGTCAAGGGTAAAAATGACCTATATCGGAGGATCAGGCGGAGCAAAGTGTATGTGGCGGTGGTAGAAGTCCCACATATCTTGGACTCGATAAGACGTGGAGGACTCACTATGCTCCAACCTATCAACTCGGGTTGCTACATCCTGAATGGTGTGCACGTTCGCCTAAGTCTAAACATCTATGTGCTCGACAGTAGAAAACATAATGGCAAATTGGTCAAAGAATGTTGGGGAGAACTATGCGAGAACCTTGTGTCCCCCTGTTGCTCTGACTGGTATTGTGGTTAGGTATAATGTTGTGTAGGGACTTGAAAGTGGTCCTGCTGATACGAGGGTTGTTGCATCTGTGGATGGAAGTCAAAATGGTCCTTAGCTTCAGGTATCCCATCATTATTCTCTTCCCCTTCTTCTTCCTCTTCCTTTTGCTATTCATCCTCAGAGTCGAGTAGTGCACCTGCAAGGGTCAACTACTCTGGGGGAAGCCAATTTTGGGTTCGAATGGAAAGATTGAATCATCAATCCAACTTGGGAGGATGTAAACTACATTTTTGTCACCGTCGAGCCAACTGTACGTGTGTATCGCCTCGATATTGTAGCATCTCCATTCACGCAAAAGCGTCACGACCGAGTAGGAAGTTGGGAGGGTTGTCGACAGGTACGTACTCGGGGGAGGGGAAGTCTAGGCTGACAGCTCGACCTATGATAGTAATAAGCCCCCCGATGTAAATTTCTCCCGTGACCCGTTGTCGTACGAAATCACATTTGTCGAGGAAGAACGTGGAGAAACTTGGACTCTTATTCACCCTTATGCGATGTAGGAAGAAGAACTCACATCTGTTTATTTGGTCGGGCTCGAGACGACCGAAGATGCCAACAAGAATGAACAATATGCTTAGCCCTTTGTCGGCTCAAATTAAAGATATTTAAATAATATTATTCTTGTGTAACATACAATTTTTCCGTTACTACTTTGCTATCAATTTGCTTAAATTTAATCATTTTAATTCAAAAATCGAATAAAATAACCAAAATCATAAAATTGATTATCCATGAAATAAGTCGAATGTTTATCCGAGATCGAGCGCACTTGGTGGTTATCGAAAGATAATTACCGGTATTCGAGGTCAAATCTATCTATTCAAATTTTAATGCGAAAAATGAAAATATCCCTTGAAGAAGAAGAGTTCATAATGCTTCACAAGAAGTAGTTGTTGGTAAATCCAACAACCATATAATCTGCTGCGACTTGTCCACCTCCGATTCATTCATCGATTGATATGGCATCATCCATCTTACAAGCGTTGATGTTGGTCGTCGCCTTATCGCTGTGCATCTCTTCCACTGAGTGTTTAACTGGAGACTCGATCATCGAACATAGTCAGTCTGTAGACGGTGGCTTGTGTTTTAATCTCATCGAACCTTCTGGTTATAATTGCTTAGAACACACGGTGACTTATCTCTCTCGCTCTCTCACCTTTTCCGTTTCTATACAACTTTATATCGATTACTGAATAGTGTATTTAATACTTCAAAATTTTGTCTGATTGAGATTTTCGGAGAACACTACTACAGTGACAGAACTGGAAAAACCTAAATTAGTTTGATTGTGTAATGGCAGCACCTTTTCCTGTTTGTTCATTTGTCCTATATTCCATTGCAGAATGTTGAACTCCTGACCTGTTGTCCCAAGAGTAAATGTTACTGAGAAAGGATGTTATTGTCATTTGATACTTTGTCTGTAATAGCAATTCCTTTTCTTGATTGTTATGTATTTTGTTCATTTTCTCCATTAGAGAAGCTTGGATTGAGAATGTCCGATTTAGGGTATGCAAGTCAGGAATATAGTTCATACTGTGAGTTTCACTTCTTAATTGGCTAAAACTGAGTTGTTTTATATTAAATTAGGTATTATTTGATAGTTACTTAATGTAATTAGTCCACTATCTAGTCAAATATGACTGGCAGGGGATTCTAGCTATCTCTGTATTTGGTAAAATATGCAACATGTTTATAGTCAATGAGGCTTGATTGAATCTTAGAAACTGACTATTTTTCACATGTATCTACTTATAAGAAATTAGTACTGAAACATAAACTTTTAGATTGGGTAATGACACAATAATTTGAATTGATGATTCTTGACAGTATGATACATGGATACATATGTATATAGGTAAAGGGTAACTATCTTAAATAGAAACTAAGAATAAGGGTAAACGAGAGAAATCTCATATCTTATGGAATCTAATAAAGATTATGAATATACAAGAAATGAACTAGAGTTGCTTCGCAGGGGATGCATGACTACTTGTGTAGAGCATTCCAAGGATTATGCTTGTGACCTAATAATATGTTTGGATCAATTTCTGTGTTAATTAAATAACAGACTAACTTTCCTTATGTGTGAATAACTTCAGGCTCAAACAAAGGATGGTTTCTTGTTAGGGCTTCAACGTGTGTCATCAGGCATTCTTAATTTGGGATCACAAACCACACCTCCAGTTTTACTCCTACATGGACTCTTTATGGTGACTTTACCTTAAATTCTTAATTTACAACTTTAATAATTATGGAATATGAACATTAAATCATAACTATATTACAAAATAAACTACATTTTAATCAGGGTGGTGATGCTTGGTTTATGGATTCCCCAAATGAATCATTGGGTTTTGTTCTTGCGGACCATGGTTTTGATGTTTGGGTTGGAAATGTTCGTGGAACAAAATGGAGCCATGGCCATGAATCTTTATCAGATGGAGACAAGGTAACACGTAGATTATGCTACATTTTTATAAACTTTTAGTCATTAATTTCAAATGCTATATGCTAATTGCTTTTTTGTTTTGGCCTTGATTTAGGAGTTTTGGGATTGGAGTTGGGAAGAGATGGCTCTTTATGATCTTGAGACAATGCTGAGTTATATAAATTCCAAAACTGGCTCCAAAGTTTTTGTTGTGGGACATTCACAGGTTTTAGTTACACTTCAACTTTATTTTGTCATATAAAACTACATTGCTAATAGTCTCTATGTATTCCAATCTCTCAGGGAACAATAATGTCATTGGCTGCTTTTACTCAACCAGATATTGTTAGCATGGTTGAGGCTGCTGCTCTTCTTTCTCCTATCTCATATTTGGATCACATCACATCTAAACTTGTTCTTAATCTTGTTCATATGTATCTTGACGAGGTCTCTTTTTTATTATTCAAATTCATTCGATTTTAAAAAAAAAAAAAATCATACGTAAAAGTTTTCTTACAGGCACTTGGGTTACTTGGAATGCATCAACTGAACTTGAAGAGGTTAATAATTTTTGCATTTTCCATTTTCTTTTTTCTGAATATTTGTGTGTCTAAATCAATAAAAGGATGATATATATATATATATATATATATATATATATATATATATATATATATATATATATATACACTGTTTGTTTTCAGTGACATTCTCACAAACATGATAGAGTCTGCTTGTGATGGGCATTTAGATTGCAGTGATATGTTAGCATCCATTACAGGTTATTCTTTCACTAATTTGGTTTCTAATTTACTAAATTGGCCAACTAGTTTACCTATGTTGCTGATATTTTGCATAAATTACAAATTGATCCCTGGGACTCACTGATGTAGTTTTGGTCCCTGGGACTCTGATTTTGGTTCATTTTTCAAGGTTCCATGGATCAAAATCGATATGAAACCTTATATTAAGGATGAAAATTGAAAAAAGGTTTCAATTCTGGACCATTGTCAAAATGAGAAAGTAAAGGTGCCATTTTGTAAAATAAGAGAATATAAGAGTAAGTTACAAAAGTGGTCTCTTTGCTTTCATGTTTTCACCATGTATAGTCTAAACTCTAAAACTGGAACCTGTTTCAATTTTGGTCCTTATTTTATGGTTTTCTATGGATTTGGTCCTTATTTCAAGGATTCAAATGGATTTTGGTCCATGGTTCTACTTCTAGGAGCCAAAATTGTTATGAAACCTTAAAACAAGGACCAAAATTGAAAAATGTTTCAATTCTTGACGAAATACGGTAAAATTCAGAAAGCACAGAGACCATTTTTGTAAGTCAAGTATGAAGTACAAAAATGAACCCCATGCTTTGTGTTTTTTACCATGTTTAGTCCAAAATCAGTATTTTTTTTTTCAATTTTGGTCATTATTCTAAGGTTTCCTGTCGATGTTAGTCCCTGGGACTTTCTGATTTGGTCGTCATTCCAAGATTCCATGGATCAAATTTGATACGAAACCTTAAAAAATAGGACCAACATTGAAAACGCTTCAATTTTGAACTAAACATGATCAAAATCAGAAAGCTCAAGGATCATTTATCTAATTTTCTTTTTTCTCTTTTAATAAAAAAAACTTTCATTTACTCTGCATGTTGCAGGTGAAAACTGCTGTTTTAACAGCAGCCGTGTGGATGTGTATCTTGAATACGAACCTCATCCTTCATCTGTAAAGAACTTGAAGCATCTTTTCCAAAGTCTGTTTCTGTTTCCTAATTCTTTATTATTTTACAATTACATCCAACATTTTACACTTTCGTGTGACATTTCATTTTTATAGTATCAAATTTCCTTGATTTCCAGTGATACGCAAAGGCACATTTGCAAGGTACGACTATGGAAGTATAAAGAATCTGCTACAATATGGAAAATTGAAACCACCAACATTTGATCTTAGCAAAATCCCAGAATCATTGCCTATTTGGATGGCTCATGGGGGAAACGATGCTTTGGGGGATGTGATTGATGTGCAACATACACTAAAAGAATTGAAATCAAAACCAAAAGTTTTGTTTTTGGAGGATTATGGCCATATAGACTTCTTGTTAAGCACGAGAGGATATGAAGATCTTTATGACAATATGATCAACTTCTTTAGGTCATGTGGGAATTTGAATGTCCAGTAGCCTTTAAAATCTCTATTTTCGGAACCCAATTATCTAAGCCAATACATGTATAGATGTTCCCATGTACATTTTGTTTTAGGAGTTGTAACTTATGCAATAAACTTAATTTATAATTTGTATAATATGCTTCATGACACAGATGCCCAAGTAGCAAGTGAAAAAAATAAAATATAATTGTAAATATACCCATAACTATTTAAAGAAAAATATGCACACGCAATACGCCAATACATGAGAACAATGGAATTGGAGTACCTCCTACTCCTATTTACCACATGTGTAATTTTTTTGCCGAATCAACTAAATGCAATTTCCCCCTTTGGCCCTTTATGAGTAACCACCATCCCAAATATTTCTGAGTTTTGTACACAAGGGTTGTAGTTTTAAAAAGCATTAGGTGTAGTGATCTATGGTAATTTACCACTTTTTGATAAATATTTTAGAAAGTACTATACATTGATATTTCTGGTGAATACTATGTTTTGGTAAAAAAGCTTTGACAGGGACGCTACTTGTTTTGACAACATAGGAAATGTAAGGCGAGACAACGACGTAAGAGGGAATACTATTATTATTATGTCGAATAAAAACTATTATTGTCAAGGAAATAAATTTCAAAATACGTAAATACTTTTTCCAACTAATTGTGTCCACGTTCGTGGGCTGGCTTAACCTGATCTCACACTTATCTTTCTAACCTCATCCACAAACTCTTGAATATTCCGGTCGGATGTTCCACCTTCTGCCACCGCCTCCCCCGCCGCTTTCTTCCACTTCAATGCATTCTTCTTCATCTCCGTCGCCTTTACACCACTTGTAGCCTCTCTTAAGCACTCCTCCACCTCCTCCCTACCAATCACCCTATTCTCGGCCTCACCCCTACACATCCTAATCCCAACCTTCCATTCATCAACCAAATATTTTGCATCCGTCACTTGATCTCCCCAGTGTGGGAACGCCACCACAGGAACACCGCTTGACAACGCTTCCATGGTGGAGTTCCACCCACAGTGAGTTACAAAACAAGACACCGCCGAGTGACTCAACACCTGGGCTTGTGGACTCCAGTGGACCACCATTCCCCTTTCTCCGGCCTCCTCCAAGAACCCTTTGGGCAACTCTCCAGGTTCGCCGGTGGAAGTCGCACCCTTCCTCACTACCCACAAAAACGACACGCCGGAGTTCAAAACACCATAAGCCATCTCAGTCACCTGTTCTTGGCTCAAGCTCACAACGCTTCCGAAGGAGATATAAACGACTGATGAAGGTGGCTTCGAGTCGAGCCACTCCAGACAATCGTCGGCTTTTATCAGGTCACCGGAGATATTAGAGCTCGCCTCAAGTAATGGGTTATTGAACAAAGGACCCACGGATCGAATACGACATATTTGAGACATGTAATTGATTAAATCACCCTCAAGTTCTTCAAAAGTCTCCATTAAAACACAAAATGTCTTCGACAAGTTCTTGAACTGCCCTAAAATGGCTCTTCTCAAGAACGGGTAAGGCGTTGAAGGATGTAAAAAGCTTGGAATCTCATCTGACTTGAGAAGCGGCATGTTTGGCAACTGAACGTCGATGTCTGGGTGTTCATCACTTGGAAAGGGAACTAATGAATTCTCGTAATGATAATACGATGAAAAGCAAGCACAAGATTGTACCCAAAGCATAGCAGAAGGAATGTTAAGCTCTTCTGCTAAGTCAGTGACCCAAGGCACGAAAGGATTGTTGATTAGACATGATACTGGCCGGCCGTTTTCTGCATGGTGGTTGATGATGCCGGTGAGTGCAGCTTTTCCGTAAGCCTCAAGCTTAGGCAAGTAGTTGTCAAGGTCATAGCGTTCGTCATCATTGTCTTCGGAGCATCCATCATCGAAGAACTCAAACCGGATCATGCCGCCAGCGTTGCCTACCGGAGTAGGATCACCCGAAACGACAGTGCCGGCTTTTTTGAGTTTCTTTCCGATGGATTTGGTGGCGGAGAAGGTGACGAGGAGGTTGCCCTTTGAAGCTAGGAGCTTGCCGAGTCTGAGGAGTGGATTCACATGGCCTTGTGCTGGAAAAGTGACGAGAAACACATGCACACGATCTTGTTTAGAAACCATTGATGATGATTGTGTTTTTCTGTGAGTAGGAGTGAATGTTGTTGTTTTTGGGTATGTATGAATTATATATTGAGTGATCTGTACAATATGTCTTAAAGCCAAGTATACATATATATAGATATAAACAGTGGGAGATAGATGGTGTTGCAAAATCGGAGAGGTGGATGCTTGGTAGAGGACAAAAGATGTTTGACTGAAATATCACGCATAAGTTAATTAGAGTCGTATACAACAACCCAAAAAAATGCATGTGTAATTGCTGACGTCTATTACAAATATTCATTTGAATTCTATGTGCAGGGTATTAAGCTGTTAGGATTATGTCGTTGTTAAATTAAGCCTAAAATTTGGTGGACTGACAAGAAATATGTTTAGCATGACAGTAAATAAAATATAGTATCAACAAAAAGTTTATATGTTACGTATTTGCTCGTGAACTGAAACTCTTCAACTCCCTATATACATTACGATAAGGAAAATGACATAAATGCCCTACAAACTTTCTAGTGTTTATCTTTTTAGTCCCTAAACAATTTTTGTGGCCTTATAAGAGAAGGAAGTTATGTTTGTCGGGTCGATTACATCATTTTGGCCAAAATGAAGGAGTCACCCGGTTACTTCTTTGACACATTGACATTTGTTGACCAATTTTCTTATATTGCCTTTGAATTTTCCCCACTCTTGGACTCTCTCTCTCTCTCTCTCTCTCTCTCTCTCTCTCTTGGACTTTGTGAAAGTTAACTTTTCCCTCCCTCCCACTGAATTACTGCCAAGGAACGAAGGGGAACAAGAGGGGTCAAGGATTGTCACCCTCGACCACCCACTGCCACCGGGAACCACCAAGAGTCGCCGCCAGCACCCACCATTGTGTTCTCTTAGGTTACCAACACAACCCACACCCACCCATTATCATTGTTGTTGCCTTGGATGGAGGTCGATATACTGTATGCCAAAACGACCCGCTTTCAAAGGATCAGCTCCAATCAATCTCTCGGATCATCTAAACCAAGTCCTCCGGTAGGCCCTGGGCTTAGTCGAGATCTTTTTCAGTCGGCACAGCCCGATTTGGTATGGCTACAAAGGCGGTAACCTAAAATGGCTCGAGCGGTTATCCTATGTCAACACCATCGTCTACCCCTTCACCTCCCTCCCCCTCCTCGCATACTGCACCCTCCCTGCCGTCTGCCTCCTCACCAGAAAGTTCATCATGCCGGAGATTAGCACCTTAATAAGTCTCTTCTTCATTTCTCTTTTTCTCTCCATTTTCACCACTGGAATCCTCGAGCTCCGGTGGAGCGGTGTCAGCATTGAGGAGTGGTGGAGGAACGAGCAATTTTGGGTGATCGGGTACCAATCGTAGGGCCCACTATTTGGGAAGTTGTTCTTTGCGTTTTGGGTGATTGTTCATCTTTATCCGTTTCTAAAAGGTCTCATGGGAAAGTAGAATAGGACCCCGACTATTGTGGTTATATGCTCTACACTTCTTGCTTCGATCTTCTCGTTGCTTTGGGTCAGGATTGACCTGTTTATGTTGAAAACTAAAGGACCCGATGTCTGTATTCAGAACAAAGAAGATGAAAGCCGACCTGATGTCTGTATTCAGAACAAAGAAGATGAAAGGGGATAGAGACCTATAATTGATTCAGATGGAGACATCAGGTGGGTGTCAGTTGACTGTGAAGAAAATATGGAGACTGTCGATCGATTTTGAGAAGAATAGAGGATGTGATTCATAATGTATGTGTTATAATGAGATGCATAATGGATTTGGGGATTTAAGGGTTTAAGGATCGTTTGTTGAGAGAGAGAGAGAGAGAGAGAGAGAGAGGGGTGGGCCCCAAGTTTTGTCTATATGTCCCTTAAACCGGCTAAAACAAGTAAAGGGGACTAAAAAGACAGGTTGCCCACAACTTGGTTCCCTTATAAATCCACGAAAAAACTTAAATGACTAAAATGGTCAACCCTAGAAACTTTATAGGGCGTGTGTGTCATTTTCCCCATTACAATATAAGTATGAGAAAATTCATCTAATAACCAAAATGAAAGGAATGTTTAAAGCAATTAACCATAAAAAAACACAATATTATAAAATGACCATGACTTCCGCCGGCCGAGAGGGGTCTGTGGAAGGCCTTATGTTCTGAGGAACAAGAAAACTCTTTGAGAAAATGACGTGACGGGGAAAAAGACAAAAATAAATTATAAAATTTTAATTCCGCAGATGATGCATCGTTCCACATAGACAAAAATAAATTATAAAATTTTAAAAAAACTTCTAAAAAGCTAGTATATAATCTAGCTTATAAGCTACTTTTTGGCTTACCAAACACGACAACATAAAAAAAAAAAAAAAAAAAAAAAAAAAAAAAAAAAAAAAAAAAACCTTAAAAAATAAGCTAGCTTATTAGCTAGCTGTGGTACACCAAACACAGCCTAAGACTCTAATTAAGCCCAAAACCAAGAGTAGATGCTTATGGTTGGGATTATGGTCTCAAGTGGTTAAGTCATCTTCAAGGTGGTCATTTCTTCATCTTGTTACATTTAAAAATAAATAAAACTAGTCTTAACTAATTTATTACAACAAATCAACAAATAAAAAAATACTTATTTATCTATTACATCTTATGAATAAATAAAACCAACCAAACACAACACAAATGTCCAAATGACTTGTTTATACACAACAACATATCAAATATTATAAAAAAAACAACTCTTTGTTTTTTCTAAGATAACTTTTATATAACCAAAATGCATGAAAAATGGTTATCTATAAAAATAAACAATTTTAACCAAGAAGTTGCCAAGAAAGACAAATATAAATATTTCTTTACCAAAAAAAATCATGTTTGTTTTCCAAAAACTAAAGATTATCAAATATAAAAAATCATTTTAACATATAAAATATGTATCTGATGGGTTTTGATACAAAATATAAGTGTGTTTTTTATAAAAATCAACCAACGGAAGCGTTAAAAAATAACAAGTTTATTTTTATTTATAATAAAACAAAATCATCTTGGATCCACTTATAGATGTTAGAATGAAAAAAAAAAAAAAAAAAAACAAACAAACAAACAAACAAACAAAGAGTGTTTTAGAATGACAACCTTTGAAGTCTTTGAAACCACTTGGTTTTATGTTGTTGATAAAGATAAGAAAAATTTAAGAATAGAATTTCTCTATGTGTATCCACCATCAACGGTAAGGCACTTGGAATGCTAGTTCTTTCTTGTATTCTTAAGTGTCTTAAGCTTTTAAGTATTTAACTCAAATAAGCACTAAAGGAGACAACTCAAGAGGACTTCTAATTCACCAAACTTGCTTCAAAAGAGAGAAATCTATAGGAAGAGCTAATTTCATTCATAAGAGAGAGAAGAGAAGGAAAACTAGTGAAAAACTAGCCAAAAACTCATGCAAGACAATCTCTTATATACTCATGCAAAAGCAAAAGCAACCCATTATTATAATGTAAAGTAATGACCTAACTTTAATAATGTAAAGTAATGACATAAGAAGAAAGTTGACAAGCAACCTTTCTTATTATAATAATAATTTTGGAGACCAACTTGTCTAACTAGTAAAGTAGAAGAATTGTTTAAATTTTATAACTCAAAGTTTATAAAATATAAACTTTGTTTTTAGGTAAAAGACAAAAGGATTCAACTAGTCTAAAACTTTGTACATGACTTATTAAATCATATCATATGATATAATAACTAGTTATATTCTCTTATAATTATTAATTTCACAAAACAATAATTATTCCCTAATTAAATACAATAATTGATATCATTTATTAATAATAAATATACAGACTGTGTCAACTTGATAAATATGTGACCCTATAAGCTCATATATTATTAGCAATGTCACTATATAATGATTCTTGGGCATATAGATTCAACGTCCACTACCACCAAGATCCTCACCACCTACCACCACCCACCACCAAACATCAACACACGTCATTACCACCCATCACCACACGCCACCACCACCCATCACTACCACTCGTCATCACCCACCCATCAACACCATCACCATTGACCCATAATAACCACCACCATCCACTATCCCACTTGTCACCCCCCCCACTCTTTACCACTACCTATCACCACCCATAACCACCACCTACCACCAAGAACCAACTGTCACCCATAATCCCCATCACCTACAATCCACCACCACCACCCGTAACCATCATTCACCACCCTACCTATACCACATCACTATCCACCATGCACCACCACCTATCTTTACCATATGATCACCACCCGCTACATACAACCACCAACACCATATGTGATTAAATTCATAAAATGGCATAAATCATGTAAGTATATGTGATAGCGTACCCCTAGCTCGGGAAAAGATGTGTGTCTCAAACGCGCAAGAAATGCCACCAGGCGGGCTGCAAGGCCAAGCTTCTCCCAGCCTAGCCATCCCAAGGAAGTCTTGCACCCGCGGGCGCCCGCCCATCATAGGGCGCCTATGCGAAAAGTTGATATTCGCAACGGGCACATTCTACTTCATGAAAAAATTAACGGCTCCAAGCGACAAGGACTATGCTCAGAGCATTACCACCTGAACCAATTGTTAGCTTTGGCACAACGAGGAGCACGATTGGCTAATCAGTACATCCGATCCTTTATGGTCTGACGCCATTGTCCCATGTACTGACTGAAAGAGACTTCAGTATAAAAGGTCTCCTCCACCACCTGGAGAGGTAAGCCCTTTTCTCCCATACTATACCATACACTCTCAGTATAGCCACTGTTTTCCCGGGACCCCCTCTCGAAGAACGACCGGCATGCCTTTTTCATATTATGATCTCGCAGATTATACCAGAGCATAAGATACCTTCAACCAGGAATGCCGGAATGAGGTCGCATCATCTTGCTCCATATGGTGTGTGACAACTGATAAAAAGAACCACACATCAACGAACCTTGAAGATGAGCGACGAAACTAGTGAAACGCCGAAGAGGCTGATACGGCCAATGACATCCCTAAAACCGGTCATCACCCTTGTATCAACACCAAACCAACCTCCAATAGTCACAGACGACACACCGTTGTCTGGTGGCCAAACAACCTCATCCTCCACAACATTGCCACCCACTTTTTCACCGAACAACCAACAACTAATGCCCGTTTTCGCTTAAATATACACACCACTGACTGTAACACTCGTTTATTTATTAGTTAAATAAATAAATTAATAGACGAACGGTAGCCTAAAATAAATAATTATATATGCAGGGTGTTGGGTTCGAGGAGTTAATTGCCACATTTTTGGAAGTCGGGGGTTAAAAGTGTGAGTTCGGGACTCATTTTATAAATATTCATGAAGACAGGGGCTCCGTGGTAATTATTTGGATTTAATTTAGAAAGGAAATGAGGTGGAAGGGCTGATTATGTCATAATTAAGATATTGGGGGTTGTTTGGTAAACTTTGGACCTAATTTGTAAAGGGTTTTAGACGGTGGGGTTCAAATGGTAAATTAAGGCCTAATATTGAAAGGAACTTGGATGGGAGGGACCTATCTTGTCATTATGGCAAACTCTTGAGGGAACTCGGGTATAAAAGTTTAAGCAAACCCTAACCCTAAAGACATGTGCAGCCGTCACCCCCTTTCCACCCTTATACCTCCCGCTCCCTTCCAGCCGCCGGAGCCAAACCAATTACGTCGGAGGGCGCTGCTGTGGATCACCGCTGTTGTTCGCTGGGAGGCTTCGACCGCCATTTCCATCTCTCCCGTTTCCGACACCGCCAAACCCAACTGTCGTTGTGTGGACGAGCCTGATGCCGCCGCTCCTTAGCCATTGACGTCGCCGACGTCGTTGGGGTTGTCCAACGCCGCCACTTTCTAGTCGGTATCGAAGTTGCAGCCATCGTTTCCCTTTTGTATTCCGACCGGACGAATTCCAAGCGACGCCAAAATGGTTGAAGACGACATCAGGGCTAGGTGCTGCCCTTCTCGGACTCTACGTCGCCACCTTTCTCCTTCTCAGTTCCTTGGTGCAACGTCTCAGCCACGGCTGCCTTTGTGCTCCGGTTGCCGTCTGCCACCCGAAGTGGATGAGGTAGGTGCTTGCGTAATGGTGAACTCGTGTATGTGGGTTGCCATCTCAGATTCGTTGATATCGCCGTCATGTGACACCAGAAGGGGTGGCTGGATGCTTGAAAAACGAAGCATGGGTGGGTGTGGTAGTAGTTCCGTTAGCAACAGGTGTGTTTGGCTGTTTTGCTTAGTTGGAATTTACGAGAAAATCCACCACAACCACCGCCGTAGGGTGGTGGCTGCCGCCATGTGCCGCCGGTGTGTGTGTGTGTGTTATTTCGTGAGTTCATTGTAATTGTAAAAAATTGGAATAATGAAATGGAACTCAAACCACCACCGTAGGGTGGTGGCTGCCGCCTCCTGCCACTACTAGCCGCCGTGTCGGGTGGCGGTGTGCCTCGTTGATGTTGTGATTTTGTTTGGATGTTTGCTGATGGTGATAGATCATGTAGTGAAGATCATTGGAAGTGAGAGACCAATTATTATCTTCATTTCTTAATTATGATTTATTATTGTAACGACCGAAAGATACAACCAATTTTAAATTTTTCAAAAACAACTCGATTCCATTAAATCTTTACAAAAAGGTTTTCAATACAAGACATTTAAGTATTCCCAGAATCACATTACTATAAAATCATGAGGAGCGGTACGATCACGCCTTCGCCTTGCCATGGTCTCCTGAAGAACCTGAAAAACATAAAACCACAACTGTAAGCCCGAAAGCTTAGTGAGATATCCCCAAAATACCAACCACTTATACCATACACGCATAATATGCCACAACATATCCGATCACAGAACAGCCATGCACTTCGGGTCTACTGTGTGACTGGTCCACCGCACCGGCCTACAGTCCACCTGGTCCACCCTCTGAGTCTAGCCATAAACCTCGAGTCTACAGTGTGATTGGTCCGCCCGCAACGGGCCTTCAATCCACCTGGTCCACTCTCTGAATCTAACCACATACATCGAGTCTGCAGTGTGATTGGTCCGCCCGCACCGGGTCTTCAATCCACTTGGTCCACTCTCTGAGTCTACAGTATGACTGGTCCGCCCGCACCGGGCCTTCAGTCGGCCTGGTCCACTCTCCGAGCCTCGGCACGTCTGGTCCGCCCTCTTGGGGCCTACAGCCTATCCGGACCGCTCGCTGGGCCTTCGGAACAACCGGTCCGCCCTGGGTATCTTAGCCTACAGCACAAAGCAGGACCCACCTCAACCCAACTCCAGTCCAAACAACCATGTGCACATATACATACAATCATATAGCAAATCACAGGCAACAAGCAGATCAAACAGATCACATAACATATCATCATCCTAACCAGGATAACGACCTAACATTTTACTAGCATAGCATCTCCCTATCTCTCAAGATACCGATATCAAACAGGTCTCTAACATATACCATCCTAGCTCTCAGGATGCAAACATATCAAATCAGTAACATAACAACAACTACCCGGATCTCAATCCGATAAGGGCCGGCCTTGGTGCCTTAGACCCTGTTGATATAGTGAGGATAACTCACCTCGAAACTGCTGGCTGAAAGGATAAGATCCCGCTACTCCAAACTCCGACACGAACTCCTCCACTGAACAACAACAAAGCACTGAACTCAAAACAATAACCAAAAATTACCAAAATGCCCCTGGAAACCACAGGTCCACCCTTGGTCAAAAACAAGGTCAAAGTCAACCCCTGAATGACTCTACTCGCCGAGTCCCCATACTCAGAACTTCCCTCAATCCGCGACCTAACTCGCCGAGTCACCCTGAGACTCGTCGAGTCCAACAACTCTGAGTCCACTCGCCCACAACTCACCGAGTCATCCCTTGACTCGCTGAATCTCGACTCAAACAGAAAATATTGGGACTCTTCGACAAGACTCGCCGAGTCCAAGAACAGACTCGTCGAGTCTAAGGTTATCTTCAACCTACTCGCCGAGTTGTTCTTCCAACTCGTCGAGTCCCAGCTCATCTTCAAGAAACTCGTCGAGTCCACCCATGTGACTCGCCGAGTACCACCAGTCTGAATCCAAATAGAAGCATTCCAGGACATGCAATTGATCCAAAACATAGATCTAGCCTCCTACAACCCATCCATCACGTAAAGTGGCAAACTTTACGTGAATCCAAAGAGATCTATGCATTTTGCACATTAGGGCTAGGGTTTGGGACATGATAGCTTCACTCAACACTCAACACAGGGACTTTCAGGCATTCCAACCCTTCTCCACTCCAGATCTGAGGTAGCAACCTCAGATCTAACCTTTAAACTCCAAAACCCCAAAAGATATGATTCCTAACACCCCCAAAATGAAGAATCTAGACAATAATAGCTCAACAATGGAATGATACCTCAAAAAGGAAGCCCAAGAGAAGATTAACCCGAATCCTTGCAAAGCCCTTTGATCCAAGCCTCTTCCTCTTCAAGATCTCTTCAACAACCACCTCTCCAAGCTCCAATTTGCTCAATAATGGGGTCTCTCCACGAAATTAGGGTTTCTGGAACTCAAGGGATGATAAGGAGGCTGGGGAGGAAACATAATGTTCTTTATATAGGGTTCAACCTCCGGATTTAGGGTTTTCTCCATTCAGCGCCTACTCGCCGAGTCCATCTTATTGACTCGCCGAGTCGGCTACTTAACTCGCGACCAAGTCGCGACTCTACTCGCTGAGTCCACCCATGGACTCGCCGAGTCGCTCTTTCCCAATTTACTCTTTTAGCCCTTTAACTCTACTCTTGATATTTCGGGATGTTACAATTATCTTAATTTATACACCCATTTATCTAATCTATTTTGTTGATTTTGGCATGAGAAGAGATACGGAGGCATTGTTGATGGTCAGCAAGAGGTGAGAATAATCATCTTTGTAGGCTATCTTTGATAATGTGATTGGAGGGTATTTACGTCTTTTATAGCAGTAAATTTTTTAAATATTTGAATGAAGTTGCTATAGTTTTATAGATTTTTCAAACTACGATGTTTTTGCAAAGGGCAAAATGCAAGAAATAGCAATGTAGTTTCTAATTTTTTCTTTATTTGAGCTATATATTTTCAATTTTTCTTATTACATCTTTGTACATTTAAATTATTTCTTATTATACTGTTGTACTTAATCATCATAACAAAAATTAACATGTTTCTATACAATGTCATCGTCCACCGTAGGAGATACATGTTTGATATATTGCTGAATGTGGCAAAAGCTGATAATTTTTATATTGAAACTGTCCATATCCGATCTATAAAAAAAATTTACCACTTTCTATAACCATAACATCAAACTTTGATTTTTTTAAGACATATTTCATATATTAAACATATTCTCAAACGATCACCATCTGATGTTTACACAGGTTAAATATGTTTCTTTAAACGAGATAATGATTTCTATCATCCTACAAATGTTTTTGTAATTTATTCTTTACTCTGGTGTGGATGATTTTTCATGAAAAGCGTTATAATCTTTTTTCCATCTTAGATATATAGACAATGCCATTCTATAAAAAACATAATAATTTTCTATAATTAATAAAATTTGAAAAGTACAATGCTTTAATAAGAAATAACCGTCCATGTTGTCATTATGGTCAATAACAGGAAAAATTAGTATCCAACGGCACTGCAGTAAATGCGGTAAGTTCCATGGACAATATTATACTCTTTTTATAGGTTTAACCCCGAGGTGACTAAAAAAATGTTGTTTTTGTAGGAAAAACAGGTGGAGGTAAATCTTTTGACCGGAGAAACCAAAATCTTGCAAGAGGACATCATATATGATTGTGGTAAGAGCTTGAACCTTGATTTGGATTTTGGGACATGTTGAAGAAGCTTTTAACAACGACAAACATAAAACTTGGATTGTATCCAAAGATGTAAGTCCTTTAGGTTAAATTTCATACTAAAATTTATTTATTAGTATGTTAGGGTTCAGTTATAAACATTCATTTTGTAACTGAAAACATTTATTTGGATTGCTTTTCCATTTATTTTAAAAAATTACCATTCCGTCCCTACAAGAATAATGACAATAACGGTGAAACAAATTACATTTATACAGACACGGTAAAACATAATAGAAACAAACATAGTAATCTTTTCACTATTATTCTAGCGAAGCAGATAAATACATTTCATCGGGCTACATGCTAGAATTAACAACATACTTTCATTTTATTGTTTAATATAGCATCTTACTTTGATTTATATTTCTTAATTTTGTTTTGTTTTTTTTAATTACTATAATGTCTAATGTAGCAACTTTTGCTATTTAAAATTAACATGTCATATTAAACTGTAAAATGAAAGTACATTGCTACGTCTTGCATTTAGTCATTGATTAGGACAAATGCAAGAAATGCCAACGTATTTTCCTATTGCTTATTTCGTTGATTTTTTCTTATTTTATTTATTATCTGGATATGCAGGTGTGGTTGGGAGAGGCAAGTCGTGGTTATTTTGTTGAAGAAAAGAAAGATATGCATAAGTTGTAGAATGAGGAGTAACTATATGTGATGATATATTGTCTTCATTTTATGGGCATTTCACCCCAACAACAAAAATATTCCAAAAAAAAATGTAACACCTCTAACCCATGCATAGCATGGGTTCACCACCTAGTTATTATTATTATTATTATTATTATAAATTTCGATAACCGTAAAAAATTCGGATGAAATTTTAAAATTTGGACGACATTATAAATTCGGACGACATAATAAAATTCGAACGACTATATAAAATGGAACAAAAGCAAAGTTTGCATTTATTTATCACGGGTATATTAATTTGTTCGGTATTACATTTATGTGGTGCATTATACGGATTGAAAGCAAACTTTACTTTTGTTTTATTTTATATATTCATTCGAATTTTATAATGTTGTCCGAATTTTAAAATGTTGTCTATATTTTAAATGGTTATGGAAATTTATAATAATAATAATAATAAAAAGAAAAAAGAACAAAAGAACAAAAGGGAAAAAATGATGTCAAATCAAAAATAAAAAGTTAATTAAATTGATGTTACAGAATAAAATTGATTAAAGGGATAGTTACAGAATAATCCATAGAAAACTATATATTATGTTAACTTTTTGATATGATGTGATGTTTTGATATTATTTAATATGATTTTTGTTGTACCGTTGTCTGTTGGGAAGATGTTTTTTAAAAATACTTAAAAAACTTTTAAGAAAACCCCCACAAATCAAATCACTCACTGTGATCTTTAATTGTATTTTTTATTTTTGATTATTTTGTTATATATATATATATATATATATATATATATATATATATATATATATATATATATATATATATATAATTTTTCTTTCGTAATTCCATCATCCCAAATAGAAAATGCTACAATAACTAAGTTGATAGAAAGTTGTTCTGTAAGTCGTTATAACTGTGTAGAAAGTATTAGATCTCTAGCTATGTCTCTATAAGGCTAAAGGGAGTGAGTCGCCACTCCCGCTCGCTAAGCCTTCGTTAAATAATCGCTATGACTCTCTATTTGTTTGCTAAGGCTTGCACTAGTTTTGGCTCGTTATTTGCTTGGCGAGAGGAAATAGAAGAAGAAAGTAAGGCAAGTGGTTCCCATTTGATTACTTCAGCTTTATATGTTTGTAACTCCAGCTTTAACCATTTGTATATTTTTTATAATTTATTTTATTTAAATATTTAAATAAAAAATTATTTGATTTAAGAAAAAAAATATTTACCTTTTAACCACATCACCACTCCATATCATCATATTATGATTACGTATCTATAAAAACATGACGTGACAATATTTTAGCACATGCTAGGGCATGTTACCACTCCTTCTAGCCTAACATATACATATGGCTTTAACCATACCATCCAATTGCGTGTGGCGGCTTAACAACTTCAATGCACAATAATTAAATGCAATAATCTTGAGCAAGAGCATAGAATTCATTTCACCCTTAGTATCTTGCATTGTCATTTTGTCATTGTACATTTTGACATTGAAATATAAGAAAATCACACAAATTTGTGTTTATAAAACAAAATAGTCATTCTGTCATTGTACATTTTGACATTAAAATATAAGAAAATCACACAAATTTGTGTTTTTAAAACAAAATAGAGTTTGTTTGTTGATTGAAAATATTAAAGCGGTATAACTTTTATAAGATATCTTATAATTAAGATTATAAAAAGATTAAATCAATACCAGAATGAATTCTATACCTGAACATGTGCGATCCAGCCTTGTGCAAGGATGAAGTTGGAACCTTTAGAACAACAAAACCTAATAACACGTCAAACTTAAACATCAAAGCTGAATCAACTAACACATGATTAATTAGGTGTTCGTCAATTATTAAGACGAGGTTTTTTAAAGCTAATTGTAATAACCGAAAAACTAAAAAGTAAATAATACTTTTTGTCCCTCCTATTAAAATTTCCAAAATTCAAGAGAACACACAATAATATTATAAAATAAGCAAAAAGGTAAAATGATTTAGAACATGCAAGGTGCAGCACACACCTAAATAAGGAAAAACAACTTACATTTATCTGGGAACATAAGAGTTTTCGTAAGGGGCATATATGTACATCATAAGTAGAAATCAAAATAAAATACTACAAAGACTATTTATTATTATGTATATCATCAAGTTCCAGATACACAAAAACATGTACGACAAGACTCATCACCATTTTCGCTTATAACTTATTACAAAATAAATGTTAATTTTGTAATAAATTTTCAAATAATGGGTAATTTTGATAAATTGGCAGAACTATTTTAGTTATTTTATTTCTGGGGATTCCGCATTTCAGTTTTACTTTTGCGAACTGTCATATACAATGTCAATTAGTTTAGAAAAGCAATATATGTTTATTTAAAAGGTTAAAACATATTAAACATATTATGAGAAATTTTAAAGTCAACGGATCAATTGTTTTATCTCCAACCTTGATAGAACTTGGTTTTTCTTATCGCATTTGCATCCAAAACAATTAAACCAAAAAGACAGATGCATGAAACCTTCAATTGTTTCTTAGAATCAATGCGTACTCCAACATAAATCCATAGTCACTAAACAAAATCGAAATTGGAAAGATAAAACCGATAGATGGTTTTCCATTTGATAGATCAAAGAAAATCATAAACCATGAGCTCAGACCTCTACAATCACAAAACCATAGCAAATTAATCAATCATATAACTTCAAAAAATATTTGTTTAAAACAATGAACTTACAAAACTTGTTGAAGACAATATCACAGCTATTACTCATTAATGGCTCCTCGCAAAGCCTTTCTTCAATAAATGTATCAATAGACATCAAATCATAAACAATAGTCATCATGATCTGAAACATCTTGATCCCATAGCCAACTGGAACCAACTTTGTTGCAGTCATTAGAAAATATTCCGAAAATAAATCAAAATCATATAATTAACCATCTATCATTTTCCCATATTATTAAAAAGAAAAATAAATATGAACATTGAACAACATACATGAACCCCAAAGCAAGCCATTCAAATGAACACTTCTAATAGTTTGATAGTTTAACGCCCGCAGATTCGGGCTAGTCAATTTAGAGGCAATAAGCATCAAAAAATGACTTTTTGATAGATGATTCTTTAGAATAAATAATATTAACCAAATTATAGTATATGTCACAAGAATTTCATACATATAAAGAACGCTAAAATCTTACTTATAACGTAGAAGTTATGACTCGTCGAAATTTTGCGACAAAAGTGGCAAGGCTCCGCGTAATGTAAAAAGTGAACTTTTGATAAATTACTTTTTACCCTTAGCAATCTAAACGAAAGTCGTAGTATATGTTAAATCGAGAGTGTACAAAAAAAGAATGTACAAATCTGACTTCGTTTGAGGAAGTTATTATTTTTCTAAGATTTAGCATAGTAATGCACAACCCGGAAATCAAATTTTAGATCGATCAATTTTTAGCCGACACAATCTAAATAAGAATTGAAGATCTCATTAATATGAGCTCAATGATATAAATACAGTCGAAAATAGACATCGGATGAAAGATTTATGAATTTTTAACGAATTTTAACTATGTAATTCTATTAAAATATAACTTTAAAAATAAAAGTCAAAATTAGCCGACAGAGTCTAAATGAAAGTTGCTGATACCGTCGATACCTACGTGTGGATATAAAGAACATAAAAAACGATACTCTTATGCAAAAGTTACGGATTTTAAAAGATAATTAGTCTTTAGAGTAACCAGCGAGCGACGCGTAGCGCGATTTGAGCCACTGCTTCCTCACCATGACTTAGCACTAGATGATGACACCTGGCCACGAAGGCTCAACGTTCAGCAAGGGAACGCCCCACGTTCGAATCGGACTCAACCTATAAATAGAGGCGCAAATCACCCTAAAAACCCACACATTTCCCATTCTTTCTCTCTCAAACACGCCTCTTAGCCCCTCCCATTCCCTAGCACTTCCCGGGTGCTAAGAGGCGAGTCCTAGAGCGCCAGAAGGCTCCAAGAAGAAGATCTTTCGGCTCAGAAGTTCTGCCCACGCAGATCTCGGTTCTTCGCTAAACTCCATTGTAAATGAGTTATATTTACCCTACTATAAGTATAGCTTATGTTTAAGTTCATTACCGTTATTATGAACCTATAAACAATATATCTAAGTATTACAAAATATAGAAAGTGTTATTATAATATCATTTAACTACTCGCGGTACGGGGAATCTGGTTTGAAGGGCCACGTAGGGTTGTTGGATGTCAGAAGTGCTATAATGTAAAATGGTTATGCCCTCCGTTGTTTCATGTTTGGCCGCTGTCTGTACATAGTTTTTGAAAAGTATTGTTTAACACTTATAAAACAATATCGCTCGTAAATAGTCGCTATAAATATTAAACTAAAATCTAGCGGTAAGAATGCTAGGTTTCGTCGAAGGAAAAAATGATTGTTAGAAGCGAAGCGTTGTCCAAATTTCCAGTCATCACTTTAACAAGTGAGTGCATAATTACTTTCATCTTACACATAGATATGAAGTATTAATATAAATTACGTGTTATGTGTGCATATTATCTGTGTTCTTGATATCTATGTCGGATGAACAAAAATACATGTTTTACTTGATTTAAATTGTATATGTATTTTTATACTTATAAATATGTATTGGGTAGCAATAGGTGATGAGAGATAGGTGATGATAGAAAGGTGATGATAACTAGGTGATGATAGATTGGTGATGATAAATACGTGATGTGAGATGTGAGGAGATGCCATAACCTTGATCTGCGATATTGCGATGTGGCGATGTATTCATCTACCAGAGTATAGATGGTGACCACGGGCTATTCTAGACGGTCATGTGGAAACACCAACAGACTCATAACCTATAGGTGATGAATTACGAATCAGTCGATGTTGTAACTACGTATTCATGCGATGATACTCTAACCCTTACTTTTAATTACGAGTTCAGGCGATGTTGTAACTACGTATTCATGTGATGACACCCTAACCGTTACTAGACATGTATTGGGGGAGTAATCCCCGAATTAGTATTGTCTATCCGATGTAGGCGATGATCCTTAGGAACAAACATATAAGGAAATTGAGAGGTAAATACGATGTAGGAGATGACCCTTAGAATAAATCTTTAGGGAAGATTAAATGAAGAAAATGGGGATGGGTAATCAGGTTAATTGTTTGACATGAATTATGTGAAGAAACAAATTAACTATATTATTGTGGGTTGAAAACCCTATGTACTCACCAGGTTTCCTAACCTGACCCACTCAGCTTATTTGTATCATAGGGGTCGATACGAAGCTACATTACACTGAGAAATTAAAAGAGATGTAAATCACTAGTGTAAATGAATGTGGGGTCTATTTATGCTTATGTTTGACATCCCAAAGTTTTAATATAAACAAAATACATTTCTTCATAAATGCTTTGATAATATATTTTTCATGTTTTCTGGGAACAACTTCCGCAATATTATTCTTTAAAATGAATATTTTGATTTCCATATAAGCATAAATAAATTTTTTAAAATGACCATGAATTTAGGGATGTCATAGTTGGTATTAGAGCCTTAGTTTAAGCGAACTAGGAATAAGGATTTATTTCTAGACTTAAACTTATAATGCTAAGCGATGATTGTGAGACGAGTGTTTGCTATATTTTAGACACAAGCACTAGCTTATTTAGGGAAGATGCCTAAAATGATTCTTTGTGCTAAATGATTTCTGATGCGTTATGATGTTATCGTTTGATCGCATATGTAGTCTGTTGCCGACCGGATCTGGAAACTTTATGTGTTCAAATTTCTAAATGTTTAATTACGGTATTAGAACTGGCATGTAACTTTTCGAAATGATAAATAGATTTATACGAATATCATAAATAAAGCTTTCCTTATCTTAATTCACGTCACTGCACACCAAATATCTGATTTGGTGTATAGATTGACTTTGTGAGAACTCGAAGCAATTAGGAAATGCTAATACAAACCGTTAGCCTGAGCCACAAGTGATTGAGCGTGCGCCAGAGGTAGCAGCTGCACCCAAGCCAATCATGATGGCAGGAGTCCAAGCAATGATTCGGGCTATCATGGCCGAACAAAAGGAGGAGATGAACCTACTGTGTCTATAGTGCAGCTTGAACTGAATGAAGAACTGTTAGAGGAAGGAAATTGCAACCGTACTGTGAGTCAAGTTGGACCCCGAGTGGTCAGGAGAAACGACCCGAACAGAAGGATTGACAGGGATGGGCACATGTATAAGAACTTCTTGGGTGCCAAACCACCAAATTTTTATGGAAACCCAAAGCCAGTGGAAATTATGGATTGGATCTCTGAGATGGAAATGGTATTTGAAAGCTGCAACTGCAGTGATAAGCAAAAGACCGTCTTTGCAATCAGACAACTAAAGACCGGAGTTTTAAGTTGGTGGAAGTTGTTGGCAGATACAATGCCACGGGGAGAAGCCATGATAATGTCTTGGTGCCTACTGAACTCTCCAAGATAGATAGGCTTGCTAATGGATTGCCATCGGACTTTGGCCCAACGGTCAAAATGGCAACTACTTTGAAGATAGTCGTTAGAGAATCTAAGAATGTAGAGACCTAGATAAGAGAAAAATGTCTAGAAAAAGATAAGGCGGGAGAAAAGAGGAAGATTGAGGTATCCTCGAGAACTGATAAAAAAGGAAGATTCACGAAGTCCAACCTAGACAACCAAAAGTATGGAGGTAGTGGTGGAACCAAGTGGTGTGAGAAATGCAAGAAGAAGCACTTCATAATATGCGATGGAGAAGTGACTTGCTATAAGTGTGGTAATGCCATTGTATATTCGACAACAGGAAGTGTTACGAATGTGGAGATGGTGGGAATATTTCGAAGAACTGCCCAAAGAAGAACGAAGTTGCAAGGCAAAATGTGTCGTCGAAGCCAAAGGCGAGAGCATTCCAGATGATCCTTGATGAAGCATGGTACAATGCAAGGGATTAGAAGTAAGGATCAATAAAGTAGCCATATAGTATCATGTGGTGTAGCCTAATATAAGAGGTATAATGTAGGGTGAACTTGAACACCTTATGTAATCATTTCGAGTATTGGATTTAACACACGCTCATTTGAATCACTTCATGGATTTTATCACGAGTGATTGTGAGACGATAATATCTTATATTCTTGAAACGATGGCATGTGAGTTGTAGTTGTGAGTCGGTTGCACCTTAACATATGTAAACGCACCAGTAACTTGGTGTTATAAAATATATTGTTGTGTGTAATTTGAAGAGTAAGTACAAGAAAGCATTTGGGTCACAGTTTATCCGTTCCTTTTACGCCATGTGGATAAAGCGATATTTGTGGGCCCCTCGATGATTTAGTGATGACAAACCTAAGTGCTTGGTCAAGCCTGGACTGATTTGATTTGTTCAATTAGTCGGTCGTCATAAATTGGAAATCGGGAAATAACAGATGGACAGAGAGAATGATTATAATTCATGTCTCATTCAATATGATATCTAAAAAGGAGGAATATATGATCGCTTATCTAATGGACGCGTCATTGACTAGGCCAGAGTTCGACAGCGGCTTTTAAGAGGTACGATTGTTAGTCGGGTTATGGAGTCGTACTTGCAATAATAGTTATTAGACTTATCCAAGTGGGAGATTATTGGATTTTGTATCTAAGCTCATAACTATAATTGGTATGTAATTGACCCGAGAGTAGCATGGTCCATTTGGGTTGCATATCACTAGGACAATTTGATAGGATGGACTTTTGAGAAGAGGTTATTTATGATGTGTTAATATATTATAAGTTCTAATATATTAATATGAAATTATATTATTTAGTTAGTATTTATCAATAATTAATTTGGAATTAATTTAGTGATCAAAAGAGACTAATTAAATGTAAGAGGATTGATTTGGTAAATCATTCTTTCTTATGGTGTGGGCCAATGATCAATGATTCTTTAGGTTGGGCTAAACTAATGTTACAACCCATGGATGATCCATGGGGGTTTAAACCCATGGAGCCTAAGCAATATGGAAAGTTATACACATTAGGGTTTACATGGTGTAACCTTAATCTTGCCACACTATATAAGAAGCCCCTTAGCATCCAAAATTAGATACTAGTGATCCTTGGAGTTCCATGGGCCGATTTTGGTTGCAAGAATATTTCTCAAAAGTCATCCTTTGTCCAAAGGTGTGTTGTGATTCCATTTGAGGTGCAACACTTGGGGCACTAAGTTCTTAAAGGCCAAACACAACAAGTTCTACAAGTCACAGTCAAGAGGTAACTCCATAACTCTATTTTATGTTGTTTATATCACTTTGTATGATAGTTGTAGGCTTAATGCTTTAGAAACAATATTGCATGTACAATTAGAGAAAACATAGATCCAAATCATTTAGGGTTGTATGTGCACCATAGGATGTTTTAGTATGCTAAAACTCATCAACATATACCATGAAAATGTCCTTGTAAGGGTAACGTTTGCAACTTTACCCGTTAATACCTTTTCTTAATGGGTTTAGCTCAAACCCTAACTCCTTAGGACTTATATCTTGGTCCACAAGCTATCCATACTCCAAATTAAAACCTACAAACAAAGATCTAGACCCTAAACACTACATGGACACGCAAAGTTTCCACCTTTCACTCCATGCATGACCTTTTGCAACTTAAAAGGCCAAAATGACATCCTATGGCTTGCATGGGGCTTCAATGGCCATAAATTTTGCACTTTTACGCCATGAAAGCCCTCTATAATCCCAGATCTGAAGGTCTACTCACTTGGGACGTCCATATCCTAATGATCAAGCTTCTTGGACCAAAAACCCAATAAAGTGAAAATAAGGAGATCTAAGAAACTACTAATCAAGTTAGAGACTTAATTACCAAAAAACGATGAGATGAAAGGAAGTCTCTGGATCTACTATCTTCTCCTTGAATCCTCAAGCTCCTTCTTCTTCCATAAGCTTTAAAACACACAAAGTTCACTAAAAAATGGCTCACAAACTCATAAATGTATTAGTGTTTCTGAAAATAGGGTTTGGGACATGGAGGCTGGAAATGAGGCCAACAAGTGGGGATTAGGATGCTTAAATAAAGTGCAAAAACCCGAAATTAGGGTTTCATCCTAGCATCCCTACTCGTCGATTCGAGGCTCTCAACTCGTCGAGTAAGCGACTTAAAATCCTGCGTCAATGTTAGTTCCTACTCGACGAGTTTGGGGCTCCCAGATCTTTGAGTTGCTCTACAAAAGTGCATAAATTATAATTAAATGTGTACCAGGAACCAGGCGTTACAATTCTCCCCTACTTGTCTTAGACTTCATCCTCGAAGACTGCTGCGTCAGCAAATAATTGTGGGTAGTGCTCCCTCATCTCCTCCTTGGGCTCCCAAGTGCACTCTTAGCCCTCGCGGTGCTGCCACTACACTATCACCGGCTCAAACCTCTTGTTCCTCAGCTCCTTCGTCTTCTTGTCAAGAATATCTACTGGTCTCTCGATATAGTTCAGGCTGTCATCAACCTATATATCCTCTAGAGGTACAACTGCAGAGTCATCCACTATGCACTTCCGCAGCTGGGAAACATGAAAAGTGTTGTGGATCTGGCTGAGCTCTGCTGGAAGATCCAATCGATACGCCACCTTGCCCACCTGAGCTATAACCCTAAAAGGACCAATGTACCTGGGGCCCAGCTTGCCTCGCTTCCTGAACCGGATGACACCTTTCCAAGGTTGCACATTCAGGAAAACCATGTCGCCCACCTGAGACTCCAAATACGAACGACGCTTGTTGGCATAGCTTTTCTGCCGACTCTAAGTAGTCTGGAGTCTGCTCCGGACATGTTGGATCCTCTTCGTGGTCTTTAGTACTACCTATGTACTCCTCATGAACCTCTGACCAACCTCACCCTAACATATTAGGGTCCTACACTTTCTCCCGTAGAGCATCTTGAAGGGAGGTCGATCTATGATAGAGTGGTAGCTGTCGTTATACAAAATTCCGCTAACGGAAGATATGTATCCCAACTGCCACCGAAATCCAATACATATGCGCGTGGCATGTCCTCGAGAGTCTAAATCGTCCTCTTTCTCTATCCATCATTCTGAGGGTGGAAAGTGTTGCTGAAGTGGAGACGAGTACCCATCTCGTCGTGAAACCGCTTCCAAAATCAGGAAGTGAAATGAACATCCCGGTCTGACACCACTGAGACAGGCACTCCATGTCGTGCCACTATCTCATGTACGTAGATCCTGACCAGCTTCTTAGCCGATATACTCTCCTGGATCGGGATAAAGTGAGCACTCTTGGTCAACAGATCCACGATGACCTATATTGAATCTACTCCACGTGCGGTCCTGGGAAGTTTCGTGATGAAGTCCATAGTGATATCTTCCCATTTCCATATGGGAATGTCTAGCGGCTGCATCTTGCCATGTAGTCTCTGGTGCTCGGCCTAGACCTTCCTGCAGGTCAAGCAACACTCTACATACCATTCCACATCCCACTTCATGCAGGGCCACAAGTATTCAGGGCGAAGATCCCGATACATCTTCGTCACCCCGCGATGGATGGAGAACCTCGACTTGCGGGCCTCATCCATCAGAACCTACCGTACTCCACCCCAATACGGAACCCAAACCATCCCATACAGGTTCAACAACCTACAACTATCATAATCAAATGAGGCCACATGTCCTACGATTCGCTCGCACTTTCGATGCTCTTCCTTCAGGCCCTCGACCTGCACCTCTCTAATTCGCTCTAGCAATGGAGTAATCACTGTCATCCTCAAACATATGTCTTGAATCAGACCCGCCACTGCCTTGCGACTCAAATCATTGGCCACCATATTGGCCTTGCTCAGGTGATAAAGGATCTCACAGTCATAGTCCTTCACCACATCCAACCACTGACGCTGCCTCATGTTCAGATTTGGCTGATCTATGAGGTACCCCAAGCTCTTATGGTCCGTGTAAATGGTACAATGAACCCCATAGAGGTAATGTCGCCATATCTTGAGGACAAAAACCATAGCCCCCAGCTCTAAATCATGTGTCGGATAGTTTGCCTCGTGAGGCTTCAACTGCCTCCAAGCGTAAGCTATCACGTGATCCCGCTGCATCAATACTGCACCCATGCCCATGATCGAAGCATCACAGTAAACCACGAAGTCAACGACACCCTCTGGAAAAGACAAAATTGATGCCTTACCTAACCGTTGTCTGAGAGTCTCAAAGGCTGCCTACTGCTCAGGCCCCTAATAAAATGTCACCGACTTATTGGTCAGTTGGGTCAAAGGAACAACGATCTTGGAGAAATCCTGGATGAATCTCCGATAATAACCCGCTAGACCAAGAAAACTCCAAATCTCAATTGGAGACCTCGGAACCTCCCACTGCATCACGACCTCTATCTTGGCCGGATCGACCAGAATACCCTTCTGGTTGACAAGGTGCCCCAGAAACTGCACCTCACGCAACCATAACTCACACTTGGATAACTTTGTGAAAAGTCTCTCCCTCCTCAGTGTCAACAACACCTCCCTTAGGTTCTCCTCATGCTGCTCCTGAGTCTTGGAGTAAACCAAGATGTCATTAATGAAGACTATCACGGACCGGCCTAGCATCAGTCTTGGAGTAAACCACTCATCCCAATGAAGCACTCAACTCATGACCCATGATCCACGACCCGCGCATATACCACTTCTCCAATTATTTTGGGTTGCGACAACCACAACTCCAATCCAAGTATAACAATTCCCAACAAACATGGAGACCCCAGTCTCACCCCTGGTTCGACCACCAGGCCCCCAAAAATTCAATTATTAGTACTACCCAAGCCTAAAACTCATATGTGTCTTACTCTGACCAGAGAGTACTCATTACCACACCCTCTCGCTGGCTATTGCGTACTATGGCTCCCCGCAGCATCACAACAAACTCTCGCTGACTAGTGAGTACTACGGCTCCCCTCAGCATCACAACAACCTCTCACTGACTAGTGAGTACTACGGCTCCCGGCAACATTACCACAACCTCTCACTGACTAGTGAGTACTACGGCTCCCCGCAGCATCACCACAACCTCCCACTGACTAGCTGGTGAATTCTACGGCTCCCCGTAGTATCACCGCACCCCTTCGCTAACTCATGGATGCTGCAGCTTCCTGCAGCCTTGCAGCACTTTCTCTTACCACCTACAATCTCAATCTCAAGTTGATGCTACACAATGCATCCGTTAACCTACGCTCCATGGCCCAACATAGCAAGGTGCTCACATACCCATCCAAAAGTAAGCATCACTACTCCAGACGACAACTGACATGATAAACTCCTTTTTGCATTGCAATCCTCTTTCTTAAATAATCTCGTTTAATCACCAATTATCCAAAGTGCTCCAACCGGAACCATAAATACTTGCTACACCACTTGCCAACTCTCAACTCAGAACTCAGAATAGTCTAGAAATAAGGACACCATACCCAGATACCTTGGTACACCAACACAAAATCTCCCGATGTTTTGCCCAATTCACTGATCTCATACTCGAGACCCCATGCTTGGATACCACATTGCTCTTTCAGAATCTCTCAACCGATCTTTCTCTCGCACCACTTGAAACCTCCGAGTATTCCATCTACTAATTTGAAACATCGAGGCATCGTCAATGGCTCAGAACATGTTGTCAATAACCCGAAATTCCCCCTCTACTGCTCATATCGACCCTAGGATTGGTTGACGAATCAACTGCTGCCCTCACAGGGGTATAGATTATAATCTATACCTTCACTTGCAAATCTTAGCTATTGCATCCGCAATCTAGTGACTCGATCGCACTCGAACTCGACATATGTTAACCCCGGAAAGCATAGGCCACAAGGAATCTTCCAATTCACTCATCCTTTCTCAGACACATACCACATGCATTATCTCGCTCTGCACCTAGCCTCGATCACCAATAACCCGGGACTCATGAATCTGCACCGTAGGTCTCTATGTCCAGATCTTTAACCGTTCTCGAACAAATCTCTGACCTCCTCAATAAAATACCCGATTCTCCCCCACTTAGGGTTCGAACCATCACTAATTAGCGCACCAACAGTCTATCCCACAGACTGTTCCCATTAGTAACATCGCACTTACTCTTGGAAGGTGCTACACCACGCTCGATGATCTCCCCAACAGAGATCAAGCAACTCCGAATACCCCGAATCTCAGATGAAATTCTCATAACTTCCTATCCTGACTGCCTCTAGTCATTTAGAATCTCACACCATTCCATCACCGGACCTCCCAACTGTCCAGTATCAACCCTGATTCTTAGTCTGGAAATAATGAACTATCATTCTCCTCATCCTCGACTCCTCAACCAACGCTCCATCACGACACTTATGATAAGAGTAGAACCCACATTACTACTCTCGATACTCATCAAAGATAATAAGAGCCACCACCCTGATATTCTCCTCTTGATCGACCGACGCTGCAGCTAACACCTGCCCTACTATACTCAAGTAGGGTGTATCCTGGTCCTTGACCATCTCAGTTCCCACTGACGACCTGTTAAAGCTATATCTTTACCTCGCGGCAGACCTACTGCCATATACTCAGATTGAAGATCACTATCAGTGCAATCCCACAGGGCTCACTCCCAAACTCAGAAACCGAAACCTTAACACCTCTTATGTCTCCCACAGGAAACAGAATTTGCACCACTCAGGTCACAGAAAGTGACATCCCCCCTATCAGACGATCACCCAGCCCAGACTGTTTTCTTCCATAACGCACCATCCCTACTCATACCTGAGTCTTGCGACTCCAACTGGCATTTCACCAACAATCGCTCGGAGCTAACTCGATTTCCCTCTCAAGGGATACTTCACTAAAACTCGTTCATCATGGCCTTCTGGCCCCATACTCTTTCACATTTGTTCTTGGTCAAGACAATCACCACGGAATAACCAGTAAAACCAGAAGCACTAATCGCCACGTGTCACGGTACTTAAACCATGTGGCCACCTCTCGGTCTGCTATGAATCATGGTACCCGTACCATTTCATCTCCTCTTAATCTCATGGTACTCGAACCATGTTCCCTCTTCTCAGTCTGCCTCAAATCATGGTACTCGAACCATGACATCACCTCTCGACCTGCTACAAATCATGGTACTCAAACCATGATGCCACCTCTCGATCCGCTACTTATCATGATACTCGAACCATGACACCACCTCTCAATCTTCTACTTATCACGGTACTCGAACCATGACACCATCTCTCGATCTGCTACTTAGCACGGTACTCGAACCATGACACCACCTCTCGATCTGCTACTTATCACGGTACTCGAACCATGACACCACCTCTCGATCTGCTACTTATCACGGTACTCGAACCCTGACACCGCCTCTCGATCAGCTACTTAGATCCTCCGGAATACTCCCTGCATCAGGTATGGGTTCTCTGCTTTCAGTAGTATGGACCCATACTACCTGCCACATCTACCCATACTCTCTGCACGGACCATCCCAGATTCCCTAAGTAGCTGCTCAACCTTCTCAATCGCCAATCCCAACACGCTTGCTCGCTTCCCAATGAAAAGCTCTACTCTGTCATCATACTCGTCTGACTAAGGCCACTTCCTAGGCTCTTCCTAGGTTCTCACACTTCTCTGCCATCAGCTGTTGAGAAACCCCATTATGATGTCAGTCACCTACCTCCAGAATGTCATCACACTCACTTGGTAGCTAACTCCCATCATCGGGAATTACACAAAGCACGAAGCAAGCAACATTCGGGCATCAAATAGACACATAAAACCTACTCTAGGCGATAACTCTACTTGCTCTACTCATACTCAAAAGATATCACCGAACTCTGCAACTCTACCCCTCGCGGCTATCTACTACTCTCTCAATAGACTCCAAAAATGCTCATCTAGGTATCTCTCCTAGATTACTCCTCTACTCAAATCCCTCTCTAAAGGATTCCTGTTGGATACTCTCCCTCGGGACATACTCGAAAGTGCATCACAGATAGCAGCAACTCCTAGGCTAAGGCATCACAAATCAGGCCACTCTAGTCCTAAATATGAATACCTAGCCTACTCTAGCATGCATAATATCTCATAATATCTTAAATACACATAACGTAAGGGTATTTTGGGAAATCACCGTTCGGGCGCTGACTGATTGTACACACTGCTCTTTTCCGCTTTCTCTTGAAATCTTTTACTCGTTTTGGAAAAATCATTTCTTTTGAAAACTATTCTCAAATCCTTAGTTTGAGTTCGGATATGCCCGAAGGTGTATCCGAATCCCTCAAACCAAGGCTCGGATACCAACTTGTAACAACATGAATTTCAAAAACAATTTTTCATTTTTCAAGCACAATAATACTCATACAATATTCTCATAATCTCATGTTTATCAGATGTCATCACAATAAAACATATCCCAGAATCTCAAAAACGTAATCTTCTGTCAGTGTGTACAAATCATGTCGACGCCTTCCCGCGATCCTGAGAAAACCTGAAACACATAACACATAACACTGTAAGCACGAAGCTTAGTGAGTTCCCCAAAATACTGTGTACAACAATTCGCCACTCGAGGCTATACTCTGTAAGACCCCCCGGTTAATGTGTCTCAACGAGACCCTCCAGTCCCGTAGCTCGTTGGACCCTCCGGTTCGGTCTAGCTCGTTGGACCTTCCGGTCCGGTCTGGTTGTGAGCCTTCCGGCCTCAAGGATCGTTGGACCCTCCGGTCCGGTCTATTAACTCCGCATAGCATAAATCACAAAGACATAATGCATAGCATACCACATACAACAGGATGACATAATACTCAATATAAGCACATAAGACCTTCCGGTCACACATAACTACCACTCAAGGTAAAGTATAGTGAGAAGACTCACCTCAGTTAGTAGGTAACCGACAAGCACTCGGAATCTTGGACTAGGCCTATCACATAATACAAGCATCTCAATCATTATTCGTCTTATTACTCTTTATACCTTAAGTCCACTTTTCCTCTTTTGACCTTCAGGATGGGTAAAATACCATTTTACCCCTCCTTGGCCCCACCTGCCCCCTTACTGGCCCACTCATGAAGTCAACAGAAGTCAACTTGGGTCAATATTCCATGTTGATCTTACTCACCGAGTGCACACCTATGACTCGCCGAGTCCCCTCGAATTCTCCATGATCTTCCTAGGGTTCACTCAGCTCACTGAGTTGATTCCCAACTTGATGAGTTAACACTGGCCAAGGCTACTGGGTCACACCCGCTACAACTCGCCGAGTCATCCTAGGGACTCGGCGAGTTGGCTCCATTTGATTACTCAATCAGCCACCTGAGGTCAGATCTGCAGCCCTAACTCATAGATCTAACCTCCTACTACCCCAAAGTCACGTAAAGGTCCGATCTTGATGTCCATGCATGGTGTATTTTTCATTATAAACCATAAAAACTCCATTAATGGTTCCTAGCTTCAAAGCCTAATGGTTGCTTCACCATGGCTTCTCACTTTCAGCCTCTCTAGGCCCTCCAAGGTCCAGATCTATGTTACCAGCTCATAAGAGGGGTTTGATGCATTCAAAACCCCACCAAGAAGGTAATACAAGCCCTAATCAACAAAAGAAAGATCTACTCAAATAGGGAAGAAAGGGGGTCCGAATTGATACCTCCAACTGATGCTCCTAGGTTGTAAATCGCGGATCTACAACCTCCTCTGCCCCTTTTAGCTTGAAACATCCTTCTTCCTTGCAAACCATCCATCAAGAAGCTCAAAATGGCTCTCTCTCTTGCCCAAAGCACTTAGGACTCGTTTAGGGTTCTCTCTTATGAAAGGTAGCCGCAATAGGAGGCCTTAAGTGCCTTTAAATAGGTCTCAAACCCCGGAAATTAGGGTTTCTCTGCCCAGCACCTACTCGGAGAGTCCCTCCCCTGACTCGTCGAGTCCACTCATTAAACCATGGGAGAAACACGACTCGACTCGGCGAGTTGGACCCTCAACTCATTGAGTCTCTCCTTCAAACTCAAGTTTAACATACACAATCATAACCTTAAAAATCCGGATGTTACATTGGGTCATCTAGCAATGTCCCAAAATCAAAGCCTAATTCTGACATTCCTTCTCTTAGTGATCCCAAAGAGGCCACTTGCTTCTAGGGTTTGGGTGTGAACCAATAGAGGCACAAGATTTTTGGTGCTTGCTTCCAAGAGCATCTGAAGAAGGATTTTTGTTGGTTATTTACAAGAATAATCAAAAGGTATGTAAACCCAAACATATTTATGTATTTCAAAAATACTAGGGTTTTTATAGGGTTCTTTGAACATTCATAGATTATAACATTCAATAGTCAAAATACAGATCCAATTAGGTAGCATGTGAACTTAAGAGTTAAGTTTTTTCCACCACATGATTTTTGTAACCTATAAAACCTATCAAAAAAATGTCAGCAAATAATTAAATGGTAAAATTACATATCAAGATGAGAGGATAAGTTTCAAACTCACATTCTTTCTTCTTTCTAGATGCTTCTTCTTTTGCTATATGATCTTCAGCAACTTTCTTTTCCTCTTCAGTTTCCTCACCAAAAAGATCCACATCATTGTCATCATCTTCATTAACTGCACCTTGATGAATCCAAAAGGTCATATCCTGGAGACTAAAGTTTCTCAAGGTACATTTTAAATGAATATAACCATCGGTAACCATAAATTAACTGAAAATTTGTATATATTGTGTAACCATGTTAAGAAAAACTTTATACACTTGAAACATTCAACAAAGAGCACACCATTAAACTTTGTACCAACAAACAGATTTCAACAAAATTAATATCAAATAATATTTTCAACCTCTAAATGTTATTTTGTAAAATAATCTCAAAAAATAAAAAGGCACTCACAATCTGTTCATGTCTACATGCCCTGTTCCCACATACTTAGCTTTTAAATGCTCAAGAAAGCAACGCTTTTCTTTTCTACATAGCAAACATCAATTTTCAGCATAAATTCGATTTTTAACAACCAATATCTATTACAATAGATTTTGTTACTTACCAAGAATTTGATTGTAATGAACCATCGATTTTCTAGAATCAATCGACAGGAAACCAGTTCATGAAAGACAACAACTTAATCGATGGTAAATACGCAATCGATTCTTGACAACTAAATCGATTCTACATACCACCAATTGCAAGAGAGAGAGAGAGAGAGAGAGAGAGAGATAGAGGGAGAGAGAGAGAGAGAGACTCATGTGACATCCCCATTTTTACAGCCATAAAAGACCGATTTGTTTATGCTTATTAATCAAAGTATTCTTTTAAAAAAAGATTAATTATGCAGAATTTTGTAACAAAAACATGATGATGATATTATCAAAGTATTTTCGAAGAAATGTCTTTTGTTTATATTTTAAAACTCGGGATGTCATAACTGATATACATATAAGCATAAACATAGATTTACAATGTCTCAATATACTAACGGTCTACATCTCCTTAAACCTCTCATCATGCATGTAACTTTGTACCGTTACCTATAATAGAAAGAAGCTGAGTGGGTCAGGTTGAGAAACCTAGTGAGTATATAGGGACTTCAATCCCACAATGTTATTATATATATATATATATATATATATATATATATATATATATGTGTGTGTGTGTGTGTGTGTGTGTGTGTATCATAACTTGAAATATACAAATATCTCTCATATAAGCGATCTACCCCATCCCACCGATCCTCACACAATTCATACTCTTAGATCCAGAAATGAATGACTTTACCTAATCCATACTCCAGATCAAGAATATATAACTATATCTAATCTACCCTATTGGATCATGAATAAATGTCTATGTCTAATACATACTCTTGGATCAGTGAAAAATGACGGTGCCAAATCCATGCTCTCGGACCAAGGACACATGATTATTCCTAATCCGTACTCTCGAATCAGTGGCGGATGACTATATCTAATCCATACTCTCGGACCGGGGAAAAATGATTGTGCCTAATCTATACTCTCTGATCAGTGGTTGATGATTATACGTAATCCATACTCTCAGACCAGGGACGAATGTCAGAGTTCTACCATCCGTGTATATCTCACACATATTCTTAAGGAGATACTAACCAATATCCATTTTAATTAACTTAGTATATATATATATTTCAACATATATAGAACCTTATTTGGTTCGCATATCATATATTATCAAATATGTACTCAACACTTATTCTAGGTAATAAGCATATAGATCACATATAAACTCTTTAACATATATTTAATACTTTTATTAATACTTGTATTAAACTCATGTTCATGAAAGGGACTATGCACTCGCTTGTTAATGTGATGACTTGGAACTTAGACAACGCTTCGCTTTTTAGCAACTGACTTTTCCTTTGACGTATCCTAGTATCATTATCACTAAGTCTTAGTCTATTATTCTACGTGACTGCATATAGTCTTGACCTATCAATCATGCCACTAAATACTGATAGTTTATTCTTAATTTGGAGGCAGGACCATTTCGACATATAGCCTTTCTAAAATCGAACAACCAAGCCAATATAAGCATTCTAGACACCTCTCCTGTAAGTAGATCAATCAGTATTATAACTGGAATTATTGATAAAACTTATTTATTGGTGTATAATAACGGCTATGACTATAAATATAAGTTATACTAAAAAGTCTTGAGTGTAGCTTAACTTACAGAGGTTATTCCTGACAAAAGTTAGGAAATTGCACTGGCCGAGCTTCTACTCGCTAGCTACTATTACTTCATGGATCACAAGGCTTCATGGAAGACTAAAACTAAGAGAAAAATTGGGCAAATTCGATATAACTCGAGAGAGGAAAGAGGGGGGGGGGGATGAATGAGAGGCGAGCAGCTATTTGTAGGGCAAAATCGGACTCTCGCCTCGTGAAAATGGAGTACGCATCGTGCACATATGGCGACGTCTCCCCAGTCGATATGTGTCATGCTTTGGCCTCTCTATGTTCCATGTTTTCACCTTCTAGAAGCGCACATCACAGACCGCGTGCGACGCATAACAAAGATTTTGTAAATTCCATAACTTCTCCATACGGTCTCCGTGTTTGATTTTCTTTATATCCCCGGAAAGCTCGCGATGGGATCTACAACTTTTCTTTAGACTCAATTGGCTAATTCTGACTTTATTTTCGTCCCTAATTTTTATATTATTAAATGATTTTTCTAAAATCATAGCTCTCTTGTACGGACTCCGTTTTTGGCATTCTTTTTCTCAAAATTCATATCTTAGAGAGTACTACGATTTTCCTTTTAGTGACTTTAGCTAAAAGTCAACCATTCTCATCATAGCTTTTACATCACCCATTCTTTGTGCACAGCTGACTTTTATATCTTATACAAATCATATCTAATTCATACGGATTCGGATTTTTACGGAATTTATATTTTTGGGATCGAGACGATCTGTACTTTATATATATATATATATATATATATATATATATATATATATATATATATATATATATATATATATATATATATATGTTTTGGCACACTCATTTTACGATTTACGAACGTTTCAGTTTATTTTTCCTAGAGTAACTTACATGAATGGTCCCTATGGTTTGGGGTAATTTGCATGTTTGGTCCCTAACTTATTTTTTTAACTCATAAGGTCCCTATTGTTTGTTTTTGTTGCACGTTTGGTCCCTATCTTACATAAAAAGACTATTTTGCCCTTGATTTTTTAATTTATTTAAATAAACAACCTCAGCCCCACTTCCACCTCACCTTATCTTACCTTACCTTACCCACTTTATTTAAATAAATTAAAAAATCAAGGGCAAAACAATATTTTTAGGTAAAACAGGGACCAAGCGCTCAACAAAAACAAAAAGTAGGGACCTTTTGAGTTAAAAAAATCAGTTAGGGACCAAACGTGCAAATTACCCCAAACCATAGGGATCATTCATGTAATTTACTGTTTTTCCTATTTTTCTTAATACGAAACTTATATTATATAGTTTGTAGTGGACATGACTATAGATGATCCTATTCAATGATTTTAATTTTAATTATTAATACTTATTATTTGCAGCCTAAATTTACGGGCATTACAACTCACCTATAGGCGCAATAGATGGAGAAGACGCAACAATGGTGAGGTCGATATAAAAAAAATATAGATATGGAACAAAAAAAGATGAAGCTTGATTTGGCAACAACAACCAAATTCGAAATCGTTAGAAGGTGGTGGTGCTCGTCCGGTGTTGAAGGTGGTGGTGATTATCTGATAGTGGTCAAATCGAAACCTAAATATGATGGTTGATTGAGGTGATCAACGGTTGAACCACAAACACCCCCGAATGTAGTTCACAAAAATTTTCGAATTAAAATTTTTTAGATAGTTACCTTCATTTGTGGAACAAAAAAGTTGAAGCTTTATTCGACAACAACAACCAAATTCGAAATCCTTAGAAGGTGGTAACGTTCTTCCGGTCTTGAAGGCAATGGTGATTAGCTGAAGGTGGTCAAATCGAAACCTAAATAGGACGGCCGACTGAGGCGATTCTGGTGTAGGGTTCGACCCCACCATATTCCTTCCACTTCAGCACTTTTTTTCGGTTCATTCATCGGAGAATTCGACGGTGCAACCACAAACATTATTGGTAGTATGAAGTATGTTCTTGAAACGATGAGCTTCACATAGTCATTGCAAGCAATGAAAGGAGTAAATACGAAGCCATGTGGCAAGAAAAGGTGAAGGTAAGTAATGACAAACCCCAAGTCAAATGGTGAATGTTATAGAATATGCAGTCAAACACCCAACCAAAATGAAACAATAAAAAAAGGGACCAGAAATATCAACCTAAAAGAAAAGTTGGGGCAAAAATGTAAACAACCAAAGGTAACTATTCCTTAAACTTTTGTTCCTTAGTGTGTGTGTATGTATATATATATATATATATATATATATATATATATATATATATATATATATATATATATATATGAGGAGTATTCAAACAATAGAGACTTATACAAATGATAATATGAAAGGAATAAAAGGTTAAGTACACAAAAAAATCAACCCAATATTCACTTTGAGAACTCAAAAGCCATTTTCTTTGTTACCACTCGTATCTTTCCTATATTGTCACAAGTTTATGCATCATTAAATGCACATGCATGATACAAATGCAAGATATGAATGATCAAGAAGCACATGCAACTAAATAACAAAAACTAAATTCTAATCTTAAACTCTACAACTCGTTGACTCCCTCTCTCACACTCCTTCAATCTAGTTTCTTATACCTTTTCTACACATGCACAAAGTAACTAATAGTACCATTAAATCTTAAATGAATCATTTGATATCTTCAAGGGTATTAATAAGTCCTTGACCTCCTATTTCCTTTCTATAACTCACAAACACTCTTTCTATTCCTCTACCCCTATTTTCTTTCCAACACTCACTAAATACACTGTAACACCCAAAATCTGGAAGGCCAAGAAAGGAAAGAAAACCCTAATTTTTAGGGGCGACTCGGCGAGTCCAAGGAGGAACTCGGCGAGTCCGAGCGGGATCCGGGTCGAGGAGTAAGTGACCAACTTGGCGAGTCGGCCAAGGTAACTCGGCGAGTCTGGTCTGTGCGTGGAAAACCCTAAATTCGGGACTTGGAGCCTATATAAACATCTTAATCTTCTTCCTAGGGTTCCTTACTGCCTCTTTAGCCCTGGATACCAAACCCTAGCCACCATATCCCCTATTTGACCCATTTGTTGCCTTGAAAGGTGCATTAAAGCTTGGAAAAGGAAGAAGGAGCTTGGAGGAGCAAGAAGGGACTTTAGATCTGGAATTGTGAGTTCATTCTGAGCATTTAGAGGTAATAAACTAGTTCCTGGACCGTTTTTGCACCAAGATCTATGTGTGGTTGTTGGGGCTCTTTAGCTATAATGATATTATTTTGAGTTAGAAGCCGGATCTGGAGTTGCTACTTCAGATCCAAGTGTGTTATGGACTGGAGAAGCATAAAGTATCAGCCCTTGAGTCAATTTTGAAGCCCCTTGGCCTTAAACCCTAGTTTATGGTGCTTTTTGCCTAGATCTCCATCTCTACACGTAAAGTTTGCAACTTTACGTGGGGAATATGCTTGGGAAGGGTAGATCTATAGTTTGGAGTCCATGCATGACTTAAAAGTCATCTGCATGTATGTAGATCTGAATGAACTCGGCGAGTCCATCGAGTGGACTCGGCGAGTAGCATGAAGATAAGAAGGAACAACTCGACGAGTGGGATGAACAGCTCGTCGAGTCGGTTGATGATGGGCATGAACTCGGCGAGTAGGAGGAACAACTCGGCGAGTTGGATGAAGATTGTCTGGCACTCGGCGAGTCTGTTCTTGGACTCGGCGAGTCAGGTCGCGAAGCCCCAAACCCTTCGAGTTGAGACTCGAATCAGTGAGTCGGGTGGAGACTCAGCGAGTTGGGCAGGTCAGGACTCGGAAATCGTTGGACTCGGCGAGTCATGTCACGAATGGAAGGACCCTGAGTATGTGACCTCAGCGAGTCAGTAAGAGGACTCGGCGAGTAGGGTTGACCTGGAAATGTTGACTTTGACCAGGACTTTGACTTAGACCAGAATTGTCTTCGTTAACTATCGAGGGTCAGTTATACTAAGTGTTGCATTGATATTGATAGCTCGGGAAGCTAGTAGAGCAGGAGTTCAGTGAGTGGTCGGGCAACAGCTAGTGGGATCATCAGCCAGTTCAGCCAGTACATGTGAGTTTCCCTTTGTATGAATGGGTCTACGACCACAATGTCGTCCCATGTAGTTATGAGTAGAAGACCCGGGGGTTAACCCTAGGCACAGTATGCTAGTATGATATTCGGGACGAGGTCCAATGATAGAGGGCGGGTGCCCAAGGAATGGTTTATGTGATAGTTTATACTTGTTGTCTATGTGATACTTGTATGTGCCTGGTAGGGAGGTGAGTGTGGGCGAGGTCCCGTATCTCACCAATAGTAGAGTGTGGATAGTGTTCCACATCTCAGTAGCAGCAGAGCAGGGGTGAGGCCCAAGTTAGAAGAGGAGTGAGTGTGGGCTGGGCCCGTATCTCACTACCAGTAGGAGCATGGACGGGGTTCCGTGACTCATCAGTAGTAGGTCAGGGGCGGGGCCCAGAGATAGGCGAGGCCTTAGGACAAGATCCGTTAGTATGTGTTTAGCTTATGTGATATGTTTATGTGCTATTCTATGTTAGTGGGAGAGGCCCTGTGACAGGCGAGGCCTAGGTGAAACAGATCTGTATCCGAGCGGGGCTCGAAGCCAGGCGGGGCCTGGAACGGCGGGGCCGTTGTAGCGGGCGAGGCCCGAGGTAGGGGCGAGGCCCAGGATAGCGGGCGTGGCCCAGTATGTGCAGTCTATGGTTATGCATGGTATGTGGTAGGGTGGGGAACTCACTAAGCTTCGTGCTTACGGTTTTCAGTTTTGGTTTCAGGTACTTCTGGTAGCGGAGGAAAGAGCTCAAGGTGATCACATGGCACACACCATATTTTAGACAGCCTGGGATGCAGTACTCTGATAATGAACATGTGTTTTGAAAACAATTACTTTGATTATGCTTTGAATCGACGATTTTACTTTAAGTAATATTTTATTAAAAGAAATTTTTAGTCTTGAATTTTGGGACGTTACATACACTCTATCTTTCACTCAAACTCACCTACAAGACTCACAAGACCATAATCGAGAATAAGAGAGGATGATGCCTCCCTTCGTTGGCAGCCTCTTCTTCAGCCTTATACCTTCTATTTTTCTCGAGTTTAACAACCCCAAAACCCCACCTGAAAAGCTTTGTGTTGGTTCTGAAATTGAATGCCAAAACATCCCCTAACATCACTTCCTTTTCCTTTGTTTATTGTTGTTTTTTAAGATCATACAACTCCAAAAAGGTGGCTGATTTTTGAGTGAGTAAAGACCCAAGAAACAATCTCTTTTACTGTGATTTTTGAAGTTAAAACACACCCATAAGGAGCTGTTTTCCGAGTGAGAACAAGCCCAAGAAACACTCTTCTTTACTCCTTAAAACCCTCATGTTTGCTACTGATTTTTGAAGGCTAAAACTAATGGAACTATTATACACATCTAGATTATTCCATTAAGATAATCACGTATTGTTTAGTTTATTCCTATGTTTATCTTTAGCCTATTTTCTAGCTAGTTTATCCGATCCTGTTTATAAGGATCTCTTCTATGCTTGTACGTCAATGAATCAATAATCAATCAATGGAATAGAATGTTTTCTCAGTTTCTTTATGGTATCAGAGCGCAAATCCGTTGAAGAAAACCTAGATTGGAAGCCACCATGACAGAAGAGAAAGACAATGATCCGGGGGCAAGCAAGAAGAATGAAGAACCCATCGATGCTAACTCCATCAATGTCAATTCCCCATACTACATTCAATCGTCAGATTACCCCAAACAGATGTAGGTTAATGACGTGTTGAATGATAACAACTTCAACAAATGGAGGCAGGAGATGATCAACTTTCTGTTTGCCAAGAATAAAAAAGGGTTTGTCGATGGGTCAATCAACAAACCAGATTCTGCATCCCCTATGCATATGGCATGGATGTGTGCAAATGCCATGGTCAAGGGCTGGCTGACAACAGCCATGGAGAGAGACATCCAGACTAGTGTGAGGTACGCTAATACATCAGCCGAGATTTGGAAAGACTTGGAAGAGAGGTTTGAGAAGGAAGGTGCTCCACAGGCTTACGAGCTAAAACAGTCGTTGAACACTACAAGGCAGGACGGGACTTCGGTTTCATCCTACTATACGAAATTGAAAACCCTATGTGATGAACTGCAACTCGTTCTCCCAACATCAAGATGTACCTGTGATGGGTGTAATTACTCTCTAGGAAGAAGATTGAATGAAGTGAAGGAGAAAGAAAGAATTTATGAGTTTCTTATGGGGCTCGATGAGGAGTTCTCCATCATCCGAACCCAAATCCTTACCATGAATCCACCACCTTCCTTGGGGAGCACGTATCACCTGGTTGCTAAAGATGAACAACAAATGATGCATTTGGATTTGGTACATTACATAATAAACGGGAAGAATAAAAGAAGCTGTTGACTGATGGTGGGGCCATTTTCCTTGAGCTTGGCTTGGCCACCACAGGTGGATGGGATGGGTGACTGGCAATAACATAACATTTTCCAGCATCTTTTTCTTGTTCATGGTGTTGTTGTTGTTTTTGAACAGGTGGTGGTTTTATTGGAGTGATGGGAGGGGTGATTAAATTCTTCTAAGGTAAACTAGTAGTAGAAGACCGTTTCTTGTACTTGCTTTTAGCCAGGTTGAGTAAGAAGTCTGTAAATATATGCTCGTATTCTGGCATTTTACCATACCCTGCAAATAACACATATCATCATGTTTATAATTTGAAGTCAATATGAAGACGATTTAAAAAGAGAGAGAGAGAGAGAGAGAGAGAGAGAGAGAAAGAGAGAGAGAGAGAGAGAGAGAGAGAGAGAGAATTACCAGGAAAATAGTTTATGTCAATCACATAAAAGCGGTCTCTAGTCCCATGTTCACGAATCATATCGAGGTTGAACAGATGAAGACCCTGCAGAGGCATCATGACATCATGTAGATTGGTGACTTTTTGAATTGAATTATGATATTTTTTAGGAGTATTATTTAAAAAATAAGCATTGAAAAGAGATAATTTAATTTATACCAGTCGACGACGAAGTTCTCTGGCCAGGCGTTCAAGCAAGGCTCGTGGAGGAAGCTCTGCAACAAGAAAAGAAATTAGGTTTCTCTACCCAAAAAACATTGATTAAGGAAGGAAGACGAAAAGCATACCGGCAATACAAGGGTCCAAATCAGCAACTGAATCGTCTGCTGATTGGGCAGCACATGAGACCCTTGGAAAGCGGAACACGCCGCCAACGCTTCTCCTTGACAGGTCACGCTTGCTGACATCAGGTAAAGAGAATCTCCTCACAACCTTAACCGCATCCCCAACTATGTACACTTTGAACACCACACCACCTACCACCACCATATCCATACCCCATCATACAATTGTACGTACAATCAAACAAATCATGTTAGATTTCAATTACTTACCATGGTTAATGAACTCTTGGAGAACAAGGGGAGGCTCTAGCTTCTTATGGGGCGCAATCACAGGTGGATCCAGAAAATCAGTTGGCGAAACAATAGCCTTCCAGGTGAACGTGATGAATAGGAAGGTAACACGCACTACACAAGGGGTTCAAAGCATACAAATGACTAACAAAGGAGCACAACGAATCATGAAATAGAGCAGCGACAAGGAAAAAAAATGCACTTTTTATGGAAAAGAAGGACACAAAAGCGATGGGTGCTTCAAGAATATAGGTTACCCTGATTGGTGGCCGGGAAAGAAAGACAAACCAAAGGCAAAAGCAGCTTGTGTAGAAGTTGGACCCAGCCCCATACCAGGGTTAACGGATGAACAATATCGTCTTTTTGTTGCACACTTCCGAGAAGATGAGGCTCCTAAAGCTAATCTGACAGGTAGAACTAACACGTATGATGGATGGGTGGTTGACTCGGGTGCAACCGAACACATCACCCATCAAACTGACTTTCTTGATAACAGAGTCACAAACACCAAAGAAACACCTGTCATTATCCCTAATCGCGATAAGGTGCCCGTCATAGGTGAGGGTGAACACACCCAACCAGGAGGCCTCAAAATTGATGGCGTCTTACATGTTCCTAATTTCAATTACAACTTGTTATCTGTTAACAAACTTGCAAGGAACCTTAATTGTACTGTAACTTTCTTTCCTGGCTTCTTTGTTGTGCATAAATTAGTGACGTGGGACTTGATTGGTGCAGGTAACTGCATTGGAGGATTGTATCAAATGGGGGGTAATGGAGAAGAAGGCTCTCGTGACAACTTTCGAGGTTTGGCACAAAAGACTTGGTCATCCATCACCCAAGAAGATTTTGAATTTAAACTTTGTTAGAAATGTTTCTAGGAATAACCAAACTAAAATGTGTGATGCTTGTTTTAAAGCTAAGCACACTAGTTTGCCATTTCCCATTAGTGAAATAAAGACGGTTTCTTGTTTTGAGCTTATACATTGTGATGTTTGGGGAAAATATAGAATCTCGTCCCTATCAAAGGCTCTCTACTTTTTAACAATATTTGATGACTATAGCCGATCAGTGTGGACTTTTCTTATCAAACACAAACATGAAGTTGGTTTACATCTCATAAATTTTCACAAAATGGTCAAAACACAATTTGGGAAAGACATAAAACGGATACGATGTGACAATGGGGGAGAATTTATCTCTAAAAATATGTTCGACTTCTATGCCAAGAAAGGCATTGTTTTAGAAACCACTTGTCCATACACCCCACAGCAAAATGGGGTGGTAGAACGCAAGCATCGACACTTGCTTGAAACAGCGTGTGCCCTTTTATTTCAAGCAAACCTGCCAAAAACTTTTTAGGGTGAGTGCATATTGACTGCCACCTATGTCATAAATCGACTCCCCTCCAAGGTACTTCGTGGTCACACTCCCTATGAGATTCTTTTCAATGAGTCACCAGATTATGATCATATACGTGTCTTTGGATGCTTGGCATACTATCGCAACACCGACACTGGAGAAGATAAATTTGAACCACGAGCAAACCAGGAATATTCCTTGGGTACCCTCAAGGGATAAAAGGTTATAAAATTTATGACATGGAAACCAAGAAGTTAGTGATATCAAGGGACGTGAGATTCCTTGAAAACGAGTTTCCCATGAAACATATGCATGGAAACATGCAACCACTAACCGACAGTGAAGATCTTTTTCGCTTTGCTGATAAGATCATCACACCCCCTGATCAAAACTCATCACCCAAGACTGCCATGCATGACGGTTTTATCGATGAAAACAGCCCTACAAGCCATTCTGACCACAACCAACATACAACGAGTGTTGTAAGTGATGTCCTTGACGAAGTTGGTGATAATTATGTACCAACGAACCATCACGCCGCCAGTTAAACCAGCAGCACCGATCAGCAAACCAGTAGCACAGATCAGCAAAGAGAAACCAGAAACAAGTCACAACCCACCCGTTACAAAGACTATGAAGGGCAGCTCCCCCCTTCGATAAATCATCTGCAACCCGTCATTGATCAAGTCGCCTCTACAGTACATCCTCTTACCAATTATGTCTTATAAAAAAATTTCTCAATCACACAAATCCTTTTTAGTTGCCATCATCACCCACGACGAGCCTAAATTTTTTCATCAAGCAGTTTGAGACAAACGACGGAAAGAATCAATGCAGAAGGAAATTAAAGCCCTTGATCAAAACAACACTTGGGAACTTACGAGTCTGCCAAAAGACAAGAGAGCTATAGACTCTAAGTGGGTGTACAAGGTGAAGTATAAGCCGAATAGAGAGGTGGAACGATACAAAGCACGCCTTATCGAAAAAGGTTACACACAAATGGTAGGAGTCGACTTTCATGACACGTTTTCCCCAGTTGCTAAACCCATCAGTGTTTGTGTTTTGCTTACCATAGCTGTCAAGCGTGACTGGATCATATCTTAATTAGACGTCAACAATGCATTTTTGCATGGCGATTTTGATGAAGACATTTATATGAAAATACCACAAGGCTTCAGAAAAGATAATGTGACACGTATATGTAAGCTAAAGAAGTCCTTATACGGCCTAAAACAAGCCTCGCGAAACTGGTATCACAAATTCACTGCTACCCTTCAAGATCTTGCTTTTCGACAGTTTCATGCTGATCACTCGCTTTTTATTCACAAAGACGGAGATATCTTTGTAACAGCACACATCTATGTTGACGATGCTATCATTGTGGGGAATGATAAAAAGAAGATAGAAGATACAAAGTCATGCCTTGACAAGAATTTTAGTATTAAAGACCTTGGAACTTTGAAATACTTCTTGGGAATTGAAGTGGCTCGCACAAATGAAGGGCTGGTACTCAGTCAACACAAATACACCATTGATGTGCTCGAAGATTCTGGCATGCTTGGCTGTCGGTCTAGTCTGTTTCCTATGGAACAAAATTTGAAGCTTGATAAAGGAGATGATGCTGACAAGGTAGATGCAAGCACCTATCGACACCTTATGGGTAGGCTTCTCTATCTCCAAGCCACTAGGCCCGACATAACTTACGTAGTGAACGTGCTTAGTCAGTTTGTTTCTGATCCTCGCCAAAACCATTAGGATGCAACCATGCGAGTATTTCGATATCTGAAAAACACCTTGGGGCAAGGCATACTCTTACCAAAGGAAGGAGACGTTAAGCTCACTGCCTACAGTGACTCTGATTGGTTGGGATGCCCCTTCTCACGAAGATCACAGACAAGATATTTGTTGATCTTAGGGGGTGCTCCAATCTCTTGGAAATCCAAGAAACAATCTGTTGTTTCACACTCCTCTGCTAAAGCAGAATATCGTGCAATGGCTGTCACGGTTAGTGAAATACTCTGGATTCGTTGGCTGTTGGCTGATTTTGACATTGTTTTGGACAAACCCACTCCCCTTTTGTGTGATAATGAATCTGCTCGTCACATTGCCCACAACCTTGTTTTCCACGAACGTACAAAGCACGTGGAAATGGACTGTTACTTTGTTAAGGAACGGGTTGAGTCTAAGGAGATTACACCTGTCAAAATCAAGACTCAAGACCAGTTAGCTGATTTATTGACCAAACCACTTGGATCAGATCCTCTCAAATTTCTATCGGACAAGTTGGGCATTCGTAATCTTCATGCTCCATCTTGAGGGGGAATAATGGAACTATTTTACACATCTAGATTATTCCATTAAGATAATCACGTATTGTTTAGTTTATTCCTATGTTTATCTTTAGCCTATTTTCTAGCTAGTTTATCTGATCCTGTTTATAAGGATCTCTTCTATTCTTGTACGTCAATGAATCAATAATCAATCAATGGAATAGAATGTTTTCTCAGTTTCTTTAAAAAAGGAGGTTGTATTCAATTGGAAAGATACCTCAAAAATGCCATCTTTTACTCTTCAAAACTACTTGTGTTCAACCCTTTTGATCATCTAACTTGTCACAATAGTCCTAGGTAAGATACTCTTATTTTCCTCCTTTTGTCACAAAACAACCTAAAAATTGGTCCAAAATCATCAAAAACGAACCACCGTAACCGGTAACGTGGATACCCTCCGAAGAACACCTCTAATTGTCTTCGAGTCTAAGAATCTATTTTTTTAAGTTCCTCCTATATTATTGATCAAGTCTTGTGTGATATTTTCATTCAAAAAATCCACCGGTTAGGAAACGAGAAAAAAGATTCACATTAAATCCCGAAAACCGGAACAAACAAAAATCACGCGAGTAAAGTGAGTGTTCACGGCCCATTTTCATCTTTTAAAGCTTTCAGGGAAGAATACACGCTACTTTATGTTTACATTACGTCTTGCGTTTATTTTCACTTTAAATTACGTTTACTTACGTTTCTCACATTTATTTGCGTTCTCGTTTACATTTACACATTTATTTACGTCATTTACAAACTTGTTTACGTTTACAATATTATTTACGTTCATTTACATTATTCGTTAATAATCATGATCATTTTTTCATTCATTATTAATTATTATCACATTTAATATATATATATATATATATATATATATATATATATATATATATATATATATATATATATATATATATATATATATATATATATATATCATTTTATGTCACATTGCTACATAAAATGATTATTGTTTATATATAAAAACATGTATTATACATAAAATGGACCTACGTATCAATGGAAATATAGAAAAATAATTATATAAAAGTGTATGTCATTTTACATAAAAATGATTAATATATATATATATATATATATATATATATATATATATATATATATATATATATATATATATATCAAAAGAACGTAAAAGGAAATGTTATATGTGTTCGTTATAATGTTTTCTTTGTATATGTACTCGTTTAAATTGTTTTATTTTTCGCATGCATTTAAACTACTATAGATATAATAAAGAGGAGGCTTAAAGAGAGAGGAGAGGGGGCTCAAAATTTTAGCCTTGGCTTCTGGTGAAGGAGTGGACAAAAATGAAGTTAGGGAGGTGTTTATATAACTGAATGAAACTTGGGGCCAAAGCTAGGATTTTTTGGGTTAAGGCCTAGATTAATTAATATAAAAATAAAAATGTCTTATCTTCTTATCCTAACCCTATGGACGAAAATTCTAAGCTATTCGTAGCCAATTTTCATCCATCCCATATCATGGGATTCTAGAGCATTCCTACTTCAACTTTCAATAAATAACCAAACATTCTCGCCCTTTTAATTAATCTCATAATTAATTCTAGTTAATTTCTGATTAATTATCAATTAAATAATACAATTTCTAATTAATATATTATTTTCATAACATATTAATAAATTCATTTTGATTTTTAATTAATTTATTGATCACATAACAAATTAATATATCAATCTCTCTCCCTCTCTCTAAAACTCATCTTTTTCAATTATTAGGTTTGAATGCAACCCAAAATGATTTTTGCTAATAATTCAAGATTATAGTAATTTAGTTATTGGCTTAGATACCTAATACAACAATCTCTCCCTTGGATAAGTGTAAAACTAAATTACTGGTACAAGTTCTAAATTAAAAAGCAAATAGTGCTTCCATAGCAACTGCCTGACTCTAAACTAAACAAACATTGGTCCTAAGTTAAGCGATTCAATATTCTTCCGTTCTACTAGATATCATACAGACATGAGACATGGATTAGAATCAATATCATTGTCCAAAATTTTGTTTCCTAATTTCCTGATTTGTGTTGACGACATAAGACTTCAAATTGAACGCATCAATTGAGTCTTGGTTGGGCCTACACTATAAGTCAACACCAAATCACTGAGGGGCCCAAAGATATCGTTTTTCCTATTAGGGAAAAAGAGACGAATAAACTTTGACTTATATGCTTGTATCATTTACTCACCAAACCATACATGATACTGCGTTCTATAACATCATGCTACTGATGCATTTTCACAATACCAATGTACAACTGACTTGTAAATTACAACTTATATATGTCTGTTTCAAGAATATAAGATATTATCATCTCATAATTACTCGTGATATAATCTATTTATGAAGTAATTCTCTGAGTGTGAGTTTATCCAATACTTAAATCTTCATTTCTAAGTACTCATGAATGTTGTAGCAATACAATTGCTATGTCTAACCTCTTTAGACAATTTACAATTCAATTCATGACGGTCTTAATTCACTACTTCCCAAAGTATAAGTGACGATGAAATTTGAATAATTAAATTATTCAGGAAGTATGACATGCAAAGCGAAACACAAGAATAAATAATTACCAAAAGCAATAAACAAACTCATAAACAATTTCTATTATTTAATCGCCAAAAGTCAATTACATTTATTTTGTTACTAGTTTCAAACTAATCCTCTAACTACTAAAAATAATATCATATTTCAATCCAATGCTTCTAGTAGGGGTGGGAATCGGTTCGGTTTTTTGGTTTTTCGGTTTCCTCGAATCAGTTTCCTCAGTTTGAAAATTTTTGTTGTCTAATTCGAAAACCGAACCAAATCGAATTCAAATTCTCTAGACCAAACCAAATTCTAATTCGGTTTGGTTCGGTTTGAAAACCGAGGAAACCTAATATAAACTTAAAAAAAATTCAAACATAAATCAAAATAGGTTTAACATAGAAACCTAAAGTTGCAACGAGAAATATCTAAAGTTTCATACAAAATGATCCAAAAAGTAAGTGAGTTAAAATGATTTTTACTTTATAATTAATATTTTTATTTAATATAAAATATAAAATATATTTTTAATTAAATTATTTAGTAAATTCAGTTTTTTCGGTTCAGTTTGATTTAAAATTCATGAGATTGAAAATCGAACCAAAAACCAAATTCACAATTTGGTTTGGTCTCAAACCAAACTGAAAACCAAATTTGAATATGGTTCGGTCTGAAATTGATTTTGCTTCGATTTGGTTTTTGGATTTTTTTGGTTACGGAATTCCCACCCCTAGTTTCTAGCATGTTGATTGTGTTTAACCCTACATAGAGCCTTTGTCAAAGGATTTGCAAGATTGTCTTCTGATGATACCCTCTTCACAATGAGGTGACATTCTTGTACTCTATGTCTGATATAATGGTACTTTCTGTCGATATGTCTTGACTTGCCATGATCTCTTAGTTCTTTAATCAAAACAACCGCACATTCATTATCGTAGAAAAGTTCCATTGGTTCCTAAATGGTTGGAACTACTCCAAGATCTCTGATGAAGTTCTTCAACCAAGTTGTTTCCTTTGATGCTTCACTTGCTGGTATGTACTCTGATTCACAAATAGAATATGTGACTATGTTTTGCTTGCAACTTTTCTAAGTAAATGCTCCACTATTTAATGTAAACACTCAACCAAGATTGAGAACAAAAAACGAGTAATATTTCTTTAATGGAATAGTTAGTATTCGATTGATCAACATTGGCGGATGAAAAAATTCAATAGGAAAAATAAAATCTAATATAAAATGATGAATGCATATATATATATATATATATATATATATATATATATAGGTTCAAGTTCATTTGAGACCATTCTAATTTTGTGAGACCATGAGACCAAATCTAAAAATAATTTTAAAATGCAAAATAAATGGAAAAATCCAAAAATTCTTTTTTTAAATATTATTTTCGGAACTTGAATTAACTAAAATAATAATAATAATAATAATAAATTCCGTTTTTTTTTTTTGAAAAATAAGTGTAATATTCTAAATAGAATATTACACTGACATATTCTAAAAAATAATTTTAAAATGCAGAATAAATGGAAAAATCTAAAAAATCTTTTTTTAAATATTATTTTCGGAACTTGAATTAACTAAAAAATAAAAAAAATATATAAAAAATTCCATTTTTTTGAAAAATACGTGAAATATTCTAAATAGAATATTACACTGTACATATTCTAAAAATAATTTTAAAATGCAAAATAAATGGAAAAATCAAAAAATTCTTTTTTTAAATATTATTTTCGGAACTTGAATTAACTAAAAAAAATAAAATAAAATAAAAAAATGCGTCTCACGGTCTCACAAAATATAGGTGGTCTCAAATGAACCTAACCCTATATATATATATATATATATATATATATATATATATATATATATATATATATATATATATATATATATATATATATATATATATATATATTAAAAAGTGATGTCAAATAGAATATGTCACTATGTTTTGCTTGCAACTTTTCTAAGTAAATGCTCCACTATTTAATGTAAACACTCAACCAAGATTGAGAACAAAAAACGAGTAATATTTCTTTAATGGAATAGTTAGTATTCGATTAATCAACATTGGCGGATGAAAAAATTCAATAGGAAAAATAAAATCTAATATAAAATGATGAATGCATATATATAAATTAAAAAGTGATGTCAAATCCATTAAAGTGCAATTCCCTATTGACGTTATCAACACATACATGTGAATTACACTAATAATTAACATATTTATAAAGAGAAATTGATTTATCATGATAATTACCTATTCGGTTTTTTCACATCTGGGTAATTTTGATTTTTTTTGTATACATCTATGTAACCAACTTGTTGAAAATGTTCACATATAACCATTATGATCAGCTGTAGTAAATTATAGCAGCCATAATTATTATATGTAAACACTTTCAGCAAGTTTGTTATATATATATATATATATATATATATATATATATATATATATATATATATATATACAAAAACGGCTCTCCAACATGTCATGACTAATTTAAATGCTCATAGATGGTCACAAGTATTGTTTCAATGAAATCTAACTGAATATATTAACATTGCAAACATTATGATCAACAACCTTAATAAAAAATGAAATTAACTTATTAGGTAATTACCTTTTTGTTTTGTTCACATCTAGGTAACTTCGTTTTTTTTTTTATATACACATTTAGGTAATGAACTTGTTGGAAGTGTTTACATATGGCCATTATGATTGATTGTAACTTGCTACAATCGGTCATAATGGTTATATATGAACATTTTCAAAAAATTCGTTACCTAAATTTGTAAAAAAAATGAAGTTACTCAGAAATAAACAAAACGAAAATATCATTACCTTTATAAGTCATATTGTCATTCTTAAAAAACAAGTTTTCTTAGAGTTTATACCCAAAAGGTAGTACCGGGAAAAATAGTTACCAAAGTTGTATTATTTCCTTCATTATAGTAGTTTATATTTAAAAAAAAGAAAAATAATAAATAATAAATAATTAATAAATAAAAAAAAGGTATAACTCTTCAATTCCCTCACACGTCATTTTCACGCATTAATGTTTCAATGTTGTTGCAAAACAAGTAATGTCAATGTCAAAGCTAATGCAAATATCCTGAAATCTTTTAACAAAATCCAATTAAATTGCAACTAGGTTATTTGTGGAAAAAACTTGGGCATGTGGTAAATGAATGGGAGGTGGTTGTTCTCATGTAAAAGGAAAGAAAAAAAAAAGTCACCATCTCTTACAAAACTACAAAATGGAGCGTGCATTAAAGAATTAAAATAAGAATTTAAACTTCGTTGAAATTGCAGACAATCTATGTCCTTTTAAGCATATAATTAATGAATTAAAAAAGCTGAAGTTGATTCATAACTGACGTTACTTTGTTTGTTCAAGTTTTAGGTATTTTACTTTAAATTGATTTACTTTATATTATAATTTATACCCCTTTATTCTCCTCTATCACATCTATATAAGTTTGTCGCGTAAGTTACAACTCCTAAAACAAACTGTTGGAACATCTATACATGTATTGGCTAAAGATTTGTGTTCCAAAAGTAGAAAGTTTAGCTGGACATTTCACATGACTTAAAGAAGTTGATCATATTGTCATAAAGATCTTCATATCCTCTCGTGCTTAACAAGAAGTCTATATGGCCATAATCCTCCAAAAACAAAACATTTGGTTTTGATTTCAATTCTTTTAATGTATGTTGCACATCAATCACATCCCCCAAAGCATCGTTTCCCCCATGAGCCATCCAAATAGGCAATGATTCTGGGATTTTGCTAAGATCAAATGTTGGTGGTTTCAATTTTCCATACTGTAGCAGATTCTTTATACTTCCATAGTCGTACCTTGCAAATGTGCCTTTGCGTATCACTGGAAATCAAGGAAATTTGATACTATAAAAATGAAATGTTACACGAAAGTGTAAAATGTTGGATGTAATTGTAAAATAATAAAGAATTAGGAAACAGAAACAAACTTTGGAAAAGATGTTTCAAGTTCTTTACAGATGTAGGATGAGGTTCGTATTCAAGATATACATCCACACGGCTGTTGTTGAAACAGCAGTTTTCTCCTGCAAGATGCAGAGTAAATGAAAGTTTGGTCCTTGTTTTAAGGTTTCATAACAATTTTAGTCCCTAGAAGTAGGAACCGTGGACCAAAATCCATATGAATCCTTGAAATAAGTACCAAATACATAGAAAACCTTAACATAAGGACCAAAATTGAAAAATATGCCAGTGTTAGAGTTTAGAATAAACATGGTCAAAACATGAAAACAAAGAGACCATTTTTGTAACTTACTCTTATATTTTCTTATCTTACAAAATGGTACCTGTGCTTTCTCAATTTGACGATTATCCATAACTGAAATCTTTTTTCAATTTTCATCCTTACAATAACATTTCATATCGATTTTGGTCCATGCAGCCTTGAGATAAGAACAAATATCAGAGTCCCAGGGACCAAAACTACGAAAAGGTTTCAAGTTTGGACTAAAGATGGTAAAAATCAGAAAGCACAGGGACCATTTTTGTAATTTACTAAAAACTCAGCAACATAGCTAAACAAGTTGGCCAATTTAGTAAATTAGAAAATAAATTAATACAAGAATAACCTGTAAGAGGTGATAATAATTCACTGCAATCTAAATGCCCATCACAAACAGACTCTATCATGTTTGTGAGAATGTCACTGAAAGCAAACAGTGTAGATAGATAGATATATATCATCTTTTTATTGATTTAGACACTCGAATATTAAGAAAAAAGAAAATGGAAAATGGAAAAATAATTAACCTCTTCAAGTTCAGTTGATGCATTCCAAGTAACCCAAGTGCCTGTGAAGAAAATTTTATGTACGAAATTTGAAAGAGAAAAAAGAATTCAAATAAATTTAAATAATAAAAGAGAGACCTCATCAAAATACACATGAACAAGATTAAGAACGAGTTTAGATGTGATGTGATCCAAATATGATATAGGAGAGAGAAGAGCAGCAGCCTCAACCATTCTAACAATATCTGGTTGAGTAAAAGCAGCCAATGACATTATTGTTCCCTGAGAAAATGGAATACATAGAGACTATTAGCAATGTAGTTTTATATGACAGAATAAAGTTGAAGTGTAATTATTAATTAAAACCTGTGAATGTCCCACAACAAAAACTTTGGAGCCAGTTTTGGAATTTATATAACTCAGCATTGTCTCAAGATCATAAAGAGCCATCTCTTCCCAACTCCAATCCCAAAACTCCTAAATCAAGGCCAAAACAAAAAAGCAATTAGCATATAGCATTTAAAATTAATGACTAAAGGTTTATAAAAATGTAACATAATCTATGTGTTACCTTGTCTCCATCTGATAAAGATTCATGGGCATGGCTCCATTTTGTTCCACGGATATTTCCAACCCAAACATCAAAACCATGGTCCGCAAGGATAAAACCCAATGATTCATTTGGGGAATCCATAAACCAAATATCACCAGCCTGATTAAAAATTTAGTTTATTTTGAAATAAAGTTATTATTTAATGTTCTGAGTCCATAATTATAAAAGTTGTAAATTAAGAATTTGTGGTAAAGTCAGTCACCATAAAGAGTCCATGTAGGAGCAAAACTGGAGGCCCGGTTTGTGCTCCCAAATTAAGAATGCCTGATGACACGCGTTGAAGCCCTAACAAGAAACCATCCTTTGTTTGAGCCTGAAGTTATACACACATAAGGAAAGTTAGGCTGTTATTTAATTAACACAGAAGTTGATCTAAAGATATTCTGAGTAGATAGGGAACTAATCACATTAAGTTGAGGAAAAAAAACAAGTAACTATCATATAATACCTAATTTAATTCAAAACAACTCGGTTTTAATTCACAGTATGGACTATATTCCTGACTTGCATACCCTAAATTAGACATTCTCAATCCAAGCTTCTCTAATGGAGAAAATGAACAAAATACATAACAATCAGGAAAAGGAATTGCTATTACAGACAAAGTCTCAAATGACGATAACATCCTTTCTCAATAAGATTTGCTCTTGGGATAACAGGTCAGGAGTTCAACATTCTGCAATAACAATCAGGAAAAGGTGCTGCCATTATACAATCAAACTAATTTAGGTTTTTCCAGTTCTGTAATAAGGACAAAATTTTGGAGTAATAAATACACTATTCAGTAATCGATGGAAACTTGTATAAAAACGGAAAGGTTGAGAGTGAGAATGATAAGTCACCGTGTGTTCTAAACAAGTATAACCAGAAGGTCCGATGAGATTAAAACACAAGCCGCCGTCTACAGACTGACTATGATCGATGATCGAGTCTCCAGTTAAACACTCGGTGGAAGAGATGCACAGCGATAATGCGACGACCCACATCAACGCTTGTAGGATGGATGATGCCATATCAATCGATGAATGAATCAGAGGTTGACAAGCTGCAGCAGATTATATGGTTGTTGGATTTACCAACAACAACAACTAGCATTATGAACTCTTCAAGCGGTCTTTTCATTATTCGCATTGAAATTTGAATAGACGGACTTCACCTGGAATGCCCGTAATTATCTTACACCCAAACATTTTGAATTTTCAAAACTTTTATTTATGAGAATGCCTATTTTTTTTTCTTTACTACAAATTCCCTGCCCATTAAATAAAAAGGAATTTGTGAAACATTGCTCATTTAATAAAACTTAATGAGCTATCTTCTCTGATAAATAAAACATAAAAATGTACATGCGATCATTATAAACATAAAGCTGTTGCATGTCATTTTGTTAGTATTTTTCATTTTTATCTTCTTTTATTTAATTTGATATATAATATTAATATCTCTTATTTACGGTTTTCAGTTATATATAGTAACGAAATAGTATATCTTAAAATTAGGTAGAAAATACATTTGAATTATTGGCCATAATTCGAAGATTATATTATTTCCATATTTTTCCTCTAAAATTAAGCAGGAAGTTTTTATGTATTACTATCTTATTAATTAAAATTTTCATATATGTTTGCTAAATTAAAAATTTTCCATTACAGTATTAATCAGAGGCATTAAATCCGATTTTTTAATTTCTATAACCTTAAAAAGTTTTGTAATTTCATCTTTGTGATAGCACAATTTTTGATATCATCTTATGGAAAGAATTAATTCCAAAAAAAACACCGATACAAGTATTAATTGCATAAAACCGTAAAGAACTTCCTTCAAAATGTAATTTTAGTCGATCAATTAGAATTGGTTTTAAAGATTATAAATTTTCAATTTCGACTAACAAAGGCGTTGTAGTTTATCTTTTTTAAATATAATATCATCATTTTGTTTATTTTATCAAATAATAACTTAATATAACTAATAGATATCTAAATAATCAATATGATAGGGTCACTAACAATCTTTATCAGAAGTTGATTTGTTTTTCAAATAACCTAAATAATCTGGTTTTAAACATGTTTTATTGTATGTTGTTTTAATTTAAAATAAAAATTAATTAAAATCGTTAATTTTAAATAATAGAGAAATTAAATATTCTCCTACCATTTGTTCCTACTTTTCCTCCTACCATATCAAATGTTGACAAGTGGATTAAATGATTATTAATTTTATTAAATATCTAATTAAATGTGACACATGTCAACATTTGATATGGTAGGAGGAAAAGTAGGAACAAATGGTAGAAGGATATTTAATTTCTCTAAATAATAATAGTAGATTTACAAATAAAATTTTTAATGTCGTATATAAATAAGTTTTAGAAATATATAAAAAATTATAAAATTTTATTTCTTATAACATATTTTACTTTTTAATAATAAAACATATTTTATTCTTAATTTTTATTGATAATTTATTTTTATGTGTTCATGTATATTTCTTACAATGCTTAAATTTTAATTCGACATATAACAATTGCATTTCAATCGTTTAGTATGTTTGTTTTTTTAGTTTATTTGGTTTTATATTTACGTTATACAACATCATTACTTTTTTTCAATAATCTATACATAAATAACACCGTTTATATCTTCAAAACATGTTACATATTAATATGAATCAAATCAATCAATCTAACATTATAAGTTATTAATTATTTGAAAATCATTAGTTAATGATTATGCATTTGAAATATCAATATTAGTTAATGATTATGACCTTTCATGGAAGTTGGGAAATCTAACTTATAATGAAATAAGAAAATGGAAATATATATATATATATATATATATATATATATATATATATATATATATATATATATATATATTATGAAAAATAGGCACAAAGTTAAGAGTTTGTTTGGTATGATGGAACGGAATCAGAGAGAAATGGAATGAAACAAGGGAGTTGAATGGATCATTACATTCCAGTAACATATTTTGTTGGGTTGAAAGAATGGAAGAAGCCATTCAAACATGTTTATTATGTAAAATTACGAAACTAAATGATATTAAGTTGATAGATGAAGAAAACATAATATAATTATATAATTATATAAAGATACGATAAAATTAAAATGAAATTACATATCAATGAATATGATTTACTAAGTAACCTCAATCAAAATATTTTCAAATTTATCAGGAGGAATATGAAATCCCAAAAAGTAACTATAATTTTGGTTATGAATACAAAATCTCAAAATTGTATCACTTTCTGATGAATAAATCTCGAATTTGAATTTTAAAAATGAATTTTAACAAACTGCTTTTTAATATGGAGGCTTTATTCTTTTTTAAGTTTGTTGCAGGATACATACTAACTGCTAAAGAGACACAGGTTGATTCAAGTTCTTTGTCCAATGGGCATTCATCAACTCTAGTTGAAACCACAAGTGGTGGAGTTGAAAAAACAGATGAGACACAGAGCATGAAGAATCAAGAAGTGGTTACATGATGTTGAGTAAGTTTCGTGATTTGAATCTTGAAAGGGACATGGAATATGTTCTTGAGGATCAAAAGGATGAGATTACCTTGAGTTTTATGGATCAGATTAAAGATCTTGAGAGACAAGTAAAGGAAAGGAAACTAGAAAAATAAATCGCAATTACTCAATAATACATACGACAATAATATGTGAAGTAAATCCAGACAACAAAACAAAAATTACATTAATCTTACCGGAGCAGTTGACAAGAATCGATGGATGAAGGTGAAACCAAACCGAGAGACGATCCTATAGTTTCAGTTACATAATCGTGATGCTAGGTTGAATCGATTCCATATTTATGAAATCTGATTTTGGGGGGAAAAACTTGATGAATCTCCAAGGATGTCAATATCATATACACAATGACTTAATAATCGACAATGGTGGAGGAAGCCATGGATTCAGACGTCGACTCATTGATTCCAGACAACGATGCTTGATTTTGGGGAAACCATCGACGATGTTGAATTTTGTCGAACAATATTCGACTGGAATAGATATATTTGTGTCCTCCTACATGACATGCATGTCGAGGGTATGGGGTTTAATGAGCCTTTTTCTGTTCCTTCCATGATTGAGAAGCTACCCCTAGTTGGGTTGATTTCAAGAATTACTTGAAACATAAGAGAAAGGAGATGTCCATTGAGGACCTTATTGTTCGCCTTCAAATTAAAGAGGACAATAAGATAGCTCAAAAGAGTAGTTATACCCCTACTTCTGAGAAAGCTAATGTGGTGGAGCATGGCCAAACTTCTGGGAAGAACAAGTCTGGAAAGGGGAAATTCCAAAAGAAAGGCAAGGGTTCACACTTAGGAGCCAAAGGTGGAACTTTCAAGAAAAAGTTTCAAGGGAACTGCCATAACTGTGACTAGCGGGGTCATCAGGTTGCAAACTGCAAGCTTCCAAAGAAGGCTAAGGAGGAAAATGTTGTGGAGAAGATAACCAAAGATGTGCCTGACATCGATCTTGCTGCGGTTATTTCTGAAGTGAATCTTGTGGAGTCCAATCCAAGGGAGTGGTGGATTGACACGGGAGCTACCCGTCATGTTTGCTCGAATAGAGAATGGTTCAGAAACTTCAAGGTTGTGGATAATGGTAACAAGTTGTTCAAGGGAAACTCAGCCACTTCTGAGATCCAAGGTGTTGGAAAGATTGTGTTGAAGATGACGTCAGGAAGAGAGCTGACATTGAATGGTGTGTTGTATGTACCCGAAATTCGAAAGAATCTTGTCTTGGGTTGGTTGTTGAACAAGCATGGTTTTCGCTTGGTGTTTGAGTCAGATAAATTTGTGTTAACCAAAACTGGTGTGTATGTGGTAAGGGGTATGTTGATAGGGGTATTTTCAAACTTTGTGTAATGGCTCTTAAGCCAAGTGACAACGATAATGAAATGAATAACTCTACTACTTACTTGCTTGAGTCTTCAAATATATGGCATGCTAGATTAGGACATGTTAATTTTAATACTCTTCGTTGTTTAATTAAACTCAATCACATACCACATTTTCACGTTGACTCAAAATACAAATGCAACACTTGTGTTGAATCAAAATTAACACGACAATCTTTCAAGTCCATTCAAAGGACAACCGAACCACTTGGATTGATTCACACCGATGTGTGTGACATGAAATCAATTCCATCTAAAGGTGGAAATAAGTACTTTATCACTTTTATTAATGATTGCACTAAATTATGCTATGTCTACTTACTTGAAAGTAAAGATGAGGCTATAGAAAAATTTAAAGTGTATAAAAGTGAAGTTGAGAATCAACTTAATAAGAAAATTAAAGTGATGAGAAGTGACCGTGGAGGTGAATATGTATCACCATTTGAGGAATTTTGTGCAACTCATGGTATCATACATGAGCTTACTGCACCTTATTCACCACAAAAAAATGGCATGGCAGAAAGGAAAAATCGGACCTTAAAGGAAATGATGAATGCCATGTTGTTAAGTTCTGGGTTGCCACACTCAATGTGGGGGGAAGCTATACTTTCTGCTAACTACCTTTCAAATAAGGTCCCAAGAAAGAAATCGGATAAAACACCATACGAGTTATGTTCAGGCCTAAAACCATCCTACAAATACCTTCGAGTGTGGGGGTGCTTTGCAAAGGTGGTGGTACCTGCACCCAAGGTGGTTAAGACAGGACCCGAGACTGTTGATTGCATATTTGTTGGATATGCACAAAACAGTAGTGCTATCGATTTTTTGTGTATGATTCAAAAATTCAAGAAATTCAAAAGGTCACAATAACGGAGTCAAGAAATGCATCGTTCTTTGAGAATGTGTTTCCATGTCTTCATAAGGTTGAGACAAATGCTTAAAAGTTAATTGAGCACAATGAATCCTCCTATGAAAAATAAATAGAGGAAGAAGCAAAGCCTCATAGAAGTAAAAGGGCACGAGTGGAAAAGTCATTTGGAGATGATTTTTACACTTGCATGGTTGAAAGAGAGCCTCAAACTTTCAAAGAGTCAGTCACCTCTTCCGAAGGACCTCAATGGAAAGAGGCAATTAAAAGCGAAATGAATTCCATTTTGCATAATCATACATGGGAGCTAGTGGATTTACCTCTAGGCTGCAAACCACTAGGCAATAAATGGATTTTCAAGAAGAAAATGAAAGCAGATGGAACCATTAACAAGTACAAGGCAAGACTAGTAATAAAAGGATATAGACAGAAAAGTGGCCTTGATTACTTTGATACGAACTCTCCTGTCACACGTATTACATCCATTAGATTGGTACTTGCAATCACTTCTATAAGAAGTCTTGAAGTACATCAAATGGATGTTAAAACAGCTTTTCTAAATGGGGATTTAGAAGAAGAAATCTACATGGAACAACCAGAAGGGTATGTTGCCCCAGGACAAGAATCAAAGGTTTACAAACTAGTGAAGCCATTATATGGGTTGAAACAAGCCCCAAAACAATGGCATTAAAAGTTTGACCATGTGATGATGGAAAATGGATACAAAATTAATGAATGTGACAAGTGTGTTTATGTTAAAAACACAAGTGAGGGTTATATTATCTTGCGCCTTTATGTTGATGATATGCTTATTGTTGGTAGCAACGATAAAATGGTTCAATCAACAAAGGACATGTTAAAGGCAAGATTCGACATGAAAGATATGGGTTTGGCAGACGTCATCCTTGGTGTGAAGATCACAAGGACTATAAATGGAATTACATTAAATCAAACCCATTACGTGGATAAAATTCTTGAGAAGCTCAACTCTGGTGATACTACTGTTGCTAAGACACCAATTGATACAAGTCATCATCTAAGTAAAAATAGAGGTGAAGGAGTTTCACAAGTCGAATATGCAAGAATTATTGGTAGTCTAATGTATCTTATGAGTTGTTCCAGACCTGACTTAGCTTTTGCAATAAGCAGACTAAGTAAATATACCAGTAATCCGAGTGATGCACATTGGAAGAGTATTACAATACTTAAGGTACACTCGCAATTATGGGTTGCACTATGCAAGATATCCCGCGGTCATAGAAGGGTATAGGGATGCCAATTGGATATCCGACATAAAAGATTCCAAGTCAAAAAGTGGGTTTTTGTTCACACTTGGAGGTGGAGCTATTTCATGGAAATCTTCAAAACAAATAGTTATAGCTAGATCCACCATGGAATCGGAATTTATAACACTTGATAAATGTGGAGAAGAAGCTGAATGGCTAAGACAATTTCTGGAAGATATACCAAGATGGCCTAAACTAGTTTCTGTAATCTCAATCCATTGCGATAGTCAATCAGCAATTGGACGGGCACAAAGTGCTATGTATAATGGTAAGTCTCGACATATCCGTCGAAGACACAACACCATTTGACAACTACTCTCAACTGGAGTTATCTCAATTGACTACATAAGGTCCAAGGATAACATTGCGGATCCGCTAACCAAAGGGTTAAATAGGGAGTTAGTTGCAAAGTCGTCAAAAGGAATGAGATTAAAACCCATGACCGAATAAGTTATTGCAAAGGAAAACCCAACCTAGTTGACTGGAGATCCCAAGATCTAGGTTCAATGGGACAAACTACTTGCATATAACATATGTGGATCACTGTGGGGGTCAACCCCAACCCATTCCTATAAATAACAGTGATGCAGGTTAAGCTTATAGTAGTTGGTGATAAGTTGGAAATCATTAAGCTTTAGCTTTTGATGATTATGTTATAATCACCTATGTGAGAGATAAGTAGGGTCGCTTCAAAGGGAATTGAATGGGCAAGTTCCTAAGAGCTCTTACAGAACCAGGCAAGTGTCCACGACCAAAACGGACACATCATTGAGAACCTAACTAGGTCAGGGAGAATCATGTGAGACATGTATTGATTATTTACACAAATGGCAAAACAGTTCAAGGACATCGAGTCTACTGGTCCGCTAGTAAAATAAATATGTATCTTAAGGGAAGGTTCAAAGGGTCAAACCTACCTATCATGTGCATGATTCAACTGCTGGATTTTACCTAAAGCAGCTAACAACTGTGGATGCTGAAGCGATTTTCATTCATGTGGGGGATTGTTGGAAAATTAATTTCCAAAAATGGATTTTCTCCATTTTTGAGCACAAATTTAATGCTTTAAATATAATCAAAACGAATTATTGATTATATATTTGTGTTCTCCTCCGTGATATCTATGTTTCAATATATCACACGTCAAAAACGGATTAAAATGAATGAAAAATTACTTGTCAAAGTAAGGAAATTGCAGAGAAGATAAAGGAGGTAAGTGGGTTATCCCACATTGGTGGAAGAAGGAAAAGAAAATTGGTTTATAACTACAAAGACTAGCTACCTTTGTAAGACTAATTAGAACCAATGGTCTCTCTTGCGCGCGCACGCGGGGGGTGCAAATGCGAGCCAAATTGGCTTCGGGACACTGAACCTGTGTGCGAGCGCGCGTCCTGCGGACACAAATGCACCACCGGTCGACCAGAAAAGTTCAAGGACCTTTTTTGCATTTTTTCTATTTGGTTAACTGTTACAAAAACGAATTAAGAGCTATTAATCATAGATTTTCGGTTTTGATTATTTGATTAATTTTCTTATTTAATTGTGACAGTTACGATTTCGTTTTAATGACATCGGTTACATTGGGTAGTATATATACAATCCCTATGTGACGGGTTAAACACACCGAATGAAACGAAATCAATCTCTTCCTCTCTTACGCTTCTGCTTCATCTTTTCTCTCTTGCTGCAACCAATGTATAATCCGGGCCAAGTGAGGGTTCGGACAATCTAGAAGAATTGCTTACCACTATTGTATCCTGGGAAACAAACACCCATATAGGACGAATTTGTTTTAAGGAAACTGTGTTAAACACAGCCTCAGTCAAGAACTTTATGTTTTTGTTCTTTCGTACAATTTTGGATTATATTTTCCTAACAGGTTGAACTTTGAAGTATGAAGTATGATTTACTAATTAATACTCTAATATATATAAATTCTAAATAATATAAAAAACTCTATTTCACCGCTATACCGCCGCGAGAACCACGATTTCATATAGCAGCAGATGACCACTATTATATTTTTTACCGTGATAACTACTTAGAGTAGTATTATTCATATATTTTTAATTTTACTCAAGAACTAATCTAATAGAATAACAATATGTTTTTATAATGTTGTAATAAGTAGTTTTTTTACATCATAAAAGTTAGTTATTTTTTATATTCTTTTTTTTTTTTTGGAGGGAAGATTTTTATTTATATCGATTACAAGTTAGATATAATTAGATGGCATTTACATGTGGGATATATATATATATATATATATATATATATATATATATATATATATATATATATATATATATATATATATATATATATATATATATATATATATATAGAGGTTCAGGTTCATTTGAGATCATTCTAATTTTGTGAGACTGTGAGACCAAATCTAAAAATAATTTTAAAATGCAAAATAAATGGAAAAATCCAAAAATTCTTTTTTTAAATATTATTTTCTGAACTTGAATTAACTAAAAAAATAAAAAATAATAAAAAATAAATAAAAATTCCGTTTTTTTTTTAAAATACGTGAAATATTCTAATAGAATATTACACTGACATATTCTAAAAAATAATTTTAAAATGCAGAATAAATGGAAAAATCTAAAAAAAAAAATTTAAATATTATTTTCGGAACTTGAATTAACTAAAAAAAATATAAAAAATTTCATTTTTTTTGAAAAATACGTGAAATATTCTAATAGAATATTACACTGACATATTTTAAAAAAATAATTTTAAAATGCAGAATAAATGGAAAAATCTAAAAATTCTTTTTTTAAATATTATTTTCGGAACTTGAATTAACTAAAAAATAAATAAAAAAAATTCCATTTTTTTGAAAAATACGTGAAATATTCTAATAGAATATTACACTGTACATATTTAAAAAAATAATTTTAAAATGCAAAATAAATGAAAAAATCCAAAAAAAAAAAAAAATTAAATATTATTTTCGGAAGTTGAATTAACTAAAAAAAATAAAAAAATGCGTCTCACGGTCTCACAAAATATAGGTGGTCTAAAATAAACCTAACCCTATATATATATATATATATATATATATATATATATATATATATATATATATATATATATATATATATATATATATATATATATATATATATATATATAAAGTAGAAGAATATTGCACGTAAGTTGGAATATATGTGACACAATTTAATGGGAGGCATAATGACGAGGGAGTTGAAGTTTGTATATATTAGATTGCAAGAATTTCATTAACGTGAGAGTTTCTAGTATTTAGTGGTTTACAATACATGAGGTGCGAGAGGTAAAGAATGGTGTTACACATTACATAAAGGACGACAACCAGTGTAGACTGTGTAGTGTAGGACAAGAAAGTCTTGTTGAAACTAGAAGGGAATATCTATATCTAGGGGTGGCAAATCGGGCCATCGTGTTGTGTTTTTGTTTGACACGACACGACAAAGTTTTATTTAACACGAACACGACACGGCACGATCTCGGGTTTTTTTGAACTAACACGAAAACGAACCGATTAAAAAACGACAAACACGACACGACACGACAAAGATAACATGAAGTAACAATTAATGTATTTAATTAATATTTACTCATACATAACACAAAAAACACGACAAACACGAAAAACACGACAAAAAATGTTAAATCGTGTCAATTTCGAGTCAAATTTTGAACACAAACACGATACGACGTCGTGTTTTTTACACCTGACACGAACACGAATTCGAATTTCAATTTCGTTTCGTGTCGTGTATTTTTGTCGTGTCGTGTCATCAATTGTTACCCCTATCTATATCGTTACAATTACTTTAGCTATATTGTATGGATCAAAATGTCGACCGACACAGAAGATTGAGAGAAAATGGAATTAATTGAAATAAGGATATTATGATGTGCATGTGGTAGGACAATGATGAACATGATACCAAATATTGTGGTTATCATAAATATTTGGGAAGAGCATCTCTCATTAAAAAAATTTGAAAAAAATGAATATTGTGTTGATTTTAAAATACCTAAAGGAGACATCTAAAAATTATGGTAAGGAGGGATTGAGATTTTTACAGTTGATGAGCATGAGGACCAGAGGTTGATTTAGATAGAAGTATAAAGATGGGTGAAGTTAGACATTGACAGACCTAGGCCGTCTAGGCAATGACCCATGGCAACACTATTTATAGGGGTAAAATTCTTAATTAGCAGTAAAATTAATTTAGACCCAAATCTAAACCATATCTCACGTATTAGGAACCAAGATGTATGTGAACGAGAGACAAGGTGGGAGCCTAAATATAAGGTAGTAAAACATAAAATCAAGAGAAATGTGCATTTTCAAGGAAGATGGGGAGACATCTAACCTTATAGGCTTATAGGGTTTAGGGGTGTTTGACTTATCTTTTTACAGCCAAAAGTTCTTTTTGAAAAAAAAAAAAAAAAAGACAAAAGATGTTTGACAAACTAGTTTTAAAAGCTATTTTTAAAGTTTTTACATAAGAAAAATGAATTTTTTGAAAAAGTCAAGAAATTCTGACTTTTTGTAACTTTTTCAAAAAGGACTTTTGGGGTTTGAAAAACTAAGCCAAACACCCCCTTAGACGATAATAATCCACACATGATAGGTTGCAACCCGAAGTTATAGAAGATGAAGATGCAATCGCAACACAATAAACCTGACTCTTTCAGTTAGAGCTTATAAAGGTAAGATGCAATCACAAGACGATAAACCCGACTCTTGTTGCAATTTCATTGTAGATAATTGAATGACTTGGCGGTAAGATTTATCTATATTTCTTTATGATGTTATTAATAATTGTGTTTTAATTTAATTTGCATCTTGCAAACTTCATGTGCTTCACCTTTTTCTCATTTCAATGACTATTTTACATTTTTAATGATATAGGTCAGCTATTTACAAGGTTTCAAGTAAAAAATAAATAAATTTAGGGTGTTGCTAAAAGACCTCCCACCTCATGGGCACACATATTATACCCATACACAAATGGGTTTTCATTTAAGATCCCCTAAATTAATCAAAAGTTTATGATCATTACATCGTTTAGATTATCATTGTTAATTCTTGATTGAAAACACAAGAAAATTAAAAACATTGGTATGTATGTTCTGTTATATAAAAAGCATATGCAATGGAAGAAAGGTTTCTTTTAATATTTTGTTTACGTACAATAACTATTTAATTATCGAGTAAATTACTAAAATAGTCTCTATGGTTTGGTAAAAATTTCATATTTGGTTCCTAACGTTTTTTTTTTTGCATTCGGATCGTCCCTGTGGTTTGATTTTGTTGCGTTTTTCGTCTCTATGGTTTGGTAAAAATTACACGGTTGGTTCCTAACTTTATGTACGTAAGGGACGAAAAATACAACAAAATCAAACCATACGGACGATTTGAGTGTAAAAAAAAAAGTTATGCACCAAACGTGCAACTTTAACCAAACAATAGGAACGATTTCCGTAATTTACTCTTAATTGTTAGAGTAGTTAATGGTTAATTAGAGTATTTGTATTTGTTTGGTTTCTATTTTTCTTATCACTTTACTTATTTGTTCCAAATGTTTGTCTCACAACTTAAAATAAAAATTTATTGAGTTAGCTAGGTTGTATTCTTATTTAATGAGTACTATTTGTTAATTATTTATGACATTAAACATGATTTTGGGTGCTTAAAATAGAAAACGGAAGAAAACAGATCAAGAAGCTGTTCATTCTTTATCGAGATCATTGAATAAACATTGTGTTAGACAAGGTTGTGATTTTAATGATTTGTTTGATAATTGTGATGAATTTTTTTTTATCTTATGAATTGTTATATATATATATATATATATATATATATATATATATATATATATATATATTATACCGTATAAAGCATATTTGGTAAATGTTTAATTTTAAGTCGTACAAATCATATTGTGATATTTACAACCAGTTTATGCATTATATAAGCTAAAATCTTATCCGGTAAACAAAATTCAAAATTTCAAAAGAATATCTATTAACCTTATAAAATTATAACATCGTCTAAATGATAAAGCCTTGGGTGCAACTCCATATTGTAATCTAATATTATAATAACTAAGGAGCTGTTTAGCAGGATCTAAATTTTTAAATATCTGAATTTCTAAAAAAGCCTGAATTTTTTAGTGTTGAATTTTTTACATGTTGTTTGGTTAGAACCTCTGAGTTGTTGTGCTGAATTATAAAATGACCACTTTACCTTTCCAAATTATTTTTGTTGAATTTAATATTTTTGTTTATAAAATAACCGAACAAACTTCTTGAATAACTTTAATAAAACACATATACACCATACAAAAGAATATAAACAATGTACTCCTAAGATTATCAATATAAAAGTTAATGAAATAATGTATACAAATACAATCATATATGTTCTTGAACATAGGAATGGACAAATGTTGTTAATCTAAAGACCATAATAACAACCGGAAGTTGATCAATTAAACCAATTCAAGCGTAATCATCTAATGAAGAAAATCTATTACTTGCAAATCCACTACTACATTCACGCCTAGTTTTATGAGGCATAAGCATTTTCCATTTGAGTAGTTCCGGATATATATATCACATACAACCTCGACTTGCACCCACTTTTTCTTCTTACTTTAACATTATATGTCGTAGACAAACCAAAGGAAATATAGTTAGGTTCTTTTTATGCTTCAAAGAACACATTCAACTATAAATTAGATCTCCATAACACGGTTTTGAGGACAAGAAACATTACAACTTTTATCCACATAAGATTACTCAAGTGGACAAGGGGTCACAAAATCATCAAATAAAAAATAAAAAAAATGAGCAATCCATTGTTTTCTCATAATCTCCAACCTTAATCACATCTTGAAACACATACCTACTTATCTGCCCCCACCTAATTATCACTAAATTCTGAAGCTTTTGAAGATAAGAAATATTATAATTTCCATTAACTGTATATATATAAACATAACTATACACCAATTAATCAATCAAATTTTAAATTTCAAAAACTTTTCAGCAAAATCAGCAAATAATTTCATCAACTTAGAGAATAATTTCATAAACTTTTTATCACAGATTCCTTAACATCATAACATAACTCCATCAAATAATTTCAGCAAAAACAGAAAATAATCGATTTTAGCAACAATCAACAAATAAACTCCAAATTTCATCAACGATTTTAGCAAGAAATCACTTATTTCAATAAGAAGTAGTCGATTTTATTGTATGGAAGGTGTGAGGGGAGAGCATTACAACTTCATCATTGATTTTAGCACATAACATCGATTTTCAGAGGAAGAACAGACCACATGTGAATGCAACATAAAAAAAATTGAACATCTACATCTACAAACTGAATATCTTGAACTCGTTTTTCATATAAAGAAGAAAAGAAAACAACATATGATTTCAGAAGAACATCATTCAATTTTCAAAAGAAAAGAAAACAACCCCAATATCTTGAACTCGATTTCATACAAAAGGGAAATCAAAACCCTTACCTGCAGAAGCTGGCGGAGGCGGAAGCAGGGTTGTCGAAGCTGTCGGTGGTGGACGGGGAGCTGGCGGTGCCGGCGGCAGCGACGGCGTAAAATGGAAGGAGGCGGACACGAATTAAAACCAATATCATAGGTACAATGTTTTAGCTACAAAACCAATAATAGAATCTTTCAAAAACAAAAGAAAATAAGTAACATTCAAAATAGCTTTGATTTGATGATCCTATCTTCTCTCCGATGTCATCTTCTTCTAACACTTGCATCAACTTGGAAAATGACATTTGTATCCATCGACCAAAAATAAGATCTAAAAAAAATAAATATACCATCAATTTGTATGATTTTGGGATAACAGAAACAGACAAGAGAAAAATTACATCTGCTTGTTATAATTAGAAACTCAAGCTCTGTGACATCCCCATTTTCATGGCCAGAAAAGACCGATTTTGTTTATGCTTTGTTTGAAAATCAGAGTAACATTTTAAATAAAAGTGTTTCGGAATTTGTCCCATAACAAAATATGATAAAGATTTATCAAAAGCATTTCCAAGGAAATGTATTTCATTAAGAGACTTGGGATGTCATGTTTGATACAGATCAAAAGCATAAACAGTACAATATAAGCCTTACTACATTATTTCGTATCTACAGGCCTATATCCGTAATCCCTCATCCCAAAACATCACATCTATGCTCATGCGCCACTACCTGTAATACAAGAAACTGAGTAGGTCAGGCTGGGGAGCCTGGTGAGCACATAGGGTTTTCAACCCACAATAAATAAATTTATTAATTTCATCAATCAACAATAACCCGATTACCCGTTCCCGTTATCCTCACTTTACGTCCCTAAACACCTATCATAAGGGACCTAGCCTAAGGATCATCATCGGGATGGACACTACTGCTAAGGGGATTCCTTAGCCATGAATGTCCTAAAGGCAACCATGTGGGGGATGGAGTACACCGGTGAACACATCGTTCATAACACCTACAGGTTGCGAGCCTGCTAGTGTTCCACTGGACTGTCTAGAAGAGTCCGTGGTCGTCATCCATACTCCGCTAGATGACAGAATCAACAACATCAACATCGAGGTCTCTCATCATTTTATCACACATCACCTATTACATCTACCCATGTTTTACCCCAACATTTTCGTAGATATAAAATACATATACAGTTTAAATCATTGAAAACATGTATAACAATGTTCATCCAGCATAGATAGCAAGTATTCAGATAATATGCACACATAGCACGTAATTTATATAAAATACTTCATATCTATTTGTAAGCTGAAAGTAACTATGCACTCACCTGAGTAGGTAGTGACTCAGCACTCGGACAACGCTTTGATACTCTTAAAACAATTTTCCTTCGATAAAACCTAGTATCAATACCACTAGGGTTTAGTCTAACGATAACCGCGACAAATTAATAGTCTGACTATTATTATTATTATATAAGCGTTAATAACACTCAATATAACTCATAATAATAGACCAAATAATTATTTTAAGGACCTAATAACATTCCTATAATTATTTGAAAGCTATATTAAAAATTGCGTAAGCGTAGCTCACTTACAACGAATTTTATCGAAAACCGGAACTTAATTGGAGCAGCGTTTCGAAACCGAAAGACTCATTTTCTCGGGACTCCGGGAGCCTCGGGGCTTCCCTCGGGAGCTAGGGGTTTTATCTAGGGCTTAGGGGTAGTTTGGGGTCTTAGAGAGAGAAAGAAAAGAGAGAGAGAAAGAGATTTGGTGTGAAAAATGAAGCTGCCTTCGGCCCCTTTTATAGCCTGCGAGGCCTCGGTACGTTGGGCGTACCTCGGACCTACGCTGGGCGTAGTGGCTCGGATAAGGCTTCTAGCTGTCTCGCACATGGCTCATTCTCGGAGTGGATAAGAGCGAAGGTACGTGGGGCGTACAGACTTAGGACGCTGGGCGTAATGCGAGGCGACGTGTCATCATCCGAAGCGAGGACTGTGGGCCACAAGCGACGGTCAGGATTAAGCCACGTCATCAGTCCATGCATCAGTTTCGCAAATTCACTTTCCAACTTTAAAAATTCGTAACTTTCACATACGAGCTCCGTTTTCGACGTTCTTTATATCCACGCGAAGGTGGGAACATACTCTACAACTTTCGTTTAGACTCTGTCGGCTAGTTTTGATTCGATTTTAAATTTTATATTATTAACAGGCCGGGACAGGATTGGTCCGTTAAATCCTCATAACTTCTTCATCCGACGTCCGTTTTCGCCCATCTTTTTCTCGTTACGCTACTCTTAACGAGATCTTCGATTCTCGTTTAGGTCGTGTTGGCTAAAAATCACTCGATCTAATATTCGAATTTCGGGCTGTACACTGCTAATCCGAAACTTCGAAAAATCATAACTTCTTCATACGAAATCAGATTTGGGCGTTCTTTTTATCGATGTTCTTAGTTTAACATGTTCTACGACTTTCATTTAGATCGCTAAGGCTAAATCTTGCTCTATCGTAAATTCACTATTTACGCTTCCCGGTATCGTGCCGGTTCTGTCGCGAAACTTCGACGGGTCATAACTTCTTCGTTATAACTCGGATTTCGGTATTTTATATCCCCAAAATCCTTGTTTCGACCACTACAACTTTATATAAAGATATCGGGCTTATCTCACACTTTAATTTTGACGCTTATTTTTATTCTTTATTAATTATACATTTATAATTAAATAATAAGCACATAAACACACATAATTCACATAATACTAAAATATTTCATCTTGATTACTTCAAAAAGAGTTACAATAGTTGACCTAGACTATTACATTGACAAATATGCTTAGCCCTGAAACCCGGGCATTACAATTCTCTCCCCCTTAGGATGATTCCGTCCCGGAATCATGCATCAGCAAACAGATGTGGATAGCGACTCATCATGTCATCCTCTGTTTCCCAAGTGAGATTCGGCCCATTCGAATGTTTCCATCGGACTAGCAGTAAGTCAACCATCCTGCGTCGTAACTTCTTAGTCTTACGGTCAACAATTGCCTCAGACTCTTCGACCAGCCTCTTATTTTCATTCATCCTTAACTCTGAGATTGGAATTATGTCGGGAACATCTCCCGTGAATTTCCTCAAATAACACACATGGAAGGTGTTATGAATACCATTGAGTTCTTTGGGCATTTCCAGCTTGTAAGCTTGGTTCCCAATCTTCTGAAGAACTTTGAACGGTCCAATAAACCTTGGACTCAACTTTCCTCGTTTCCCAAATCGTATAAGTCCCTTCTGTTGGGTTTTGAGCAATCTAACACTCCTAAGTGTACATGCAACCCTAAATACCTTGGATCTATGTTTTCTCTATTATACATGCAAATATCAACTTTCCAAGGTATTGTTCTATTCTAGCATACAAAACTTTGAATAACACAAGTTAGAATAACATACCTTTTGTTGGTGCTTGTCTTCATGAAGCTTGAGTGCCTAGTGCCCCAAGTGTGACACCTCAAATGGTTCACACAACACCATAAGCACTTGGAATAACTTAGAGAGAAATTAGAACACTTCAAGAATCGGCTTGCCCTCCATGCATATCATAGTGGCCGATTTCTCACATCAATAAGATGCTTATATAGTTGTTACAATTAGGGTAAACCCTAATTGTCATGGCTTTCCATTTCCTTGGATCCATGGATTCAAATACACCATGGAGCATCCAATGGGTTTGAGCCCAACTTGATAATCCATGGAGCATTAGCCCACTGTATAAGTATGGATGATTTACACAATCAACCCATATATTTAATTAGTCTTCTTTTGATCACATAATTAATTCTAAATCAATTATTGATCAATACTAATTAAATAATCTTATTAATATATTAGAACTTATAATATATTAATAAACCTTAAGTGTTATTTCTCTCATTTTAGTCTATCTAATTGCATGATGCCATGCAACCCAAATGGACCATGCCGGGTCGGGTCAAGTCTTACCAATTATAGTTATGGACTTAGACATTAATCCAACAGTCTCCCACTTGGATAAGTCTAAAACTATTATTGCAAGTATGACTTCAGAACCCAACTAGCAATCGTAGCTCTCAAAAGCTTCTGTCGATCTCTGACCTTGTCGATGAACTCTGACCTCTGTCAATGACTTGTCCATTAGATAAGTGATCATATATTCCTCCATTCTAGATATCATATGGACTGAGACATGGATTATAATCATTCTCTCTATCTATTTGTTGTTTCCCAATTTCTGATTTATGACGACTGACTAATTGAACAAATCAAATCAGTCCAGGCCCGGCCGAGCACTTACTTTTGTCATCACTAAATCATCGAGGGGCCCACAGATATCGCTTTTATCCCGAAGGTAAAAGGAATGGATAAACTTCGACTCATATGCTTGTACTAACTATTTGTTGAATCATACACAAAGGCATGTTTTATAACATCGAGTTACCAATGCGTTTACGTGCAATCAATGTATAACCAACTCATAGTCAACAACTCATATCTCTAGGTTTGAAGAATATAAGATATTATTGTCTCATGATTCACTCGTGATAAAATCCATGAAGTGAATCCAAATGAGTGTGGGTTGAATCCAATACTCAGCCCTTATGAGTACTCATGAATGTTGTAGCAACTATTGCATTGTCTAAAGCACTTTAAACAAATCATACAAGCCAAATTCACGACAGTCTTGATTCATATCTACTTCCAACATATGACCAACTGTGGATGGTTTGAATAACTTGGTCATTCGGGAGAATGACCTAGTTATTCTGGAAGTCAAAACATGCAAAGTGAAACACAAAATAATACTAGTCCTATATGGCCTCAACACTTTGAGCGTAAATAAAACACCTTTTATCTAAGCACCATATTGATCACTCATTATTCATGTTTCGATTAATCAACTTAAATACTTAATACTTGAATTGAAACAGTAGTGATGTCATGCTCCAAGCATGCATACTATGTTTCTCTAAACAATAGCTATGCCATACTCCAAGTATGCACACTATGTTTACATATGGTCATCTCTTTGTGAAACGTATATCAATTGAACATGACTTCAATGATTCTCATTTCACAATCCCAATCCTTATTGTAAATGTAAGAATACCAAGTTCTTGTCATTTACCGTAATCTATGCAATTATCCTCTTGTAATGATATTCACACAAGTCACAAAGACTTGGCAACAAACATTACAAAGTATTCCAATGGAAAGCAATTCCATGGAGATGAAGTCTCAAATTCAAAGTACATTCATTTGAACATCCTTCTTTACATTAAGTTCTTTAATCTCTCACAGATTCAAAGAATAACTTCCACCTATGGAAATAATTCCATATTCCCATATCGACCATCACTTTTGAACAAGAGTTGCCTCTTTCCAAAATATGTCAATACGATCCTTACTCTATACTTCCAATTGTCCATGAGTAACCAAACTTTGGAAAACCCCAAATTGTTCTCGACAATTGCTTAATCATCTTAGTCATATCCAGTTCTAATCCCTTTTCCCTTCTTAACGCCCTAAGCATTAGGAAAATTTAGAATGGATGAATACTATAACACATGCAATCGATCTTATATCCGAAGCATATGGGATACGATTTATGCTATAAAAAAATTATTTGCCATGTTCTCATAATTCGAACTATGAAGAGGGATGCCGTAATCATAATCGAATTTTGAGAAAGCAACATATATAGAAATTCCTTATGTTGAACCATTCCAACATAACATTCATATATATTTTTGACTAAACTTGATTGAAATCTCAATCTAAGCTTGTAGAATTGGAATGAAGTATAAATTTCTCTCCTTTAATTATAGTAAAACAACTTTTTCAAAGCGAGCTGAAACTTTTGTTTTCTATAATTAACATTGCTAGCTTGCAACATAATCATCATGCTCCCACTATCATAATGATTATCATCTATCTAGCATAACACTTTATGCTCTCACTAGCTTTGACATGTACCTAGAAATCAATCAGATTTCTGATACTAGATTGCCTTGATAAGACTTTATCAAATCATACACCTGGAGTCTAAACCTTTCCTTAGATAGCTCACATGTGAGTCTAAACCTTTGCCATTCTCATTAGTTAGTGTGCCGGTTAACCACACACGCTCCACTAACGATATGAGAATGCAAACTTCACACTTGTTATCCACTTAAATCTACTTAGTGAAAGAGTTTCCTCACTATCATTTTCATGAATCGGAGAGAAACCTTATGACACTTAGATTTTGATGGTGTATGTGTTCCTATCCATGTGAATTTGACATAACCATAATCACACGACAAGGTTAATGACAAATCCAAATTCATATGGACTGAACTTGTGCAGTCTTAATTTCTTGCCACCTGGTAGCACAAGGGCCTGCCATTGCTTCCAAGTTGTTATGCAACCAGTTGAGAACTCTCAGAACTCCAATGCAAAACCAACTTTAACTGGAATGGGCACAGAATATGTCAACACGATAGGTTACAAACCTCAAGTCGTGGTCTAGTGATTAACAAAACTCTTGATTAGTTCTTGAATCTATCTTAAGATCCTTTTAAGACTCCTACTGACCTCTTGACGTATAAGATTCTCTTTGTTAAGAACCATTCCTTGACAAAAACGAATATTCAAGAGTTAGTGCAGATTCTTATCAAGTTAAACACTTCTCACAACTGGTCTTAGTTGGTCTTTGTTTTATCCAAAATATCACAACTTACCAATTTCAAATGTACAAGAGTAAGAACACATTTTACTCTACATTTAACAAGTGTTTTAAACCTTTCTTAAGATTATGTCACTCAAGGCTTAATCTTGGAGTATGACTCTAAGATTTAATTTTGGAACGAAGTATAATTTATCTTTTGATCTAACCATTTCAACAATTCATGATTCCTCTCCTAAGTCAAACAAAATGAACTAAGGTGTCCTAAGAGGATCAATTGTGACATGGTTTCATAATCACTAAGATAATCATAAAACAAGATACTCAAGTACTCTCCCATCTCTTCAGATTAGAGAAACTTTTATCTTTCTGCCTTATTTGATTCTTCTTACTCATTATGTCTACCATTGAAACTTCTCCAATGATCCAGAACTATACTTAAACTTGTAAGTATAACCACATTTACTAAACTTTAGTAAATCATAATGAATAATCTTATCAACTTTGTGGTGGTCCTGATCAGCGCACACCCAAGTGTATCCGATCCCTTCGTCCTTCACTTGATTCACATATACATGTGAACAAGGAATTAGACTTAATTTCCCAAATATATAAAAAATTCTCATGATCATACAATACAAGTTGCATGATTCCAAGTTTCTATCCAACTGAAACTTGGGCGATGAGAATCTTTCCTTATTTGATAAATTATGACACTTCCACTAATGAAAGAATCAAATCCATTTACCATATTGCTTATCAATGGAAACATCTAATCAACAATTTTTCACAAATGCCATTGTAAGGATACTTAAAATAAATAAAATCAAAACCATTTTTCTTTTATTTTAAAACTTTGCGGAAAAATTTATCCTTACAATCCATATGGAAAACTTGTTGTTATCTATTCCTAAGCAATATATCATAACTCTTAAGTAACAACTCAAAATTCTGATCACCGAACCATGCGATCAAAATCCATCTTCGCGATCAGAATCAGCATATACTTCCTTTAAGTTTCTTCACTTTTTCTTTGATTCTTAAAACATCAACATATGACCTCGTCACATTATGCAATAAGAATCTCAGAATAGAAACTTAATAGAGTTAGACAATGGACTTTACCTGAAGTAGAGTCAAACCTATTGACTTTACCATCCTTAAGATGTTTCAGGTAAATTTAGCAGCTTCGCAACCAATGTCTTTCCTTTGGCAACAGAATCATATGGACTCTTTGGAAACGGTACATGGGACTATCACAGACTTAACCTTTCTCTTTACCATTTGGTCAACCGAGTTAACTATGGCCGATCCCTTTCCATTGGGAAGAGAAAGTTTTTCCTGGACCTCCAATGTCACCATTTTCAATGTCCAAATAGGTTTGGAAAGTAGATCTTCCAATCCAATTTGCTTTACTAATGCTCCAAATCACTGCTGATTTAGCATCATCAAGCAAATAGGTAAGATCATTAAGGGTCTTGTCGCGACCTGTCATCAGGGAGTGACTAAAGAACCAAGTCAGCAGCCAGCTACCTCGAGACTTCGACACCCGACTCTCCCGACTTGTCAATATGTGGCTTAATCCCCAAGATCTAAGTACATATAGACTTTGCTTGCCAATAGGGATTGAGTGACTTAGAACTTATCAAGTCTTAAAACTTGTGGGATAGGGAGATTTATTGGAGGAGGTGGATGAAGTGAAGTATGATTTCTAGTCCCACAAATGCCCAACAAAGGGATTGATCTTTCACCTTGATTGCCATTTAGGATATCATCTTCATTAGGAAGCTTGTTCCTAAAGATTTGGGAAGACCATAGCTGTCTAAACTAGACATCTATAATAGGAGAAATTCAAGTTAGTTGATTTAAAGTCCTTAATATAACACCCAATATGAAATACTAAGGCTAGGACCCAACAACCTATTTATAACTGGAAGAGGGATGCCGTAATCCAAATTATAAAATAGTTGAAGGTAGGTAAATGACGATTTACCAATTTCCACCATGAAAACGAAATATTTTATTATTAGGTTTTATTGGTTTTGAAACTCCTAGATCTTTTGAGATACATTGAACTTTCAATGCCATGTTTGAATCTCGATTGTGCCCTCTCAAATTTGTGACTGGGATGCCGAGGATCACAAACAAGGTGTGAATAACCATACAAATTGACTTGGTACCCTTAACAATATTACCTAATCGATGTGCCGGTTAACCACACATGCTCCACCGATCTATAATAAAGTCAATTTACCCTTTGCCACTCTTACCAGTCCATGTTAGTGTGCCGGTTAACCACACACGCTCCACTAACGACTTGGTAAGGTACAAAGTGTAATTTTATGGGCTAGCACCTTTTCACATTTTCCTAAGTAACTAAGATTGGGAATTTATAAGTGTTTAGTTACTTAGTATTTTTCATTATACTTTTAATGAAGGGAGAATTATATTCCATTCCTACCCGTTCGGCTAACGACCCTCCACCAGTCAAGGAAGCGGTGGGTGAGAGTGGACACCCATTAAACTGCCATTTTATAGGCAGTAACCTTATACCCCCTTATAGACCGGCTTCGTGAATGAGGCCTACTAACGGTAAGATTGACTTCCTCTTATACATATCTATATAATTAAAATTATAATAATAGTATAAGGGTTGAATTTTAAACTTTTTAAAATTTTAATGTTCAATTTGGAATTAAAGTATACATGAGGAGTAACTTTTCAAATTCCAAAACTTGAGGACAAGTTTTGAAACTATTTCAAGACTCTTTAAATCATAACTTATGAGTTTAATGGTTCATTAAAATGAAGACTCTTCATTTTAATGTAACCCCTTATTCCTTAAAAACACTTTAAAAAAGTGTCTCTTCAACATCCATAACTTGAGGACAAGTTATGGAGTCATTAAACTATTTAATGGAAAAAACTCTTACATTTTATGTAACCTACAAAACTTTTATGAGTTTTTAAGATTCATAAATATGACTTTTCACATAACTTGAAGACAAGTTACAAAAACATATTTTATGAACTTCTTTTAGACTAATATGGATTGAAAACAACTAAAACATAATTTTTTCATTATCAATCTAAACTAACTCATAAATCAAGGAAACATAAAATTCTTGAAAATTCATAACTTGAGGACAAGTTATGAACTCCATACAATTTTCAACAAGATCACGAATTATATCACCAAACAATTTGCACACAATTCCTATGATCTAACAAAACTCATAAGCATGATTATTCATAATCAACAATTTTCAAGAATAACATGAACACATATAAACTTGAAACTTTTATTATAGCATTGAAATTGGTTTAACATAATCATTACCACATTCAAAACAAGTTATATAAGCCCAAAACAGTCAAAGGTAATGATTCTAGACCAATTCCACAACCAAAACTCGAAAATATGCTGTCTGGGTGTCCAACTCATCGAGTGCATGAACAAACTCGGCGAGTTGGATGCATTTTGCCTTGGACTCGTCGAGTCCCTTCATGGACTCGGCGATTCTGCTGGGCAGACAGCACCAAAAGTCGATTTTTAAGCAGTTTAAGCAAGTACAACAAGAAAACAAGCCTAGGCTCTGATACCACTGTTGGGTTTTGAGCAATCTAACACTCCTAAGTGTACATGCAACCCTAAATACCTTGGATCTATGTTTTCTCTATTATACATGCAAATATCAACTTTCCAAGGTATTGTTCTATTCTAGCATACAAAACTTTGAATAACACAAGTTAGAATAACATACCTTTTGTTGGTGCTTGTCTTCATGAAGCTTGAGTGCCTAGTGCCCCAAGTGTGACACCTCAAATGGTTCACACAACACCATAAGCACTTGGAATAACTTAGAGAGAAATTAGAACACTTCAAGAATCGGCTTGCCCTCCATGCATATCATAGTGGCCGATTTCTCACATCAATAAGATGCTTATATAGTTGTTACAATTAGGGTAAACCCTAATTGTCATGGCTTTCCATTTCCTTGGATCCATGGGTTCAAATACACCATGGAGCATCCAATGGGTTTGAGCCCAACTTGATAATCCATGGAGCATTATCCCACTATATAAGTATGGATGATTTACACAATCAACCCATATATTTAATTAGTCTTCTTTTGATCACATAATTAATTCTAAATCAATTATTGATCAATACTAATTAAATAATCTTATTAATATATTAGAACTTATAATATATTAATAAACCTTAAGTGTTATTTCTCTCATTTTAGTCTATCCAAGTGCATGATGCCATGCAACCCAAATGGACCATGCCGGTTCGGGTCAAGTCTTACCAATTATAGTTATGGACTTAGACATTAATCCAACACCTTCATGGTGAGACCTTTAGCAAAACCGAATCCCCAACTTCGAAGGTTATCGGTCGTCTTTTCTTGTCAGCATAGCTCTTCTGACGATCCTGGGTTGCTAACATTCTTTCCCTAATCACCTACAACTTTTCAGCAGTTTCATGGACTATCTCGGGGCCCATAAACTGCTTCTCTCCGGCTTCAAGCCAACAAGACGACGTATGACATTTTTGTCCATACAAGGCTTGATAAGGTGCCATCTTGATGCTCGAGTGAAAACTGTTGTTGTAGGAGAATTCTACCAGAGGTAAGTGCTCGTCCCAATTCCCTTGGAACTCGAGGGTATATGCTCTCAGCATATCTTCCAATGTTTGAATCGTTCTTTCGCTCTGACCATCATTTTGCGGATGGTAAGCCGTACTCAAACATAATTTCGTACCCAATTCCTCTTGTAAACTCCTCCAAAACCTTGACGTGAAACGACTATCACGATCTGATACAATCGTAAGAGGAACACCGTGAAGTCTTACAATTTCCTTCACGTAAGCATTTGCGAACTTATCCATAGACCACTTCTCGTTGGCTGCTATGAAATGTGCACTCTTGGTGAAACGATCCAAGACTATGCAAATCATGTCGTGTCCATTCTTCGTCCTGGTAGTTTAGTCACAAAATCCATGGTGATGTCTTCCCATTTACCCATGGGTACAAGTAAAGGTTCTAAACTCCCATACGGTTTCTGATGTTGTGCCTTAACTCTTGCACATGTCACACACTCGGCCACATACTTCGCAACATCGAGATTCATCGTCGGCCACCAGTAGTAGGGTTTTAGGTGTTGGGTTTTGAGCATTCTAACACTCCTATGGTGTACATGCAACCCTATAAACCTTGGATCTATGTTTTCTCTATTATACATGCAAATAAGAACTTTCCAAGGCTTTAATCCTAACTAGCATATTATGAAGTTCTTATACTACAAAGTACTAGTTAGATGACATACCTTTTGATGTAGCTTGATGTTTTCAAGCTTTAAGAGCTTAGCCCCAATAGTGTGGAAGCCTCAAATGGAATCACAAATCACCAAAACACCTTGGAAGAATTTAGAGAATATGAATACTTGGTTCTCTCTAGTGAAATCGGCTAGCCCTTCGTAATGTACCACACTAGTGCCATTTCACCAACCAAGGACATCTTTATATAGTATGGAGACTAGGGTTAAACCCATGACCTTTCATTTCATATGATCCATGGGTTAAACACTCCATGGACTATCCATGAAAGCTTAGCCCAACCTAAATGAACTTGGCCCATTCCATATATATAAGAGTCCATATTTAATTAGTTCATTTTGATCACTTAATTAATTATAAATTAATTCTTGATCAATACTAATTAAATAATATGATTCCATATTAATATATTAGAACTTATAATATATTAATATTAATCATAAACCTACTATTCTCAAAAGACTATCCATATACTTTGTGTCGGTGAAGTGTGTGACATCCCCAAAATCTCGGCCAGAAAAGACCGATTTTCATTTATGCTTTTAAATATTTTCAGAGTAAATCCTTTTGATTTGAAAGAGTTGCGGAATTTGTTCCCAAAAACAAAACATGATAAAACATTGTTTACCGAAGCATTTCATAAAAGAAATGTATTTTCATTATAATCAAAACTCGGGGTGTCATGTTCCGATACAGACCAATAAGCATAAACGAATACATTACAAGTCATATAACAAATATAAACATATGCAGACTTGTAAACAAAACAACTTGATGGTTCATCCATCTCATGCCCTTCCGCCACTACCTGTAATACAATTAAAACTGAGTGGGTCAGGCTTGGGAGCCTGGTGAGCATATAGGGTTTTCAACCCACAATAAATATCATATTTAATTTTCACCAACCAACAATAACCCAATTACCCATTCCCATTATTCTCACTTTAATGTCCCTAAAACAACTAACATAAGGGACCTAGTCTAAGAATATTTCATCGGGGCGACAACACATGCTTCGGGGGTACCTTAGCAATATAAGTCAAATAAGGCAACCATGAGGGGGATGGAGTACAGCGAATGAACACCCAAGTTCATTAACACCTACAGGTGGCGAACCTGCTAATGTTTCCACAAGACTGTCTAGAATAGCCAGTGGTCGTCATCTAAACTCCGCTAGATGACTCAATCGAACAACAACGAGGCCTCTCATCTGTTTATTACACACCAACTGTCTACCCATGTTCTACCCAACATATTAGTAGATAAAAATATACATTTGTATACATAGTTTAAAGAAAACCTGTATAGCATGCTTTAATCAACACATATATCACATAACAGATGAGGCACACACACACATAACACATATCTCATAAAGAAATAAGCAGATCTATAAGATAGAAGAGAGTGAATACTCATTCACACATAACACAACCAAATATATACACATAGCACGTATTTTTATATAAAATACTTCGTATTATTGTATTAGAAGAAATAACTACACACTCACTTGATCAGAAGATGATCGGACAGCACTACGGCTTATAGAAGTAGTAATCCACAGCAGATCTGGAAGATCTTCTCGAAAATCGAACTTCTCGCGGGCAGAGCTTCGACTCGGGAACCGCACTTTTCGGGATCTTCAGGATCTCGGGACTTGCCTCGGGGCTAGAGTATAATACCGGGGCTTTGGGATAGCTTCGGCACGAAAAACGATGCAAAAGACTAGAGAGAAGAGAAGAAAATGAACAACAAAGAAGGCTGTCTTCGGATCCTTTATATAGAGGCTGGAGCCTCGGAGTACGCGGGGCGTACTGCGTTACGCGGGGCGTACTGCCCAAAACGTCATTGCTTACGTATCCGAAGTGCTCGAGTGCGAGTGTCGACATCCCTCGGAGTACGCGGGGCGTACTCGAGTACGCGGGGCGTACCTCGGATCAGATCGGTGACTCCTTCGGATAATACTTCCGAATTTTGAATTAAAAATAAATACAAAATGATTAATAAACTTCGGAAATTCATAACTTCTTCATACGAACTCCGTTTTCGACGTTCTTTATATCCACGCGAAGGTGAGACTACGCTCTACAACTTTCGTTTAGACTCCGTCGGCTAATTTCGACTTTATTTTTATTAATTATTTTTAATAGGCCGGGACAGAAACTTTCGTTATAAATTCATAACTTCTTCGTTTGACGTCCGTTCTCGCCTAACTTTTTATCGTTTCAATACCAACAATGAGATCTTCGATTCTCATTTAGATTGCTTCGGCTAACAACCGCTCGATCTCAAATCGAGTAAAACAGGCTGTATATCGCTAAGCCGGAACTTCGATAAATCATAACTTCCTCATACGAAGTCAGATTTGGGCGTTCTATATATATTCGGAAACCTCGTTTCAACTACTACAACATTAACCAAATATATTAAGTTTATTTTACACTTAAATTTTGACGCTTATTTTTATTCTTAATTAATCAAACCACATAATTAAGCAATTAAGCACAAAACACACAATACTCAAATAATACAATCTTATTATTTCAAAACGGGTTACAGAGGTTAACCTAGACTATTACATTGCTACAAATGGCAAGCCCGAAACACAGGCGTTACAATTCTCTCCACCTTAGAATGATTCCGTCCCCGGAATCACACATCAACAAACAAATGCGGATAGCGACTCAACATGTCACTCTCCGTCTCCCAGGTGAGATTCGGCCCATTCGTGTGTTTCCATCGGACAAGCACTAACCCAACCATTTTGCGTCGCAACTTCTTAGTCTTTCGGTCAACAATTGCCTCTGGTTCTTCAATCAACCTTTTGTTCTCATCAATTCTCAATTCAGAAATTGGAATTATATCGGGAACTTCTCCCGTGAACTTCCTCAAATAACACACATGAAAGGTGTTGTGAATTCCATTCAGTTCTTCGGGTAATTCGAGCTTGTAAGCTTGATTCCCAATCCTCTGAAGGACTCTAAACGGTCCAATAAACCTTGGACTCAACTTTCCCCTTTTACCAAATCTTATAAGTCCCTTCCACGGCGAGACTTTAAGCAAAACCGAATCTCCAACCTCAAAAGTCATCGGTCTTCGCTTCTTGTCAGCATAGCTCTTTTGACGATCTTGAGCTGCTAACATTCTTTCCCTAATTATTTTCAACTTTTCAGCAGTTTGATGAACCAACTCCGGTCCCATAAACTGCTTTTCCCCAGCCTCAAGCCAACAAGACGGCGTACGACACTTTTGTCCATACAAAGCTTGGTAAGGTGCCATCTTAATGCTCGAGTGAAAACTATTATTATAGGAAAATTCTACCAACGGTAAATGTTCATCCCAATTACCTAGGAATTCCAAGGTACATGCTCTCAGCATATCTTCAAGTGTTTGTATCGTTCTTTCACTCTGACCATCAGTCTGCGGATGGTAAGCTGTGCTTAAACATAACTTGGTACCCATTTCCTCTTGTAGACTTTTCCAAAACCTTGAGGTGAAACGGCTATCACGATCCGATACAATCGTTAACGGAACACCGTGAAGCCTCACAATTTCCTTCACATAAGAATTTGCAAGCTTCTCCATAGACCATTTCTCCCTGGCCGCTATGAAATGTGCACTCTTAGTGAATCGATCAACGACCACCCAAATCATGTCGTGACCATTCTTTGTTCTGGGCAGTTTAGTGACAAAATCCATAGCAATGTCTTCCCACTTACCCATAGGCACAGGCAATGGTTCTAAACTCCCGTAAGGTTTCTGATGTTGTGTCTTGACTCTCGCACAAGTCACACACTCGGCCACATACTTTGCAACATCAAGCTTCATCGTCGGCCACCAGTAGTAGGGTTTCAGGTCCCTATACATTTTAGTGCTACCCGGATGAATCGAGTACATGGTCTTGTGAGCTTCTTCCATCAGAAGATCCCTAATTCCTCCTGACTTAGGTACCCAAATACGATCTTGGAATACCTTCAGTCCATGACCGTTAGTACCAAACACCAATGTTTTACCCAACCGTTCCTCCTTTCGGTCATTTTTCTCAGAAGCTTCCTCTTGAGCTTTCTTTATACTTTCCACAATGGTCGAGACAACTTCAATTTTCAACGCTCTTGGCCTCTTCCTTTCAAGATTGACTTTCCGACTGAGAGCATCAGCAACAACATTAGCTTTACCGGGGTGGTAAAGTATCTCGCAGTCGTAGTCTTTAAGTAATTCTAGCCAGCGTCGTTGCCTCATATTCAATTCTTTCTGATTAAAGAGGTATTGGAGACTCTTATGATCAGTGAAAAGTTTGCACTTCGTGCCATAGAGGTAATGCCTCCATATTTTCAGAGCGAAAACTACCGCTGCCAACTCCAAATCATGAGTCGGGTAATTCTTTTCATGCTCTTTCAACTGTCGAGACGCATATGCTATCACCTTTTCTCTTTGGGTCAAAACACAACCCAATCCAACACCAGACGCATCGCTATAAACAGCGAAGTCTTCGACTCCATCGGGTAGAGAAAGTATCGGTGCCTCGCATAGCTTCTTCTTTAACTTCTCGAATGCTTCTTTATGCTTCTCACTCCAAGCATAAGTAGCTCCTTTGTGGGTTAAAGCTGTTAATGGAGTAGCAATCGAAGAAAAGCCTTGGATAAACCTTCGGTAATATCCGGCTAATCCTAAAAAGCTTCGAATCTCCGTGGGACTTTTCGGTTGTTCCCACTTCGTCACAGCTTCAATCTTCGCTGGATCAACCATTATCCCTTCTTGGTTGACCACGTGACCCAAGAATTGGACCTCACGAATCCAAAAATCACATTTGGAGAACTTCGCATAAAGCTTCTCCTTCTTCAAAACTTCTAACACTTCTCGCAAGTGCCTGCCATGCTCCTCCTGGCTTTTCGAGTAGATCAGAATGTCGTCTATGAACACTATCACGGATTTATCAAGGAACGGGTTACAAACCCTATTCATCAAATCCATGAACGCTGCTGGAGCATTAGTTAGTCCAAACGACATAACCAAGAACTCGTAGTGTCCATATCTAGTTCTGAATGCAGTCTTCTCGATATCTTGCTCTCTTACTTTTAGCTGATGATATCCTGACCTAAGATCGATCTTCGAGAAATAGCTCGAACCTTGCAATTGATCAAACAGGTCATCAATCCTCGGCAACGGATATCTATTCTTTATTGTTGCCTTGTTCAGCTCTCTGTAATCGATGCACATTCTCATACTTCCATCTTTCTTCTTTACAAATAACACCGGAGCTCCCCAGGGCGATGAACTAGGTCTAATGAAACCTTTGTCCAATAACTCCTGAAGTTGCATCATCAGCTCCTTCATCTCCGTCGGTGCTAATCGATAAGGTGCTTTTGCAATTGGCGTGGTTCCTGGTAACAAGTCTATTCTGAACTCCACTTGTCTATCAGGTGGTAATCCAGGAAGATCCTCGGGAAATACTTCCGGATAATCACACACCACTGGAATACTCTGCATCACCTTCTTTTCTTTCTTAGCATCAATCACGAATGCTAAATATGATGTACATCCCTTGGTCAAACACTTTCTGGCTTTCATTAGAGAAATGATTCCAGAATTTACTCTGCGTTTGTCCCCATATACCATAAACGAATCTTTCCCAGGCGGGTTTACTTTAACTATCTTCTTCTTGCACAAAATTTCGGCATCATTGGCGCTAAGCCAATCCATTCCCAACACGATGTCGAAACCATTTAGTTCGATAGGCAATAATTCCTCGAGAAACTTATTCCCATTAAGGTCGATCAAGACGTTTTTCATACGATGGCTAACAGGTACAAACTTGCCACTAGCTACTTCGACTAATAAAGCAATATTTAGTCTATCAACAGGCAAAGCTAGCTTTCTACCAAACTCATGCGAAATAAAGGAGTAGTTGGCTCCAGAATCAAACAATATATGAGCAGGTAATTCGTTTACGAGAAAGGTACCTGAAGCGACATCAGTTTCATCTTTCGCAGCCTCAAGTGTCATCTGGAATGCTCTCGCCTTTGGCTTTGGTGGAATGTTGGGCCTAGCTGCCTCCTTCTTCTTCGGACAGTCTTTCAAAATATGCCCCTCTTTATTACACCCAAAACACATCCTTTTGTTGTTCGGACATTCATTGGCAAAATGTCCAACCTTTCCACACTTGTAGCAGGTTACATCCTCGCTACATTTCCCAAAGTGCTTTTTCCTACACTTATCACACCACTTCGCTTCGCCTCCTTTTCCTCCAAACTTTTTCGAATCAAATTTCGAAAATTTACTCTTCTTACTGGAACCAGATGTTCCTTCAAACTTCCTTTTCTCACCAACCTCAACCTTGTCGGTGGTTCTCCCCTTGATCATGTTCTCCACAGACTTGGCAGCCCAGATAGCTGCCTCTAGAGTAAGTGCCTGACGTACTGGCACCTCGTACTCCCATGGAAGTCCCTTCGCATACCGATCCACCTTTGTCAGCTCGTCTGGAACGATACGCAAGGCAAACTCCATCTTATCGGTGAAGTTATTGGTGTATTCATCTACTGACATGCTACCCTTCGTCAATGTCAGAAACTTGTTCTCCAACTCCAACAGATTTTGAGCCGAGCAGAACTTGCGCTTAAACTGCACCAAGAACTCTGCCCATGACAATTGCAGTGGCTCGCTAGGGCTTAAGGTCTTCCCTAGAGTGTTCCACCAACGAACGGCTCCACCTCGGAATTGTCGCACGGCATAGATAGTCTGCAACTTGCCTCTACAGCCACATGTCATAAAGGCTAACTCCATTTCGGAGATCCAATCCATAACCCCAATCGGATCCTCCTTTCCATTGATGGTCGATGGTTTACAAGTCAAAAAGTCCTTGTACTTGCATCCCATTCCATCATTCCTTCCATCATGGTTATCTTGCCTAACTATCGGTGGGTTGGCTGGACCAACAGACCCACTGAAGTTTCCACCTTCCGAGTGCCCTTCATTCAGTTCAGGCTCTTCCACACGAATCGACAGTTCTTCACGATTTTGTTGAAGCAACCGTCTAGTTTCATCCATCTGACGATCCAACATCGTCTGAATCATCAATTGCACACCAGCCATGGTTATTGGCTCAGGTGCTGCTGCTACGACAGGTATTGGCTCAATCACTGGTGGTTGATTCCTGTTTTCGTCAGCATTTCCAACTCCACTTCTTGTTCTCACCATTTTGATCTACACCGAATAAGGTGAAATTAGATCCTCAATCATGATAGATATTCAAATCATCCTTATCACTCCGAAACGTTTACATGCTAGTTCCAATATCGTAGACGTACGCTTAGAATCCTACACACATAAGGTTTCTAGATCCGGTCGGCAACAGACCATAGATCCGAACAAATAATATCATATATGGCAACATATAACATTTAGCACATAAATCATTTTAGGCAACTTTCCTAAAATAAACTAGTGCTCGTGTCTAAATCACAACAGACACACATCTCAAAACTTCACTTAGCATTCTAAGTTTAAGTCTAGAAATCCTACAAATTCCTAGTTCGCTTAAACTAATGCTCTGATACCAACTGTGACATCCCCAAAATCTCGGCCAGAAAAGACCGATTTTCATTTATGCTTTTAAATATTTTCAGAGTAAATCCTTTTGATTTGAAAGAGTTGCGGAATTTGTTCCCAAAAACAAAACATGATAAAACATTGTTTACCGAAGCATTTCATAAAAGAAATGTATTTTCATTATAATCAAAACTCGGGGTGTCATGTTCCGATACAGACCAATAAGCATAAACGAATACATTACAAGTCATATAACAAATATAAACATATGCAGACTTGTAAACAAAACAACTTGATGGTTCATCCATCTCATGCCCTTCCGCCACTACCTGTAATACAATTAAAACTGAGTGGGTCAGGCTTGGGAGCCTGGTGAGCATATAGGGTTTTCAACCCACAATAAATATCATATTTAATTTTCACCAACCAACAATAACCCAATTACCCATTCCCATTATTCTCACTTTAATGTCCCTAAAACAACTAACATAAGGGACCTAGTCTAAGAATATTTCATCGGGGCGACAACACATGCTTCGGGGGTACCTTAGCAATATAAGTCAAATAAGGCAACCATGAGGGGGATGGAGTACAGCGAATGAACACCCAAGTTCATTAACACCTACAGGTGGCGAACCTGCTAATGTTTCCACAAGACTGTCTAGAATAGCCAGTGGTCGTCATCTAAACTCCGCTAGATGACTCAATCGAACAACAACGAGGCCTCTCATCTGTTTATTACACACCAACTGTCTACCCATGTTCTACCCAACATATTAGTAGATAAAAATATACATTTGTATACATAGTTTAAAGAAAACCTGTATAGCATGCTTTAATCAACACATATATCACATAACAGATGAGGCACACACACACATAACACATATCTCATAAAGAAATAAGCAGATCTATAAGATAGAAGAGAGTGAATACTCATTCACACATAACACAACCAAATATATACACATAGCACGTATTTTTATATAAAATACTTCGTATTATTGTATTAGAAGAAATAACTACACACTCACTTGATCAGAAGATGATCGGACAGCACTACGGCTTATAGAAGTAGTAATCCACAGCAGATCTGGAAGATCTTCTCGAAAATCGAACTTCTCGCGGGCAGAGCTTCGACTCGGGAACCGCACTTTTCGGGATCTTCAGGATCTCGGGACTTGCCTCGGGGCTAGAGTATAATACCGGGGCTTTGGGATAGCTTCGGCACGAAAAACGATGCAAAAGACTAGAGAGAAGAGAAGAAAATGAACAACAAAGAAGGCTGTCTTCGGATCCTTTATATAGAGGCTGGAGCCTCGGAGTACGCGGGGCGTACTGCGTTACGCGGGGCGTACTGCCCAAAACGTCATTGCTTACGTATCCGAAGTGCTCGAGTGCGAGTGTCGACATCCCTCGGAGTACGCGGGGCGTACTCGAGTACGCGGGGCGTACCTCGGATCAGATCGGTGACTCCTTCGGATAATACTTCCGAATTTTGAATTAAAAATAAATACAAAATGATTAATAAACTTCGGAAATTCATAACTTCTTCATACGAACTCCGTTTTCGACGTTCTTTATATCCACGCGAAGGTGAGACTACGCTCTACAACTTTCGTTTAGACTCCGTCGGCTAATTTCGACTTTATTTTTATTAATTATTTTTAATAGGCCGGGACAGAAACTTTCGTTATAAATTCATAACTTCTTCGTTTGACGTCCGTTCTCGCCTAACTTTTTATCGTTTCAATACCAACAATGAGATCTTCGATTCTCATTTAGATTGCTTCGGCTAACAACCGCTCGATCTCAAATCGAGTAAAACAGGCTGTATATCGCTAAGCCGGAACTTCGATAAATCATAACTTCCTCATACGAAGTCAGATTTGGGCGTTCTATATATATTCGGAAACCTCGTTTCAACTACTACAACATTAACCAAATATATTAAGTTTATTTTACACTTAAATTTTGACGCTTATTTTTATTCTTAATTAATCAAACCACATAATTAAGCAATTAAGCACAAAACACACAATACTCAAATAATACAATCTTATTATTTCAAAACGGGTTACAGAGGTTAACCTAGACTATTACATTGCTACAAATGGCAAGCCCGAAACACAGGCGTTACAAAGTGCAACCCAAATGGACCATGCCGGGTCGGGTCAAGTACATACCAAATATAGTTATGGACTTAGACATTAATCCAACAGTCTCCCACTTGGATAAGTCTAAAACTATTATTGAGTATGACTTCAAAACCTAACTGGCAATCATAGCTCTTAAAGCCGTTGTCGAACTCTGATCTTGTCAACGAACTTGTCCATTAGATAAGGGATCATATATTCCTCCATTCTAGATATCATATTGACTGAGACATGGATTATAATCATTCTCTCTGTCCATTTGTTGTTTCCCGATTTTCGATTCATGCTGACTGACTGATTGAACAAATCAAATCATTCCTGGCTTGGCCAAGCACTCACATGTGTCATCATTAAATCATCGAGGGGCCCACAAATATCGCTTTTATCCCGAAGGTAAAAGGAATGGATAAACTTCGAATCATATGGCTTGTTCTGCTACTTGTTGAATCATACACAAAGGCACGTTTTATAACACCGAGTTACCGAATGCGTTTTCGTGCAATCAATGTACAACCAACTCATAGTAACAACTCATATCTCTAGGTTTGAAGAATATAAGATATTATCGTCTCATGATCACTCGTGATAAAATCCATGAAGTGATTCCAATGAGTGCGGGTTGAATCCAATACTCAGAACTTATGAGCACTCATGAGTGTTGTAGCCCTTTGTCCAACATCTTAGACCTCTACAAGCCAACCCATGACAGTCTTAATTCATATCTACTTCCAACATATGACCAACTGTGGATGGTTTGAATAACTTAGTCATTCTGGAAGAATAACCTAGTTAATTCTGGATGTTTTATTTATCACCATACTGATTACTCATTATTCATTGTTTCGGTTTAATCAACTTTATACTTGAATTTAAAACACCAGTTTTACCATGCTTCAAGCATGTACACTATGTTTTCTAAACACTAGTCATGCCACACACTAAGTATACATACTATGTTTGTCTATGATCTTTACTTTGCGAAATAGACCGGTTGAACATAACTTCAATGATTCTCATTTCACAGTCCTAATTCCTTACTGCAAATGCAAGAATTCCAAATTCATGCCATTTACTGAAATCTGTTAGATTCTAAACTTATATGCATTGATCCTCTTGTAATGATTATGCACAAATTCACAAAGACTTGACAACAATCATTACAGTGTATTCCAAAGGAGATCAACTCCTTAGAAACATCCTTCTTGCATTAAGTTTCCTAATCTTACAGATTGAATACTTTCTAACTTTGAAGCATTTCCATATTCCATTTTGACTATCACTTCTGAACAGGAGTTGCCTCCTTACAGATTATGTCAATATGGTCCTTCCAGAATTAACACTATACTTCCAGTTGTCCTTGAGCAACCAATCTTTGGTAAACATTAGATTGTCCTCAACAATTGCCTAATCATTTTAGTCATATCCAATTCTAGACCTTTTCCCTTCTTAATGCCCCAGGCATTTGGAAAATATTAGAAAGGATAAGTATAGCACATGTAATCGATCCTATATCCGAAGCATATGGGACACGATCCATGATGTCTCACATAAAGACTAAACCAGTCTTTTGCTATAATATTTCCATTTCTATTTGCCAAGTTCTCATAATTCAGATTATGAAAAGGGATGCCGTAATCATAATCGAATTTTAGAACGCAAATAATGAACCCATATATAGAATTTCCTTATGTTGAGCCATTCCAACATGAAATTCATATATATTCTTGACTAAATACGATTAAAACCTCAATCTAAGCTTTTAGATTTGAGATGAAGTATAATATCCTCTCCCTTAATTATAGCAAAACAACTTTTTCCCAATTGAGACCTTTTGTTTTTCTATAATTAACATTGATAACTTGCAACCTTTATCATAATTATCATGCTCCCACTAACATGATGATTAATAGCATAACACTTATGCTCCCACTAGCTTTGACATGTACTCAGAAATCAACTGGACTTCTAGAAATCAATACTTTATTGACTTTCTTACCAAAGTTCAGATTTCTGATACTAGATTGCCTTGATAAGACTTTATCAATATCATACACCTCTCTTAGATAGCTCACATGTGTGTCTAAACAATTTCAGAACTATGAAAAGGGATGTCATAATCATAGTCTAAATTGTTTAGACCTTTTGCCATTTCTCATAAGTCAATGTTAGTGTGCCGGTTAACCATGCACACTCCACTAACGACTTTGAGAACTGCCAATATCACAATTGTTATCTACTTAAAATCTACTTAGTGAAAGAGTTTCCTTACCATCATTTTCATGAATCGAAGAGAAACCTTATGACACTTAGATTTTATGGTGTAAGTGTTCCCATCCATGTGAATTTGTCAACACCATAATCACAAGACTAGGTTAGTGACAAATCCTAACTCATATGGATTGAACTTGTGCAATCTTATCTTCTTGCCACCTGGCAGCTCAAGGGCCTGCCATTGCTTCCAAGTTGTTGTGCAACCAATTGAGAACTCTAAGAACTCATATGCAAAGCCAACTTTAACTGGAATGGGCACAGAATATGTCAACATGATAGGTTATAAATCTCAAGTTGTGTGCTAGTGATGAAATAGAGGTTTTTGTTCTTGATTACTTCTTGAACCCTTTCAGGATCTTTTAGACTCCCACTGTCTCCTTGACCTATAAGACTTTCTTGCCAAATATTCAAGAGATAGTGTGTGGATTCTAATCAAGACAAACACTTAACACAATTAGCCTTAGTTGGTCTTTGTTTTATCCAAAACATCACAACTTACCAATTTTAAATGTACAAGAGTAGAAAACTTTTACTCTTACATTTGACAAGTGTTTTAAACCTTTCTTTAAGATATGTCACTCAACTTACAGTCTTGGAGTATGACTCTAAGACTTGTTTTGAAACGAAGTATGATTCATCTTCTTGATTTGACCACTTCAACAATTCATAGCTCCTCTTTTTAGCTATCAGAATGTACTTAGAGGATGAATTGTGATAAGGTCTCAAAATCATTAAGATGATCTTAAAACTAAAGTACTCTCCTATCTTTTCAGATTTGAGAAACTTTTATCCTTCTGCCTAATTTGATTCTTCTTATTCGTTCTGTCATACATTGAAAAAAATTTCAATGCTTCAGAATTATACTTAAGCTTGTAAGTATAATCATATTTACTAAACCTTTAGTAAACTATGACGAATAGTCTTATCTATCTTTTGTGGTGGACTTAGCCAGTGCACAAGAATGTGTACTCGATCCCTTAGTCCTTCACTTGACTCACACATCCATGTGAACAAGTAATTAGTCTTAATTTTCCAATACTTGAAAGTTCTCATCCATCATGCTATACAACTTGCATGATTCCAAGTTCCGGTCTAATTGAAACTTGGGTGATGAGAATCTTTCCTTATTTGGTAAATTTAGACATTACCACAAATGAAAGAATCAATTTCATATTTCCACTCTTGCTATTAATGGAATCATATAAGCAACAATTTTTCCTCAAATGCCATTGTAAGGATATTTTAAAATAAATAAAATCAAAAATTCTCGTTTATTTTAAATCTTTGTGGAAAAAACTTATCCTTACAATCCATATGAAAACTTGTTGTTATCTATTCCTAAGCAATATCTCATAACTCCTAAGAAGTAGCTCAAGAATCCGATCTTCAAACTACGCGATAGAAATCCATCTACGTGATCGGATTCAGCATATTCTTTCTTTAAGTTTCTTTACTTTTATTTGATTCTTAAAACATCAACATGTGACCCAGCCACAACATGTAATAAGAATCTCCAAGTAGGAAATTAATAGAGTTAGACAATGGAATTTACCTGAAATAAAGTCAAACTTATTGACTTTACCATCCTTAGGTAACTTTGGCAGCTTCATAACCAAAGCCCCTTCCTTTGGCAATAGAAATATATGGACCCTTAGGTAATAGTACATGGGACTATCTCAGACTTAGCCTTTCTCTTTACCATTTGGTCAACCAAGTTGACTATGGCCAATCCCTTTCCATTGGGAAGAGAATGCATTTCTGGATTTCCTGTGTCACTATTGTCCTTGTCCATAAAGTTTTGGGAAGTTGATCTCCTAATCAAATTTGCTTTACTAGTACACTAAATCATTTCTAATTTAGCAGCACCAAGCAAATAGATAAGATCATTAAGGGTCTTGTCATAGTCTATTTCATAGGAGTCCCAAAGGAACTCACTATGTGACTTAGAAAGTGATTGAACCACTAACTTTCTCAAGACTTTGACACCCAACTCTCCCGGCTTGTCAGCATGTGACTTCATCTCCAAGATGTGATCACACCTAGACCTTGTCTTGCCAATAGGGCTTGAGTGACCTTGAACTTTTGGGTTAGGGAGAATAATTGGAGGAGGTGGAGGAAGTGAACTTCCAAGATATTTGGGAAGATCATAGATGTCTGAACTTGACATCTCTTGGGAGATATTCAAGATAGTTGATTTAAAGTCCTTAATATAACACCCAATATGAAATATTAAGGCTAGGACCCAACAAACTATTTTATAACTTGGAAGAGGGATGCCGTAATCCAAGCTATAGAATGTTTGAAGGTAGGTGAATGACGATTCACCAATTTCCACCATGAAAAAAAATAATAAATTAGGTTTTAGTTGGATTTGAAATTCCTAGATCTTTGAGATTCATTGAACTGTTCAATGGCATGTTTCAATCTCGAGTGTGCCCTTCAAGTTTTATGACTGGGATGCCGAGGATCACAAAACAAGGTGTGAAGTAACCATGCAAATTACTGGGTACCCTTAAGTGTTTACCCCTCAATTGATGTGTCGGTTAACCACACACGCTCCATCGATACTATGATAAACATTAAGTTACCCTTTGCCTACCTTGTTAAATACGAGTTAGTGTGTCGGTTAACCACACACGCTCCACTAACTGACTTAAACAAAGTGCAAAGTGTAATTTCATGGATTAGCACCTTATTCATATTTTCCTAAGTAACTAAGATTGGGTATGTATAAAAAGTTTAGTTACTTAGTATTTATCATTAATACTTTTAATGAAGGGAGAATTATAGTCCTGTCAAACCCGTTTGGCTAACGACCCTCCACCAGTCAAGGAAGCGGTGGGTGAGAGTGGACACCCATTAAACTGCCATTTTATAGGCAGTAACCTTATACCCCCCCTTATAGACCGGCTTCGTGAATGAGGCCTACTAACGGTAAGACTGACTTTACTCTTATACATATATATATATATATATATATATATATATATATATATATATATATATATATATATATATATATATATATATATATATATTATTAACGTATAATATTATAAAGTATAAGGGTTGAATTTTAACTTTTAAAATTCTAAGGGCTAACTTGGAATTAAAGTATTCATAAGTGAAACTTTTCAAATTCCAAAACTTGAGGGCATGTTTTGAAACTATTCAAAACTAATTAATTCCATAACTTATGTGTTTAAAGTAGTTTTAATCCAAAAACTCTTCAAGTTCCATAACTTGAGGACAAGTTATGGAAGACTTTAAACTAATAAAAGAATTAACTTTTCTTTATTTCATAACTTATGGAATTAATTAAGGTTACACCTTTTTTATTATTATTATTTAATGAAGAGACTCTTGGTCCTCCATAACTTGAGGACAAGTTATGGAGTCATAAAATCATTTAATTAGAACTAGACTCTTCATTTTTGTAACCTTTGCCAACTTTTATGAGTTTTATGAAACTTAAATGTGACTTTTCATATAACTTGAGGACAAGTTACAAAAACACATTTTAGAATCAACTCTTAGATTAATTTGGATTGAAAACAACTATTTCACTCAACTTTTCTATTAATCTAAGCAACTCATAAGAACAAGATAAATCAAATCAATTTTTTTTCATGTAATTAGTCTAAACCTTAAACTAATACAAAACATGAATCTATTGACATTTATCTTTGAAATTGGATTAGCATGAACATTACCACATCGAAAACAAGTTTATAAGTCCAAAAACATCTTAGGGTAATGTTCCTAGTCCAATTCCAGCCAAAAAAGTCGAATTTATGCTGTCTGGGGGTCCAACTCGTCGAGTGCACGAACCAACTCGGCGAATTGGATGCATTTTGCCTTGGACTCGGCGAGTCTGCTGGGCAGACAGCATCAAAACTCGATTTTCCAACTTCTTTTACAAGTATAACAAGAAAACAAGCCTAGGCTCTGATACCACTGTTGGGTTTTGAGCATTTTAACACTCCTATGGTGTACATGCAACCCTATAAACCTTGGATCTATGTTTTCTCTATTATACATGCAAATAAGAACTTTCCAAGGCTTTAATCCTAACTAGCATATTATGAAGTTCTTATACTACAAAGTACTAGTTAGATGACATACCTTTTGATGTAGCTTGATGTTTTCAAGCTTTAAGAGCTTAGCCCCAATAGTGTGGAAGCCTCAAATGGAATCACAAATCACCAAAACACCTTGGAAGACTTTAGAGAATATGAATACTTGGTTCTCTCTAGTGAAATCGGCTAGCCCTTCTTAGTGTACCACACTAGTGCCATTTCACCAACCAAGGACATCTTTATATAGTATGGAGACTAGGGTTAAACCCATGACCTTTCATTTCATATGATCCATGGGTTAAACACTCCATGGACTGTCCATGAAAGCTTAGCCCAACTTAAATGAACTTAACCCATTCCATATATATAAGAGTCCATATTTAATTAGTTCATTTTGATCACTTAATTAATTATAAATTAATTCTTGATCAATACTAATTAAATAATATGATTCCATATTAATATATTAGAACTTATAATATATTAATATTAATCATAAACCTACTATTCTCAAAAGACTATCCATATAATTTGTGTCGGTGAAGTGCAACCCAAATGGACCATGCCGGGTCGGGTCAAGTACATACCAAATATAGTTATGGACTTAGACATTAATACAACATTAGGTCCCTATACATTTTAGTGCTACCGGGATTGATCGAGTCCATGGTCTTGTGTGCTTCTTCCATCAGAAGATCTCTTATTTCTCCCGTCTTAGGTACCCAAATCCGATCTTGGAATACCTTCAGTCCTCGACTGTTTGTACCAAACACTAGCGTTTTGCCCAAACGTTCTTCCTTTCGGTCATTCTTCTCTAAAGCTTCTTCCTGAGCCTTCCTGATACTTTCCACAATCGTCGAGACAACTTCAATTCTTAACGCTCTTGGCCTTTTCCTTTCAAGATTGACTTACCGATTGAGAGCATCAGCAACAATATTTGCTTTACCTGGGTGGTAAAGTATCTCACAGTCGTAGTCCTTGAGTAACTCTAGCCAGCATCGTTGCCTCATGTTCAATTCTTTCTGATTAAAGAGATACTGGAGACTCTTATGATCAGTGAACAACTTGCACTTCGTTCCGTAGAGGTAATGCCTCCATATCTTTAGAGCAAAAACTACCGCTACCAACTCGAGATCATGAGTGGGGTAGTTCTTTTCGTTCTCTTTCAATTGTCGAGATGCGTATGCTATCACCTTTTCTCTTTGGGTCAGAACACAACCCAACCCGACTCCAGAAGCGTCACTATAAACCGCGAAATCTTCAATTCCATCGGGTAGAGAAAGTATCGGTGCTTCACATAACCTCTTCTTTAGCTTCTCGAATGCCTCATCGTGTTTCTCACTCCATGTATACGTAGCTCCTTTATGGTTTAAAGCTGTTAATGGAGCGACTATCGAAGAAAAGCCTTGGATAAATCGTCGATAATATCCGGCTAATCCTAGAAAGCTTCGAATCTTCGTGGGACTCTTCGGACGTTCCCACTTCATCACAGCCTCGATCTTTGCAGGGTCAACCATTATTCCCTCCTGGTTAACAACATGACCCAAGAATTGAACTTCTCGGATCCAAAAATCACACTTGGAGAACTTTGCAAAAAGCTTCTCCTTCTTCAACACTTCTAATACTTCCCGTAGATGCTTGCCATGCTCCTCTTGGCTTTTCGAGTAGATGAGGATGTCGTCGATGAACACTATCACGGATTTATCGAGGAATAGTTTACAAACCCTGTTCATCAAATCCATGAATGCTGCAGGAGCATTGGTTAGTCCAAATGACATAACCAAGAACTCATAGTGTCCATATCTTGTTCTGAATGCAGTCTTCTCAATATCCTGCTCTCTCACCTTCAGCTGATGATATCCTGACCTAAGATCGATCTTTGAGAAGTAGCTCGAACCTTGCAGCTGATCAAATAGGTCATCAATCCTCGATAATGGATACTTGTTCTTCATCGTTGCCTTGTTCAGCTCTCGGTAGTCTATACACATTCTCATGCTTCCGTCCTTCTTCTTCACGAATAACACTGGAGCTCCCCAGGGTGATGAAATAGGTCGAATGAAACCGTTGTCCAACAGCTCCTGAAGTTGAGTCATAAGCTCCTTTATCTCTGCAGTGCTAATCGATAAGGTGCCTTTGCTATCGGTGTTGTTCCTGGTAACAAGTTGATACGAAACTCCACTTGCCTATCAGGTGGTAATCCGAGAAGATCTTCGGGAAAGACTTCCGGATAATCACACACAACCGGTATATTCTGCACCTCTTTCTTCTGCTTCTTAGCCTCGATTACAAATGCCATGTACGATGCACATCATTTGGACAAACATTTCCTGGCTTTCATCAGGGAGATGATGCCATAATTCACTCTGTGTTTGTCCCCGTACACCATAAATGATTCCTTTCCGGGTGGGTTCACCCTTACTATCTTCTTTCGGCATTGAATCTTAGCATCGTTGGTGCTAAGCCAATCCATACCCAAAACGATGTCGAAACCGTTTAACTCTATGGGTAATAGCTCTTCGTGGAATTCGTTTCCGTTTAGGTCAATGGCGATGTTCCTAATACGATTACTAACAGGTACGAATTTGCCACTGACAACTTCTACAATTAGGGCATTATCAAGTTTTTCTACAGGTAATGCTAATTTCCTACCAAATTTATGCGAAACAAAGGAGTAGTTTGCTCCGGAATCAAATAGTATACTTGCAGGCAAACCATTTACAAGAAAGGTACCTGAAGTGACGTCTGCTGCCTCCTTCGCAGCCTCGAGCGTCATCTGGAAGGCTCTCGCCTTCGGCTTCGGTGGTATGTTGGGTCTTCCTGCCTCTTTCTTCTTCGGGCAAACCTTTGAAATGTGCCCCTCCTCGTTGCACTCATAACAGACCTTCTTAGTGAACGTGCATTCGTTGGCATAGTGCCCAGGCTTTCCGCATTTGAAACAAGTGACCCCTCCGTCACACTTCCCAGAGTGCTTCTTCTTGCACTTGTCACACCACTTCGCTTCTGATCCTCCTCCTCTCGAACCAGACTTCGAGAATCTACTCTTCTTGTTGGACTTCGAGGATCCATCGAACTTCCGTTTCTCACCAACCTCAACCCTTTCCAGACCTCTTTCCTTTTGTTGGGTCTCCATGTTCTCGACTGCTCGAACAATTGATTTCAGAGTGGCTGCCATCTTGACTGTTGGGCCAAAGTCAGCCGGCAGTCCATTTGCGAACTTCACAATTTTGGAAAGTTCGGTTGGCACTAGGTATGGGAACAACTTCATCTTTTCCGTGAATGCAATAGCATAGTCATTGATGCTTATTCTCCCCTTCTTTAAATTTTGGAATTCATTGTTTAGATAAATCAGATCTATCTCTGAACAGTATTGTGCCTTCAGTTGTTCCAAGAACTCATCCCATGACATTTTCAAAGCTTCTCTTCGCGACATTGTATCTGCTAATAGCTTCCACCAGCTCAAGACTCTAGTTTTCAATTGTCTTATAGCGAAGACAATCTTCTGCTTCTCGCTGCAGTCGCAGCTCTCAAACACCATCTCCATCTCGGAGATCCAGTCAATAATCTCAACAGGCTTTGGGCTTCCTGAGAGACTTGGTGGTTTCGTACCTAAGAAATTTTTTGCTCACCTTGAGTCCCTACTTGACTCACTTGGCGGCTGTAGTTCCCTTCCTCAGATTGCTCGGGAACTGGCTCCATCGGTTCAACATGTATGGTAGGTTCGTCCCTATTTTCGTGGAGCATCTATCTCATTTCTTCCCTTTGTTCAGCTAGCATAACCCGAATCATGGCTTGAACTCCAGCCATGGTGACTGGCTCAGGTGCTACTTCTTCTACAACAAGTATTTGCTAAACCACTGGGGGTTGGTTCCTATCTCCATTTGAGTTTACGTTTCCGCTACGGGTTCTTGCCATCTTGATCTATACACCGAATAAGGTGAATTTAGATCTTTATTTAGGATAGACGTTTAAATCCTCCTTATCACTCCGAAACGTTTACATGCTAGTTCTAATATCGTAGTCGTACGTTTAGAATCCTAAACACATAAGGTTTCCAGATCCGGTCGGCAACAAACCATAGATCCGAACAAATAACAACATATCATGCACAAAGCATTTAGCACATAAAAGCATTTTAGGCACAATTCCTAAAATAAGCTGGTGCTCACACCTCACAATCATCGCTTAGCATTCTAAGTTTAAGTCTAGAAATCCTACAAATTCCTAGTTCGCTTAAACTAATGCTCTGATACCAACTGTGACATCCCCATTTTCACGGCCAGAAAAGACCGATTTTGTTTATGCTTTGTTTGAAAATCAGATTAAAATTTTAAATAAAAGTGTTGCGGAATTTGTCCCAAAACAAAATATGATAAAGATTTATCAAAAGCATTTCCAAGGAAATGTATTTCATTAAAAGACTTGGGATGTCATGTTGGATACAGATCAAAAGCGTAAACAGTACAATATAAGCCTTACTACATTATTTCGTATCTACAGGCCTATATCCGTAATCCCTCATCCCAAAACATCACATCTATGCTCATGCGCCACTACCTGTAATACAAGAAACTGAGTGGGTCAGGCTGGGGAGCCTGGTGAGCACATAGAGTTTTCAACCCACAATAAATAAATTTATTAATTTCATCAATCAACAATAACCCGATTACCCGTTCCCGTTATCCTCACTTTACGTCCCTAAACACCTATCATAAGGGACCTAGCCTAAGGATCATCATCGGGATGGACACTACTGCTAAGGGGATTCCTTAGCAATGAATGTCCTAAAGGCAACCATGTGGGGGATGGAGTACACCGTTGAACACATCGTTCACAACACCTACAGGTTGCGAGCCTGCTAGTGTTCCACTGGACTGTCTAGAAGAGTCTGTGGTCGTCATCCATACTCCGCTAGATGACAGAATCAACAACATCAACATCGAGGCCTCTCATCATTTTATCACACATCACCTATTACATCTACCCATGTTTTACCCTAACATTTTCGTAGATATAAAATACATATACAGTTTAAATCATTGAAAACATGTATAACAATGTTCATCCAGCATAGATAGCAAGTATTCAGATAATATGCACACATACCACGTAATTTATATAAAATACTTCATATCTATGTGTAAGCTGAAAGTAGCTATGCACTCACCTGAGTAGGTGGTGACTCAGCACTCGGACAGCGCTTTGATACTCTTAAAACAATTTTCCTTTGATAAAACCTAGTATCAATACCACTAGGGTTTAGTCTAACGATAACCGCGACAAATTAATAGTCTGACTATTATTATTATTATATAAGCGTTAATAACACTCAATATAACTCATAATAATAGCCCAAATAATTATTTTAAGGGCCTAATAACATTCCTATAATTATTTGAAAGCTATATTAAAAATTGCGTAAGCGTAGCTCACTTACAACGAATTTTATCGAAAACCGGAACTTAATTGGAGCAGCGTTTCGAAACCGAAAGACTCATTTTCTCGGGACTCCGGGAGCCTCGGGGCTTCCCTCGGGAGCTAGGGGTTTTATCTAGGGCTTAGGGGTAGTTTGGGGTCTTAGAGAGAGAAAGAAAAGAGAGAGAGAAAGAGATTTGGTGTGAAAAATGAAGCTGCCTTCGGCCCCTTTTATAGCCTGCGAGGCCTCGGTACGTTGGGCGTACCTCGGACCTACGCTGGGCGTAGTGGCTCGGATAAGGCTTCCAGCTGTCTCGCACATGGCTCGTTCTCGGAGTGGATAAGAGCGAAGGTACGCGGGGCGTACAGACTTTGGACGCTGGGCATAATGCGAGGCGACGTGTCATCATCCGAAGCAAGGACTGTGGGCCGCAAGCGACGGTCAGGATTAAGCCCCGTTATCAGTCCATGCATCAGTTTCGCAAATTCACTTTCCAACTTTAAAAATTCGTAACTTTCACATACGAGCTCTGTTTTCAACGTTCTTTATATCCACGCGAAGGTGGGAACGTACTCTACAACTTTCGTTTAGACTCTGTCAGCTAATTTTGATTCAATTTTAAATTTTATATTACTAACAGGCCGGGACAAGATTGGTCCGTTAAATCCTCATAACTTCTTCATCCGACGTCCGTTTTCGCCCATCTTTTTCTCGTTACGCTACTCTTAACGAGATCTTCGATTCTCGTTTAGGTCGTGTTGGCTAAAAATCACTCGATCTAATATTCGAATTTCGGGCTGTACATTGTTAATCCGAAACTTCGAAAAATCATAACTTCTTCATACGAAGTCAGATTTGGGCGTTCTTTTTATCGATGTTCTTAGTTTAACATGTTCTACGACTTTCATTTAGATCGCTAAGGCTAAATCTCGCTCTATCATAAATTCACTATTTACGCTTCCCGGTATCGTGCCGGTTCTGTCACGAAACTTCGACGGGTCATAACTTCTTCGTTATAACTCGGATTTCGGTATTTTATATCCCCAGAATCCTTGTTTCGACCACTACAACTTTATATAAAGATATCGGGCTCATCTCATACTTTAATTTTGATGCTTATTTTTATTCTTTATTAATTATACATTTATAATTAAATAATAAGCACATAAACACACATAATTCACATAATATTCAAATATTTCATCTTGATTACTTCAAAAAGAGTTACAATAGTTGACCTAGACTATTACATTGACAAATATGCTTAGCCCTGAAACCCGGGCGTTACAAGCTTAAACTTAGAAACAAGAAATAGACAACATTGAATCAATTAGAAAACAAAAACTCAAACTCAAATATTGCTTTTTTTGTTATACTCAACTTCTGGTATATTGAAGCAATCTGAAATCTAACCTGATATATTGAAACAATCAGAAATCTAACCTTTCCAAGCTCAATGAAAATTTTGAAATCACCACAGTAGCAAACAAGAAATTCGAAATCACCACCTAATCGAGTGAGAATCTAGTAGAATGAAGACAACGTTCAACAATATGTATTCAACAAACCAAAACAAGGCATAAATTGAAGATGAGAATACAAAATCGAACCTGGGATGGATTTTAAAATTTGAACCTGAGATAGAATCACCAACAGGAGGAGTTGACGGAGGTGGAGTAGCCGGCTGGAAGTGCAGCCGAAGATGAAGGTGCGGGCGGATATGGCAGCAGATGGTGAGTGTAGTCTTCTTTTGATGTTGTTTATGTGTCCATTCGGCAAGAGCAGAAGTATGGTATGATAGGTTTTTCTTTTTGTTGATGGCTAAACACACGTATTTACCCTTATTTGGTAAATAAGTTATATATATATATATATATATATATATATATATATATATATATATATATATAGAGAGAGAGAGAGAGAGAGAGAGAGAGAGCTAGGTTCAAATGTGGATTGACAGTTATTGTGTGGACGTATGAACAATGTTATTCTGTGAGAATGATAAAGAAAATATGTTGTTTGGTAATGTGAATACGTTCAACCTGTTGGATTAGTGTCTAAGTCCATAACTATTTTGGTATGTACTTGACCCGATGGTGCATGGTCCTTTTGGGTTGCCTTCACCAAAGCAACTTGATAGGATGATTTATGGAGAGAAAGGATTAAATATGATTTATTAATATATTATGAGAATAATATATTAAATGAGAAATCATATTGTTTAATTAATATTAGTCAATAATAGTAATTAGTTTTGTGACTAAAAGAGATTAATTAAACTTAAGGGACTAGAATTGTAATTATAGGATAATTGCAATTTGGGCCATGGATTGCCTTGAATCAAGAGGTGGACGAATTCTACGGGGAAACCCATAAGGAAATCGTCCATGGGCTTGATTAAAGGAGTCTATGGGTTGCTTAGGGCTTAAGCAACCAAATTAGGGTTTCCTTGTTAGATAACCCTAATAGCCTCACTATATAAAGAACCCTTAAGGCTCAAAAACGTGGACAAGCAACCTTCTAGGGTTTTCACATGTTTTGGGCAGCCTCCATCCTCTCTCCTCTTCATCCTCTTGCTTATGGTGTTTTTGAGCCATTAGAGGAGTGACACTTGTGACTCTAAGCCTTCCAAAGTCAATTCAAAGGAGGAATTGGAATTGTTATTGCTACATAACAATCAAGGTAATATCATAAACCTAATTATATGTTTATATTGATTTCCATATGCTAGAATTAGGGTTTATAGTCTTGGATTCAAAGCATGTACAATAGATAAACCAAGATCCAAGTATTAGGGTTTGTATGAGCACATAGGATGTCTTATGACCAAAACTCAATAGTGGTATCAGAGCCTAGCTTGGTTTCAATTGTATTGATGCATTGTATAACTGGAAAATTCGTTTTTTGGGTTTCTGGAGGCTGGACTCGCCGAGTCCATGGTTGAACTCGCCGAGTCCATGCAGACTCGACGAGTCCAAGGCTGACTCGACGAGTCAACTCGTCAGATGGAGGGTACTTCGGGATTTCTTGTTGTTTTTGCTTATGGATAGTTACCTTATCATGTTAGATCAATATTAATCCGATTATATGATATATTTGACAATATTTTTGATCTAATTGAAGATATTTATCAATTAATAAGATAATTGTTTCCTTATAAGATAATTGATTAATTATTTTGAGTAAATTGATAAATTGTTTTGCAAGAAATCATTAAATAAATCAAATATGGATAATTATGTGATTAAATGTTAATTTGAATTATTTGTTATTTGATCCTTGTTGTTATGAAAAGTTTCATATTTTGCCCTTTAGGTTTTATAGTTTAAATTTGAACCCAAAAGTTTTGTTGTTTTGAAATTTAAATAGTTAAAACCCTAATGTTTTGAAAAAGGTTTCAAAACTTGCCCTCAAGTTTTGGAATTTAAATTTTGATTAAATAGTTTAATTTTGATGTATATTTAAATTCTAAACCCTAATGTGTTAAAATGTTTCAAAACTTGCCCTCAAGTTTTGGAATTTAAAAGTTGATTAAAAGTTTAATTAGGAATGTTAAATTCTAAAACCCTAGCAAAGTTTTGAAAAAGTTCAAATAACACCCTTATGGTTTTATTAATTAATTAAGGTGTATAATTAAAAGAGGTTTAATAAATCCATAAAAGTTTAGGTTTACAATTTAATTGAATTAAAAGTATAATTGTTAAATTAGACCACCTAGTATTTTGAAAGTATAAAATACACCCTATACTATATATAACATTAAAAGTCTAACATTATATATATATATATATATATATATATATATATATATATATATATATATATATATATATATGTATGTATGTATGAGTAAAAGTCAGTCTTACCGTTAGTAGGCCTCATTCACGAAGCTGGTCTATAAGGGGTGTTTAAAGAAATTGCCTATAAAATGGCGATTGAATGGGTATCCACTCTTACCCACCGCACTCTTGACTAGTGGAGGGTCGTTAGCCGAACGGGTAGGATAGGACAAAACCTTCCATTATAAGTATAATGAAATATATAAAAGTAACTAAATGTTTTCATAAAATTCCTAATCTTAGTTACTTAGGCAAAAGTGAATTGATGCAATTCCATGAAATTACACTTTGTGCCCTTGCGAAGACGTTAGTGGAGCGTGTGTGGTTAACCGACACACTAAATGGGTCTAAGCAAAGGTAGCAAAGGGTGACTCAATGTTTGTCATAGTTCGGTGGAGCGTGTGTGGTTTACCGGCACATCGAATAGGTGACTGTAACATGTGAGTGCACCATGTAAGTTTGCATGGTTATTCACACCCGCTTTGTGATCCTCGGCATCCCAGTCACAAACAAGAGGGGCATATCGAGATTTAAACATGCCATTGAAAGTTCAATGAATCTCAAAGGATCTAGGAGTTTTCATATATTTAAAACTTAAATTTCTTTTTCGTTTTTCTTGGTGGAAATTAGTTAATCGTCATTCACTTACCTTCAAATATTCTGCAATTAGGGTTACGGCATCCCTCTCCCGAGTTGTAGAATATTGTGTTGGGTCCTAGCCTTAGTATCTCATTTGGGTGATTTACTAAGGACTCAATCAATCAACTAACTTGAATTTGTTTTTCTCCTGTTTTGTAGATGTCAAAGTTCGACAACTATGGTTTTCCTAAATCCCATGGAACAAGCTTTCCACATGAAGATGGTATTCCACGATTCAATTGAGGAACAAGAAATCATGCTTCACTTCCTCCTCCTCCTCCTATTGTTCTCCCCAACCCACAAGATCGAAGAATTGAAAGGTTCAATATCACTAAAGCCCTATTGGAAATGAAACATGAAGATGGTAAACCCGTGTGTGCCCACGTTCTAGGAATGAAATCACACATTGATAGGTTGATAATGTTGGGTGTGTCATTCCCAGATGAGTTGGTTGTGAATTGGGTTTTGCAGTCACTTCCTGAATCATATAATGAGTTCAAAAGAAAGTATTATATGATGGATCATGACGACAACCTCATTGACCTAACTTACATGCTCATTGCTGCTGAATCAGAAATGATTTGGCGAAGCAATGGAGCGTATTTGTTGGGAAAGTCAACCAACCATGCTTCCGAGGACGTTCTAGGAGAACCGACCTGCGTTTGCTGCCAAAAGAAAGGGCGTTGGATACAAGTCTGCCCAAAGAGCCTGAAGAGTCCAGAAGCTGGGAGAGTCAAAGAGTATGGCTGCGCTTCAGGTAAAATCCACTATCTAACTCCATTAAGTTCCTATTCATTGATACATAATGTGATAAGATTGCATTTGAATGTTTTGCAGGATCGGTGAAAAGAAAGGAAGCTTGGTGAAGGAACAAGATGAATCTAATCACAAGGAATGGATCTTGATCGCATGGACTTGAAGATTAGATTTTGAGCTTAGATAGTTATGATAGAGTTGTTAGAAATTTTCTTTTGAAATACATAGTTTTCAATGGATTTTGCATTGTAAGGACAAATGTTTTCCGCTGCTTTTATAAATAAAATAAATTTTCGTTTGACTTATTTATTTATTTATTTCCTTGCAATGAAATCGTTATGAAAATTGGTGTTTGCATATTTCTACAACAAATGGATATGATTCTTATTTATGGTGTTTATGGAAAAGTCGAGAATTTACCAAATAGGGAGAGTTTCTCATCGCCCAAGCTTCAATTGGACAGAAATTTCGAATCATGCAACTTGGTTGCACGATGTATGAGAAATTTCATATTTGGAAATTTAGACTAATTCATTGACAAAGTGTCAAGTAAAGGACTTGGAGATCGAATACACAAAGTTGTGTGTTGATCAAGTTCACTATAAGAGTAACAAAGATATTCGTCATGATTTACTAAAGGTTTAGTAAATATGATTATACTTACAAGATTAAGTGTAATTCTGAATTGATTAAAGGGTTTAGATCAATAGCAGAACGAATAAGAAGAATCAAGTAGGCAGAAAGATAAAAGTTTCTCCATTCTAAGAAGATGGGAGAGTACCTTTTATGCTTTATGATAAGTCTTAATGATTAAGAACCATATCTCAATTGATCCTCTAAGTGAGTCTTAGTACAATTGTATGTCTAAGAAGAGGAATCAAGAATTGAAGAAATGGTTAAATCAATAAGTCAATCATACTTCGTTCCAATAACAAGTCTTAAAGTTAAGATTGTGACATTGAGTGAAAGGTATTAAGAAGGTTTGTAACCTTCATTAAATGTGGAAAGTTGTGATGTCTTGGATAAGACAAAGACCAACTAGGACCAATTTATGAAGTGTTTTGATAAAAGCTACACTAACTCTTGAATATTTGTTTGTCAAGAAATGGTTTTTGACAAGAGAATTTTATATGTCAAGGAGTCAGTTGGAGTCTTAATGGTCTTGAAAGGTTTCAAGAACAAATCAAATAAACCTTATCGATCATCACTAGCACACGAGTTGAGGTTTACAACCTATCGTGTTGACATTATTTTGATTCTGTGCCAATCCAATCGAGTTAATTATGCAGGTGAGTTCTATGAGTTCTCATTTTGAACGCATAAAAGGCAAAGCACCTTAATCAATGAAAGGTACATTGATAGGAAAGGGTGAGCTGCTTAACTACTTGGAAGACATGGTGGGCAGCTATGCTACCATAAAGGCAAGAAATCGAGATCAAGAAAGTTCGATCCATAAGAGTTTGAATTTGTCGTAAACTTTGGTTTTGACAAATTCACATGGATAGGAACACATACACCGCTTAAATCTAAGTGTCATAAGATTTCCTCCTTCATGAAAATGATTGTGAGGAAATGCTTTCACTAAGACCGATTTTAAGAAGATAGTGATTGTAAAATTGCATTCTCGAATTCAATTATGGTTACGGCATCCCTTTCCATAATTTGAAATGTGAGGTTTGGCAATTAATCTTAATTGTTTAGACACACATATGAACTATCAAAGGCAAATGTGTATAAGTTCAAGAAACCTTGATAAAAGATTATCAAAGCACTAAATATTAGAAACATGAACTTAAGAAATTCAATAAGCATTGTTAAGATGTTTATGAATGCATGTCGAAGCTAGTGGGAGCATAAGTGTTATGTTTTATAATAATCATCAAGATAGTGGGAGCATAAAAGTTATGATTGTATGATTATTAAGGAAAGTATTGCAAGGTTATCAATATTAATTATAGAAAACAAGAGTCATACTTTGCAAAGTCGCAATAGTTGAAGAGTTGTTTTGCTATAATTAAGGGAGAGAATATTATGCTTCATTTCAAATCTAAACGTTTAGGTTGAGAAATGTTAATAAAATTTAGTCAAAGGTACAAAGTGTGTTCTTAAAATTTCGATTATGATTACGGCATCCCTCTTCACAATTCGAATTTTGAGAACATAGCAAATAAAACATTATGCGTCGTGTCCCATACGCTTCGGGTATAGGATCGATTGAAAATGCTTTAATGTTTGACCATTCTAAAATTTTCCAAATGTCGAGCGCATTTAGAAGGAAAAGGGACTAGAATTGGATTTGACTAAAATAATTAAACAACTATCAAAGGACAATCCAAAGTTTGACGAGGATTGGTCGCTTGTGATTAGTTGGAAGCATGGTATTGGATGGACCATATCGACATCATTACGAATAGATAAGATTCTATTAAGAATGAGTTGTCATATGGAAAATATGGAAGCGTGTCCATATTGGGAATTGAATATTGAAAATCTATGTCTAGATTAGAAACTTTTATGCAAAAGGATGTTCAAAGGAATGTACTTTGAGTGAGATACATCACGTCTATGGAATTGTCTTGTAACAATCTCTGATAGAGGACTTTGTAATATCATTGACAATAGTCTTTGTGACTTTGGTGCAGTGACATTACGAATGGATCGTTGCATAGAATGTTAGAATCTAGCATATTCTATAAGTGGCAAGAATTTGATATTCTTTCACTTATGAAAAAGGATTTGGAGTTGTGAAATGAGAAAGATTGGAAATGTGTTCAATGTGATCTATTTCACAAAGTGAGAACCATAGGTAAACATTGTGTGCATGCTAGGAGCATGGGACAAGTGTTGAAATTCAAGTAAGAAGTTGATTAACCGAAACGACAAATAATGAGTAATCGATATGGTGATAAATAAATGGAGTTTTATTTATACTCAAAGGTTTGAGGACATATGGGATTAGTATTATTCTTGTGTTTCACATATGCATGTTTTGACTTCCAGAATAATTGAGTTTATTAAGAATCATCGAATTATTCGAACGGGCCACAGTCATTCATATGTTGGAAGTAGATATGAATGAAGACACTGTCGTGAATTGGTGTGTGGATTGTCTAAAGAGCATTAGACATAAGCAAATGTTTGCTGCAACGTTCATGAGTGCTTATGAATATGATTTGAGCATTGGATTAAACCCACGCTCACTTGGATCACCCCATGAAATTGTATCACGAGTGATTAGTGAGACGATAACATCTTATATTCTTGAAACCGAGATGTGTGAGTTGTATCTTGCAAATTGGTTGCACATTGATAATATGTAAACGCACTAGTAACTTGGTGCTATAAAACATATTGTTGTGTGTGATCCGGTGAGTAAGTGCAAGCAAGCATTGTATCAAAGTTTATCTATTCCTTTTATCCAAGGTAGGATAAAAGCAATATCTTTGGGCCCCTCGATGGTTTAGTGATGACAAACGTAAATGCTCGGCCGGGCTAGGGCTAATTTGATTTGTTCAATTAGTCTGTCGTCATAAATCAGAAATCGAGAAGTAGTACAAAGAGAATGATTTGGAATCATGTCTCATATGATATCTAGAATGGAGGAATATATGATCCCTTATCTAAGGACACGCGTATTTGATATGATCAGAGTTGACAGCGGCTTTGGAAAGCTACGATTGCAGATCAGGATTTGAAGTCATACGCAGAATAGTTGTTAGACTTATCCAAGTGGGAGACTGTTGGATTAGTGTCTAAGTCCATAACTATTTTGGTATGTACTTGACCCGATGGTGCATGGTCCTTTTAGGTTGCCTTCACCAAAGCAACTTGATAGGATGATTTATGGAGAGAAAGGATTAAATATGATTTATTAATATATTATGAGAATAATATATTAAAGGAGAAATCATTTTGTTTAATTAATATTAGTCAATAATAGTAATTAGTTTTGTGACTAAAAGAGATTAATTAAACTTAAGGGACTAGAATTGTAATTATAGGATAATTGCAATTTGGGCCATGGATTGCCTTGAATCAAGAGGTGGACGAATTCTACGGGGAAACCCATAAGGAAATCGTCCATGGGCTTGATTAAAGGAGTCTATGGGTTGCTTAGGGCTTAAGCAACCAAATTAGGGTTTCCTTGTTAGATAACCCTAATAGCCTCACTATATAAAGAACCCTTAAGGCTCAAAAACGTGGACAAGCAACCTTCTAGGGTTTTCACACGTTTTGGGCAGCCTCCATCCTCTCTCCTCTTCATCCTCTTGCTTATGGTGTTTGTGCGCCATTAGAGGAGTGACACTTGTGACTCTAAGCCTTCCAAAGTCAATTCAAAGGAGGAATTGGGATTGTTATTGCTACATAACAATCAAGGTAATATCATAAACCTAATTATATGTTTATATTGATTTCCATATGCTAGAATTAGGGTTTATAGTCTTGGATTCAAAGCATGTACAATAGAGAAACCTAGATCCAAGCATTAAGGTTTGTATGAGCACATAGGATGTCTTATGACCAAAACTCATCACAACCGTACATAATTATTGTCATTATCACACATTCTGACTAACTAAATTGTCTATAAGGTTATTATAGATTTTTTTGTTATTATTATTCTCATTCTGTCAGAAGTGTTGTCAGAATGTTTACCGAGTCGTATTCTGTAAGAATAAAAATGAGTAAAAAAACGATGTGTGGGAACAAAAATGAATAAGAATTAGTGAGAATACATGAAAATTACGATACTTGTGTAAGGTTGAACGTATTCACGTTAACAAACAACCTATTGTTGGATTAGTGTCTAAGTCCATAACTATTTTGGTATGTACTTGACCTGATGGTGCATGGTCCTTTTGGGTTGCCTTCACCAAAGCAACTTGATAGGATGAATTATGGAGAGAAAGGATTAAATATGATTTATTAATATATTATGGGAATAATATATTAAAGGAGAAATCATATTGTTTAATTAATATTAGTCAATAATTAATTGGTAATTAGTTTTGTGACTAAAAGAGATTAATTAAACTTAAGGGACTGGAATTGTAATTATAAGATAATTGCAATTTGGGCCATGGATTGTCTTAAATTAACGGGTGAATGAATTCTAATGGGAAACCCATAAGGAAATTGTCCAAGGGCTTGATTAAAGGAGTCCATGGGTTGCTTAGGGCTTAAGTAACCAAATTAGGGTTTCTTTGTTAGATAACCCTAATAGCCTAACTATATATAGATCCCTTAAGGACCAAAAACATGGCTAAGCTTCTTGCTAGGGTTTCACACGCGTTTTAGTAGCCTCCATCCTCTCTCCTTTTCATCCTCTTGCTTATGGTGTTTGTGAACCATTAGAGGAGTGACACTTGTGACTCTAAGCCTTCCAAAGTCAATACAAGGAGATTTGAGATTGTTATTGCTACATAACAATCAAGGTAACATTATAAACCTATTCTCATGTTAATATGATTATTTGAATGCTAGAATTAGGGTTTATAGTCTTGGATAACTTGCATGTACAATAGAGAAACCTAGATCCAAGCATTATGGTTTGTATGAGCACATAGGATGTTCTTAGGACCAAAACCCATCACCTATTCTCTTAGTAATTTTCATAGAATAACAGTGTCCACACTTCCGCACAATAGTTGTTCATCCACATTATAACCTAGACATATATATATATATATATATATATATATATATATATATATATATATATATATATATATATATATACGTTCATGTGAGACCACTATACTTTGTAAGACGGGGAGACGTAATCCTAACCACTCATTTTATAGATAAAAAAACACTTTTAAAATGCAAAATAATTAAAAAATTTCAAAATTTTTTTAAAGATATTACTTTGTCAATTCTTTATTCCAAAAAAATAAAAAAAATAATTATCGTTTTTTTTGGAATATCTGTGAAATATTCTAGTAGAATATTAGAATATTTTACATATCTGACAAATCTACTAGAATGGTAGAACATTCTAACATTTTAAAAATCATATTGAAATATTTACAGTGTAATATTCTATTAGAATATTTCACGTATTTTCAAAAAAAAAAACGGTAATTTTTTTTAGGTAAAGAAAATGACAAAAATAATAATTAAAAAAAATTCGAATTTTTCCTTTTATTTTGCATTTTAAAATTCTTTTAAGATTATGTCTCACAGTATCACAAAATTAACATGATCTCAAATGAATATATATATATATATATATATATATATATATATATATATATATATATATATATATATATATATATATATATATATATATATATATATATGAAATATTTGATAAAAACATATATATGAAATATTTTTTTTATAAAACACTTATTTGGTAAAAACTCTAGAAATTTTGGAGGAGATTAGTTTGATTAAAATGGAGACCGAAATCATGGCCTATTTGACTACTGTTTTTTTTTTTCGAACTTATATGTAGGATTTGTGTGTGTGGTTTCTGTTTTTATTTCATGTCACTTTTTTTGTTTTGAAATTTTAAATAACTTTTTATTATTCTTCTTAATTATTCTTTTATCTATTTTAAATTGCAACAAATATCTTAAATATTTATTAATTTAGTTAAATATGACATTTGATTTTAAGTGGGTAGAATGATGAATAGTAAGAAAAAATTAAAAGGATATTTGATTTCTCTACTTGTTTTTATGGATTTAGAACCTTTAAGCAACCTACCTTAAATTCATGTTTCTTTGGGATTTTTCTAGGATTGTTTTAGATTTGATTTGCATATTTGTATTTTTAGATTTTATTTCGTAGGTTTTTTCATTAAGTTTTCTTTGAGATTTTGGTTTAATTAATTTGATTTCATTGTCGTGTGTGACCTGGGTGGTTCCCACTTCCGAGAGATGAATGAGCTGAGGTGTCACCTATCTTTTTATATTAAGGAGGAAGGTAAGATTTGTGGGTTCCAATAAAAAACAAACAAATAATAAAAATTAAAAAATATATATCTACAATTGTAATATAGTAATTTTAAGTAGGTCCAAGTTCAAAACCGAAACAAAACAAACTATATAGATGGTCCAAGTGAAAAAATATATATAGAGTTGAAATGAAAATTTACCCCAAACCACAGTGTACTTTACTCTATATCTCATGTAAACCTTTCATGTTATCCCATGTAAACCTTTCATGTTTTCTCTTTTGAACAACAAGACTTTATAGAGAAAACGCCTAGCGAGAAGCTAGGAACATTACAATAAATCCAACATAGGATTGATTTACCACTCCCCCAAGGAGTTTACACCCTTATTTGGTTCTATGTTTGATATTCATTTTCAATATGTTTGGACTATCTTGCATTTGGTGTACAGTTGGTATTTGTCATATTACAATACTAGCATGTACTTTGACAGTTTAGAGGCAATTGTTGACATTTTTCTAGTTTTATTCGATTATTTTTCATCTAAACGGATTTATCTTTTTCATGTTCTTTCCTTGGCGACCAATTTAAGATTACGATATTTGTTACGTTGGTCTTTATGTATTTATTTATCACATGTATATACCATTTAAAATCATTTTCTAATTTGTATATATACATGATGTCATGATCATAGAATAATCTTGCATTGTACACATATTTTTGTGGCACAATTTACTTCGGCATTTATGGTTTGATTTTTAGGATTTCAGGATGCAAGGATTAATTTGAAATCGGAAGCTTGGACTTGAAGACACCGACGGGAAAATTTGACAAAAGTTTCTTGGATGATTAAAAGAATAAGAAAGAAAAAAAAATGTTAAAAGAACACATGACTTTAAACTTGATTCAAGTTGTTCAGCATAGTTATGAGTACAGTTTTTCATAAACTTTTTTTAGTATTTAATCATTATTTTCATATTCTATAAAAAATAAAAGATTCACTTTTTGACATCTAGTAGACATATTTTATCAAGAACTTGTTGAGAAATATAATTATTTCTTAACAATTGCAAATCATTAACTTGATATTAATAAATTTGGTTTTCTAACTTTGTAAGTTTGGTGCGGAATGTAGTTGTATTAAAGTTGAATAAAGATTAAGGAGCAACCGGTAATTACTCCAAATTCGTTGGTTGTATGAAGTTTTATGCTTGTAACTATTTGTGTCTTGCATGCATCTTAAACCTAGAGGGTACTAGAGCAAATATGGAGAAAGAGCAAGGTTATCGAAGTCAGAATGAATAATATAAGGACTATATGTGAAAATTGTTCAACTATATGTTTGTGTCATCATGTTAGCTTGGGTTTTGATTAATGGGTTCTTCTTTTCTTCACAAACCTAATTTTTCCGTTTATGTTCTCTTTACGTTCTTGTGATATTCTTGTAGAAACTTGAAGTTTGTAACTTTTGAGATGTACAAGTTAGAGTGAGTTTTTTCTGGTTTGTAATTGTATTAAAAATTATTCATATAATACAAGAGTGTTTTTTTTGGGTTGAGTTTATGTATTTTGACAGAACTTCCTATTTTTGTGTTTGCAAGTCATTTTGATTATAACATGGTTGATGCGGGGACTAGTTTAATTACCTAATTTTGTTTTAGATTCTTGTATAAGATTGTTATATACTTATATCCATAAGATTTATGGTTTTATGATTTTGTTGTGAAAATATTAGTTGGACTTCAAGCAATTTTGATGATGAATTGCTAATCAATTGATTATAAGTGACTGGGTTAGAATCTAATTAGGTTGTAACTAGTTGTTTGATTTTATATCTAACTAACTATGCAAATTGACTATATTACCTTCAGACAATATTTTTTCATAATAATTCCATTATAATTTATCATTTAATTTATAACATTACAATTTTTACCTAAGGCATAGTAAGAACCAAAAAGTCATATCCAAAATAAGAAGAGACAAAAGCAAAGAAGCTAATACAACAAAGACAACTTTCTTAATGGAATCTTGGGAATTTTAACATCCATGATTTAATTTCCGAACAATCCAAACCTAATACAGTTAACACTAATTAAAGACTACCAGCTTTTTTTTTAATTTGATGGGGCAATTATTATTCCAATAAACATTTGGATATATGTTTCAAAACTTCAACTATTACAAGAGCATAAACAAAATATAAAGACAAAGAAAAAAAAAACAATAATAGTAACGATTCAACCAGGTGAAAAATCACTTATTTATGTTCATGTTATATGTTTTAATACAAGTGAGGTTGAGATAAATATAAAAAAGAGTTAAATTACCGAAATCGTCCCTATGGTTTGGTCAAAATTACGTGTTCCATCCCTAACATTTTTTTTTTGTATTCGGACCGTCCCTGTGATATTCATTTGTTTCGGTTTTGGTCCCTAACAGACGTGAAAAGACGATATTACCCTTATTTATTTATTTTTTCATTTGCTTATTATTGATTTATTACTAATCTCTTAAAGAAAATCTATCTATCTATCTAAGACTCTCTAAGCTGCCACATGGCATCTTTATAGACCTTATACTTACACGTGTCATGTTTTAGTTATCGTATAATTTGTTTTCCCGCCCCATTTTGACTCTGTTTTAATGCACCTTCTTCATTTTAATTCACCGTATCCCTTAAAATCAGCATAGCTCCTCTTTATTCTGATTCTACCCAAAAAATCAGAGAAAGTACTCAAAATTCCATTTATACTCTTTCACGATCCTGTTTTATTTGCAATATCATATTCAACATTCAACTCATCCGTTCTCTCTCAACAAACCCTAGCCGTCATCATCACTACCACCGTCTTCCAGTGCCTTCACCTTTGGTGACGAGTCAGACCATCGGTTGTGGCTTTCATCCATCATCTCTCTATTTGGAGCATCTTTTCATCTCTTTTATTGCTCTCAATAACCCTATAAATAATGAAAATTGAGGGAAATTAAAACCGAACCACCGCCATCAAACTGCATCACAATTCCATTTCTCTATTTTTCAATTAAAACAGGAAGAAGATCTGGTTACAGGTATTATATAGAACTGATGCAAACCTAACCTATTAAACCTTTTAATTTCAGGTGTTAAACACACTTTGCCATGAAGCTTGAAGCTAAAACCAAACAACCACTTCACATTTACGATTTATCATCTCCTGGTTTGTATGTGTTTACCCTTTTTTTTTTTTTTTTTTTCTGAAGTATCAATTACTTATGAAAGAGTCAACAATCTCCATCGTAAGTTTTGTTATCCACTCTGCACTCCGTGTAGCGGTTGAAATGCCTTAATGGGTTTTTTGGACGTTATCTATGTTGTTTTCCATATTTTTTTATATAAGTTTTTTTCAAATTTTTTATTTCACCATAACAGAGCTTGCATTTAAGAGGTCATTGTGTTGTTGGTCAGCTGTTAGATGTACAATGTACAATCACGAGGACACTTGGTATCTTACATTTCAAACCCTTTTTTTCTTTAAAAAATTTCTAATACAATTTTAATCAGTAATTTATTTTCCCAATTTGCCAAAACTGTCAAAACATTGATTATTTGACTATAAAAAGTCAAAATGTATAATTTTGTGTCTGTTTTGTTTAGATGAGATTGCGATCTGGGAGCTATAACCCCATGGTGTTTACAAGATGTATAAGGACCATGAAGAAATTTTGTGAAAATTAGTTCTTAGTTGGAGTGATAAATTAGTGAGTATTTTAATAATTATAAACTTCTAATATTTGTATTTTAGAACTACTAATGTCGTTCTGAATTCATCCATCAATATTAAATCAACTTCCTATAATGAATGACATTTTGTGTAATAAAGATAGAATATTCAAATAATCAACCTTGATATCACGAGCAGTCTGAAGTATATAATGTTTTCTTGCATGGTGTTGCCAGTCGTTGGAAGAATCATCTTGAACTTGTCAAGATTAGTGCTATTTGTTCAATAGCCTACTCAAATGGAAAAAGATACAGGTAATTCCTAGAACGTAAACCTTTAGTTTATATATATAAAGTACATAAACATGTACTTTTAAAGTTCTTTTTTCTGGACATTATCCCTTGAGAAGTTTACTGAAATGATCAAATTTTATTTACAATTATATGCATTACTATAACTTTTTAGAATTTTCTAAGTATAATTTTGCAGTATGCATTTTGTTAGGACATTATACTTTGAGAAGTTTACATTTTGGGTCGAAATTAATAGATGCATTCCGCCGAGCTACCTCCGAGGAATGAACTCATTCCGCGGAGGTAGCTCTGAAGAATGAATCTTTTTTGTTTTTTTTTTTTTTCATATCGATTCTTCGGGGTTTAGATTCATTCCCCCAACTAATTATTTTTAAGAAAAGATTATCATACTATTATAATCTTTACTTGAAAATAATTAGTTGGGGAATTAATATAAACCCCGAAGAATCGATTTGGACAAAAAATAAAAATTAAAAAAAAATAAAAAAAATAAAAAAAACTCAAGATCCATTCTGCGGTGCTACCTCCGCAGAATGCATGTCTATATCCAAAAATGTCTATTTTTGTGTTTATATTTTGAAAAAACCCTCCATTTTTTTTACTATTGCCGGTATTTTCCCAAAATTGTTGCCTATCTTTAGCAAAGACATAGATTGTGATCCAATTTGTAAGGGTTGGTTGCATCACTGGTCAAATAATTAATGGACCCGTTGTTGGGATGTTGTCAATGAACCCGTGTTTTGAAAATATAATTTGAAAAAAAGAATCAACATCAACATTTAGTTTAATCCAAGATTTTTAGTTTGTTGTTTTATGAAGCTTTGTGGTGTAACTTTATAAAACACATGGTAGGTTTTGGTGAATACTTTCAAATGCTTTTTGAGGAGACCAACAACAAAGGATTCGAGTCACTGGAGGATTTTACTACTCAGAAGATGTAGACCGGTAAACTTTAAGCATTTTGTGGGACCTTGCTGTTGTTTTGTATTTATGATTTTACCCTTGTCCATAAATTTACTTTATCTTGATGGTTCTTGAACTTCAACCATAATAAGAAGCAAATTATCTAAATATTTTTAAACTGGGAAGTGGCAAGTGCAGTCCAGAGAACTGACAGTTGACTAGGAATAGCAACATATTTATATTGTTTTGTTTATTATAGCATTATACTTTTATTTCTTCTATTTGTAACATCGTAGTTTGAAGAAATCACCAAATTCTAGCAAGTAATTTATTGTGTATTATTTTTTCTATTTTAAGTTGTCAATTCATGTATCACACAGGTTTTAACATAGTCTATCCTTTAACCTATAAGTGTTACATGTCATTTTTCTAGGTTGCATTTTTGACACGTGATATTTTTCTATGATATTTTTCTATGATTTGCTTTGTTTTTGTAACAAATTAACTTCAATTGAAATTTTGAAAATAAAAAATCATATCCTAATAACATTTTCAAAATATACAATTATTTTATTTTTTTATATTTGTTTTCTATATAATAATTTTAAACATACCTACCATGGTTTCCACGGTTATAACCTAGTTTCTTTAATACACTCATCATTCCCAGTTTGCTAACTACCACCGACACCTCCGCTAAACCAACCAGTCACCACAATTGTCATAACTCCACTGCCACCTTATGTATCCTCATCGGAACCACCACCTATTTCATCAAAGATCAACACCATCTCCACCATCAAAGATCAACACCACCACCACCAGCACTAAGGGGGTGTTTGGCTTAGCTTTTTGAGAGCCAAAAGATCTTTTTGGAAAAGTTGCAAAAAGTCAGGTTTTTCTGACTTTTCCAAAAAGTTGATTTTTCTTCTATAAAAAATCCAAAAGTAGGTTTTAAAATTGTTTTGCCAAACATTTTTTGGCTTCTATCTTTTTCTAAAAGATCTTTTGGCTTCTCAAAAGCTAAGCCAAACACCCCTTAACTTTGTCCACCGCCACTTCCCCTTCTTTCCATCTTTTGGCGTGAGAAAAGAGAAAGAAGACGTGTAGGTCGTGGTCAATGACTCATAATTAGGGTATATGTCTAAAGTTGTACGTTAGCTTAAAGGGGTTGTATTATTGTTTATTTTAAAAGAATAAAAGAAATAAATAAATATTAACGAATATAAATAAATATAATTTTTTGAAAAAAGGGTAATATAGTCATTTTAACCTTGTTAGGGACCAAAACCAAAACCAATGAATACCATAGGGACGGTCCAATGCAAAAATAATGTTAAAAACGAAACATACAAGGGACCAGTAATTTACTTTATAAAAAATTAACAAGGGAAGCCACAAAACAAGCAACACATCATCATCAGCGCTAAAATGGTAATAAAAAAAAAAAAAAAAAAAAAAAAAACAGACCACACCAAGGGCAGTCACAAGAACAGCATCACGTCATCATCATGAGAAGAATACTTTGTGTCTACAGTTTTGTTCATATTCTGCTGTAAATTCTACAACACAGCAACACCAATTGTAAAATCAATATGTAAAGCAAAAAACATGTATTTAACCATAGCAACCCCAATTGAAACATCGGTGTGTGAGTGTGTGTACAGCCAACTACTTCATCATCCAATTCAACCAATTGCAAATATTGTTTGTAAAAACTTCAAATAAACGATCAATGATACGACTTAATTGCAAGAGCTTTGATACAAATAAAGACAATTTAAAAAAAAAAAAGCTATTTACAGGGATTTTGATCTTAATATCGCAAACCTTGGCTTGGAGATGATGAAATCGATTGGAGAAATCAATAGGATCGAATTTAGTTTTCTGGGAGATAGGATTCGATTTTGATGGTTATAAAACCAAATTATGAAGGGTAAAATAGGTATCCTTCATCCATCGCAGGCAGGAATGAAGAACGGAGAATATGTATCGTCAAAGGAGAAGTGAAGGAGCATTGCTAGTAGAGGGCAAAGCCAAAGCGTATATTTTTCTTCATTCCCCCGGTCACCCATGTTTTTCCTTTGGACAGAATCAGCACAAAAATAGGGACCCAATCAGCATTTTAGACCAAGTCCAAGGTTGCAGCAACAAATCAAACACACTGACTCAAGAATTCTGACCGAGTCGAGGCTTTGGACCCAATCAGAAGGTGCATCAAACAGCCCCCGAACGAATCCGTTCATTTAATTGGTTTAAGTAAAAATTAATGCATTTAATTTTGTAGTAAATTTGATGTCGTATTATGAAACTCACTGAATAAATTTTGTAGCGTGTTAGCTTAATTGGTTAACTAAATGTGTGAAGCACCGGTCAAAACTTTTGACTATCACGGCCATCACACTATCACAGTTCTCGTATTATCCATCAAAATAGGCACATATTAAATGAGTGGTTCCTCTACGTTCCCATGTATTTTCAGTAGGTTCCACAATCACAAAGCAGCCATCGACAAAAATAATAGAAACTGAAATCTCAAAATTATAGGTTTCCAAATGATTTTCAACTTAGGGTTCCCACATACCCCACTGGTCTTCTTTCAATACGTACCTTTGTCTTCCATGTTCTTTCTCTCGTATGGCTGCTGAATTCGTATATTTTCATGACCTTTCGTTTTCGTTCAATAATTATATGAATAAAGTAGTAATCCAATTTTCGCTATAAACCTTTTCTCCCTATAACTCGATAAAACCACACTTTCGTACTCTCTCACACTAACACCTTCTAATCATCAATGGCTTCTAGCAAAACCCTTACGCACGTGTTTCTAATATCGTTCCCAGCACAAGGCCATGTCAATCCACTCCTGAGACTCGGCAAGCTCTTAGCTTCAAAGGGTAACCTTCTCGTCACCTTCTCTACCACCAAATCCACCGGAAGGAAAATGAAGAAAGCCGGTGCTGCTGTCTCCAGTGATCTCACTCCAGTAGGCAGCTGTGGGGGAATGATCCGCTTTGAGTTCTTTAATGATGGATATTCAGATGACAGCGATAAGGAAATTCATGACTATGGGGCTTACTTTTCTATGCTTGACACTTATGGCAAGAAATCAGTCATTACGATTCTCAATCGCCTAAAAGATCAAGACAACCGACCGGTTTCTTGCGTCATCAACAACCCTTTTGTGCCTTGGGTTTCTGACTTAGCAGAAGAGCTTAACATACCTTCTGCTATGCTTTGGGTACAGTCTTGTGCTTGCTTTTCATCGTATTATCATTACGCGAATTCATCAGTTCCTTTTCCAAGTGGAGAACAACCAGACAACGACGTCCATTTGCCTAACATGCCAGTCTTGAAGTCTGATGAGATTCCGACATTTTTACACCCTTCAACGCAATATCCATCCGTTGGAAAAATTATTGTAGAGCAGTTCAAGAACTTGTCAAAGACTACTTGTGTATTAATTGAAACATATGAAGAACTTGAGGATGACCTGATCAACTACGTGTCTGATCAAGTATGCCCATTAATCCGAGCAGTGGGTCCGTTGTTCAAAAGCCCATTACTCGAAGTTGAAACAGCCGCGAATATCACCGGGGACATGATAAAAGCCGATGACTGTAAGGGGTGGCTCGACTCGCAGGATACTTCATCTGTAGTTTACATAGCGTTTGGAAGTCATGTCATCTTGAACCAGGAACAGTTGACTGAGATGGCTTACGGTGTTCTAAATTCTGGTATGTCGTTCTTGTGGGTCATGAGGAGCAGGTTGCCGGAGGAGTTCTTGGAGGCGGCATGTGGGAGGGGAATGGTTGTCGACTGGAGTCCACAAGCTCAGGTTTTGTCCCACAAGGCGGTGTCTTGTTTTGTGACTCACTGTGGGTGGAACTCGACATTGGAGGCGTTGTCAACCGGTGTTCCAGTAGTGGCGTTCCCACAGTATGGGGATCAGGTGACGAATGCCAAGTACTTGGTTGATGAATGGAAGGTTGGGATTAGGATGTCTAGGGGGGGTGAGGCTGAGAAGAAGGTTATTGGGAGGAAGGAGGTGGAGGAGTGCTTAAGGGAGGCTTCTTGTGGTGTAAAGGCTGGAGAGATGAAGGATAATGCGTTGAAGTGGAAGAAAGCGGCAATGGAAGCGGTGGCGGAAGGTGGAAAATCTGACCGGAATCTTCAAAAGTTTATTGATGAAATTAGGAGGTTATAAAGCGATTTGATTAGATGAAAGCATTAACTACAAATATAATTGTTAAATGTTTAAGACAATGTTGGGAATTTTTTGTGTCCATAAAGAAACTCGAACCTAGACGACTGATTAACTACAAAGTAGGTCTCCATTTAATTCGTTTGCCCTTTCAAAAAAAAAAAATGTTTAAGACTATGTCTCTTAAATCTCAATACAAGTTGTTATATATATATATATATATATATATATATATATATATATATATATATATATATATATATATATATATATATATATACTTAGGTTTTTCTATTCAAAATAATATTGTGTTATTGTATGTATAAATGTGAGCCAATCATTTTACTTATTTTATGAAAGTAATTAATACATATTATTTAATTGAATATAATTGAAAAATACCATCTAATTTAACTAGAAGGGTATTTTAGTCAGTTAACATAGATTTAATAAAGAAAATTTGCATATTTTAAGGGATCAAAGATTCTATTAATTTTAAAAATCCAATCTTACAAATTATGGGGTTTTTAGTTCGGACATTCTGACAGAATATGTTTGAGTATGTTCAAAAATAACAAAATTTCTTGTAAAATAACAAAATTCTCGAACCATCAATTGAAGAATTAAAACAAAAATTACATTAATTCTTATAGAATACATGTAACAATTGCTAAGAATTACATTTATTTTTAAAGAATAAAGCTAAAAAAATTCAAATCTAGAAAAACAAAACATCAAAATCTAACAAAAACACTAATACATTCTAAAAGAATAATGTTGTTAAGAGGCGTCGTTCAAATGTCGTGATCCGTTCTTCAAGCATCAGCTTCTGTAGAAAATACAATGAATAAATTAGTGAGAAAATATTCATACTCCATTCCAACATAATTGGAATTCGTGATTCCATTCTAATAGAATTGGAATTCATTTACCAATAATTATATTAATTCGGGGGATTCTAACATAATATGTTCATAATTACCATAAAAAACATTCTTTTCTGATAGAATGCTATATATTAATCAATACCATTCAGTTGAAGCATTTTAGCGAGCACTTGGTGTGCATGAAAACAACTTTCAATTCAGTTGAAGCATTCATCAGTCAAATAAGCAACCAAAACAACCATGATTTGTGTTCAACCAATCAAACCCAAAAACTCATCTAAACCTATCGATTAAACTTCATTGATTTACAGTAAATCAATCACATTAGACGACCAATTCACATTAGGTATTCTGATACAATATTTAACATGAATCACAAAGTAGTATTGGAAAAAATATAGTTCTTACAACAGAGAGAACGATAAAAACACCTAATTTAACTATACTAACAATCGGTTTGGGTTGAAGTATAGCCCTAATTAATCAGAATGTGATAAAATTTAAAGCAACTAAGAACGATACCTTTGTGAAGACTTCTGGTGGGTTCTTCATCAGTCAAAAAAGAGGCATCGTCAATATTTATTGGACAGCGTCGTTCGTGACATCAATCCACTAGAAGAGCGAAGGAGATGAGATAGAGAGATATCATATGCTCTTACTCGAGGATTTCTGATCGCTCATGACCACGCAACTGCGAACCAGGTCCATTCGTTAGCCCCGATGGTCGTCCCGATTGCTCCCAACATCACCGGGGAAGGAAGAAGCGGCGGTGACCGCGAACTCATCAATCCTTGCAGTCACAGGCGACGACATCGTGCAAGATTCAGCTCTAGGCTTCCAACTTCGTCGGCAATAGCGTCGCAAAAGAATGCTCGGCTATTCAGGGCGTCATCGGCAACAGTTGATGTAACAATTGGTAAAATTGGTTAACAATTGTCGGTCAATCGCCGTGGACGTTACGATAATCAGAACTATTTTACGATAATCCAACATTTTAAATAATAAAGTGAAGTTGAATTATACTTAATTGATTGTGAACTAATCCATTTTGAGCTAAGATTTATATTTAACATTCAATTCCATTTCAAAATATTTCATCCTAAAGGGAAACCGGGTTCGTGGAAAACTATCAAATTGTACTCATTAGAACATGAAACTCTAATTATCGTTTAAACATGATTTCGAGTATCAGAATCTCTAACCATGTACATATTTTTTTTTGGAAGTCCGAAAAATTGACACAATCACCAAACATGTATGAAGCTTCTTAAGTAACTAAATTTGGTTGATTTTAATAAAGATGAGGGGAAAATAATAACACTATTATAGAACTTGTGTTTGTACAAACGATTGTGACAAAATTTTATAAATACCTAATATGTATACACCTTGTATTTTTATAAAACCAAAATAAAAATACGTGAATGTTATATATATACTTTTTATATATAAAAACCAAATGTATTTTGGTTGTGTATTTTAAATATTAAAATACATCTATGATTAAATGCATTTAATTTATATAAATACCCATGTATGTATTAATGCACAAACTTTACTAGCAATCTTCAGTCTCCCAAGTCTTGCACTGTTGCACATACACGCTCTCACACATGGGCAATTTAGTGTTGTACCTCCACAATCCTTCAGAGATTTCCAAATACTTCCAATATCTCAAGAACTTCTAAATATCTGTTGTGATCGCATAGGAAAGTCACACAATCATTCACAAACTCACTCTTTCTCTCCCTTCTTTCTGTTTCGATGCACAGCCAAGAACACCTCCATTGGAGGTGGTTTTCTTGTGGTTTCTCCAGTGAGCTAAGCAGCAGCACCCTCCTTCTGTTATTCCTTCTATCTTCTCCTGTAGAATATCAACCAAAACAGCCCTCCACTTGCTGAGGTACCACCATCGATCAGTCCCCTGTTCTTTGAGTTTCAATGATCGAACCAGAAAAGGAAACTGGTGGAGCCAAGAGACCTCCAATCGCCACCCTCACAGCTCGCTCCTGCCTCCAACGACCCCCATCTCTCTTTCCTTTTTTGTTTTGATGAGAAAAACAGGTCCCAAACACCCACTGAATTCTCTTTCTTTCCCTGTCAAATAATCAAACCCAGTCACCCATCTAAACCTGGTGATCAAGCTCCATTGATTTATAGCCAAAATAAAAAGAAAAAGAAGAAGAAGCCTGTGAAGCTGTCGGCCATGGCAGCCCTCTTCCTCCTCCTCTCCACTTGTTTCCGTCAAACACAACCAAACACCCACCTTCCTTGTGTGGTTGATGTCGGCAGAAGGAGCAGTTTTTGCGGCCCCTGTTCGTTCCTCACTTCTTCTTCTTCGACCGGATTGAGCACCGGTGGTGCTTTTCACGGTTCATCACTGCCCATCAGCCCTACATCTTCTCTTGATGCCGTTCTTCTTGCTTCCTCAGTCACATCGAGTACTGATGATGCTCGCCTCGATCGGCGACTGTTGTTGCACTTCATTGGTTTGTATGTTGTCGGCTATAAAAGAAGAACTGCAGAAGGGCGTCGGAGTTGGGCGATTACAATTTTGACTTTTATCTTTTAGAAGAAGTGATGATTAAAATGAAATTTTTAATCAACTTTAAAAAAAAGTCATGGTTAAAATGAAAATTACTTTTTAATCGACTTTAAAAGTAAATTCAAGCTTTTTGAAAAGTCAAGGAATCATGATTTTTCTTAATTTTTCATCAGCTAAAACATTAAATTACATTTATAATTTTATCTAAAAGTTAAATCATGTCATTTTAGTCATTTTATATGTAAAAGTTAAACCAAATATTTTAATTTTTGATTTTTTTTCTTTTAAAAGCTAATCTAAACACATTTTAAAAAACAATTTTTACAAACAGTTCTTTTTGTAAAAGGATTTTTGCCCCGAAAGCTAAGCCAAACAGCCTCTCATTCTCGCTCGTCTGATTAGCAAAAAAGGAAGAAGCCGATCCTTTTCCCATTTGTTTGAATTACTTATCAATATCAGCCCCTCATGTTTATCAAATGGCCAAAAATCAACCCCTCACTTGTATTAACTAATCAAATCAGTTCCCTTCCCAACCTAAATTTTGTCAATGGGTCAAAAGCAGCCCCTCTTTTGGATTATTTAATCAAAAGCAGCCCTACACATATTTTACAAGATTTAATAATCAACCTTTGACCTAAATCATTCTAAAAACAATCCATTTAGTTTTAAATATTACAAAACAAACCCCAAAGTGTCTCAAAGTTCAAGAATGTTTATTTAGCGGTTATTTACAAAAAGACTTCACCAAAAAGCGAACCGGGATCGATATCACGCAACGAAAGTGAGTTTCTACGGCCCCTCTTTTAATGTTTTAATATTTTGTGACTCAAAGCGATAAGTGTCAATACCAAAAATTAAGTCGGATAACACTTAATTAATATCATGACACGGCTCGACAAGATTTATTAACTTACATAAAATAAGTTATTTATATAAACCATTTGTTTTTATAAGAAAACACAATATTTATGTGGGAGGAGTTTGCCCCACCGACTAAGTGTTGGTTTTCAAATTAAGTCAGATAATACTTAATTATTGTCACGGCACGATTTTACAAACTTCATAAATTCAATACTTATGAGTTTTTCATATAAATGATACAAATTTTTGTATAAGGTTTCAAGAGTAAAGTTGGTTATTTTATGTTCTCACAAAGGGTAAGATCTCCTATTTTTATATAATTTGATATTCAAAATCTTTATATAAAAATGAATTTTGATACAAGTCTGAATTACTTATATGTATTTTCCAACTTTTGTACATTTGGATTTGAACAAATGGTATTTACGAATGAGTCATAACACATTGTTATAACTCAATTATTTTATACTTTTAATAGAAAAGTAAACATTTATAAAAGTTGGTCAACCAACTAAATTTTATCAAACAATGTTGGGTATAAAAATACTTTGTGTCAAAACCTGTAGAACCCACCAACAATTTTGTTGACATATTTTAATGCATGTATTCTCAGGTTATTTAGCAGGCCGGAAGTGTTCGTTCAGAAGACTCTCCGTTAGTTATATTATATCTTTGTAAACGCCAGATTGTTAGGCGTGTGTCACGATTTAGTGATAGCCATTATCAATGTAATTTCTATTTCGGTTATAACAGAAAATTATATTTGTACTGTTCAATGTATGTTTAATAACTGTGATTACTGATTTACGTCGCGCACCTCGGCGTTTCCGCCGGCGGCCGAGGGTGTGACAGATTGGTATCAGAGCTATTGGCTATAGTGAACTAGTACTTTCTTAGGAAAGCGCGTCTATAGCCTAGGGCTTACTCTCTTAGGTTAAGTATATTCCTTAACCCACAAATATAGGGTTATGCATATATAAACTCAAACCCTTGAATGCTAATACAATGCAAGGTTTTAGGTCAAACACCTTAGCTAAGTTGGTTGTACATGGGCCGAACCACAACTAGACATAGACTGATCACGTATGTTTAATTATGGTTGGACCGATGCACAATCAAGCTTAGATTCGGTTGGTAGACTAAAACGCTTGGAATCAAGAATATTTAAAGAACATAACTATTCAAAAACACTTGAGAACTCTTACAGAGTTTAGTGAACACTTTACGAATACTTGGAAAATAAGTACCTTAAATGCTCATAAAAAGATGAGTATCATAAACGTAAATCATGTCCGAATTTTATCTTGGAATACTAATTACTCAACTATGATATCCTATGAATGCATATGTTAGATCTCGTAGGAATACCTTGCAAAATATATGCACCTTCGCGAATCATTTCGAATTCGGTTTAGGTATTCAGTCACTTTGTTTGTTTCTGGTTGTGAATTGTCTGACTTATGATGGGACTATCCAAGTTCAAAAGGACACCTACGCCTACCCTTCGTCTTTTGTGACCCTTTTTGAAGGAGAATAAATCGGACTCGATAAAAACGTGAAAAATGAAGATTGTTAGGAATCTTACCTAGTTTCCAAAACATCTCGATTCAAATGAATCAAAATTTCAAAACTCAAGATATAGTCAAAACATTGGGCCGTAGTCAACTTTCTCTGTAACATTCTCTTCGTGAATTTGTACCATTTGTCCCAATACTTGGTGGTTTCTTCTCCCTCGTTCCAAGTGTAAAGTTTCACCCTTGTTAGTACTGTAAAAGTGTGTTGCATCTAATACTCATAGTAGAGTCAATCTTGGGCAAACCCACGACAATTCTACACGTTTCACATAATGTTAGCACTATCGCTTATAGTCACATCAACATTTCATGCGACTCATTTCTCCTTGAACCAATTGTAACAAGACGAAGATATGTCTCATAAGAGATCAGTCGGTGATTTTCCAACACCAGCATAATCGGTTGCCGCAACTACGATCTAGATAATGATCGAACAACTAATAGCTAACAACTTGGTCACTTACAAAGTCAATAGAAACAACGAATCTAAACAAGGTAGATTTCGAAAGTGACAAACATGGAAGTAATAGTGACGTCAACCTAGATCCTTTTACGACATTGAAAGGATTGTAGGAATGACTCCCTGGAACGAAAAGATGGAATTGGTATTTCATATCATATACTGTACGACAGGCTATCGTGTTAAGTTATCACCTACACTTTTAAAAACACAAATTTTATCGAGTACAACTATTATGTGTAAATCGTGGGCGTTGACTATGCTTATGCCACCACTTGAGAAGCACCACAAGTGATGCACATGGAAGTGAGGTATAGTAGTTAGAACAAGCACTAGTTAAATTAAAGCTAGTTATGAAGATGGTAAAACTGCCCAAGGATGAAGAACCAGGAGGTAACCGCTCGAGATAGAGTAATTGTGAACGGAACAAGGAATGAAATCTAGGAACCATCGGTAGTGACTAGTGCGTTTCTCATTAACCACTTTTATACTAAAGTAATTGTAATACAGATGTGGAATGAAATATTCGTGAACCTTAAACTTAAACCTATTTTGAGTCATAAACCTAGTAGTTTGGAGAAAACCTGGAGACCATAGACAACTGGTGAACCGTCGAAAATCTACTCGTGAAATTTTAATAAATTTCATCCTAACACTTACCAAATCATGTTTGTCACGTCAATCTTGTGCGTATGTCACCGAAAGTTCAATATCATTGTCTATATGACACGGTTTTGTTTGTGTCACGTCAAGTTATTATACGACCCCCTTTTAAATGATAAATCAACAGTGAATGATCGATCTTTACTTATAGACATCATATCAATTCCGAACGGAAGCTTCGACATTATCATAGGTACGAATCAACTACCTTCCCATTGTGTCTAGATCTGTAATACAAGAAAGTTGCACGACCAAATCTTCCCACGAGAAAAACCATGGTCATGTATGATGACAAGCTGGAGAAAAACCAAAAGTATCCTTCCTACTGTAGCACCTGGTTCCTGGTACGTAAAATTTATCTAAGTATTTTATATTTTTAGCCTTGGACTCGGCGAGTTGTAGGCCCGACTCGCCGAGTGGAGACGGGTTTGGGAGCACATTTAAGTTGGTGACTCGGCGAGTCCCAGCTGTCTGATGAAACCCTAAATTCCAAGGGTTTGCACCCTATTTAAACCCTCTTATCCACCCCCAAGCTCGCCCCCTTCACCCTCAAAGCTCTCTACTTCGGTCAAGCCTTGTTCCTTGTGAGATTGAAGAATTTTGGTGTGTTTTCTTGAAGATTTGGAGAGGGGAGGAGAGTAGATCAAGAAGAGAAGAAGGAGGCCAGGCATCCTTGTGTTATCTCAGTGATTTCCTTGAGGTAAAACTCAGTTTCCCTCTGTTTTCATGCTTATTGTCCCTTGTAGCTCCATGAAAGTCCTTCTTGAGCCTTTCCCCAAGCTTGTTTGTATATTAGGGTTTGTAATAAGTTGTTTAGCCTCTAGATCTAGGCATGATTGAGCTCCAGGAGCTTGGATCTACTGTCTTTATGGAGCCATATTGCATGAAAGCCCTAGATCTACTCTTTTAGTGCATTTTGAGCCCTAAAACCTTCATTGGTGTTTATTTACACGTAAAGTTGGAAACTTTACGTGTTAACCAGGCCCTAGAAACCCAGATCTATGTATGGTATGAGCTGGATTCAAGCAGAATCGCGTGTATAGTATTTGCATGTGGCAGACTCGCCGAGTCAATGCCCTGACTCGGCGAGTCCAAGGCAATCTTCTTGCCTCAAGAACAGACTCGGCGAGTTGTTCATACAACTCGGCGAGTCCCAGCATATAGTGTTCTTCGGATGAAGACGAACTCGACGAGTTGTTCATACAAGTCGGTGAGTAGGATGAAGGATGTTTGGACACCAGTTTAGAAGGAAAACTCGTCGAGTCAATGCCAAACTCGACGAGTAGAGTCGGGACAATGGTCAGACAAAGGGATAGGGACTCGGCGAGTTGGCAGGCCAACTCGGCGAGTCGGGTCAACTGGAAGTTGACTTTGACTTTGACTCTTGGCTTAGTTAGGGGTAAATGGTCATTTTACCCCGAGGTCGATTAGCAGCATTTGACTGAGTGTTTTGTGGGGATTATAGCTGGAGGATTTCCGGGGCAGCAGCAGCAGGAGATAGTTAGTTCCCACGCAGATCAGCAGCTACTTTGAGGTGAGTTACCTTCCAGTAGCGGTGGGTCTACGGCCACAATGCCGGCCCACCAGTAGGGTTGTATGATAGATGTTTGTCTCTGTGATATTCATCTTGGTTGCTACTACCTGTGATATGTTATTGTGCTAGTATGATATGATGCTATGTGCTAGTGACAGTAGGGGGAGATAGTCCCCCAGAACACCAGTCGATAGGGCCGAAGGGGCGGTTATACCCAACCATGCTAGATAGTTTGAGATATATGTGTTATGTGGTAGTGGTAGGGGTGAAATAGTCCCCAGTATCCGGTCGAGAGGACCGAAGGGGAGGCAAGCTCCCAGATATACTGGTCAGTATCCGGTCGAGAGGACCGAAGGGGAGACCTACACCCGGATATGCTAGTCAGTGTATGGTCGAGAGGACCGAAGGGGAGGCAAGCCCCCAGATAAACTGGTCAGTATCCGGTCGAGAGGACCGAAGGGGTAGGTCGAGCACCCAGATATGCCTGACAATATTTGTATGTTATATGATTGTATGGTATGTGGTATGTTGGGGGAACTCACTAAGCTTCGTGCTTATAGTTTTCAGTTTTGATTTTAGGTACCTCTTCTTCGAAGGGGAAGGAGCTGGCGCGGTAGCGGCCCATCACACACACGCCTTGTATTCCGCACTATGAGACCCTCCTGGGAGTTTGTACTCTGACTTTATTATGTTTTTATGAAATGTTTTTCAGGACATGCGATAACTTTTATGAAATGATATGATTAGTGAACATTTTATTTTTAAGGTTCGCTAAGAATATGTTTTAAAAATGAAATTGTTGGCTCGTATTTTTGGGATCTTACAAGTTGGTATCAGAGCCCTGGTTTGAGGGATTCAGACACACCTTCGGGGGTGTTTGAAATCAAATTGAGGGATTTAAAAGATTCTGAAAAAGAAAATGTTTTCTAAAAGGCTAAGTAAAGGGTTTTAAGAAAGAACAAAGTGTGTGATGTGTGCGACCGACCGAGCTCAAGTAAGTATTCCCCAAAGTACCCATACAAGCTTATGTTATGCTTATCAGTTTCAGTAGAACAGCATGCTAGAATAGGACTAAGGATCTAGGAGTGATGCCTTATGTGCCTGCTTTATGTGCTTCAGTGTATGAAAAATTGCATACTAGAATTGAGTAGACAGCAGTAGGATAGCCTGTTTAGGTTATGCCTGATAGTATGAGTTTAGCATTGTATGCTAGTTCAGCTTTTCTCTATGAGGATGGATTTGCTTGAGATTGTTCCCTTTTGTCTGAATGATGCTTACTTTGTGCTTCATGGGGCTCTGAGTGATGGGAGTTAGACATTAGGTGAGTATGTCACGTCACATGTGATCAGGGTTGAATAATCTTAGAGTGCTGGATTTGGCCCTATCGCGTAGCTCTTGTCTGAGTCTAACCGTTGTAGAGTCGAGTCTGTTACTCGAAGGATTATCTGAGCCTCACCACATGTGATGGTATTCAGGTAATGACTAATTGGCATTATAAGGAGACCTTAAGCAGCTGAAGACCGGGTAGGGTGGAGTTAGAGATTTTCCTGGGGCAAGCCTAGGATGAGTATAGCAGTGATCAACAGTAGTGAAAGGGACCTGGTGGAGTCAAGGCAGTCCTTGGAGAAGGTACGGATAGATGTGGAAGGTAGTATGGGTCCGTACTACTGAAAGTAGAGGATTCGTACCCGAATCGAGGAAGGCCAAGATAAGACCAGGGAACTTGTAGTAGGTGTAATCCCTTCATAGGTATCAGTATCGCTAACAGTTATTATTGGTGTATTTCAGAATGTTGGTGCTACGCTCGAGGCCAGTAGTTGGCAGTGTAGGAGAGGGATCGGGTTCGGGATCAGGTTCCGAGCTAGTAGATGAGGGGCTGCGTGAGTTCATCGCGTCAGAGATCACCAGAGGCATCCTTGAGTCGACCCCCATTATCTTCGGGTCGATCAAGGAAGGGATATTGGAGATGATGGAGGATCACCTCCGAGCATTCAGGAGCGACATGGCATCTGGCCATTCGGGATCTCACGCACTGTCCTTCAAGGACTTCCGGGGCAGTGGTGCGCCGGATTTTCACGGGGCGAAGGACCCATAGCTGCCAAACGATGGATTGCAGACATTGAGTCTGCACAGTTGACTAGCTTCTGCCCTGAGGGGTCGAAGGTGAGATATGCAGCAGGATGTTTGAGAGATCGAGCTAGGGATTGGTGGGAGTCCGTTGGTAACTCGTTGGGAGCCTCGGCTGTCGAGGCTATGACCTGGTCGGACTTCGTGACCAGGTTCATGGCAGAGTTTATGCCGGCTGTCGAGCTTCAGCAGCTGGCCAGGGAGTTCCTATATATGAGACAGACGACGAAGACTGTGGCGGAGATCATCCCCAAGTTCTGGGAGAGGGAATTGCTAGTGCCCCAGTACGCCGGTGACGAGGATATGAGGAGGACTCGTTATCATGATCTGCTACGAGCTGATATTCGGGAGCATGTCAGTTTTTCAGCTTGCCCTACCCTGGACTCTATGATTGCCAGGGCAAGGGAGAGGGAGATAGATCTGGAGCACATTCGGAAGAGGAAGGCGGAGGAGGGGCATGTTATGGGGCCTTCAGGGAAGAAGCCCAAGGGATTAGATGTGGGGCCGAAAGGCCAACAGGGGCGGGGTCGCTGCAGGAAATGCGGCAAGGCGCACGAGGGAGCGTACAAGTTGGGATCGTCAGGCTGCTACAAGTGCGACAAGTTAGGGCACTTCAACAGGGATTGTACCGCCCCTGCACCTGTGATTCAGACATCGGAGTTTCTATGTTTCCACTGCAACCAGAGGGGCCACAAGAAGGCCAATTGCCCCCAGTAGACAGCATCAGCGCCGGTTAAGGCGCCAGCTCCGGCTACCCTGCGGATTACAGATGGCCGGCAGGGCAAGGCAGAGGCTCCGGCAGTGCGGAGTCGGGCGTCTCAGCTGACTACAAAGGAGGCTCGCGCCGCACCCGATGTGGTGACGGGTATGATTCTTTCCCTTTATCTTATTTTTATGATGTTATGATATTGATATGTGCTCTGTGTATATGCGTTAGGATCGTTCCATGTGAACGGTATTCCTGTTCAGGTGTTGTTTGACTCGGGTGCCACCCGATCATTTGTTTCCCTTGCGCTTAGCAAGAGGTTTACGGAGTCTTCGGGCATGTTGGATTGCCCTTTAGAGGTAGAGATTGCCGATGATCGATCGGTGCGAGCGTCTTCAGTATTCAGGGATTGTGTCCTAAGGTTATTTGAGGAGCGCTATTTGGTGGATTTGGTTTCCATCCCTTTGCGGGGGAACAAGGTGATTATAGGAATGGATTGGTTGAGCCCTAATGGGGCGGTGATAGATTGCGCATAACAGTTAGTGCGGGTCAGGACCCCAAGTGGGGGAGAGTTGCTGATCCACGGCGAGAGGCCACAGCATGGACCCACAGTATGTTCAGCAGCGAGAGCTAGGCGCTACCTTCAGCAGGGTTGCGCGGGATATGTCGTGTACATTATGGATACCCGGGATACGGGTAAGGCGAAGGTGAGCGAGGTTCCAGTGATGCGAGACTACATTGATGTGTTCCCCGAGGAGCTTCCTGGAATACCTCCGGAGCGTCAGGTAGAGTTCAGGATCGACCTAGTTCCTGGTGCGGCTCCGATAGCCAAGGCACCGTATCGGTTGGCTCCTCCCGAGATGTAGGAGTTGTCTACGTAGCTGCAGGAGCTGCTAGATAAGGGATTTATTCGACCGAGCAGTTCACCCTGGGGAGCCCCGATCCTGTTTGTGAAGAAGAAGGACGGGTCGCATCGGATGTGTATAGATTACCAGGAGCTGAATAAGGTGACGGTGAAGAACCGTTACCCACTCCCAAGGATTGATGACCTCTTTGATCAGTTGCAGGGAGCATCTTGGTTCTCCAAGATCGATTTGTGTTCAGGTTATCATCAGATGAGGGTCAGAGAGGAGGATGTGCAGAAGACCGCGTTTCGGACGCGTTATGGCCATTATGAGTTCGTGGTGATGCCGTTTAGGCTCACCAATGCTCATGCCGCGTTCATGGACCTCATGAACCACGTGTGTAGACCGATGCTGGATCAATCTGTGATAGTTTTCACTGACGACATCTTGGTTTATTCTAAGACGCAGGAGGAGCATGAGGAGCATCTAAGAGAGGTTTTGGAGACCTTGAGGAGGGAGAGCTTGTACGCCAAGTTCTCCAAATGTGAGTTTTGGTTGCGCGAATTGCAGTTTCTTGGGCACCTCGTCAACTAGAACGGGATTTCAGCAAACCCGGCCAAGGTGGAGGCCATGATGAGATGGGAGGTTCCGAAGTCTCCATCCGAGATTCGGAGTTTCCTAGGATTAGAAGGCTACTATCGGAGATTCATTCAGGATTTCTCCAAGATAGCCGTACCCCTTACACGGTTGACTAGGAAGGCCGTGGTCTTTCGATTGGGGCCTCAGCAGCAGGCAGCGTTCGAGATTCTGAGACAGAGATTGTGCGAGGCGCCAATCTTAGCCCTGCCCGAGGGCGTAGAGGATTTTGTGGTATATTGTGATGCGTCCATCTCGGGCTTAGGCGCGGTATTGATGCAGAGGGGTCATGTCATTGCTTATGCCTCGAGGCAGCTGAAGCCTCACGAGGCGAACTACCCGACGCATGATTTAGAGTTGGGGGCGGTGGTCTCCGCCCTCAAGATTTGGCGGCATTACCTCTACAGGGTTCGATGTACCATTTACACGGACCACAAGAGTTTGAGGTACCTCATGGATCAGCCGAATCTGAACATGAGGCAACGTCGGTGGTTGGACGTGGTGAAGGATTATGATTGCGAGATCCTTTACCACCCGGGGAAGGCCAACGTGGTGGCCGATGCACTTAGCCGTAAGGTGGCACCGATCAGGGATTTGTGTATGAGGATGACGGTGGTGACTCCACTGTTAGAGCAGATTCGGGAAGCTTAGCAGGAGGCTATGAAGGAGGAACATCGGAAGAGCGAGCGAATAGTGGGTCAAGTCACCTCCTTTGATTATGATAGCCGAGGATTATTGACACTACACCATAGGGTGTGGGTGCCGTATCTCGGAGGCGTGCGCCAGATCTTGATGGAGGAGGCGCACAAATCCTGATTCTCTATTTATCCAAGGGCGACGAGGATGTATATGGATCTTCGTCTAGACTATTGGTGGCCCTGCATGAAGCGGGACGTGTCATGGTACGTCGAGCGGTGTTTGACCTGCAGGAAGGTCAAGGCCGAGCATCAGAGACCGCACGTCAAGATGTAGCCGTTGGACATCCCGTTGTGGAAATGGGAAGATATTACGATGGATTTTATCACAAAGCTTCCCAGGATTGCGCGAGGGGTAGATTCGATTTGGGTCGTCGTGGATCGATTGACCAAGAGCACCCATTTCATTCCAATCCAGGAGAGTATCTCGGCCGAAAAGTTGGCCGATATCTATATCAGGGAGATAGTGGCGCGGCACGGGGTGACAGTGTCAGTGATATCAGACCAAGATGTGTGGTTCACTTCCAGGTTTTGGAAGAAGTTTCATGATGAGTTGGACACTCGTCTGCATTTTAGCACCGCCTTTCACCCGCAGATGGATGGTTAGAGCGAGCGGACCATCCAGACTTTGGAGGATATGTTGCGGGCATGCGTGCTAGATTTCGGTGGTAGCTGGGATACCAATCTTCCCTTGGCTGAGTTCTTATACAACAACAACTATCACGCGAGTATTGACTGTTCCCCATTCGAGATGTTATACAGACGGAGGTGTAGGACCCCGATATGTTGGGGTGAAGTTGGCCAGAGGGTCATGGGGAGCACCGAGGTGGTGCTCAAGACGACCGAGAAAATCCAGCAGGTTCGAAGCAGGCTTCAGACTGCGCAAAGTCGACAGAGAAGTTACGCTGACAAGCGTCGATCAGACCTCGAGTTCCAGGTCGGGGATATGGTTCTCCTGAAAGTGTCTCCTTAGAAAGGCGTCATTCGATTCAGGAAGCGGGGCAAGTTGGGCCCTAGATTCATTGGTCTGTTCAGGGTTGTAGCCCGGGTGGGTAAGGTGGCATATAGGCTGGATCTGCCAGCCGAGCTCAGTCAGATCCATAGCACCTTCCATGTCTCCCAGCTGTGGAAGTGCCTAGTGGATGATTCGGCGGTGGTGCTGCTAGAGGATATACAGGTTGATGACAGCCTGAATTACATTGAGCGCCCAGTCGCAATCCTCGATCGGAAGTCGAAGGATCTGAGGAACAAGAGGGTGGAATTAGTAAAGGTGCAATGGCGGCACCGAAAGGGTTCGGAATGGACTTGGGAGCCGGTGGAAGAAATGATGGAGCATTACCCCGAGCTGTTTCAGGATCGAGCAGCAGACTTCGAGGACGAAGTCTAAAATAAGTGGAGGAGATTTGTAGCACTTGGTTCCCGGTACGTAAAATTTATCTAAGTATTTTATATTTTTAGCCTTGTACTCGGCGAGTTGTAGGTCCGACTCGCCGAGTGGAGACGGGTTTGGGAGTACGTTTAAGTTGGTGACTTGGCGAGTCCACATTCTGGACTCGGCGAGTCCCAGCTGTCTGATGAAACCCTAAATTCCAAGGGTTTGCACCCTATTTAAACCCTCTTATCCGCCCTCAACTCGCCCCCTTCACCCTCAGAGCTCTCCACTTCGTTCAAGCCTTGTTCCTTGTGAGATTGAAGCATTTTGGTGTGTTTTCTTGAAGATTTGGAGAGGGAATGAGAGTAGATCAAGAAGAAAAGAAGGAGGCCAGGCATCCTTGTGTTATCTCAGTGATTTCCTTGAGGTATAACTCAGTTTCCCTCTGTTTTCATGCTTATTGTCCCTTGTAGCTCCATGAAAGTCCTTCTTGAGCCTTTCCCCAAGCTTGTTTGTGTATTAGGGTTTGTAATAAGTTGTTTAGCCTCTAGATCTAGGCATGATTGAGCTCCAGGAGCTTGGATCTACTGTCTTTATGGAGCCATATTGCATGAAAGCCCTAGATCTACTCTTTTAGTGCATTTTGAGCCCTAAAACCTTCATTGGTGTTTATTTACACGTAAAGTTGGAAACTTTACGTGTTAACCAGGCCCTAGAAACCCAGATCTATGTATGGTATGAGCTGGATTCAAGCAGAATCGCGTGTATAGTATTTGCATGTGGCAGACTCGCCGAGTCGTTCATCCGACTCGGCGAGTCGAGTCGCAAGTCCCCGAGTTTTCCCCTTTTCGTGTTTGCGGAGTGGATTAGTGAGTTGTTCATACAACTCGACGAGTCCCAGCATATAGTGTTCTTCGGATGAAGACGAACTCGACGAGTTGTTCATACAAGTGGGCGAGTAGGATGAAGGATGTGTGGACACCAGTTTAGAAGGAAAACTCGTCGAGTCAATGCCAAACTCGACGAGTAGAGTCGGGACAATGGTCAGACAAAGGGATAGGGACTCGGCGAGTTGGCAGGCCAACTCGGCGAGTCGGGTCAACTGGAAGTTGACTTTGACTTTGACTCTTGGCTTAGTTAGGGGTAAATGGTCATTTTACCCCGAGGTCGATTAGCAGCATTTGACTGAGTGTTTTGTGGGGATTATAGCCGGAGGATTTCCGGGGCAGCAGCAGCAGGAGATAGTTAGTTCCCACGCAGATCAGCAGCTACTTTAAGGTGAGTTACCTTCCAGTAGCAGTGGGTCTACGGCCACAATGTCGGCCCACCAGTAGGGTTGTATGATAGATGTTTGTCTCTGTGATATTCATCTAGGTTGCCACTACCTGTGATATGTTATTATGCTAGTATGATATGATGCTATGTGCCAGTGACAGTAAGGGGAGATAGTCCCCCAGAACATCAGTCGATAGGGCCGAAGGGGCGGTTATGCCCAGCCATGCTACATAGTTTGAGATATATGTGTTATGTGGTAGTGGTAGGGGTGAAATAGTCCCCAGTATCCGGTCGAGAGGACCGAAGGGGAGGCAAGCTCCCAGATATACTAGTCAGTATCCGGTCGAGAGGACCTAAGGGGAGACCTACACCCGGATATGCTAGTCAGTGTATGGTCGAGAGGACCGAAGGGGAGGCAAGCCCCCAGATAAACTGGTCAGTATCCGGTCGAGAGGACCGAAGGGGTAGGTTGGGCACCCAAATATTCCTGACAATATTTCTATGTTATGTGATTGTATGATATGTGGTATGTTGGGGTAACTCACTAAGCTTCGTGCTTACAGTTTTCAGTTTTGATTTCAGGTACCTCTTCTTCGAAGGGGAAGGAGCTGGCGCGGTAGCGGCCCATCACACACACGCCTTGTATTCCGCACTATGAGACCCTCCTGGGAATTTGTACTCTGACTTTATTATGTTTTTATGAAATGTTTTTCAAGACATGCGATAACTTTTATGAAATGATATGATCAGTGAACATTTTATTTTTAAGGTTCGCTAAGAATATGTTTTAAATATGAAATTTTTGGCTCGTATTTTTGGGATGTTACACCTACCCTAAGAATCAAAAGATGGATTGTTGCGAATTTCTCGGCTCACCGTGATTTAATCAAATGTGAAGGATTTGATAAAATGTGATGAATTTAATCAAATATGAAGGATTTGATCAAATGTGGAAGTTTAAAGATTTCATGAAATTAAATGTTTATTAGTTAAAACTATAAGAATTAATTTTTAGTACATATATAAGATTATGTATAAATGAAGTGAGAATTTATTAATATATTTTTATATTAATTATAACAACATAACTTCATTATACTAAGTTATTTATTTTTATCACAATAAATAACATGATCGACTTCAGAGCTTAAGAGTCGTTATTTATGAAATAAATACTTGTTGAGTATTGCATTTAAAGAATTTATCTTTATCGCAAATTAAATGTATTAAAATTATTCTCACATAATTCATATAAAATATGGGGAATGTAGATCTACGGTCAATCCAAACTTGGATAAATTCAAAAATTAGCTATTATGCTAATACAACATTGAAACCGTATCTAGTGTGATAAATTTTGGAAGTTATAAGAATTTCAGTTATCGTTTTCTTAAACGGTGAATAATGTAGCATATCCAGTGAATTTAGAATGAATTATATAGGTTCATTATACCTATTCTATGTAGGTTCATCATACATACCCCATGTATTCAGTATAGGTTCATCATACATATTCTATATAGGTTCATCATACCCACCCCATGTATTCCGTATAGGTTCATCATACCTATTCCATGTAGGTTCATCATACATACTCCATATATTCCGTATAGGTTCATCATACCTATTCCATGTAGGTTCATCATACCTACTTCATATATTCCATATAGGTTCATCATTCCTATTCTAAATACCATATCCAATACGTTTGAGTTTTCATTATAAACTATTCCGAGTTTTGCGAAAGCTAAGATCTCAATACTTAGTAGAAACTCTCAAATATATAACCGTTAATCCTTGAGAGAACGACTAACGTCGGGTGTAAGTGTCATATTATTGATCTTATACGGTACGACCGCCCGCCTGGAGTTGCTAGCTACAACTACATCTGACGAGATGAATTTTGGCGCTGACGTTAGCATTATCGAAACATTACCACGTGTTACAACGGGGTGAATGGCTTTAGCACGCACGCCTTATTATGGTGTCGGTGCATCAATAAAATATAGTGTTACGAGTTCGATTATGATTTCATTATAAAATCCCAGTTTTGTTTCGTTACCGTATAGAATCGATACTGGATTTACACGAGGTTTATGTTCACTCATTTCAGTTGAAAGAAAGTGTATTTAGTGGGATAGCTTGTGACTCAAAGCGATAAGTGTCAATACCAAAAATTAAGTCGGATAACACTTAATTAATATCATGACACGGCTCGACAAGATTTATTAACTTACATAAAATAAGTTATTTATATAAACCATTTGTTTTTATAAGAAATCACAATATTTATGTGGGAGGAGTTTGCCCTACCGACTAAGTGTTGGTTTTCAAATTAAGTCAGATAATACTTAATTATTGTCACGGCACGATTTTACAAACTTCATAAATTCAATACTTATGAGTTTTTCATATAAATGATACAAATTTTTGTATAAGGTTTCAAGAGTAAAGTTGGTTATTTTATGTTCTCACAAAGGGTAATATCTCCTATTTTTATATAATTTGATATTCAAAATCTTTATATAAAAATGAATTTTGATACAAGTCTGAATTACTTATATGTATTTTCCAACTTTTGTACATTTGGATTTGAACAAATGGTATTTATGAATGAGTCATAACACATTGTTATAACTCAATTATTTTATACTTTTAATAGAAAAGTAAACATTTATAAAAGCTGGTCAACCAGCTAAATTTTATCAAATAATGTTGGGTATAAAAATACCCTGTGTCAAAACCTGTAGAACTCACCAACAATTTTATTGACATATTTTAATGCATGTATTCTCAGGTTATTAAGCAGGTCGGAAGTGTTCGTTCAGAAGACTCTCCGTTAGTTATATTATATCTTTGTAAACGCCAGATTGTTAGGCGTGTGTCACGATTTAGTGATAGCCATTATCAATGTAATTTCTATTTCGGTTATAACAGAAAATTATATTTGTACTGTTCAATGTATGTTTAATAACTGTGATTACTGATTTACGTCGCGCACCTTGGCGTTTCCGCCGGCGGCCGAGGGTGTGATAGCTGAGGCGGTCAATCTCGGCTGGGCGGCGGTGGTTGAAGAGGTTGCGGCTGGAGCATCCAATCTAGGGTTCGGGTTAATGTATGCGACAAGGGGTGAGGGAAAGATGGTGACGGGTTTAATTTTGGAAGTTATTAAACAAATGACTAAATTAACGTTATTTATTTATTTAATTATTTAATTTTTTATTTAATTTTGATTGGTTCATAATTATGCATACAATAACATAATACTTACTTTAAACACCTGAACCTATCTCTCTCTCTCTCTCTCTCTCTATATATATATATATATATATATATATATATATATATAAAGAGAAAGAAGAATGATCATTTGAGAACTCATAGTTTCCCGAGAACCCAACAACTAAAAGAGAAGCGTTAGATCAAAAAAATGAAAGGCTTGGTTCAGTAATGGCATAATTGTAATTATTATTAATTCCAATTACATTTTAGGACTTTTTAAGAACATATCAAGTATAATATTGGAAACAAAAGTTATTCTCTGAAAAATTAGACCAATTACCCAATTTTTGTTTAGTTTCTCTCACTGATCGTAATTCCCCTCTTTCTCTCACTTTTTCTAAGGATGTAACCTAGAATCTACCATTGTCGATCGATCTCGTTGTTGCGATGGTCTAGTCTGATCATCGTTTATATTACATTAGTGACCACTATTGATGGTGAATGTGAAGATGCTAGAAATGAATCGGTACAAATTTGTTTGTGTTGACCTGATGCAAGTCGAAGTCTAAGAGAACAATGATCTCTCTCATACATATGGTTCATTGGATCCCTAGCCGTTAAGGGACTCCTTCTACTTCAATTGATCACTCCACGCTCCTTTATTAGATCTCTCTCTCTCTCTCTTTTCATATGTCCATCGCACATTCATCATCGGAGATATCTCTCTCTCCCCCCTCTCTCTCTCTCTCTCTCTCTTTCTCTCTCTCTCTCTCTCTCTCTCTCTCTCTCTCTCTTTTACATCGATCCAATTTGGTGACCACATGCATCTCCTTCCTCCATATCAACTGCATGTAAGAGTGATTTTTAATTTGTATATGATTTCAGTTTTTAGTTTGTTTGTGCTTACTCAAAATCCTTCACCATTCTCACTAACCCCCTTCTCTCTCATCTTGTTCATCAAACGTTCGCCAAAATCCAGCAATGCCACCGGAATCTAAGGCTTCCTTCGTGCATCTGCATTCTCTAATCTCAAGGTCGCAAATGTTTAATCCACAAATCAACAGATCTAGGTCATTCTCCTCACACCATCTCATTCATCTTCCTCATCCATTTGAAATCGAATCTACAATCTATTGTCATTTGAAGCCACAATATCGAATTTCCACTATTCCTAGCCTCTCAAAACATATTTATTTGATTCATTTTCAATTTCAATTTGATTCATCACCTATTTTTTCATCTTTAAAACACACTCAATTGTTAATGGTGCATATATGAGAGTTGAAAATGATGCAAACTGGTGTTGTACTTGGCCCTAACGATAGATATTCATCTACAAAGTCGTCGACCCTTGGAGCTGTGGCTAACATTATTTGTGATGTAATGCTTTGTTATACTTTGGCTATGGTTTTGCTGGAGCAGCATGGGCAACAACGGTCTCACATGTATATTATACATACTCTATGAAAAATATCACAACATGCATCCATTTACTTGTTTTTATATGTTAATTTCTGTTGTGTTGGACTTTACTTTACACAAATTGTAGGTTGTTGCAAGGTTTATGATGATTGAAGCTCTAAAAGACAAAGGGTATAATGGGTATGACATTGCTATCCCTTCACTTACTGAACTTCTACAAATATTCAAATTTGTTGCTCCTGTTTTCATAGTGATGATGTCAAAGGTCGCATTCTATTCGTTACTTGTCTACTTTTCCACATCAATGGGATTACAAATTATTGTTGCACATCAGGTTGGTTTGACTTTGACTTTAACTCTCTACTAAGGTCCAGTTCTGACACATTACTTTTAGGTCCTTGTCTAAGTATACTGCATGTTTGTAGTAGGCGGTGAAACTCTTTTACAAACTGCACACTCATTTATGCCAGAACTTATTTATGCTGCTAAATGAGTCTCTCAAAGGTTAGTGATATTAACCTTTTCAACTTAATTTATATTTTATTACAAATGGTGATGTAATTTTACAATGTTGCCCTTGCCCCAGGTACAAATATTGTTAAATTCATTAATGATTATTGGTTCATCATTTGGATTAGTATTAGCTGCTACTGGAACAATTGTTCAATGGTTATTCCCCTACATTTTTTTCACATGATCTTCATGTCATAAAAGAGGCTAGTTTTTGTTAAATTCATTGCCCTTTTTCTTATAGTTTTCTTAATTTGTCATGCTTTTTTATTATGGTTTTTTAATTACGTGTTTTTTACTTTGCTAAATATCCGTTTTATGGGATTGGGAATGAAAACATTTCATGTGCCTTTTAAGCTCCACCAAGTTAGAATTTACCATTATATCCATGTTTCCATGAGAAGTGATTTATTTTCTCCATGTTATATTGTTAAGTATTATATGACAACTACATGATTATAGCAATTTGACCTAAATACAAATCAACTTTCAGAAGTATGATATAATAGTTACTAATTATTTGCACTAATCAACGTGTCATTGCTCTAAATGTGAATCACATATGAATCACATGTCGTTCATATGTAAATTTTAATTCACATGTAAATCATAATTTAATCACATATGAATTACATGTGATTCGCATGTAAATCATATGTAATTTGTAACACCACAATTTCTAGGTATTTTCCATGTACACCTTAATATGGAATTGTGTTGAAAAATTTTCCCCAAAGAGCCTTAAGTAAGAAACGTGCCTCTATTGCATATGTTGGGCATACACTTGTGTACGCTAGGCGTACGTGGTCGACACTTAAACCCTAAATTTTAGGGTCTGGACCCTATTTAAGCATCATTAACTCCCCAAGACTCTTCCCCTTATTAGCTTCTATTGCCCACTTCGTACCTTACAAACCCTAATTTCCATTAATGGCGTTTTTAGCTCATTTTGGTGATTTGGTGTCAATTGTGGAAGGAAAGAAGCCATTGGATAGCAAGGAAGGAGCTCCAAGATTTGAGATATGAGTTTTACACCCCTTGAGCAACCTCGAGAAGGTATAAAGTTTTGAACTTGTTGATTACCTCATTATAACTTGTTAGATGTGAAGTTTTGTGTGTTTAGTCCCACATTTTTGGTCTAAGTGAGTATGGACTACTCTAGACCAAATGAGTTATCCTTTCAGACGTTTTAGGGTGTCTAGAGTTATAAAAATGGAATCTTGATTGTTCATATTCCTCCATGCATGCTCTTTATTCGTTTAGAACCTTGTATTAAGTTAGGGTTTTGGTGTTGGGCACTTTATATCCATGCAAGATCATAAAGTTGGAAACTTTATAATTAAGAACGTTATTTGGGACTAGATCTGGTTTTTGGGATGAAAGAACTTAAGAGAATAAGCACTTAATGGAAAAAGTGTCATCTGACCGAGTACGTTGGGCGTACTTCTGAGTACGCTGTGCGTAGTGCCTTGGAGCCTCGTTTCTGGATTGGTGAGTACGCCATGAGTACATGTTGAGTACGTTGGGCGTACTCAACCTGAGTTGAAATGTTTGACTTTTTGACGTTTGACTTTGACCCGGATTTTTACCAAGTTTGACCTAGGGGTATTTTGGATATTTTGAAATATAGTCTGAGATTTGGTCTCTATTTGTTATAAATTTGAACGGTAGAGTGGTTTTTGGAGCAACGTGGTGTTCAACTATTTTGTCAGACTGTGAGGTGAGTTTTTCCTCACTGTACTTGGGGGTTGAAGACATTAATGCCAGCCCAGTAGATGGTGTATTATGGTTTAAATTGTTTCTTTGTTGTGGTGAACTGTCTACATAATTATTTGGTTGTTGTTATATGTTTTATCTGTTATATATGTTGACATAGTGTGGTTGGGTTGACACTAAACTGCTTTGTAGTGTCAGTCAACAAACACGGGCAATACAAACGAAAGGTTGTGGGCCAGGGTAATCCAACCGGAAGGTTGTGGGCCAGGGTTAATCTAACCAGGAGGTTGTTGAACCAGTATGTATTGGGTAATCCAACTGAAAGGTTATGGGCCAGGGGAATAAAACAAAAAGGTTGTGGGCCAGGGGTAATCCAACCAGAAGGTTGTGGACACAATATGTCTTTTTTTATATGTTTTATTGTGTGGTATTTGGAGGAAACTCACTAAGCTTTGGCTTACAGTTAAAGTTTTATGTTTCAGGTACTTCAGATGATCGTGGGAAAGCAAATGTGTGATCTGCACATCCTTCTGATTTTTGTGATTGGATTTTGGGATACTCTGATTTGTGATTATTACTTTGAGAACAATGTTTTGTAAACAATTATGGTTTTTGGTTAGATTCTAAAAATAAAAATTTACCTTGATTTTTTGGATGTTACAAGTTGGTATCAGAGTCCTGGTTTGATTGAATTGGATGAGCATTCGTGTGAATCCAGAATCAAACTTTGGATCTGTAAAATGTTTTCAAAATAGTCTCAAATTAGTTTCAATATGGTTTTCAAAAGGTAACCAACGAAGGATGAGATATGTACGATCAGCCGGAGCAAGAAAGTGTACCCCAAAATACCCACACTGTTATTTGCTTATGATAATTATGATATAATTGCATGCTAGTTTATAGGCTAAGGATCCTCAGGAATTGCATGATACAATTGTTGATGTGTGATGCCTAATAGCCCAGGAAAATATCTTGTATACTATATTAAATTGACATAATTACTGTAGTTTCTTAGTGTGTGCATCATAGTTGTACATAACTAAGATTTTATAGCCTAAGAATGTTTGATTTAGCCTTATTTCCTGTTCTTGTCTAATGAAGGGCTTAGGGTAGAATCAAGTATTCGACTATCTATGGGATCCAACGTTATGTATGATTAGCATGCACGAGTGGCTGCAAGGTTGGTGGAAGTTTCATCAGTGAGTACATTTCATATCGGGCCAATGTGAGGAATGATTAGTCACTTTTGATAGAGTAGATATAGGATATATGTATGTCCTAGATGCTTGGGCCTAGTGGTCCATAATTTGCGTGTAAGGATCTCCCTAATTTTCACGGTGTCTTAGTGCCAGACAGTTTCACTGCTCGAATGTTGCTTACTTTGTGCTTTGTGGGAGTCATATTGATGTGAGTTAACTGTTAAATGAATATACTAAGTTACATGTTGCAAAGGTTGAATAATTTTAGAATGATTGATTCAACTCTATAGTGTAGCTCTCGTTTGAGTCTAACCATTATAGGGTTGGGTCTTTTAAGCAAAATATTATTTCAGTTTTGTTGCATGTAACTGTATTCATGAAGTGGTTACCTGACATTAATTGGGGTTTTTCATCAGCTGATGGCAGGGTGGGGTGGGGATCCTAGGAGAGCCTGAGAAGTGCTTGTGGCATCCCCAATTTCATGGCCAGAAAAGACTGATTTGTTTATGTTTTCTTTAAAAATCAGAGTAACATTTTAAATAAACGAGTTGCGAAATTTGTTCCCAAAACAAAATATGATAAATATTTATCAAAGCATTTCCGTAGAAATGTATTTTATTAAAAGACTCGCGATGTCATGTTCGATACAGATCAAAAGCATAAACAGTTCAATATAAGCCTTACTACATTATTTCATATTTACAGGCCTATATCCATAATCCCTCATCCAAAACATCACATCTATGCTCGAGCGCCACTATCTGTAATACATTAAACTGGGTGGGTCAGACTTGGGAGCCTGATGAGCACATAGGGTTTTCAACCCACAATAAATAAGTTTATTAATTTCATCAACCAAAAATAACCCGATTACCCGTTCCCGTTATCCTCACATTACGTCCCTACAACACCTATCATAAGGGACCTAGACTAAGGATCATCATCGGGATGAACACTACTGCCAAGGGGGTTCCTCAGCAATATATGTCCTTAAGGCAACCATGAGGGGGATGGAGTACACCGGTGAACACATCGCTCACAAACACCTACAGGTTGCGAGCCTGCTAGCGTTCCACTGGATTGTCTAGAAAAGTCTGTGGTCATCATCTACTCCGCTAGATGATTGGAAACATCGTCAACATCGAGGTCTCTCATCATTTTATTTCATCACACCCAAACTATTATATCTACCCATGTTTTACCCAACACATTTTGTAGATATAAAATACATATATAGTTTAAATCATTTAAAACATGTATAAAATCTTTCATCCAGCATAGACAACAAGTATTCAGACAATATGCACACATAGCACGTAATGTATATAAAATACTTCATATATGTGTGTAAGATGAAAGTAACTATGCACTCATCTGAAAAGGTGGTGACTTGGTACTCAGACAACACTTCGTTATCTCAAAACAATTTCCCTCGGACAAAACCTAGTTTCATTACCACTAGGGTTTAGTATAACGTTAACCACGACTAATTAATAGTCTAGCTATTATTACTATTATATAAGCGTTAAACTATACTCTCCACCCACTATGTACAGACTATGTACAGACATGGGCCAAACATGGAACATCGGAGGGCATGATCATTTTGGCATATAGCACTTCTGAAATCCAGCAACCCAAGCGGCCCTCCAAACCAGATTCCACGTACTGCGAGTGGTTAAAAAGATATTATATCGACACTTATATAACCCATAATAGTATCCTAAATAATTATTATAAAGTCCTAATAACGTTACTATAATTAATTAAAAACTATATTAAAAATAGCGTAGGCATAGCTCACTTACAGCGGGTTTTATAGAAAAACCGAGCTTCGCTTGGAGCAACGTTTCCGAGCCGAAAGGCTCTTTTTCTCGGGACTCTCGGAGCCTTGGGGCTTCCTTCGGGTGCTAGGGGGTTTACCTAGGCTTAAGGGGGGTTAGGATAGGCTAGAGATAAAGTAGTGAGAGAGAGTATGAATTTTGGTGTGAAAATCCGGGAAATCTCGCACTCAATTTATAGGCCGGAGGTCCTCAGACTACACAACATGTAACCTCGGATGTGGCGCGTTCGTACCTTGAGGTGTCGCTTCGCTGGTGGTGCATCGTTCCCATTTCTCGGACCGCAGCAGGCTTGGTGTACGCGCAACGTTCCCTTAGGACGCAGGGCGCTCCTCGGACACTAGGCGTTCCTTTGTACGCGAGGCGTAGCGAGGCTTGGTGTCCGAATCCGAAGGCTAAACCGTGATCAGCAAGCAACGGCCCTGATTGAGCCACGTCATCAACCCCTTGCAGATTCGCAATTTTCCTTCCCGAATTCTAAAATTCACAACTTTCGCATGCGGGCTCCGTTTTCGACGTTCTTTATATCCACGCGTAGGCGGGACCATACTCTACAACTTTCGTTTAGAATCTGTCAGTTAATTTTAACTTTATTTTTAAAGTTATATTTTTAACAGGTCGGGACATGATTGGTCTGTTAAAAATTCATAACTTCTTCATCTGACGTCCGTTTTCGTCTGTCTTTTTATCGTTACGCTACTGTTAACGAGATCTTCGATTCTCGTTTAGGTTCTGTCGGCTAATAACTGCTCGGTCTAATATTCGGACTTCGGGTTGTGTACTGCTGATCTAAAACTTAGAAAAATCATAACTTCCTCATACGAAGTCAGATTTAGACGTTCTTCTTATAGATGCTCTCGGTTTAATGTATTCTACGACTTTTATTTAGATCGCTAAGGCTAAAAGTCACTCTATCATAAATTCACTATTTACGTTTCCCGGTGACGTGTCTGTTCCGTCGCGAAACTTTGACGAGTCATAACTTCTTCGTTAGAACTCGGATTTCGGCGTTCTTTATGTTGCCAGAATCCTTGTTTTGACCACTACAACTTTATGTAAGGATATCAGGCTTATCTCACACTTTAATTTTGATGCTTATTTTTATTCTTTATTAATTATATCTTTATAATTAAGTATAGAACACATAAATTCACGTAAGACTCAAATATTTCATCTTTATTACTTCGAAAAGTGTTTCAATAGTTGACATAGACTATTACATCATCTACCATTGCTTAGTCCCGAAACATGGGCGTTATAGTGCTTTAGTGCGGTTGTGATGTTGTTTAGCGGGTTTTAGGAGTACATTATGAGGAGGTGACTTTGAATATTTGAGATGATTCTTGAGGAAAATATGGATATGTTTGGAATGTAGTCTTGGGACCGTAGTATTGGAAGTACATGATCCATACTTGAATTAAGGAATGTCACGAAGATTCTAAGAAGTAAGTAGAGGATTTTGTATGGATTTCCATAGTGTGGGTAAAGTGTGATGGATTATTGATTACATTTTGGTTATGTGATGACAGTTTGGTTTTGTTTAATAGGATGTCGGTGCCCAGGCGAGAAGCAAAACCTTTCGATATTCAGATGACACAAGGTTACACGGTTGGATTACCACTGCGATTTTATATATTTTATTGGAAGAATTATATGGTATGGTTGGTCGAATCACTGACAGGCTAATTGTCAAATTTGGGGAGCAAGTTGCTGCTTTCCGAGTTGTGGCAAAGACTGCCAATACAGCTAGAAAGAGATAGATCTTGATGTGGGAGCGCGTCAAGGAAAGAGGAAGCGGGCGCATGATCCAATAATTTTAATGACGGGCGAAGAGTTCAATGTTGATAACCTGAGCAATGGAGGCCATAGGGACCACGTCATGCACATTAAGGATGGAGGAACCCATGAGTCTATGTGATGTAATTTCAAATGTGGTAGGTGCGGACGGAAGGGACACGTTCGCCAAGATTGAACCCCGGAGGTAGAAATATGTCATCGTTGTCATCAGCCTGGTCACATTAGGGCAAATTATCCATGTTTGATGACCAGGGTAGCTTAGACTCCATCATCTGCTGTTTTCCAGGAAGTGGAGTCAGGACCTGAAGACCTTGTGAGTATGTATCATATTAGAACCCATCATGTTCTTATTTTTTATGTTTATGATCATATAATTGTGTGAGTGAAACGTTGTGATCGGTTTACTTAAGTCTCCACCTAAGAATCATAATTTCGTTAAAATTGCATGGGTATTGTTATTATTAAAGGGATTGCCATATACCATTTTGCATGCCAAGAGCTGTGTTTAGAGGGTATGGGATGAGCCAGTTTGAGTTTTGTTTTGTTGCAATGTTATTTGGTGGTAGCTCAAACCCTAAGTGAGGGAGAGTTGGATATTCTGCTTGGAGGATCATCGATCTGTTCAAGTTTTGGTTTTAGAAGAATGGGTCATAGGGATTGCGGTTCAGGTATGTGAATCAGTGGTTCAGGTTTTGGTCGAGACGGGGTGTAGAGAAAGTTGCCACCAGATGTATGTGTCCAAGAATGCAAGAGTTGTCTCCGCAGCAAGAAGTTGTTGGATAAGGAGCTCGTTGTAGCCAGTGGTTCCTTTCGGTAATGTCGAGGATCAAGTCAAGAGGCATTTGGGTCGCTCAATTTGTTTTACATTCGTTATCCAGGTAAATTACTTTTTTGACCCTTATAAATATGGAATTGGTCGCAAATTGGTCCTAGTGAGCCTTGAGTGTGAAAATGCGCTTGCCTAGTACGTTGGGTGTAATCTTTATACACTGGGCATACATGGATGAAGGCCAAATCCTAATTGTTAGGGTTTGGACCCTATTTAAACATCATTAACCCCCCCCCCCCCCGGCACACACACAAGGATTTTCCCCTCATTAGCTTCCAGCCTCATATCATATTTTACAAACCTGAATCTCTAGTGTGAGCATTTTTTACCTTGAGTGTGTATTTTGGTGATCTTGAAGGAGTGAGAAGGGAGTGGAATCAATTTGGGAGCTCAAAGACAACCTAGATCTAGAAGCACATCATCATTTTACACCACTTAGAGGTAAAAAGCTCTGATCTTGGTAATGTTTTTCTTAGGTCTTGTTAGCCATGGATTTGTATTCATTTTAGTCCCATAAGCTTGGTGTTTATGAGTATGGTATACTTTAAATCATATGAACTGTCCTTTCATACATTTTGGAGTATGTAGAGTCATAAAAATGTAGTCTTGGTCCTTAGTTTCCCTCCATGCATGGGGTATGATGTTTTAATGAGTTAAGAAGTTAGGGTTTTTGGTATTTGGCACTTTCTAACCAAGCAAAGTTATAAAGTTGGAAAATTTTGACTTAGAATGTTATTTTGGGACTAGTGCTACATGTGGATGAAAGGACTTAATGGATTAAGCATTATTAGAAGGAAAAGTTGGCAGCGGAGTATGTTGGGCGTACTCCTGAGTACGTTGTGCGTACTCCCTTATGTAACACTCGTGTTTCTAGCCTAGGCATTTATATTGAGTTGATAGTCTAGGTTAACCTTTGTAACTCATTTTGAAGAAATGAAAAGGAATTATGTGAATATTATGTGAATTATCTGTTTTATGCTTAATTATTAGGGCTTAATTAATTAAGAATAAAAATAAGCGTCAAAATTAAAGTGTGATATAAGCCCTATATCTTTACATAAATTTGTAGTGGTCGAAACAAGGATTTCGGGGATATAAAGAATACCAAAATCCGAGTTATAACGAAGAAGTTATGACCTGTCGAAGTTTCGCGACAAAACCGACACGGTGCCGAATGTCGTAAAAAGTGAGTTTTCGATAAACTACTTTTTAGCCTTAGTAATCTAAACGAAAGTCGTAGTATTCATTAAACCGAGAAGTTCGATAAAAAGAACGCCCAAATCTGACTTCGTATGAGGAAGTTATGATTTTTCGAAGTTTCAGCTTAGCAGTAGACAGCTAAAAACTCGAATTTTAGATTGAGCGATTTTTAGCCGACATAACCTAAACGAGAATTGAAGGTCTCGTCATTAGGAGTACAACGGTAAAAAGTCTGACGAAAACGGACGTCGGATGAAGAAGTTATGAATTTTTAACGGATTTCCTGTCCCAGTCTATTAAAAATAATAATATAAAATTTAAATCAAAATTAGCCAACGAAGTCTAAACGGAAGTTGTAGAGCGTAATTTTATCTACGCGTGCATATAAAGAACGTCAAAAACGGAGCTCGTATGCGAAAGTTATGGATTTTAGAAGTTTTGGCGCGAAAATCGAGAAAATTCGCATAGTCACGAGTTGCCACGTCATCCTCGCTGAAAAAGTGCCACGTGTCTTGCTGAGTCACCAACCTGCTGAGTCACCGAGCTGCTGAGTCATCCGAAGCCATGGCACATCCGAGGAGCGACGTGTATGCAACCTAGTCCGAGCCTCGCACGTGTAAGACGACTCCGCGGTCCAATCAGCGAGTGCCACCGAGACCCTCGCACATGCTGACCACCTGCGCATTGGACACACACCTCGGACCAATCACAGACTGCCAGCAGCCCTTCGCACGCGTAGCCCTCATGCGAGCCTTCGCCTGCGAACCCTCGGATCTGCGAGACGTAGTTCCTTCTCAGTCGTCCGATCAGAAGCTCTTCCCTATAAATAGAAGGGTGCGAGACCTCCCGGAGGTATTTTGAAAACTTGTCATTTTTAGCCCCTTTCTCCATATTTCTTTCATATTATCATCCCCCGAATCCCCAGTATTGATTATAAGCCCCAGAATACGCCACGAAGTGCCCGAGAAGCCCGGAAAATTTATCTTTTCGGTTTCGAAGCCCGACTTTTGCAAAGCCCGGTTTCTTAATAAAACTCCCGGTTTTATTAGAAACGATCGTTTTAGGAAACGAATTGCTGCCCGATTATCATCAAATCATGTGAGTGTATAGTCACTTTCATTTTACATATAGATATGAAGTATTTACCTTGTAATATGTGCTATGTGTAAATATATTAATTGTTTATTCGAGGTGACTGTTGTGTTGATGTTTTACACAAGTTTTAAACTATATAAGTATTCTTATCTACAAATATGTTGGGTAGAACATGGGTAGATAGTGATGTGTGATAAAATAAAATTGATGAGAGGCCTCGATGAGTTTTGAGATCCAGTCATCTAATGGAGTTTGGATGACGACCATGGACTTTCTAGACAGTCCAGCGGGAAACATTAGCAGGTCCGCAACCTGTAGGTGTTAATGAACTGAGAGTGTTCATTCGATGTACTCCATCCCCCTCATGGTAGCCTTTAGGACATATATGGCTGAGGAAACCCCTTAGCAGTAGTGTCCATCCCGATGATGTTCTTTAAGCTAGGTCCCTTGTGACAAGTGTTTAGGGACATAAAGTGAGGATAACGGGAACGGGTAATCAGGATTATTGTTGATTGATGAACTTAGTAAGTTTATTATTATTGTGGGTTGAAAACCCTATATGCTCACCAGGCTCCCAAACCTGACCCACTCAGCTTTTTATGTTACAGGTAGTGGACCCCGATCATAGTCGGAGGACGACGAGAGATTTTTGGATTATAGGCCAGTAGTTGTAAATAACTGTTGAAAGGCTTATAATGTCTTGTTTATGCTTTTGATCTGTATCAGAACATGACATCCCGAGGTTTTGATATATATATATATATATATATATATATATATATATATATATATATATATATATATATATGGAAAACATATACTTTCTTAATGAAGGGTTTTGATAAACTTTTATCATATTTTGTTTGGGGACCAATTCTGCAACATCTTTTAAAAAGATTTCTCTGATTTTATTTTAAAAAGCATAAATTAAATCGGTCTTTTCTGGCCGAGAAATTAGGGGATGTCACACCTTAAGCCACCGATCTAAATGATGAGTACGCCACACGTACAGGCTGAGTACGATGGGCATACTCAGCTGAGTTGACTCAGTTGAATTTTGATCTTTGGCCTTGACTAGGATTTTGACTAAGTTTGACCTAGGGGTATTTTGAGTATTTTGATCAATGATTTGAGACAGGGATACTGTTTATTATATAGGTGACATGTAGAGTTGGTATATTGAGAAGTGCTTTATCCAGATATCTTTTCAGACTGAGAGGTAAGTTTTTTATTCACTGTACTTGTGCGTCGAAGGCACCAATGTCGTCCCACTAGATTATATATCCTACTATATTGGATTTTGTTATGCGTTAGTGATCTGTTACACCTGTATCCTGGTATATAGGATGCTGTTATGCAATAGTGATCTGTAGATCTGCCTATTAGTTTGTTAACTGGTTATATGATTATCTGTTTGCCAAATATATTTTATTTGTTATATGTCAACATAGTGTGGTTGGGTTGAGACGAGGTTATGGGCCTAGTATGCAATATGTGTGGCAATCCAACCGGGAGTTTGTGGGCCAAGACTATCCAACCTGGAGGTTGTGGGCCAGGGTAATCCAACCGAGAGGTTGTGGACCCAACATGCAATACGAATATATGTTTGGTTGTATGTGCTACTTTGGGCGAACTCCCTAAGCTTTGGCTTATAGTTTTAGTTTATTGTTTCAGGTACTTTAGACGATCGTGGAAAGCAAAGGTATGATCATGCATATCCTCTTGGTTATATGATTTTGGATTTTGGGATAATCTAATTGTGAACATTACCCTTGGAAACAATGTTTTGTAAATAATTGTGGTCGTTGGATTGTTTTTGCAAAAATGAAAATTTTACTCTGATTTTTGGGATGTTACAGGTTGAGTATTGATTGTTGATGAATTTTTCAGCTTGTTGTATATATTCATATCTATATTATAGGATGGGTAGTTGTTGACCGGTCAATCAGTTTCAGAGTTTGGTATATTTAGTTTCTTATGGCTTTTGTCTAGTGGTGCATCAGATCAATGAATTAGTTGTCAATGCACTCTTGATCGTTGGTCTTTTTATTCATCGTCAATAGCAGAGGTTCTTCAGAAATTTCGAACTATATCAGTTGGAGTTCCATGGATGTGCCAACCCATTGTCAAAATCTATACTTTGTACATTTGATTTCTGGATATGGGTACCCTCAATGGTTGGTTTTGAAATTGTTGTTCATAGTAGGCTCAATTTTGGTAGACTTCCTTGGTTATTGGAAGTCTGAATGGTGGGATAACATTTTTTAGTTTTTCAGGTGTGGCTTTGGATCTGAGTAGAATCCAATTTTGGCATGTGGCGTCGACAAGGTTGGTAACAGAATTGACCCAACCAAGATTTTGTTAGCCTTTCTGTTAACTTTGGAAGTTTTATTGAGCTAGTTGTGTATTGGTAGGATCTGTTTGGTTTCAATCATGGTATGTTATCTTATGTTCGACCATTCATGTGGATGTTTCTGTTAACGGTTGAGGTCCATCGTTTTGGTAAGATCTCCAGGTACCACACCCTATGGGTAAGGTTGTGAGGAAGAAGGAGTGCAGTAGAAATTGGGTTAATTATGTGTTTCCCTTAAGGATATATGTAGGCTGAGTAAGATCCCATGAGAACGCTTGTATCGAGCTATTGGAATGGTTCTTAATTGGTTTGTAGCCCTTGATTTGGAACAAGAGTGGAGCTGCCTACCTCATTTTCTAGTTGTGTGCGACCACGTTTTCGACTGATTTAACATTGGTAGCAGCCTATTCTGTGAAAGGAATTGTGTGTGATAAAAGGGAATGACCCATGTTGTGTTTGGTTAGCATTGAGGAGGGGATGTTGTTTGGGTTCATGCAAGATGGTGGCTTGATGGTTGATTATTTTTAGGCCCTGGGGTGTTGGTAGTGAGTCTTCATACTAGTGATGGAATGATGGCAAGATCGGCATAGTACCGTGAGCTTTTCGTTTAGTGGTTTGAAGGTGTCACGATGTATCTTGAACTAGTGGTTGTATGATTCATATGGATAGGACCCGGTAGTCATCTGATCGAGACTCTTAGGTCTCGGATCGTTAGCCTTCTTGTCATGGTTAGGTGTTAATGCATTGTTGGGAGTCGGTGGAATCAGTGACTAGCTGGTTTGGATCATGTAGGATATTAAAGGTTGTTGGGAGTAATAGTTGTGCATCATAAGTCTTTTGAAGAGTGTTTGCAATATGAACCCCTTTTGCTTGTGTGTTGTTTATCAGGAGTTTGGTTACCAATGTTGGGTATCGGTTATGGAATTTTGAGTCATGAAGTTCATTGTTAATGTCTCGAGTGATTTGTTAGGTGGAGGTACACCTGATCTAATAAGGGCTTTGGATGCAACATCAAATTCTTGGATGGACCATCATTATACTCGTGGGAGCTGTAGGTTGATGATAGTCATTGCGAATGAGTACTCTCAAGCTATTGGGTTGTTGCTGGCAGCTGTGGGTTTCCGAGTGGTCTCTCGAGTTTTCTTCATAATATGCCTTGATTTCGAAGTAGTTAAAACGATTTTGGGGAATATGTTGACATTGTTCGTGTTTCACTACAACAGTTTTTTAGCTGACACTCGTTTTGGGAGTCACCTTGTTTTTTAGTGGAGAGTTTAACAGTAGTGAATAGTCAAACAAGGTCTTGGATTTCTGGATTTCGGGCAAGGTAGTGATGATTATTCTTCAATGGTTAAAGATAGTAGGTTAGGGACTCATTATTAGTTCGGGTATGTAATATCCTCTAAGATCGGGTTTTGTTTATAGTATGGAAAGGTACTCGCATGTATGAGTCGACTTCTCAGTTTTGAAGGGTTTTGAATGGACTTGGGAACCCAAGGAAGAGATGTGAGAGCATTACCATGAGTTATTCGCAGCACGGACTTCGAGGACGAAGTCTAAATCAAGTGGGGGAGAATTGTAACACCTCGATTTCTAGGTATTTTCCATTTACACCCTTAATATGGTATTGTTTGCAAAATTGGCCCCAAGGATCCTTAAATGAGAAACGCGCCTCTATTGTGTTCGCTGGGCGTATACTTTTCTACGATGGGCGTACGTGGTCGACACTTAAACCCTAAAATTTAGGGTCTGGACCATATTTAAGCATCATTAACTCCCCACGACTCTTCCCCTCATCATCATTCATTGCCCACTTCGTACCTTACAAACCCTAATTTCCATTTGTGGTGTTGTAGGCTCATTTTGGTGATTTGGTGTTCATTCTGGAAGGAAAGAAGCCATTGGATAGAAAGGAAGGAGACCCAAGCTTTGAGATCTGAGTTTTACACCCCTTAAGCAACCTCGAGAAGGTATAAAGTTCTGAACTTGTTGATTACCTCATTATATCTTATTAGATGTGAAGTTTTGTGCGTTTAGTCCCATATTTTTGGTCTAAGTGAGTATGGACTACTCTAGACCAAATGAGTTGTCCTTTTGGACGTTTTAGGGTGTCTAGAGTTATAAAAATGGAATCTTGATTGTTCATATTCCTCCATGCATGCTCTTTATTCGTTTAGAACCTTGTATTAAGTTAGGGTTTTGGTGTTGGGCAACTTATATCCATGCAAGATCATAAAGTTGGAACTTTATGATTAAGAACGTTATTTGGGACTACATCTGGGTTTTGGGATGAAATAACCTAATAGAATAAGCATTTAACGGAAAAAGTTCCATCTGACCGAGTAAGTTGGGTGTACTTCTGTGCATGTTGCGCGTACTCCCTTGGAGCTCCATTTCTGGATTGGTGAGTGTGTCATGCGTACATGCTAAGTATGTTGGGCGTACTCAGCATGACTTAAATCGGTTGACTTTTTGACCTTTGACTTTGACCATGATTTTTACCAAGTTTGACCTAGGGGTATTTTGGGTATATTGATCTGTAGTTTGAGATATGGTCACTGTTTTTAATAAAGGTGACCGGTAGAGTGCTTTTCAGAGCATTGTGGTGTTCAACTATTTCGTCAGGACTGTGAAATGAGTTTTCCTCATTGTATTTGGGCGTCGAAGGCACCAATGTTGGCCTAATAGACGATGTATTATGGTATAAACTGTTTCTTTGTTGTGGAGAACTGTTAAGCTCTACATGATTATTTGGTTGTTGTTATGTGTTTTATCTGTTATATATGTCGACATAGTGTGGTTGGGTTGAGACTGTACTGTTTTGTGATATTAGTCAACAAACCGGGCAATGTAATCGAAAGATTGTGAGCCAGGGGTAATCCAACCAGGAGGTTGTGGACCCAATATGTGTTTTGTATATGTTCTGTTATGTGGTGGTATATATATATATATATATATATATATATATATATATATATATATATATATATATATATATATATATATAATTAGTTTTCGATACAAAAACAATTTTAGAACTAAAATCTCGTCATAATTACAATATATAAGATAAAGATCTCATCATTTTAGAATTTGTTGCTCCATAATCTATTATCACAAAAGTGTTAAGCAAATTATGTTTTTAGTACTTTAATCATTTGATTTTCTATTCATGTGGAAAAACTTCCAATGTTCATGTGGAAAAGCAAAATCCAAAGTAGGAAAAAAAATCCTTTATTGGAGCTGGAATTGTTGAAACCTTTGGATCTCAATCAAAAAACTAGATTAAAGTAGGAGAGTATATACGAGAATGAAAACTTAAAAAAATCTAAAGCTTCATAGGTTAGAGGGAGTGGTGCATGCACCTCATATGATGTCATTTTTGTAACAAAAATGAATAACATGTCGTTTTTTAAAGGGTGTGTCAAGATTATTTTTTTATATATATTTAAAAAAAACAACATTTCATTAAAAAAAACACTACAACATTTGAAATATTATTTAACTTGATTTGATACTTACTAAATACTAGACTTAAAACTTAACTTCAATTTGACTTAAAAATAGACTCAATACTATTTGTCAAAATTATATTTCTTGATAAGCTTCACTTGTATTTTCTCTGCAGCTCAACGTTTATTATCGGGTAATTTTAAACATCTTTCATTATTAGCTTCCACTAACGATTTTTTTCTTTTTGTCAAGGTTGTAAAAAACGCTCGACGTTAGCTAGTCGGTGGACAAAGGTCAAGGGATTAATCGGCTAGACGGAGATTTATCGGAGACCATTAATTGCTAATTTGTTGAATTTTAAAAAATTAAATATGAATAATATCATATCAAAGTTCGTAAATACCACTAATATGATAACAATATAGGTTAATATGATTTATACAACAATAATCATGCCTCAGATTGTTTCCATTGGAATAAAACTTATTCAAAATGTTAAATTTTCATTGTTTTATGATGTTTCACTCATTATGTATGCATGTATTAATCGTTAGGCGCCCTCTAATCTGTAACGCCTGTGTTTCCGGGCTTGCCATTTTTAGCAATGTAATAATCTAGGTTAACCTTTGTAACCCGTTTTGAAATAATAATGAATGTATTATTTGAGTATTATGTGTTTTGTGCTTAATTGCTTAATTATGTGGTCTGATTAATTAAGAATAAATATAAGCGTCAAAATTTAAGTGTAAAATGAACTTAATATCTTTGGTTAATGTTGTAGTAGTTGAAACGAGGTTTCCGAATATATATAGAACGCCCAAATCGGACTTCGTATGAGGAAGTTATGATTTATCGAAGTTTCGACTTAGCGTTATGCAGCCTGAAATACTCGATTTGAGATCGAGCGGTTTTTAGCCGAAGCAATCTAAACGAGGATCGAAGGTCTCGTTGTTGGTATCGAAGCGATAAAAAGTTAGGCGAGAACGGACGTCAAACGAAGAAGTTATGAATTTATAACGAAAGTTTCTGTCGCGGCCTATTAAAAATAAATAATAAAAATAAAGTCAAAATTAGCCGACGGAGTCTAAACGAAAGTTGTGGAGCGTAGTCTCACCTTCGCGTGGATATAAAGAACGTCGAAAACGGAGTTCGTATGAAGAAGATATGAATTTCCGAAGTTTGATAAATAAATTGTATTTATTTTTAATTGAAAAATCGGAAGCTTTATCCGAAAAGTAGTCATCGATCTGATCCGAGGTACGCGCCGCGTAATTGTGTACACCTCGCGTACTCCGAAGGTGTCGACATCACAACAAGTGGCTTCGGATACGTAAGCAGTGACGTTTCTCGGACCAGTACGCCCCGCGTACGTGCGAGGCTCAGCCTCTATAAAAGGAATCCGAAGGCAGCCGAGTCTTTTGCCAATTTCTTCTCTTCTCTCTCCCGTTTTGCATCATTTTGCGTGCTAGAAATACCCTGAAGCCTCGGTATTATTCTCGAGCCCCGAGGCAAGTCCTGAGATCCCGAAGATCCCGAGAAGTGCGGTTTCCGAGTCGAAACTCTGCCCGCGAGAAGTTCGATTGTTGTGAAGATCTTCCAGATCTGCTGAGGATTACTACTTCTGCAAGTCGTAGTGCTGTCCGATCGTCTTCTGATCAAGTGAGTGTATACTACCTTTTATAAACACGATAATAATATATGTATGGTTCGAGTGTATTAAGTAAATTGTGGTTTATATGTGTAAGGGTGCAGTTACTTTCTTCTAACAAGTAACTATGAAGTATTTTATGCCATATACTTGTTATGTGTATATTTTGTGATTGTATGCGTGAATGGATATTCACTTTATTTCATCTCATAGATCTAAATTGCTTTCTATGAAATACGTGTTATGTGGTACGCCTCATCTGTTATGTGGAATATATATTGAATGAAAATGATATACAGGTTTTTAAACTATGTATGAAAATATATATTTTATCTACTAATATGTTGGGTAGAACATGGGTAGATAGTTGGTGTGTAATAAACAGATGAGAGGCCTCGATGTTGTTGTTGTTGTTGATCTAGTTATTCAGCGGAGTATGGACAACGACCACGGACTCTTTCTAGACAGTCCAGTGGAACGCTAGCAGGTTCATAACTTGTAGGTGTTGTGAACGATGTGTTCACCGGTGTACTCTATCCCCCTCATGGTTGCCTTTAGGATATCTATTGTTGAGGAAACCCCTTCGCAATGATGTCCGTCCCGATGAAAATCCTAGATTAGGTCCCTTGAGATAGATGTTATTTTAGGGACGTAAAGTGAGGATAACGGGAATGGGTAATCGGGATAGTGATCGGTTGGTGAAATTAAATATAACTTATTTATTGTAACGCCTGTGTTTCCGGGCTTGCCACTTTTAGCAATGTAATGGTCTAGGTTAACCTTTGTAACCCGTTTTGAAATAATAAGATTGTATTATTTGAGTATTATGTCTTTTGTGCTTAATTGCTTAATTATGTGGTTTGATTAATCAAGAATAAAAATAAGCATCAAAATTTAAGTGTAAAATAAACTTAATATCTTTGATCTATGTTGTAGTAGTTGAAACGAGGTTTCCGAATATATATAGAACGCCCAAATCTGACTTCGTATGAGGAAGTTATGATTTATCGAAGTTCCGGCTTAGCGGTATGCAGCCTGAAATACTCGATTTGAGATCGAACGGTTTTTAGCCGAACCAATCTAAATGAGAATCGAAGATCTCATTGTTGGTATCGAAGCGATAAAAAGTTAGGCGAGAACGGACGTCAAACGAAGAAGTTATGAATTTATAACGAAAGTTTCTGTCTCGGCCTATTAAAAATAATTAATAAAAATAAAGTCAAAATTAGCCGATGGAGTCTAAATGAAAGTCGTAGAGCGTGGTCTCACCTTTCCGTGGATATAAAGAACGTCGAAAACGGAGTTCGTATGAAGAAGTTATGAATTTCCGAAGTTTATTAATCATTTTGTATTTATATTTAAATCAAAATTCGAAAGCATTATCCGAAGCGAGTCATCGATCTGATCCGAGGTACACGCCGCGTACTCGAGTATGCCCCGCGTACTCCGAAGGTGTCGACATCGCAGCAAGTGGCTTCGGATGACGCATGCGCTTACGAACTTGAAGCAGTACGCGCTGCGTACTGCTGTACGCCCCGCGTAATTGAGGCTTCCAGCCTCCTATAAATAGGATGCGAGGGTTCCGGGTTCTTTTGCCAATTTCCTCTCATTTTCGTGTCGAAGCTCTGGGCAAAAACCCCCAAAGCTATCCCGAAGTCCCGGTATCATACTCTAGCCCCGAGGCAAGTCCCGAGATCCCGAAGATCCCGAGAAGTGCGGTTCCCGAGTCGAAGCTCTGCCCGTGAGAAGTTCGATTTTCGAGGAGATCTTCCAGATCTACTGAGGATTACTACTTCTATAAGCCGTAGTGTTGTCGGATCATCTTCTGATCAAGTGAGTGTGTAGTTATTTTCTTCTAATACAATAATACGAAGTATTTTATATAAAATACGTGCTATGTGTATATATTTGGTTGTGTTATGTGTGAATGTGTATTCACTCTCTTCTATCTTATAGATCTGATTATTTCTCTATGAGATATGTGTTATGTGTGTGTGTGGCTCATCTGTTATGTGATATATGTGTTGATTAAAGCATGCTATACAGGTTTTTAAACTATGTATACAAATGTATATTTTTATCTACTAATATGTTGGGTAGAACATGGGTAGATAGTTGGTGTGTAATAAACAGATGAGAGGCCTCATTGTTGTTTGATTTAGTCATCTAGTGGAGTTTAGATGACGACCACATACTTTTCTAGATAGTCTTGTGGAAACATTAGCAGGTTCGCCACCTATAGGTGTTAATGAACTTGGGTTTTCATTCGCTGTACTCCATCCCCCTCATGGTTGCCTTATTTGACTTATATTGCTGAGGTACCCCCGAAGCATGTGTTGTCGCCCCGATGAAATATTCTTAGACTAGGTCCCTTGTGTTAGTTGTTTTAGGGACATTAAAGTGAGAATAACGGGAATGGGTAATTGGGTTATTGTTGGTTGGTGAAAAAATTAAATATGATATTTATTGTGGGTTGAAAACCCTATATGCTCACCAGGCTCCCAAGCCTGACCCACTCAGTTTTAAATTGTATTACAGGTAGTGGCGGAAGGGCATGAGATGGACGAACCATCAAGTTGTTTTGTTTACAAGTCTGCATATGTTTATATTTGTTATATGACTTGTAATGTATTCGTTTATGCTTATTGGTCTGTATCGGAACATGACACCCCGAGTTTTGATTATAATGAAAATACATTTCTTTTATGAAATGCTTAGGTAAACATTGTGTTATCATGTTTTGTTTTTGGGAGCAAATTCCGCAACTCTTTCAAATCAAAAGGATTTACTCTGAAAATATTCAAAAGCATAAATGAAAATCGGTCTTTTCTGGCCGAGATTTTGGGGATGTCACAGTTGGTATCAGAGCATTAGTTTAAGCGAACTAGGAATTTGTAAGATTTCTAGACTTAAACTTAGAATGTTAAGTGAAATTTTGAGATGTGTGTCTGTTGTGATTTAGACACGAGCACTAGATTATTTTAGGAAAGTTGCCTAAAATGCTTTATGTGCTAAATGTTATATGTTGCCATATATGATATTATTTGTTCGGATCTATGGTCTGTTGCCGACCGGATCTAGAAACCTTATGTGTGTAGGATTCTAAGCGTACGTCTACGATATTAGAACTAGCATGTAAACGTTTCGGAGTGATAAGGATGATTTGATTATCTATCATGATTGAGGATCTAATTTCACCTTATTTGGTGTAGATCAAAATGGTGAGAACAAGAAGTGGAGTTGGAAATGCTGACGAAAACAGGAATCAACCACCAGTGATTGAGCAAATACCTGTCGTAGCAGCAGCGCCTGAGCCAATAACCATGGCTGGTGTGTAATTGATGATTCAGACGATGTTGGATCGTCAGATGGATGAAACTAGACGGTTACTTCAATAGAATCGTGAAGAACTGTCGATTCGTGTGGAAGAGCCTAAACTGAATGAAGGGCACTCAGAAGGTGGAAACTTCAGTGGTTCTGTTGGTCCAGCCAACCCACCGATAGTTAGGCAAGACAATCGTGATGGAAGGAATGATGGAATGGGATGCAAGTACAAGGACTTTTTAACTTGCAAACCATCGACCTTCAATGGAAAGGAGGATCTGATTGGGGTTATGGATTGGATCTCCGAAATGGAGCTAGCCTTCATGACGTGTGGCTGCAGAGGTAAGTTGCAAACTATCTATGCCGTGCGTCAGTTCCGAGGTGGAGCCCTTCGTTGGTGGAACACTCTAGGGAAGACTTTGAGCCCTAATGAGCCACTGCAATTGTCATGGGCAGAGTTCTTGGTGCAGTTTAAGCGCAAGTTCTGCTCGGCTCAAAATCTGTTGGAGTTGGAGAACAAGTTCCTGACATTGACTAAAGGCAGCATGTCAGTTGATGAATACACCAATAACTTCACCGATAAGATGGAGTTTGCCTTGCGTATCGTTCCAGATGAGCTGACAAAGGTGGATCGGTATACGAAGGGACTTCCATGGGAGTACGAGGTGCCAGTACGTCAGGCACTTACTCTAGAGGCAGCTATCTGGGTTGCCAAGTCTGTTGAAAACATGATCAAGGGGAGAACCACCGACAAGGTTGATGTTGGTGAGAAAAGAAAGTTTGAGGGAACATCTGGTTCCGGTAAGAAAGGAAAATTTTCGAAATCTGATTCGAAAAAGTTTGGAGGAAAAGGAGGCGAAGCAAAGTGGTGTGATAAGTGTAAGAAAAAGCACTTTGGGAAATGTAGCGAGGATGTGACCTGCTACAAGTGTGGAAAGGTTGGACATTTTGCCAATGAATGTCCGAACAACAAAAGGATGTGTTTTGGGTGTAATGAAGAGGGGCACATTTTGAAAGACTGTCCGAAGAAGAAGGAGGCAGCAAAGCCCAACATTCCACCAAAGCCGAAGGCGAGAGCCTTCCAGATGACACTTGAGGCTGCGAAGGATGAAGCTGATGTCGCTTCAGGTACCTTTCTCGTAAACGAATTACCTGCTCGTATATTGTTTGATTCTGGAGCCAACTACTCCTTTATTTCGCATGAGTTTGGTAGAAAGCTAGCTTTGCCTGTTGATAGACTAGATAATGCTTTATTAGTTCAAGTAGCTAGTGGCAAGTTTGTGCCTGTTAGCCATCGTATGAAAGACATCTTAGTCGACCTTAATGGGAATAAGTTTCACGAGGCGTTATTGCCTATCGAACTAAATGGTTTCAACATCGTGTTAGGAATGGATTGGCTTAGCGCCAATGATGCCGATATTTTATGCAAGAAAAAGATAGTTAAAGTAAACCCGCCTGGAAAAGATTCGTTTATGGTGTATGGGGACAAACGACGAGTGAATTCTGGAATCATTTCTCTAATGAAAGCCAGAAAGTGTTTGACCAAGGGATGTACATCATATTTAGTGTTTGTGATTGATGCTAAGAAAGAAAAGAAGGTGATGCAGAGCATTCCAGTGGTGTGTGATTTTCCGGAAGTATTCCCCGAGGATCTTCCTGGATTACCACCTGATAGACAAGTGGAGTTCAGAATAGACTTGTTACCAGGAACCACGCCAATAGCAAAAGCACCTTATCGATTAGCACCGACGGAGATGAAGGAGCTGATGATGCAACTTCAGGAGTTATTGGACAAAGGTTTCATTAGACCTAGTTCATCGCCCTGGGGAGCTCCGGTGTTATTTGTGAAGAAGAAAGATGGAAGTATGAGAATGTGCATCGATTATAGAGAGCTGAACAAGGCAACAATAAAGAATAGATATCCGTTGCCGAGGATTGATGGCCTGTTTGATCAATTGTAAGGTTCGAGCTATTTCTCGAAGATCGATCTTAGGTCAGGATATCATCAGCTAAAAGTAAGAGAGCAAGATATCGAGAAGACTGCATTCAGAACTAGATATGGACACTACGAGTTCTTGGTTATGTCGTTTGGACTAACCAATGCACCGGCAGCGTTCATGGATTTGATGAATAGGGTTTGTAATCCTTTCCTTGATAAATCCGTGATAGTGTTCATAGACGATATTCTGATTTACTCGAAAAGCCAGGAGGAGCATGGCAGACACTTGCGAGAAGTGTTAGAAGTTTTGAAGAAGGAGAAGCTTTATGCAAAGTTCTCCAAATGTGATTTTTGGATTCGTGAAGTCCAATTCTTGGGTCACGTGGTCAACCAAGAAGGGATAATGGTTGATCCAGCGAAGATCGAAGCTGTGATGAAGTGGGAACAACCGAAAAGTCCCACGGAGATTCGAAGCTTTTTAGGATTAGCCGAATATTACCGCAGGTTTATCCAAGGCTTTTCTTCGACTGCTACTCCCTTAACAGCTTTGACCCACAAAGGAGCTACTTATGCTTGGAGTGATAAGCATAAAGAAGCATTCGAGAAGTTAAAGAAGAAGCTATGCGAGGCACCGATACTTTCTCTACCCGATGGAGTTGAAGACTTTGCTGTTTATAGCGATGCGTCTGGTGTTGGATTGGGTTGTGTTTTGACCCAAAGAGAAAAGGTGATAGCATATGCGTCTCGACAGCTGAAGGAGCATGAAAAGAATTACCCGACTCATGATTTGGAGTTGGCAGTGGTAGTTTTCGCTCTGAAAATATGGAGGCATTACCTCTATGGCACGAAGTGCAAACTTTTTACTGGTCATAAGAGTCTCCAATATCTCTTTAATCAGAAAGAATTGAATATGAGGCAACGACGCTGGCTAGAATTACTTAAAGACTACGACTGCGAGATACTTTACCACCCCGGTAAAGCTAATGTTGTTGTTGATGCTCTCAGTCGGAAGGTCAATCTTGAAAGGAAAAGGCCAAGAGCGTTGAGAATTGAAGTTGTCTCGACCATTGCGGAAAGTATAAAGAAAGCTCAAGAGGAAGCTTCTAAGAAAAATGACCGAAAGGAGGAACGTTCGGGTAAAACGTTGGTGTTTGGTACTAACGGTCATGGACTGAAGGTATTCCAAGATCGTATTTGGGTACCTAAGTCAGGAGGAATTAGGGATCTTCTGATGGAAGAAGCTCACAAAACCATGTACTCAATTCATCCAGGTAGCACTAAAATGTATAGGGACCTGAAACCCTACTACTGGTGGCCGACGATGAAGCTTGATGTTGCAAAGTATGTGGCCGAGTGTGTGACTTGTGCGAGAGTCAAGACACAACATCAGAAACCGCACGGGAGTTTAGAACCATTACCTGTGCCTATGGGTAAGTGGGAAGACATTGCTATGGATTTTGTCACTAAACTGCCCAGAACAAAGAATGGTCACGACATGATTTGGGTGGTCGTTGATCGATTCACTAAGAGTGCGCATTTCATAGCAGCCAAGGAGAAATGGTCTATGGAAAAGCTTGCGAATTCTTACGTGAAGGAAATTGTGAGGCTTCACGGTGTTCCGTTAACGATTGTATCGGATCGTGATAGCCGTTTCACCTCAAGGTTTTGGAAAAGTCTACAAGAGGAAATGGGTACCAAGTTATGTTTAAGCACAGCTTACCATCCGCAGACTGATGGTCAGAGTGAAAGAACAATACAAACACTTGAAGATATGCTGAGAGCATGTACCTTGGAATTCCTAGGTAATTGGGATGAACATTTACCGTTGGTAGAATTTTCCTATAATAATAGTTTTCACTCGAGCATTAAGATGACACCTTATCAAGCTTTGTATGGACAGAAGTGTCGTACGCCGTCTTGTTGGCTTGAGGCTGGGGAAAAGCAGTTTATGGGACTGGAGATGGTTCATCAAACTGCTGAAAAGTTGAAAATAATTAGGGAAAGAATGTTAGCATCTCAAGATCGTCAAAAGAGCTATGCTGACAAGAAGCGAAGACCGATGACTTTTGAGGTTGGAGATTCGGTTTTGCTTAAAGTCTCGCCGTGGAAGGGACTTATAAGATTTGGTAAAAGGGGAAAGTTGAGTCCAAGGTTTATTGGACCGTTTAAAGTCCTTCAGAGGATTGGGAACCAAGCTTACAAGCTCAAATTACCCGAAGAACTGAATGGAATTCACAACACCTTTCATGTGTGTTATTTGAGGAAGTTCACGGGAGAAGTTCCCGATATAATTCATATTTCTGAATTGAGAATTGATGAGAACAAAAGGTTGATTGAAGAACCAGAGGCAATTGTTGACCGAAAGACTAAGAAGTTGCGACGCAAAATGGTTGGGTTAGTGCTTGTCCGATGGAAACACACGAATGGGCCGAATCTCACCTGGGAGACGGAGAGTGACATGTTGAGTCGCTATCCGCATTTGTTTGTTGATGTGTGATTCCGGGGACGGAATCATTCTAAGGTGGAGAGAATTGTAACGCCTGTGTTTCCGGGCTTGCCACTTTTAGCAATGTAATGGTCTAGGTTAACCTTTGTAACCCGTTTTGAAATAATAAGATTGTATTATTTGAGTATTATGTGTTTTGTGCTTAATTGCTTAATTATGTGGTTTGATTAATTAAGAATAAAAATAAACGTCAAAATTTAAGTGTAAAATAAACTTAATATCTTTGATCTATGTTGTAGTAGTTGAAACGAGGTTTCCGAATATATATAGAACGCCCAAATCTGACTTCGTATGAGGAAGTTATGATTTATCGAAGTTCCGGCTTAGCGGTATGCAGCCTGAAATACTCGATTTGAGATCGAGCGGTTTTTAGCCGAAGCAATCTAAATGAGAATCGAAGATCTCATTGTTGGTATCGAAGCGATAAAAAGTTAGGCGAGAACGGACGTCAAACGAAGAAGTTATGAATTCATAACGAAAGTTTCTGTCTCGACCTATTAAAAATAATTAATAAAAATAAAGTCAAAATTAGCCGACGGAGTCTAAACGAAAGTCGTAGAGCGTGGTCTCACCATTCCGTGGATATAAAGAACGTCGAAAACGGAGTTCGTATGAAGAAGTTATGAATTTCCGAAGTTTATTAATCATTTTGTATTTATATTTAAATCAAAATTCGGAAGCATTATCCGAAGCGAGTCATCGATCTGATCCGAGGTACGCGCCGCGTACTCGAGTACGCCCCGCGTACTCCGAGGGTGTCGACATCGCAGCAAGTGGCTTCGGATGACGCATGCGCTTACGAACTTGAAGCAGTACGCGCTGCGTACTGCTGTACGCCCCGCGTAATTGAGGCTTCCAGCCTCCTATAAATAGGATGCGAGGGTTCCGGGTTCTTTTGCCAATTTCCTCTCATTTTTGTGTCGAAGCTCTGGGCAAAAACCCCCGAAGCTATCCCGAAGTCCCGGTATCATACTCTAGCCCCGAGGCAAGTCCCAAGATCCCAAAGATCCCGAGAAGTGCGGTTCCCGAGTCGAAGCTCTGCCCGCGAGAAGTTCAATTTTCGAGGAGATCTTCCAGATCTGCTGAGGATTACTACTTCTATAAGCCGTAGTGTTGTCGGATCATCTTCTGATCAAGTGAGTGTGTAGTTATTTTCTTCTAATACAATAATACGAAGTATTTTATATAAAATACGTGCTATGTGTATATATTTGGTTGTGTTATGTGTGAATGTGTATTCACTCTCTTCTATCTTATAGATCTGATTATTTCTCTATGAGATATGTGTTATGTGTGTGTGTGCCTCATATGTTATGTGATATATGTGTTGATTAAAGCATGTTATACAGGTTTTTAAACTATGTATACAAATGTATATTTTTATCTACTAATATGTTGGGTAGAACATGGGTAGATAGTTGGTGTGTAATAAACAGATGAGAGGCCTCGTTGTTGTTTGATTTAGTCATCTAGCGGAGTTTAGATAACGACCACATACTTTTCTAGATAGTCTTGTGGAAACATTAGCAGGTTCGCCACCTGTAGGTGTTAATGAACTTGGGTGTTCATTTGTTGTACTCCATCCCCCTCATGGTTGCCTTATTTGACTTATATTGCTGAGGTACCCCCGAAGCATGTGTTGTCGCCCCGATGAAATATTCTTAGACTAGGTCCCTTGTGTTAGTTGTTTTAGGGACATTAAAGTGAGAATAACGGGAATGGGTAATTGGGTTATTGTTGGTTGGTGAAAAAATTAAATATGATATTTATTGTGGGTTGAAAACCCTATATGCTCACCAGGCTCCCAAGCCTGATCCACTAAGTTTTAAATGGTATTACAGGTAGTGGCGGAAGGGCATGAGATGGACGAACCATCAAGTTGTTTTGTTTACAAGTCTGCATGTAGGGTTTCAAAGCACTCCATGGATGATGGCAATGGGCCCCTTTGATGAATTCTAGGTTAAAAGCCCAAGACTTGTCTTTTCCCTATAAATAGTCATGTATTATTCATTATTAGGGTTAAGAGAGTGGCAAAATGTAGCCGCCACGTTGTGAGGTTTCTTGTAGAGTTAGATTATTATTTCTTAAGTGTAATTTGTTCCTCACATTTCAATAAATCGAGTGATCATTCGACATAATCTTCATTATTGTGTTTGTTCTTATTTTCCGCATCTTGTTCATCAAATCACAATTAGGGTTTTAATCCTAACAAGTGGTATCAGAGCAGGTCTTTGAAAATCTATTGATTTTTGAAGTATCGGTTCTTGATTTGGTGATTTCCTGCACATATATTGAAGATTATTGGTGTTTTGGCGGTAAGGAATCAAGATTTTTGTTCATATTACTGTTCATCGAGATTTATACTGTTCATCTGGTATTTTTTTTAATCTGAATCTCTTTTCTGTTCGTTGGGGATCAAATCATTTGCTTAATCCCAAATCAATTAATTCCTTTGTTTTTAGCCTTTGAATCCAATCGTATTTGCTTTTGCTTTGGCCCAAAATGTTCAGTCCGTCACTGTTCATAAAGCGGGTATTTGATGATATTCACGATCCAGTTTTATTTGACCCTAATATTACATCTATGTCTCCGTTTCCGTTTGCGTTTTTGTTCTGTGCTTAAACTCTTTCATTCGTGATTATCAATTTCAACATCCGTGTCGCGATTATCGACTCATGAATCGATTCCTTTTGATTTCAAGTTTTTTTTTTCTCGATTGGTGTTCATGTGTTTCTGGGTACTTTGATGAACCATTGAAGGAAGTTTGCTATTTTAAATGAAAAACACATTCGATCTGGAAATGACTTGTAATTTTCACGGAACTCAAATCACCAACCAGAGATTAGCTTTTAATCAGAACAGATGGCTTTTGCAATTAGAATACAGATCTCAGAGTCGGTACCAATTTCTCAGAATTTGGTTTCAAAGTTGTGATGTTGGATGGCGTTTATCGGAACGAGATGGAATGGTAATGCAAAATCTTTGATTCCATTGAACTCACTGAGAACGAATCGGATTTGAAAGTTTATCGGAATGAAATCGTAACTGGTGCATACGATAGTCAAAATCAAAAAGTCAAAATTGATGATGTTCACTGCAAACGAATGGAACTGGAATTGGAAATCAATTGGGAAGGACAATTATCAAACGAAAGTCAAAATCGCTATGAAATTCTTACCTGTGAATGCTCGTTTACTGTGCTTCTCATTGGGGTATAATCGATGAAATTGAAGCGAATCTATGATTGGGTTTGTTTGTTGCCTTGGAACGAAAGAAAGGAAAACAGAAAGCGAACTTGGGTTCGGGTGCTAGCTCTTGGAACGAAAGGGCTTGAAGCGAATGTTGAGTGAGAACAATAAGCGAACCTGGGATTGGAGACTCGCCTTGGGGTATAATCAACGGAATTGGAACGAACCTCGATCTGACATTGGGTTCGTGTTTGAAATTGGTTCGCTTGGGTGAGATTCTTGGTGTTCAGAACATAGGGCTCGGTATGAAGGCTTATGCTCGAAACGAACGTGAAATAATCTTGGGGTCATTTGTTTGCACTTGAACGACAGGGGGGAGATTCGCTTTGGTAGCTATTGGAACGAACCTCGATCTTGAATCCGTGTGTTTAAGCTAGGTTCGGTTGTTAATGGTTGGAGCGAACGAATGATGAACCGAAAGCAAAAGGGGTTTCGCCTGATGATGCTTGATTTGAAACGAACCGAACGTTCGGTTCGCGTGATTACATGGCGATCTTGAAACGAACCTTGGTTCGGTTGCTTGTGGTTGAAACGAAAGTGGACTTAGATTCGCGTCTTTATGCTGGGAAATGATGGTTCCGCTTGTGAACATTCATTTGAAATCATGTTCCAGTCGTTGTGTTCATTCATCTGAATAAAAATGGGAAGATGACTTAATGTTTCGTACTTGGTCCCTGCAACTTCTGCGAATTGACTCTTCTGGTCCCTATTGTTTTCACTTCTTGGCAATTATGGACGATTTCCAGATTTTGTCAGAAATAATGGGGAGTATTGATGCAGAATTACCATTCCAGCCCCTGTCTTTCAGAAAGTGACAGTTTCAGCCCATTTTTCGAAAAATTTGCAATTTTAAGGGCTGGTGAACAGTTTTGGATTCTTTAACGCTCATATTTTTTCGTGAACAGAAAAATTATGGATTCCATCAAGTCTTGGCGGTTCGGAAAGTCATTTTTTTTTTCGTCAAGTTTTCACGATTTTTCTGGATTTTTTTTATATCTTTTTGTCGCGGGGGAGCATAGTAAATTTTTATCCATTCAAGATCATTCTCATGACCTTTTGAAGGCTTTATAATCATGTTTTTGATTATAAATCGGGGGAGAATTTGGTATGGCCATTCGAAATTGGATTTGTGACTTTTCAAAGTCGAAGATTTTTGATAAAGCTTGTGGGAAAATTTTGAAGGTAGCTTTTTTACAGAAGTTCTTCATCGAGCTCTACTAAGGTTTTTACAGAGAAGTATCCTTTACAGCAAGAGTTCTTCATCGAGCTCTGCTAAGGACGTGTTATATCTCCGACTTCTTGTATTTTCTCGATCAAGTGGCGTTACAAATCTTAAAGTTTGGGTTGTTACATGATATTTTTTGATGGCTTATATCATTAGCTTATTTGAAGATCGTTGTGACTTGGAGAGGGAGCTCTTCAAAGACAAGAAGTGATTCAGTTTCTTTGTTCTGAAATGGGTTTTATGGCGGGTTTGGTTTTCATGAAGATTCTTTGGGATTACATTCGAAAATGAAGTTTAAAGACATTACTTCAGTGCTTGATTTATATATCCTAGAGCCCGTGTTTGAAGACTATTGAAGAATCAAGATTCGTGGATTGCTTCATATATTCCTCGTTGCAGATCTTTTTATTTGCTAGATGCTTGTTTTGGAAGTTAAAGCATTGTCATCCATTCCATACTTTGAGGGGGAGATTGTAGGGTTTCAAAGCACTCCATGGATGATGGCAATGGGCCCCTTTGATGAATTCTAGGTTAAAAGCCCAAGACTTGTCTTTTCCCTATAAATAGTCATGTATTATTCATTATTAGGGTTAAGAGAGTGGCAAAATGTAGCCGCCATGTTGTGAGGTTTCTTGTAGAGTTAGATTATTATTTCTTAAGTGTAATTTGTTCCTCACATTTCAATAAATTGAGTGATCATTCGACATAATCTTCATTATTGTGTTTGTTCTTATTTTCCGCATCTTGTTCATCAAATCACAATTAGGGTTTTAATCCTAACACTGCATATGTTTATATTTGTTATATGACTTGTAATGTATTCGTTTATGCTTATTGGTCTGTATCGGAACATGACACCCCGAGTTTTGATTATAATGAAAATACATTTCTTTTATGAAATGCTTCGGTAAACATTGTTTTATCATGTTTTGTTTTTGGGAGCAAATTCCGCAACTCTTTCAAATCAAAAGGATTTACTCTGAAAATATTCAAAAACATAAATGAAAATCGGTCTTTTCTGGCCGAGATTTTGGGGATGTCACATTTATTGTGGGTTGAAAACCCTATATGCTCACTAGGCTCCCAAGCCTGACCCACTCAGTTTTATTTGTATTACACGTAGTGGCGCGAGGGCATAAGATGGTTGAATCATCAAGTTGTTTTGTTTACAAGTCTGTATATGTATATATTTGTTGAATGACTTGTAATGTTATTGTTTATGCTTTATGGTCTGTACCGGAACATGACATCCCGAGTTTTGATTATATAATGAAAATGCATCTCTTGATGAAATGCTTTGATAAATATTATTTTATCATGTTTTGTTTTGGAAACAAATTCCGCAATTCATTCAAATTAAAAGGATTTACTCTGAAATTATTTAAAAGCATAAATGAAAATCGGTCTTTTCTGGCCGTGATTTTGGGGATGTCATAGTTGGTATCAGAGCATTAGTTTAAGCGAACTAGGAATTTGTAGGATTTCTAGACTTAAACTTAGAATGCTAAGTAGAATTTTGAGGTGTGTGTCTGTTGGATTTTAGACACGAGCACTAGTTTATTTTAGGAAAGTTGCCTAAAATGTTTTTATGTGCTAAATGTTATATGTTGCCATATATGATATTGTTTGTTCGGATCTACGGTCTGTTGCCGACCGGATCTGGAAACCTTATGTGTGTAGGATTCTAAGCGTATGTCTACGGTATTAGAACTAGCATGTAAACGTTTCAGAGTAATAAGGATGATTTGAATATCTATCGTGAATGAAGATCTAAATTTCACCCTATTCGGTGTGTAGATCAAAAATGGTGAGAACAAGGAGTGGCGTTGGAAACGCGGATAAAAACAGGAATCAACCGCCAGTGATTGAGCAAATACCTGTTGTAGCAGCAGCACCAGAACCAATAACAATGGCTGCGGTGCAAGCCATGATTCGGGCTATGCTAACCGAACAAAGGGAGGAGATGCGACAAATGTTGCATAATAATAGGGATGAACCTATCATACCTATTGAGGAACCCGAATTGATTCCCGAGCAATCGGAGGAAGGGAACAATAGTCGCATTATGAGTCAAGTTGGGACTCAAGGAGAACGAAGGAACGATCCAGAAAGGAGAAACAACAAGGATGGGCGAATGTACAAGAACTTCTTGGGTGCCAAGCCGCCAAGTCTTTCTGGGAGCCCAAAGCCTGTGGAGATAATGGATTGGATCTCCGAAATGGAGATGGTATTTGAAAGTTGCGACTGTAGCAACAAACAGAAGACCGTCTTTGCGGTTAGACAACTGAAGACTGGGGTCTTGAGTTGGTGGAAGTTGTTGGCAGATACTATGCCACGAGGAGAAGCCCTGAAAATGTCATGGGAGGAATTCTTGGAGCAACTAAGGGTGCAGTATTGTTCAGAAATAGATCTGATTGATCTGAACAATGAGTTCCAAAACTTGAAAAAGGGGAAGATGAGCATAGACGACTATGCTACTGCATTTACTGAGAAAATGAAGTTGTTTCCGTACCTAGTGCCAACGGAACTCTCCAAGATAGAGAGGTTTGCTAATGGACTGCCTGCCGACTTTGGTCCGACAGTCAAGATGGCAACTACTCTGAAAACGGCTGTTCGTGCAGCTAAGAATGTGGAGGCCCAGCAGAAGGAAAAGGGTCTGGAAAGGATAGATGTTGGAGAAAAGAGGAAGTTCGATGGAACTTCAGGGTCCAACAAGAAAAACAAGTTCTCGAAGTCTGGTTCGAGGGGAAGTGGAGGTGAAGCGAAGTGGTGCGACAAATGTAAGAAGAAGCATCATGGAAGATGTGAGGTGGCGAACACATGCTACAAGTGTAGAAAGCCAAGGCACTATGCCAATGTATGTACCATCACTAAGAAAGTTTGCTATGGTTGTGGTGAGGAGGGACATATGTCGAGGGACTGCCCAAAGAAGAAGGAGGCAGCTAGACCCAACATTCCACCAAAGCCAAAGGCGAGAGCATTCCAGATGACACTGGAAGCTGCTAAAGATGAAGCTGATGTCGCTTCAGGTACCTTTCTCATTAACGAATTGCCTGCCCAAATTTTATTTGATTCTGGAGCCAACTACTCCTTTATATCGCATGAATTTGGTAGAAAGCTAGCTTTGCCTGTTGTTAGACTAGATGATGCCTTATTAGTCGAAGTTGCAAGTGGCAAGTTTGTAATTGTTAGCCATCGTATGAAAAACATCTTAATTGATATGAATGGGAATAAGTTCCACGAGGAATTATTGCCTATCGAACTTAATGGTTTCGACATCGTTTTGGGAATGGATTGGCTTAGCGCCAATGACGCCGAAATTTTATGCAAGAAGAAAATAGTCAAAGTAAACCCGTCTGGGAAAGATTCGTTTATGGTGTATGGGGACAAATGCAGAGTGAATTCTGTAATCATTTCATTGATGAAAGCCAGAAAATGTTTGACCAAGGGGTGTACATCATATCTAGCATTCGTGATTGATGCTAAGAAGGAAAAGAAGGTGATGCAGAATATTCCAGTTGTGTGTGATTATCCGGAAGTATTTCCCGAAGATCTCCCTGGATTACCGCCTGATAGACAAGTGGAATTCCGTATTGACTTGTTGCCAGGAACAACGCCAATTGCGAAAGCACCTTATCGATTAGCAATTACGGAGATGAAGGAGCTAATGATGCAACTTCAGGAGTTATCGGACAAAGGTTTCATTAGACCTAGTTCATCACCCTGGGGAGCTCCGGTGTTATTTGTAAAGAAGAAAGATGGAAGCATGAGAATGTGCATTGATTACAGAGAACTGAACAAGGCAACAATAAAGAATAGATATCCGTTGCCAAGGATTGATGACCTGTTTGATCAATTGCAAGGTTCGAGCTATTTCTCGAAGATCGATCTTAGGTCAGGATATCATCAGATGAAAGTAAGAGAGCAGGATATAGAGAAGACTGCATTCAGAACTAGATTTGAACACTATGAGTTCTTGGTTATGTTGTTTGGCTAACCAATGCTCCTGCAACATTCATGGATTTAATGAATAGGGTTTGTAATCCTTTCCTTGATAAATCCGTGATAGTGTTCATAGATGACATTCTGATTTACTCGAAAAGCCAGGAGGAGCATGGCAGACACTTGCGAGAAGTGTTAGAAGTTTTGAAGAAGGAGAAGCTGTATGCTAAGTTCTCCAAATGTGATTTTTGGATTCGTGAAGTCCAATTCTTGGGTCACGTGGTCAACCAATAAGGGATAATGGTTGATCCAGCAAAGATTGAAGCTGTGACAAAGTGGGAACAACCGAAAAGTCCCACGGAGATTCGAAGCTTTTTAGGATTAGCCGGATATTACCGAAGGTTTATCCAAGGCTTTTCTTCGATTGCTAGTCCATTGTCAGCTTTAACCCACAAAGGAGCTACTTATGCTTGGAGTGATAAGCATAAGGAAGCATTCGAGAAGCTAAAGAAGAAGCTATGCGAGGCACCGATACTTTCTCTACCCGATGGAGTTGAAGACTTTGCCGTTTATAGCGATGCGTCTGGGGTTGGATTGGGTTGTGTTTTGACCCAAAGAGAAAAGGTGATAGCATATGCATCTCGACAGCTGAAAGAGCATGAAAAGAATTACCCGAATCATGATTTGGAGTTGGCAGCGGTAGTTTTTGCTCTTAAAATATGGAGGCATTACCCCTATGGCACGAAGTGCAAACTTTTCACTGATCATAAGAGTCTTTAATATCTCTTTAATCAGAAGGAATTGAATATGAGGCAACGACGCTGGCTGGAATTACTTAAAGACTATGACTGTGAGATACTTTATGTGACAACCGTCAATTTTCGGTCAAGTCAAAGTCAACTAAAGTCAACAGGTCAAACCAGTCAACTCAATTTGCCGTGAGTACTAGAGTTTACGTTATGTAATTTCTAAACAACTCTCTATTCTAATGAGAGATCGTAAATCGAAAAGTGCGTACATCTAGATCTCCTTAACCTAAAACGGTGGTACGTGGAGAGCCAAACCGATAAAACAATGTTACATACTCATCGGGAGTATGCAAGATCCTTAAACAAGGCTTAACGGGGTTTACGGACCCTGCATTGTGAAGCCGAACACTCAAAAAGGTCACCAATGAAACCTCTCTCAATCGTTTTCACTTTATCTCTCTCTATGAGAAATCTCTCCAAAATCTCTCCAAGAATGTCAAATCTCTCCCAAATCTCTCTAAGTATGTGAAATCTCTCCCAAATATCTCTTTGTATGTGAAATCTCCCCAAGTGTGTCAAATCTCTCCCAAATCTCTCTAAGAATGTGAAATCTCTCCCACATATCTCTTTGTATGAGAAATCTCTCCAAGAATGTCAAATCTCTCCCAAATCTCTCTAAGTATGTGAAATCTCTCCCAAATATCTCTTTGTATGTGAAATCTCCCCAAGTGTGTCAAATCTCTCCTAAATCTCTCCGAGTATGTGAAATCTCTCTCGAAATCTCTCCCAAATCTCTATAATCACTCGGGGCATCCCGACCCTCGAATTTGGCGAAAACAGCCCAAAAACGGAAGTCTACGCGAAAAACGGACTTAAGGAACCGAAACCCCTCTTAGGAACCGAACCTCCTGATGAAGAGGAACCGAACCGAAGGTACTGTTCACTACTAACCGAACCTCCTGATGAAGAGGAACCGAACCGAAGGTACTGTTCACTACAGTTCATTCGGTTCTGACTTCTCCGGACCGAACCCTCGCCTTCGCCTTCGCTTCTCGCTCCTGGTTCGCATCTCGCTTCCGACTCAGCACCAGCAAGGACCGAACCTCGGCCTAGGACCGAGAGGCCTCGCTGGGAAGCCTTTTTCTCCCGGTTTTCGATTAAATTCGCGTTTTAAGCCCGTTTTTAATTGTTTTAGCACGGGATTTTCACCCAAAACTTTATTTTAACATATAAGGCCCCTAAACTATTAATTAATCACGTTTTTAAGGATAAAACCTTATCCAAAGGGGAGTAGGCGAAGTACAAAGATGGAGTGTTGACTTTCCTTTATTTTATGACACAAGCAACCTCCATCACCCACTCCATGTCACTATTCCCCATCAGCCCTTACCTAGTTATTTCATTGTACTTTTCCCACCTTTTTCCAACCCCACAATTGGTCAAAGGCTAGAAAAGCCTCATCTCTCCTCATTTCTCTCATTTTCTCTCTTTTCTCCAAAAAGAGCAAACTCTTTTCTCTCTCATTTTCCCTCTCTAGAACTCGAGATTTGAGGGCTGATCTTGGGATTTTCCTCCACATTTGGTAAGAATAATCCCTTCTCTTTATGATTATTTCACTTCTTTCTACCCGAATCATGGATATCTTACACAAACTCTCTCATAATTGTGTTAGATCTTCGAATCTTCAAGTGATTCTTCAAGTGTTCTTGGGTTGAACACTTCTCTTCTTCAACACTTACCTACTGAAATCACTCAAGGTGAGTTCATACCCCTATATTTTCATGTTTTCTCAAGTTTTTAGGGGGGGGGGGGGGGGGGGGAATACAAGTTATAACACCAAGAACATAACTAAATTTTTCTAACAGCTTTCATCAGAAAAGTTGGACTCCATTCACGGACTGTTTTGGACGACTTAAACATTTTTGTTTGAAAAACTGTTTTAGGTGTAAGTAGTTCCAGTTCATAGCTTTAAAATGACTACTTGCACATCTCCGTACGATTTTTATACAATTTATGATGATTTTTACAAAACTGCCTATCATTTCAAACACCAATCCGGACCAGTCTGTGATTATGGACTTTTTCACCCAAGTTAGAGATCATTAAAAATCATGATAATAATTATGAGTAAGCTAGACATATTTTGGGAACTCTCAGAAGTTACGGATTTAGTTTTCGACTTCGTATGATTTTTCTATGGCTTTTCTAAAACAGTGCAGGAAGGTCTAATTTAGTTAACATCATATAATTTTCATAACACTTTGTATTATGTTGAGCAAAGTGTATAATAATAAATTCTAAGTATTGAATGTGTTCCTTTGTAAATTTTATCATCATAAACTGAAAATAAGTCATTCATGATAAGATTATTCATTCATTTAGAACACGTATATAAGCTATAATAAGCATAGTTTAATGGATTTCATAACACTAACGCTTTTTCATAAAAGAGTTCTTATATATTACAAACATTTTGGATAAAACTACAATAGGTATAGTTTATGGTACATCACATAACACACACGTACAAAAAGGGTACATTCATACAGAAAGGTTTTACACTCACGCACACAACTTGTAAACTTGTTAACCTAAATTGTGAGACAATCTCTTTCCGTACGTCCGAGTGCGGGATATAAATTCCTGTTAGTTATAATCAGAGTCTCCTGGAGGGAGAACGTGATAGTTGTGTATAGATCTATATTGGGTTTGACACCCCACACCTTGCTGCTAGCTACAGTGGGACCTGCAGGTCTACGGGTGACAAATGTCATTTCAGTTTTACGACGCCTGAGAAACGTCGTGGCAGGTTCATTTAGTCATAGTATGATTATAGCGACTCACATAGGGATATAACAATACATAAAGTTTACGGGATTTTTATAAAACTTAAATGGGTTTTATGTCGATTTTAAAATCACTTTTTATCTCAATAAGTACAGATATTACTGTACACTTTCGGTTTTGGTATTTATGACTACACATCATTTGAAACCACATTTATAACTTTAAGTATGGACAATACTTGTTATTTTCTCGGTCCTGAGATTTAGGACTACATATACATAAAGTATTAACAAACATAAGAATTTACGGGAATTTCATTTAATTCAAGCGCGTTTATGTCAATTTAAACACATATCATTTTCTATTAGTAAGAGAGGTTACTTATACATTTTGGTCTTCGGTTATAAGACTACATTACATAACTTTTATAAAGAAAACATCGGATTTTCTGGATACATATTCTATCGCTTTTACAAGGAAAATGGTTTACTTCTCCAACAAAATCTCTTATGAACTCACCAACCTTTGTGTGACACTTTTCAAAACTACTTGTATTCTCAGGAATTCAGTGAAAACAGGAAATCAACAACGTTTTGAGGATGGGACGATAAATCGTCAAACAGTTCATTTTGTATCATAATGTAATTGATTCGAATCATGTAAACATATACTTTGGTGTAACTTTTTCAATTATATTTATGATGGTTGTATTTACTTTGAGCACTATTATACTCGTTGTTGTGATACTCTACATGAAGTCCTCCACCCTCGGACGTTTCCGCCATCCTTGGTTTGGGGGTGTCACATAATCGGTTGAGTAGCGCCTAGGGATTAATCAGAGATTAATCGGGACCTAGTCGGCATTTTTACAACAGTGCTTTTTTTTATGCAGGTTGCAACATTCTTTCAATGTGCTCATTTTACTCCATGAGCCCTTCTCGCTTCTCATCACTTGAAGAACCTTCGACAACCTTGAGCTTTCTTTTCGCTTGATCTCTTCCTATTAAACGACTCGGCCTTGGAATATCATACGGTTCGTCATAATTGAGGTCAATTTGCATCCGAAGATTGAATATGAGAGTTTTCAGATGTTTTAGTTATTTTTGAACTACCTGTGAAGTCTTCTGATTGTGTTGTTTGAGTCATTTTTCTTTGTCCTTCACAACATTAAAAAGTAACATTTTTTAACACTTTCTTCTTTTCCTTATTGAACATTTCTGAGCGTTGGCTAGGATTTGTACATCATTAGCACCACTTGGCCAAGATTGTTTCACGTTGAAGCGGACACTTAATATTGCCATAATTATACATATATATTTTCATTATTTCAATATATTTTAAGTTATAATTTGGTTAATTAGATATATATTTGGTACTTATTGAGTTAAATTACATTTTGCAGCCAAGAATGACACTCTTTGAGAAAAATGATTGCAAATGAAAAAATTTGGAACCTGAAAGGACCGAGCTGAAGCCGAGAGCTTAATGGAGCTTAAAAGGAAGAAAAATCATGCAACAAGACTTCCCACGATGTGGCTTCAGAGTATCAAGTCGCGGTGATAAGAAAGATCTTGATGATATGCAAAAATTAGAGGCCCACGACATGATCCTTGACCATTCATTTCATGAGAATGAAAGTTCCAGAAGATTACAACGCGGATTACAAGTTTCCTTGCTGAAGAAGGATTTCTACTGAACTCACGATGTGAGCACTATAAGCTCATGACGTGAAGAATGTTATTAGGAAACTATATATATATATATATATATATATATATATATATATATATATATTAATTGATAAATGACTTGAGAGATAAGAGAGATATATTCTGAAGGTTTCATCCGATTTCAGAGCCAAAAAAGTGCAAAAACTGTTGGATTAGTGTCTAAGTCCATAACTATTTTGGTATGTACTTGACCCGATGGTGCATGGTCCTTTTGGGTTGCCTTCACCAAAGCAACTTGATAGGATGAATTATGGAGAGAGAGGATTAAATATGATTTATTAATATATTATGAGAATAATACATTAAAGGAGAAATCATATTGTTTAATTAATATTAGTCAAGAATAAATAATAATTAAGTTTGTGGCTAAAAGACATTAATTAAACTTAAGGGACTAGAACTGTCAATTGTGTGATAGTTGAATATTGGGCTAATGGACTCCATATTAAAGGGGTGGACGAATTCTATGGGGAAACCCATTAGAAATCGTCCAAAGGCCTTTAAGAAAGGGGTTCATGGGTTGCTTAGGGCCTAAGCATCCAAATTAGGGTTTCCTTGTTAGATAACCCTAATAGTCTCACTATTTAAGGAACCCTTATGCCCCAAAAACGTGGTGAACTTGTTCTCTAGGGTTTCCACACGTTTTGGGCAGCCTCCTTTTCTTCTCCTCTTCATCCTCTTGCTCTTGGTGTTTGTGAGCCATTAGAGGAGTGACATTTGTGACTCTAAGCTTTCTAAAGTCATTACAAGGAGGATTTGGGATTGTTATTGCTACATAACAATCAAGGTAATATCTTAAACCCATTATTATGTTAATATTGATTATCATATGCTAGAATTAGGGTTTATAGTCTTGGATGAATTGCATATACAATAGAGAAACCTAGATCCAAGCATTAGGGTTTGTATGAGCACATAGGATGTTCTTATCGCTAAAACCCATCAGTGGTATCAGAGCCTAGGTCGTTTTTCTATTGAATAGATGCAAAAAGATCAGAAAAAACGAAAAATTTTTGTTGTCTGCGCCGCCAACTCGGCGAGTCCATTTATGGACTCGGGGAGTAGCCCCGACTCGGTGAGTACATCAGTTGGTCTCGGCGAGTAGGCTGAACTCGGCGAGTCCATCAGTGGACTCGGCGAGTCCAGAGTGCTGTTGACGAGATTTTCGATTTTTTGAGCAGATTTTGTTAAAGATAATTACCAAAACTCGTTTTTGTTGCCTAAAATCGATTTTTTATGTTTGAAATGATTATCCTTATCAAAATTAATGGATTTGTTTAAATATGGATAATATAGGATTATTATTAGATACATATTTGACCTATTTAGTTTGAAAAGTTTCAATTTGCACCCTTAGGTTTTATAATTTAAATTTGAACTTAAAAGTTTTGTTTTTGAAATTTAAATAGTTAAACCCTAATGTTTTGAAAAGGTTTCAAAACTTGCGCTCAAGTTTTGGAATTTAAATTTTTGATTAAAAGTTTAATTTTGATGTATATTTAAATTCTAAACCCTAATGTTTTGAAATGTTTCAAAAACTTGCCCTCAAGTTTCGGAATTTAAAAGTTGATTAAAAGTTTAATTTAGGAATGTTAAATTCTAAAACCCTAGTATTCTTTTGAAAAGTTCAAATCACACATTTATGGTTTTATTAATTAATTAATGTATATAATTAAAAGAGATTTAATAAATCCATATAGTTTTTGGTTTACATTTAATTAAATTAAAGGTATAATTTTTAAATTAGACCAACTAGTATTTTAAAAGTGTAAAGTACACCTTATACTATATATAACATTAAAAGTCTAATATTATATAAGTATGAGTAAAAGTCAGTCTTACCGTTAGTAGGCCTCATTCACGAAGCTGGTCTATAAGGGGTGTTTAAGGAAATTGCCTATAAAATGGCGATTGAATGGGTATCCACTCTTACCCACCGCACTCTTGACTAGTGGAGGGTCGTTAGCCGAACGGGTAGGATAGGACAGAAACCTTCCATTATAAGTATAATGAAGTACAAAAGTAACTAAATGCTTTTACAAAATTCCCAATCTTAGTTACTTTAGGCAAAAGTGAATTAATGCAATTCCATGAAATTACACTTTGTACCCTTGCTAAGACGTTAGTGGAACATGTGTGGTTAACTGGCACACTAAATGGTTCTAAGCAAAGGTAGCAAAGGGTGACTCGATGTTTGTCATAGTTCGGTGGAGCGTGTGTGGTTAACCGACACATCGAATAGGTGATTGTAACATGTGGGGGCACCATGTAAGTTTGCATGGTTATTCACACCCGCTTTGTGATCCTCGGCATCCCAGTCACAAACTAGAGGGGCATATCGAGATTTAAACATGCCATTGAAAAGGTTCAATGAATCTCAAAGAATCTAGGAGTTTTCAATACATTTAAGACTTAATCTATTTTTCGTTTTTCATGGTGGAAAATTAGTGAATCGTCATTCACTTACCTTCAAATGTTCTGCAATTAGGGTTACGACATCCCTCTCCCGAGTTGTGGAATATTGTGTTGGGTCCTAGCCTTAATATCTCATTTGGGTGATTTATTAAGGACTCAATCGATCAACTAACTTGAATTTGTTTTCTCCCGTTTTGTAGATGTCAAAGTTCGACAACTATGGTCTTCCCAAATCCTGTGGAACAAGCATTCCACATGAAGATGATATTCCACGATTCGGTCGAGGAACAAGAAATCATGCTTCACTTCCTCCACCTCCTCCCGTTATTCTCCCTAACCCACAAGATCGTAGAATTGAAAGGTTCAATGTCACTAAAGCTCTATTGGAAATGAAACATGAAGATGGTAAACCCATGTGTGCCCACGTTCTAGGAATGAAATCACACATCGATAGGTTGATAATGTTGGGTGCGTCATTACCGGATAAGTTGGCTGTGAACTGGGTTCTACAGTCACTTCCCGAATCATATAATGAGTTCAAGAGAAAGTATTATATGATGGATCATGACGAAAACCTCATTGACCTAACTTACATGCTCATTGCTGCTGAATCAGAAATGATTTGGCAAAGCAATGGAGCGTATTTGTTGGGAAAGTCAACCAACCATGCTTCCGAGGACGTTCTAGGAGAACCGACCTGCGTTTGCTGCCAAGAGAAAGGGCGTTGGATACAAGTCTGCCCTAAGAGCCTGAAGAGTCCAGAAGATGGGAGAGTCAAAGAGTATGGCTGTGCCTCAGGTAAAATCCACTATCTAACTCCATTAAGTTCCTTTTCATTGATTCTTAATACATAATGTGATAAGATTGCATTTGAATGTTTTGCAGGATCAGTGAAAAGAGAGGAAGCTTGATGAGAAAGCAAGATGAGTCTAATCACGAAGAAATGGATCTCGATCGCATGGATTCGAAGATTACATTTGAGCTTAGAAAGTTATGATAGAGTTGTTAGGAATATTTGATTACATAGTTTTTTTAGTTGATTTTGCATTGTAAGGACAAATGTTTTCCGCTGCTTTTATGAATAAAATAAATTTTGATTTGACTCATTTATTTATTTATTTATTTCCTTGCAATGAAATCGTTATGAAAAATTGATGTTTGCATATTTCTACAACGAATGGATGTGATTCTTAATTATGATAATTGTGGAAATGTCGAGAATTTACCAAATAGGGAGAGTTTCTCATCGCCCAAGTTTCAATTGGACAGAAACTTGGAATCACGCAACTTGGTTGCATGATGAATGAGAAATTTCATATTTGGAAATTAGACTAATTCGTTGACAAGTGTCAAGTGAAGGACTAGGAGATCGAGTACACAAAGTTGTGTGTTGATCAAGTCCACCACAAGAGTAACAAGACATTCGTCATGGTTTACTAAAGGTTTAGTAAATATGATTATACTTACAAGATTAAGTGTAATTCTGAATTGATTGAAAAAAGTTTAAATCAATGGCAGAACGAATAAGAAGAATCAAGTAGGCAGAAAGATAAAAGTTTCTCTATTCTAAGAAGAAGGGAGAGTACCTTTTATTATGTTTTATGATAGGTCTTAATGATTAAGAACCATATCACAATTGATCCTCTAAGTGAGTCTTAGTACAATTGTATGTCTGAGAAGAGGAATCAAGAATGGAAGAAATGGTTAAATCAAAAAGGTCAATCATACTTCGTTCCAAACCAAGTCTTAGAGTTAAGATTGTGACATTGAGTGACAAGTCTTAAGAAGGTTTATAACATTCATCAAATGTGGAAAGTTGTGATGTCTTGGATAAGACAAAGACCAACTAGGACCAATTTTATGAAGTGTTTTGTCTTGATAAAAGCTACACTAACTCTTGAATATTTGTTTGTCGAGAAATGTTTATTGACAAGAGAATCTTATATGTCAAGGAGTCAATGGGAGTCTTAATGGTCTTGAAAGGTTTCAAGAACAAATCAAGAATAAACCTTATCAATCATCACTAGCACACGACTTGAGGTTTATAACCTATCGTGTTGACGTTATTTTGTTTCTGTGCCATTTTATTTTGTTTCTGTGCCATTCCAATTAAGTTAATTATGCATATGAGTTCTATAAGTTCTCATTTGAAAGCATAAAAGGCAAGGACCTTGGTCAATGAAAATTACATTGATAGGAAAGGGTGAGCTGCTTAACTGCTTGGAAGACATGGTGGGCACTCGTGTTACCATAAGGCAAGAAATCAAGATTAAGAGTTCGGTCCATATGAGTTTGGATTTGTCGCAAACTTTGGTTTTGACAAATTCGCATGGATAGGAACACATACACATTAAAATCTAAGTGTCATAAGATTCCCTGCTTCATGAAAATGACTGTGAGGAAATGCTTTCACTAAGAGAGATTTTAAGAAGATAGTGATTGTGAAAATTGGATTCTCGAATTTGATTATGGTTACAGTATATATCCCTTTCCATAATTCGAATTGTGAGATTTAGCAATTAGTCTAAATTGTTTAGACACACATATGAGCTATCTAAGGCAAAGGTGTATAAGCTTAGATAAAGGATTATCAAAGCATTAGGTATTAGAAATATGAACTTAAGAAATTCAATAGGTATTGCTTTTCTGAAAGTTAAGCTGTTTCTGAATATACATGTCAAAGCTAGTGGGAGCATAAGTGTTATGTTTATAATAATCATCGTGATAGTAGGAGCATAAATGTTATGCTTGTATGATTATTAAGGCAAATATTGCAAGTTAGCAATATTAATTATAGAAAACAAGAGTTATACTTTACAAAGTCGTAAGGATTGAATAGTTGTTTTGCTATAATTAAGGGAGAGAATATTATGCTTCATTTCAAAACTAAAGGCTTAGGTTATGGAATGTTAATAAATTTAGTCAAGGATACATAGTGAGTTCTTAAATTTCGATTATGATTACGGCATTCCTCTTCATAATTCGAATCATAAGAACGTGACTCGTAAGATATTATGGCAGAAGATTGATAAAGTATCAAATCTTTATGTAAGACATTATGCATCATGTTCCATACGCTTCGGGTATAGGATAGATTGCAAATTCTATAATATTTGACCATTATAAAATTTTCCAAATGTCTAGCGCATTTAGAGGGAAAAGGACAAGAATCGGTTTTGACTAGGATAATTAAACAACTATCAAAGGACAATCCAAAGTTCGCCGAGGATTGGTCGCTTGTGAGTAGTTGGAAGTATAGTATTGAATGGAACATATCGACATTATTATGAATAGAAAAGATTCTATTAAGAATGAGTTGTCATATGAAAACTATGGAAATGTTTCCATATTGGGAGTTAGATATTGAGAATCTATGTCTAGATTAGAAACTATTATGCAAAAAGATGTTCAAAGGAATGTACCTTGAGTGAGAGACATCACATCTATGGAATTGTCTTGTAACAATCTCCGATAGAGGACTTTGTAATTTCATTGGCAGTAGTCATTGTGACCTTAGTGCAGTGACATTACAAAAGGATCATTGCGTAAAATGTTAGAATCTAACATATTCTATAAGTGGCAAGAATTTGATATTCTTTCACTTGTGGAAAGGATTAGGAGTTGTGAAATGAGGATGATTGGAAATGTGATCTATTTCACAAAGTAAGAACCATAGGTAAACATTGTGTGCATGCGAAGAGCATGGGACAAGTGTGGTAATAATTCAAGTAAGAAGTTGATTACCCGAAACAACAAATAATGAGTAATCGATATGGTGATAAATAAAAGGTATTTTATTTATACTCAAAGGTTTGAGGCCAAATGGGATTAGTATTATTCTTGTGTTTCACTTTGCATGTTTTGACTTCCTGAATAATTTAATTGGTTCAGAACAGTCAAATTATTCGAACAGGCCACAGTCGTTCATATGTTGGAAGTAAATATGAATGAAGACTGTCGTGAATTGGTGTGTGGATTGTCTAAAGTGTATTAGACATAAGCAATTGTTTGCTGCAACGTTCATGAGTGCTTATGAATATGATTTGAGCATTGGATTAAACCCACACTCACTTGGATCACTTCATGGATTAGTATCACGAGTGATTGGTGAGACGATAACATCTTATATTCTTGAAACCGAGATGTGTGAGTTGTATCTTGCGAGTCGATTGCACATTGATAATATGTAAACGCACCAGTAACTTGGTGTTAAAAAACATATTGTTGTGTGTGATTCGGTGAGTGAGTGCAAGCGAGCATTGAGTCAAAGTTTATCAGTTCCTTTTATCCAAAGTAGGATACAAGCGTGTGGGCCCCTCGATGATTTAGTGACGACACCTAAGCGCTTGGCCAAGCCGAGACTAAATTGATGTGTTCAATTGTAGTCTGTTGCCAGTCGTCATAAATCTGAATTCGGGAAACAGCACATAGACAGAGAGAATGATTTAGATCCATGTCTCAGTCTATATGATATCTAGAATGGAGGAATATATGATCCCTTATCTAAAGGACACACGTATCTGATAAGATCAGAGTTGACAGCGGCTTTAGAAAGCTACGATTGCAGATCAGGATCTGAAGTCATACGCGGAATAGTTATTAGACTTATCCAAGTGGGAGACTGTTGGATTAGTGTCTAAGTCCATAACTATTTTGGTATGTACTTGACCCGATGGTGCATGGTCCTTTTAGGTTGCCTTCACCAAAGCAACTTGATAGGATGAATTATGGAGAGAGAGGATTAAATATTATTTATTAATATATTATGAGAATAATATATTAAAGGAGAAATCATATTGTTTAATTAATATTAGTCAAGAATAAATAAGAATTAAGTTCGTGGCTAAAAGACATTAATTAAACTTAAGGGACTAGAACTGTCAATTGTGTGATAGTTGAATATTGGGCTAATGGACTCCATATTAAAGGGGTGGACGAATTCTATGGGGAAACCCATTATAAATCGTCCAAAGGCCTTTAAGAAAGGGGTTCATGGGTTGCTTAGGGCCTAAGCATCAAAATTAGGGTTTCCTTGTTAGATAACCCTAATAGCCTCACTATTTAAGGAACCCTTATGCCCCAAAAACGTGGTGAACTTGTTCTCTAGGGTTTCCACACGTTTTGGGCAGCCTCCTTTTCTTCTCCTCTTCATCCTCTTGCTCTTGGTCTTTGTGAGCCATTAGAGGAGTGACATTTGTGACTCTAAGCTTTCTAAAGTCATTACAAGGAGGATTTGGGATTGTTATTGCTACATAACAATCAAGGTAATATCTTAAACCCATTATTATGTTAATATTGATTATCATATGCTAGAATTAGGGTTTATAGTCTTGGATGAATTGCATATACAATAGAGAAATCTAGATCCAAACATTAGGGTTTGTATGAGCACATAAGATGTTCTTATGGCTAAAACCCATCAAAAACAACCATTTGGAAGATAAGAAGATTGAAGATTACACATTACATTCGGTATGCATTAGATTAATCATGTCTAATTCTTATGTGTTTTGTGTTTATTTTCTGGCTTTCTGCCATGAGTAGGTAAATCGTTAAGCTTTCGTTTAATGTAGATGAACCCTGATACTATATGTTAGTTTCTTGTTTTTCATGGAATTTACGAAGTTGGTTTAAGTTTGTGTTTGATTTATCTTTAGCTAGCATATTAAAGTTCTAATATTTATTGTTTTGATTCAAGTTAAGTGTAGTTGAATGGCCATTTTGATTACATGAACTTGATTATCTAGTAGCTTATGATCATTAAATTGTTAGAGCTAGGATTTGCCTAATCTTAGATTAGGTAATAACTTTATCCATGTTAAGACTATAATTTGATCATAATTGTGTTTTGTCATTTGTCTTGATAAAAGATAATAATCTTAGATATTTCTCAAATAGCTCAATTATATTTAATAATCAATTATGTGTTTACCTGTGTATGATCATTATATATTAGTTCATGAATTGGTGAAAACGTTAGGAGATCGGATTAGGACGGCTAATTATATTTATATTGGTAACCAACTGAATAAATACATGTTTAGAAACTAACCATAAGAAAAAAAGGGATTCAAAGTTAAACGAAAATGTCCTCATAATCTTAATAACAGTTGTTATTAGTTAAGTGTTTGCTTAGTTTTGAGTTAATTTAGTAGTTAAGTTAATATGAAATTGCAAAATTAGATAAACCCCCTTTTTAGTTATTGTTTTTAAATTAATCTTTAGTAGTTATTTTATTAGCTAAATATCGTTCATTGTGTTCGATACCCAACTTACTTAACTATACTATAAACGGATTAGGCACACTGTCTACACATGCATTAGTAGATAAGTTAGTTATGTTTATAAATTTATATGTTGATAGGTATATATTTTACACATAAACACCATTGAAATCCATTGCATATCTGCTTGTATTCCTCCATATTGTGCATCATTAGGATTTGTCGGTCCTCCCTTTTTTCTTCTTGTTGGCTTGAGGGTTGAGTGGTCGAGCGTCGAGTTGAGTGGTGTGTGCATCTTTGGATTCGGTTGAATCCGAATCAATAACTTGGAATATATTTTCTTGCAATGTTTCAAACACATAAATCGAGTTGGGAAGTAGGTTGTGATTGTAATTAGGATGAAAATTGGGATTGGGATGAAAATTGAGATGAAGATTAGAATTACGGTTGGTTTGCTCCGTATTTATAATACATAACATTTTCGGGATAATGATACATTTGTGGTGAGTAGATGGGCGCATCAAGTTGATGTCGATACACGGAAGGGGAAAAATTGTTTGATGAAGTGTTTGAAGTTTTTTCATATTTCTAGGGTTATTTGTTGACTTGGAGAAGACATTTTAGAATTTATGAGACATGAGAAGTTTGATGTTGTGAAGTTGATCTGGAATGAGTTGGAAGATATAGAAGTATTTTATAGAGAGTGGATGATATTTTAAAATTTTTGAATTTTATAAACTTTAACGATTAGTTTTTTTAGTAAATGGTTTAGTTTGTATTGAGGTAAAAAAAAAAGTTGAAAAAATTAAATTGGTAGGTTAAATTAGTAAATTTTGGGGAAAATAAAACAAAAAAATCACAAAATAGTCGTTCCTCCCTCTCTCACCTCGACAATGAAAAAGCTTCCCTTTTAAGCTTTCTATTTTATAGAGTTGGCATGAAAACTTTACTATTATGGATGTTATTAGTGTTATGTGCACTGTTTTAAAAACCGGTTTGAACCGGCCGGTCGAACCGGTTGGATCGGGAACCGGAAGAGGAAGCGGTTCAACTATCACCGGTTTACATTGATTTCTGAATCGGTTCATAAACCGGCCGGTTTTTAGAAAAAACCGGTTGAACCGATCAAAATAAACCGATTGAACCGGTTAAACCAAATAAAAATACATGAAAAATAATCATTTACATAATAAACTTTGAAGATTTTTTTTTTCAAATCTATTTAGTTTTCTATAATAAAAACCTATGGTAAATGTTATAAATTCTTTTGATGTGTTTGTATTCATCAAAAACTATATTTCGTTTCGGTATTATATTTTATTTTATTTTTGACGTATATTGATTGATGTAAAACACTAAAACTTATGGTTATGTGTTATTTTAATGTATTTGGATTCATCTACAACTTATTTTTATATATATGTTTAATGTTTGAACTTATAAACATTAAATTCATAATTTCTATATGTACGTATGTGTAGGAAAATAAAAAATAAATAAATAAATAAAAACATGAAAACTATAAAAACCGGTTCATCCGGTGGTCGAACCGGTTAAACCAGTTGAACCAGGAATCGGTCACCATACCGGTTCAATTGAAAAACCGGTTTTTAAAACATTGGTTGTGTGTTATGGAATGATATTTTGTAGAAAGTAAAAACCTGAGAGAGAATTGATAATATTAATAAATGCATTTAAGAATTGAACTCTATTCAATTTAATGTTCTATCAAATAATTATTCTATTTTTACAATCTTATTTTATTTTTACAATCTTAGTATTTCTTATGTTGAATTAGACGTATATCCATATGTTACCTAAGATAAATTGTATGGCTAAAAAACACTTATTTGTCAATAATGTTTTTTAAGTCTCTTAACCATATCTTCATAAGCATTTAGAATGATCATGTTTTTTTTAACCTAAGAAACTTCCATATATAGTTACCATGTGTAACAAATTTCTTTAGGTAGATATATATAAATGGACAAACATCTAACGAATTTGTTATTATACTTCATCTACATACAATAAACAAAATCTATCCTAATAAATGAAAATGACTTTGCCACATGTCATTCCCTCATAATTTATTAGCCACATGTCATTTTGTCATAATTTGAGATATATTTATTTTTCACTTTTCATTACTTTAATTTTCATTTTCAATATATCATTAATTTGGTTTCTATAAATTAAACCTACCATTAATTTTAAATTTCAAATAAATTTACGGTTTAAACCTGTGTACTACACAATAAATACATAATTTTTATTTCTTTATTTTTTACATGTTTTTTTCTCATAATTTTCACTTATTTCAATTTCAAATTCAAATAAAATTTCTATTTAATCGTTCGTACTTAACATTTTGTTTTAATCAACCCGTATAATATACGTGTATCACAACTAGTTTTTGTAAGATAAAAAGCTTATAGAAAACATATGATACTTTTAGAAGATTTTTGTATATTTCGATGAATTTTGTACTCACACACCTATGTCAATTTTTTAATTTTTATTGTAACCATTGCATATAAGATATGACTTTGACGTTATTTTGTTAATATAAAAATACATCATCTGTATATATATATATATATATATATATATATATATATATATATATATATATATATATATATATATATATATATATATATATATATATATATATATATATATATATATATATATATAGTGAGATCAAATGAAAACACCAAAAAAGTTAAGAACGCGAGAACATTTCTGGACAAATCATTCTATAAGGGTATACTAGTAATTACATATTTTAATAAAATTATAAAAAAAAATTAAATTATACTTTCTAAAATCTATGGATTATGTTACCAAAAAAATTTATTATTTTTTCTTTTTTATTAATAAATGGTAAAAATCATTTTTATTAATTTCTTTTTTCAAACAAAAATATTCTGCGATTTTTCCTTCTATCATTTCATTTATATATGATTTCAATCATAGATTAATATAAAACACAATATAATTTTATAATTTCATTAAATTAATTTTTATTATATATTAATAGAGTTGAAAAATCCAAAAAACATATGTATTCATACATGAATAAAGTTATATTCAAAATTTCTATCTTATATAAATATATCAATTCATAAATGAATATACACATCATTATTATATTTACATTCATATAGTTATACAAATGAATAGAATAAGACTGTATTAATAAACTTGTATTAATTTAGTTTTATGTATAAATGAATATACAATTGACAAAATACATAATTAATACTATGCACCGAATCCCATACAATTATAATCATAATCGTATATACTAATCCTATAATCATAAATGAATATACTAAGAATGAATCCAATACATTTAAATGACTATACTAAGAATGAATCCAATACATTTATAATCATAATTAAACAGAACTTAATAGCGTCATTCGGCTTCTCTTTTTCGTAGCATTCTCTCATTCTTTGTACGTTTCCCAATCAAGCTATTGTTTCTGTTTCTGTATCAACATAAAACTCAATATTTATAAATGAATATGATGTGAATATTGTTGTCAAGTTATAGTCATAAATGAATCACTCAACAGATTCAATAACAAATTGAAAAACAAATGAAAAGTCAATAGATGTTGGCATGCTATTACGTGCTGGGCCTTTTTCAAAAAATACAAACTTGACAAACAAATTAAAAACAGATTGAGCTCAAAATATATTAAATTATTATACCATCTGCATTTTTAGAAAACTCAAATGAATGACAAAGTCTAAAATTTTAAGCAATATTAATGATGTAAAATTTAGATTACCAAATTCTTATATCTTAAACATTTAACCTTTAAAAGATATCCAAAAGTTAAACCCATAGATAATCTATTCTTTCAAAATAAAAATACAAAACAACAAAAACCAAAAAATAGGATTCATCTTACCAGATTGAGATTAAGAAATTATTTTTTATGCATTTAACACATTGATTTTGATTCCTCCGAGATCTTCCGATTCGCATGAATATGTTGATACCGCATTTCTAGCATTTGAAAAATGCTTAGAATCGGCATCGTAATTTCCAGCGGCTGTTCTAGGGTTTTTTTTGGTGGGTCTCGATGCATAAAAAACTATTGGTTGTATCGGCTTCTATGATGGCGGGTCGATGGTGTGCCAGGTGATATAGGCATGTAGATGATTGTTGTGTGATGATCTAGAAGGTGGAGACAGTTGTTGGTAAGGTGAGGACTGAGGATGGTGATCCATCTTTTTCTTCCGGGTGGCTGTGGTGCTGGTATTGAGGCATAAGAAACAAGAAGATATGGGTGTAGGTGGGTTTTATATGATTAATAGTGAATGTATTACATAGGGTTTTTGTCAACCGAAAGAAAGAAGAAGGAGGCGGCATATTGACTTATGGAGATCGTAAATTAAGGGCGGAGAGAGATTCGGGACGTATAATACAATCTAAATTAATTTCTACTACTTTTAAGGATATAAATAAATATGCAATTACTTCCTTACCCTTTCCGTGTTTTTCATATTTATATCTTGCTACTATTTTTTTAACCAGCAAATGAAATATATATATATATGTTAATAAAAGGGGCCCCCAGCAAGATGCTAGGAAAAACATACAATGAAAAATTGAACCAGATGTAATGAAAACAAGATGAATTACAACCCAATGAAAGGGTTTAAACACCATTCAGACCATCTAACTGCTTTCGTTTTTCCCCTATATTTCTCCCAAGTGAACATTGTAGAAATAATAAGATCTGCCACTTTAGATGGATGCATCCTTTTGTTGTTAAACACCCGTTCATTCCGTGATTTCCAAATGTTCCAAAGAGCTGCATAACAAATTCCTATCAACCTCCTCCTTTTTTTTCGGACAATTACCCCAATTTGAAGCAAAATCAAGAACACCATGAATTGAGGAAAAGTTTGTCTGCTAAACATTACACCATTTTAAAATCCAATTCCATATCGTTTGAGCATATGAGCATTGAACCAGCACATGGTCTGCTGATTCCTCTTCATTACCGCATTGACAACAGGTTGTATGATTCACATTGACCCCTCTTGTCGCTAGGGCTTCTGTAGTTGGAATCCGACCCTGTTTTGCACGCCAAATAAAAGTATTTACTTTAATCGGGACCTCTTTCACCCATTCAAATCTTCCAATATTTACTGGAATGCAATTGTCCAATTTTTTTCTCAAAGCGTTGACCTGATAGTCTCATGTGGTTGTGAGAGGACATCTCCAATCCGCTCCCCCATTTGTTGATTGATTTTTAAGCACCATCCCAAGAGTAATTCTGCATTTATCCAAATCCTTTTGCGAGCATGCGATATTATTCCAAACCCCGGTCAGAGTTTTTAAAGAAAATATGTGGTCCGGTTTGCCCGCCAGATTATTCATACTTGAAATTGCTTTTGCCCAAACCGACTCAGATTCCGATTTGAACCTCCACCACCATTTAATGATCAAAGCAGTATTGAAAGCCTTTATCGATCCAACTCCTAGACCCCCTTCTGTCTTGTTAGCAATGATTTTATCCCAAGATACCCAATGAATCTTGGACTGACCTTCTGAGCCACCCCACAAGAACCGACGCCTCAACTTTTCTAATTTGTCAATTATGCCTGTAGGTGCAACAAAAAGAGACATGAAGTATGTAGGAAGGTTCCCGAGGACTAACTTTATGAGTGTTAATCTCCCGCCAAAAGATAAAGTCTTCGATTTCCAATGGGTAAGCTTATTTTGAAATCTTTCAATCACCGGTTGCCAATGTTTCTTAAGACGCATATTGGCACCCACTGGTACCCCGAGATAGTTAAATAGAAGAATTGCCGGTTCGCATGTTGTTCAGATTTATTCTCGCGTTCTCAACCTTTTTGGTGTTCTCAATTGAACCTACTCCTATATATATATATATATATATATATATATATATATATATATATATATATATATATATATATATATATATATATATATACACACACACACTATAAAGAACAAAATACTTTAAAAGTTAAAATTTAAATAATAAAAATGATGATTTTTAACGTTTTAAATAATAGTCGATGCTGTTTGATAAGATTTAAGTGCATGGTATATTTGTCTTTTAAAATATATAATATATTACAGATTTATTATTAAAAATTAAATTAGAAAAAAGTTACCAATTTTGTTTACTCAAAATACTGAAGTCAAGATAATTTTCAAATATCAACTAAAATTTAGATTGAGTTTAGTCATTCAATGTATAAAGCTCATTATCAACCTTATATAACATACGATTATTTTGGAATCGTACCCTCACATACCCATTAATTGTATATTTAAAGTTTTTAGATTTTTAACAACAATGACTTTATTCATCATATATCTTCATTTATGGGTGAAAATTTCATCATGTTTTTTAACTAGTTATACTATTTAAATATGAATATTATAAAGTAGCACTTATAAAAAAGGTTGATGTCATAAAAGTCCTTAGTTATTGCAAGAAAATATTCAGTTTTACCCTTTGGGGTCTTTTAGGTTCATTAAAACTAAAAATTCGCGTATTTTTTGCGATTTTACTCTTTTTGCAGGTTCTCGATTAGGTAACCAATTATTGCACATGTGGCACGCCGCGTCAGCGATAATTCGACCCATTCATATGACATGGTGACGAGTGTTAATTGATATCATTTGTTTATTCAAAAAATGGAGCGAATAGGGAGGAATACGGAGAGAACGTGTTTTGAACACCCACCCATTCATATGACATGGTGATGACTGTTAACTGATATCATTTGTTTATTCAAAAAATGGACCGAATAGGAAGGAATACGGAGAGAACGTGTTTTGAACACTCGACCTCACAGAACAAATATAACCGCCTTGCCTTTAGGCAAAACCTTCTTCATGTAATTACTCTTGAATCTTTAAATATATTATATAATACTAATATTATTATCATTATTATTATTATTATTTTTAATGATATATACATATATTTTTATATAAAGTAAGTTTTTTGATGTATAAAATATGTTTTTAATGTATAAAATATGTATTTTTGATGTATACATATGTTTTTAAATATATAAATACTTAAATACGCATTTATACATTTAAATCACATATATATACCTTTAAAATATATTTATGTATTAAAAATTTGTGTTTATATGTATAAATAAAATATTAAAGATAAAAAATACGTTTTTAAAAGTATAAATATATTTGAAAGTATTTACGGTTTATACAATATAAACCATATTAATAGGTACTTTTATATTTATATGTATATTATATTTATTTATGTCCAAGGTTCTAAATAGTTCGTCATGGCTCCGTCATGGCTCCGTCATGGCGCGTCATGACTCCAAGGCTTGTACCTTCCGTAAAACTTTATCAAAATGTCACATTGACTCATATATGTGTATAAAAATGAATAATAGTTGCAAATACATATAAAAATATTAATTATATATATAAAATTGTTGTCTTAAGTCACGTCTTACAAACAACGTGGTTCGGCAAAGCTTAGAAAAACTTAAGACTTGACATTGCCGCCAAGTTATGTTTTGCGTTATTTAGAATATTGTTTATGTCAAATAAATATAAATTTAAACATTTAAAATACAAATAAATATAATTTTTAATGCATTAGTACGTTTTGTAAATGTGTAAATACGATTTTAGAAATATACATATGTTTTCTAATATATAAACACATATTTAAATATATAAATATGTTTTTAAACGTGTAAATACCTTTAAAATATATTATATATTTAAAAACGTATTTTTTTAGCTTTAAAAAGTATTTTCATATTTAAAAACATAAATCTATATTTAATATTAAAAAAATACTTTTGTATTTAAAAACATATGTATACATTAATAAAAATATATGATAAGAATAAACAATAATTTTAATAATCAAAATAATCTAAGTAATATTTAAGTAATAATAACAATAATCAGTGTTGGTTGTTATATTTAAAATGCCAGCATAGAATACACAAAACGTCGTAGCCTAGTGGTTTGAACATATGATAGCTATATGGGTTCGATTCTCATTGGCTTTTTCACTTCTCAACAACCCTTATTTTTAAGAAAATGATTCTCAACGCCACGTCAACCACAAATGCACAATCATTGCTAACGTGGCACAACATATATGCAGGGTAATTGACTTATGACCCAAAAACCGACTAAAAGAACATAAGTGCAAAAATTTAACAAAATCTCCGATTTTAATGAACCTAAAATTAGCCAAAGGATAAAACCAAACATTCTTTGAAAATTTGATGGCTTTTATGTCATTATCCCTATAATAAAATTATATATATAATAATAGTCACCTATACGAGTAAACCATGGTTAGAGGCCGTTAAAAAATTTAGTAAACTTATTTTATATAATAATATAGTTTAAATTATTATATAATTTTGTATGAAACTATAATATGAAACTTTATATGTTATAAATAATGGCAACAAAATAGTTATTTTCAATAAAAAAAATAGGTTGAAGGTTCAAGTCCTAATGATCATAAGCATATTAATTAAGAGCAATTTAGTATATTTGTCCTTATATATTTTCAATCAAACTTACATTTATATCTATATTTATATTTATGTTTATATCATTTCTGGTTAAAGTTAAATTATTTATATTTTATTAGATTAAATTAGAGTTTTTTGTTATTAACTTTCACTATAATAGTATTTCTTGTTTATCTTTGTTGAAATATAGTAAATAAAGTTATAAATAATTTAAACATGATTATAACTATATTAAATCAACATTATATTTAATTTCTTAGTAAATAAAAACTCTAATAAAGTGTATTGATTTAGAAGGTACATTGAATATTATGATGATTTCAAATCAATGTAATAAAAAATAATTGATTTATCTTTAACCATAGTAAACCTTGAAAAAAATGCCTTATTTATAATATTTATATAGATATAGATTTTATAAAAGTTCAATGGAACATTTAAATTAAACTAAAAAACTTTTATTTTTTACCTCAATTATTATCTAAATATTATTAAAAGATAACCTTAATTCTAAACTAAAGAAATCATAACCATTAATTGTATTTTATTAATATGTTTCCACCCTTCGATCGTTTTGATGACATCATCACAAACCTCGTTTCTTTTTTTCATTAGTGGTTACGTTCTCCTTAAACCTTTCCATAGTTTTAAAGCTCATACATATATAGTGTCTAATCTTCCATTCTTAACTGAAACACTCGCAAACCTTAAACCTAAGTCGCCTCCACCATTGTAACATGACATCGGCCATTCCTGACCAACTCTATTATTGTTAGATTGAAGAATCACTATCTTGATTCTTGATTTGCGATGGATAAATTCTTTTAAATTTGAAGTTGCTTTACCATGGATAGTGCCCTTTTTCAAGGGATCCATGGCTATAAAAGTTCAAAAATTCATATAGAGCTTTAACACTAAAGAAAGGTAATTAGAAAGAAGAACCCACCACTTATTCCTTGATTCAATGATTCATGAACATTAATATCTAATTGTTTTCCCCCTTTAGTAGATGAATCATCTGTCATCACCATTTTTCTTTCTCTCTCTCTCTCTCTCTCTCTCTCTCTCTCTCTCTCTCTCTCTCTCAACGCAATTGGCTTTCCATTGCAGAAAAATATAGTCGATCATGAACATCAGAACGACCTATGGCCTCCCTCTGCGCCTCTTTGAAATCACTCATCATCACCACCTTTATCTTTCTTTATCAGATCTAATAAAGTAAAACGGTGATGTTGATGATCAATCATCACTTTTCCATCCTCTGTGTACAGCCAAAGCTGCTTAGGAGTTTCATTTTCAATGTAAGTTTTTTTTCAATTTAAATTCAACAATAAATTGCTATTTTTGTAACAGAAATCTTGAATTACTTTAGTTGATTCATGATTTGGTACTTAGATTGTTGATACTTTGAATGGTTTTGATTGTTCTGGTTTCTTAAACATAGTGTGTGGCCATGAAGGAGACAGTAGGGGTGCCCTTCCCTTACTGTACCTAAGAAGATTGTAATTAAATAAAATTAAATAATTTTGATCCCAAAATTAACCTTAGATATTATATAAAATAGTAGCAAAATAGTCAACTTCTAAAATGATGGTGAAAAGATAGAATCTTTGATCTTTTTTCTTTTAATTTTGGTCATTTTTGTATTCATTATTCTTTGAATATTTTCGATCAATAAATCCTAATCCAAGGTCGAAATCCTATAATTATAACTTTTGATATCTTTTTGCAATAGAAACAGGCATGGCCGATTAAGAGGTTTACACATGGTTATTGGTGGTGGTTATGGTTGCCAATGCTTGAACAACAACCAGAAATTCTAAATTTTCATTTTGTTCATATATGCTATTTTATTTGGTTTTCTTTTCAGGTTTATTCTTTTTCTACTACATGAACAAGTCTTACATTCATCTTTGAGATTATAAGGGAATGAATCAAATCATAGTTGTAAGTATGTCAATTTCCAGGTTCAACGAATTACATCGTCTTAATGGAAATAATCAGATTGACATTGTGGGTTTTGGTTTTCCAAATGATATTTAACAAACTTTTGTAGAAGGGCAATATATGTATGTAAGTTTATCTTGAATCTTTTTATCATCACAAAGCGTGATTCAAGGGTGGTCCAACTGGAATCATGAAGTGTCAATATGTTAAGTTGAATATAGACATTGTTTATGATTACAAAATATGTGATATTGCAATTACTTTTAGAAGCCCATAAAGATAAAATGTAGTGTTATATATTATAATCATGTAACTGTTTTGGGATTATTTTGAATTGCAGGATGGCTTTATATGATATGCAGTGGAAGGGACGCAATTAAAACCCCTGAGCAGGTTTTAACTTTTCATATCTAATGCCTAAATTAAGACAATCGTGTTTGTTAATTAATTAGGTTTCATTTTTTTCAAATTAAAGAAGCTCAAGAAACAGTGAAGAAGCTTAATTTGGATGGACTTGTGGTCATTGGTGGGGATGACTCAAACACAAATGCATGACTGCTAGCAGAAAATTTTAGGTCTTTTTATGTTATGTTTCTTTTCAAAACAAGTTACTTCTTATAAACAATTTTTATAATGATTTTTATTGGTGTTTTTGTAGCACGTGATTCTTGGTATGTAATTTATTTAAGTATTTTGCATTTTTGGCCTTGGACTCGGCGAGTTGAAGGACCAACTCGCCGAGTAGAAGCAGGACGGGACACGGGATTTAAGGGGATAGACTCGTCGAGTCGGGTCCCAGACTCGACGAGTAGGCTCTGACTGGACAAAAACCCTAATCTGAGGGTTTGCACCCTATTTAATCATCTCATTCAGCCACCATTCGGCCCTATTGCTCCCAGAAACCCTCCATAGCAAACCCTAAGTGTTTGGTGCAAGATCTAAGGCTTTTATGGTGATTTTGGTAGTTTTGTTCACAAAGAAGAAGGAAGAGCATAGAAGGATCAAGAGGAGACTGAAGGATTCGAGTTTGGTGCATCATTTTCAGTCTTTGAAAGGTATAAAGTTTGTAACTTGCTTGTTCATTTTTTAGATCCCTCTTTGGGGAAGATTTAGGGCTTTTTAAGCCATATGAGGTGGCCAACCATGATTGCAAACATGGTTGGGGTTCAAAACTTCAGATCTAAGTCTTGGGAGGAGTCACAAGGCAGATTTGGGTTGCTTTTGCACCCAAGGAAGGTCCCATGCAACATAAGAGCCATTTTAGAACCTTTTAGGCTCAAAGGTACCATGCATGCACGTAAAGTTCGAAACTTTACGTGCTAGATCGTGCTTAGGGGCTTGGATCTATCATTTGGTCAAAGGTTGTACATCAGAAATCGAGGAAATAAGGCATGGACGTTATCGACTCGGCGAGTCTGTTCTTGGGACTCAGACGAGTCTAAGGCATAAAGTCCCATACCTGTTGAGGGTCAAAATAACTCAGTTGGATGTTAGAAGGGTTGTAGAAGGTCCGAAGGAGTGACCCAACGTATTGGACTTAGCCTTAGACTTGGAGTTCATGGGACTCGACGAGTGCTAGAACAGAATCGGCGAGTCCAAGGCAATCTCCTTATAGTTGAAGATGAACTCGACGAGTTGTTCATACAACTCAACGAGTCAAGGACAGAACTTATTCATCAGATGAAGGTGAACTCGACGAGTTGTTCATACAACTCGGCGAGTCGGACGATTTTGATGTTCATATAGAGGAGAAACTCGTCGATTCGTTGCTAAACTCGACGAGTCGAGTCGTGGACAAAGAAGGATAAAGGGTTAGGGACTTGACGAGTTAACGGCCCAACTCGGCAAGTCAGGTCAACTGGAAGTTGACTTTGGCTTGGACTTGGTTGGGGTAAAATAGTCATTTTACCCTAAGAGTAGATATCAGATTTTGACTGAGTGTTTTGTGGGGATTATAGCCGGAGGATTTCCGAAGCAGCAGCAGATAGAGGTTTCCTGCACAGATTATCAGCAGCTACTCGTACGAGGTGAGTTACCTTCCAGTAGCGGTGGGTCTACGACCACAATGTCGGCCCACTAGTATGAGTTGTATGTTAGATGATTGTCTTTGTGATACTCATCTAGGTTTGTTACTACCTGATATGTATGAGGTAGTATGATATGATATTAGATGCTAGTAGCAGTAGGGAGATAGTCCCTAAGGTTACCGGTCGATAGGGCCAAAGGGGGTGGTTATACCCAATCATACTAAATAGAATATGGTTATGTGTTATATGCTATGTGGTAGTAGTAGAGGGGTGAAATAGTCCCCAACATCCGGTCGAGAGGACCGAAGGGGAGGCCAGCACCCAGGTATGCTAGGCAGTACCCGGTCGAGAGGACCGCTAGGGAGGCCAACACCCAGATATGCTAGGCAGTATCCGGTCGAGAGGACCGAAGGGGAGGCCAACACCCAGGTATGCTAGGCAACATCCGGTCGAAAGGACCGAAGGGGTAGGTCGGGCACCCTGATATGCCTGAAAATATGTGTATGTTATGTGATTGTATGGTATGTGGTACGATGGGGTGTCACACCCCCAAACCAAGGATGGCGGAAACGTTCGGGGGTGGAGGACTTCATGTATAGTATCATAACAACAATGGCAATAGTGATGAAAGTAAACACAACCAACATATATATATATATATATATATATATATATATATATATATATATATATATAATTGAAAAAGTTACATCATTGTATGAATTACATGTTTCAAAATCAATTACAATATGTTGACAAAATATGAAATGTTTGACGCCTTAACGTCCCATCCTCAAAATGCACTTGATTTCCTGTTTAGTGATTTCCTGAGAATACAAGTTGTTTGAAAAAGTGTCAACACAAAGGTTGGTGAGTTCATAAGTTTTTGAGATAAAGAGTTTGTAAACCGTTCTTTGTAATGGGTTGTGTGTCACCAAGAAAATCCAATATTTTCCTTATAAAAGTTATGTGGTCCTAAACCCAGGGCCAAAAGTAAACAAGTACTTTCCATACTTAATGATATAATTGTGGTTTTAAATAAGCATAAATGCCTTTTTAATTTGAGGGAAAATCCCGTAATGAATGACGTGTAGTCTTAAATACCAAGACCGAAAGTGTACAGTAATATCCGTACTTAAAGTAATTTCTGTGAGCTAAATCGACATAACTCACTAATTTAAAAGTAGAACCCGTAAATATTATGATTTGTTAATACCTCATGTGAGCTATCATAACCATACTTGACATAGACGGCCTCGTAATACGACGTTCTTCAGGCGTCGCCATTAAATGACACTTGTCACCACAGACCTGTCGGTCTAGCTGTTGCAAGCAGCTCGGGTGTAGGTTTGTCAAACCCAATATAGATCTATACACAACTATCACGTTCTCCCTACAAGAGACTATGGTTACAATTTACAGGACTTTTTGACTTTGTTACTTTGGAAGTAACCTGAAGCGAATGACTCACAAATTTATTCATTAACAGATTTACGTGAACTAAACTGAAAACCTTTGATAAATAAGTTTGAAAAGTAATTGATACATAAAGTATACCTATTATAGTTTATCCAATATGTTTGTAATGTATAAGAACTCTTTTATGAAAACACATTAGTGTTATGAATCCAATAACTACGCTTATTATAGCTTAGTATATGTGTTATAAATGAATGAATAATCTAATCATGAATGACTAAGTTTCAGTTTATGATGATAAACTAACAAGGAAACACATTCAATATTTAGAACTCATTGTTATACACTTTGCTCAACATAATACAAAGTGTCATGAAAGTTGTAAGTTGTTAACTAGTTTTTAACCTTTCTGCGATATTTTAGAAAAGTCATAGAAAAATCATACGAAGTTGAAAACTAAATCCGTAAATTCTAAGAGTTCCTAAAATTTGTCTAGTTTACTCATAATTTTTATCATGATTTTTGGAAGTCTTTAACGTGTGTTAAAATGTCCATATTCACAGACTGGTCCGGATTTGTTCTTGAAATGATAGGTTGTTTTGAAAAAATCACCATAAATTGTAGAAAAATAATGTGGATATGTGCAAGTAGTCATTTTAAAGCTAAGAACCGGAACTACTTGCACCTAAAACCGTTTTGAAAACTAAAATGTTTAAGTTGTCCAAAACAGTCCGTGAATGGAGTCCAACTTTTCTGATGAAAGCTGTTAGAAAAGTTTAGTTATGTTCTTGATGTTTTAACTTGTATTCCCACCCCCCCCCCCCCCCCCACCTTAAAACTTAAGAAAACATGAAAATACAGGGGTATGAACTCACCTTGAGTGATTTCAGTAAATGATTGTTGAAGAATGGAAGTGTTCAACTCAAGAACACTTGAAGATGCCTTGAAGATTTTCGAGAATCTAACATCAAAGTGATGGAGTTTGTGTAAGCAATCGATGATTGGATTAGAATGAAGTGTAATAATCTCAAGGAGGATGAATTATACTTACCAAGAGTATAGTAAAGCTTGATGATCAGCCTTGGAGTCTCGAACTAGAGGAAAAAGTCTGAGAGAAAAGTTGTGTGTGATTCTTGGTGATATGAGAGCAAGTGAGTGTAAATGGGGAGAGAGGTTGACTTATTCTAGCTCTTAGAACGTGGGAGGGGCTGATGATTGATGGGAAAGGTACAAGGAAGTGACTAGGGATGGTGGGGAGGAGTGTGGGTTAGTCATGGAGTGGGTATGGTGGTTGCTTGTGTCATAATACAAAGAAAAACCAACACTCAATCTTTGTACTTCACCCACTCATTTCTTGGATAAGATTTGCACCAAAAACGTGGGAATTAATGAATTATTAGACTTTAATTGAAAACTAAAGTTTTTGGTGAAAATCCCGTGTTAAAACGATGAAAAACGAAGCCAAAACGAAGTCGGAATCGAAAACCGGGAAGAAATGGGCTTCCCTGCGAGATCTCTCGGTCCTGGCGAGGTTCGGTCCCTTCTGATCATGGGCCGAAGGCGAAATGGAGCAAAGGTGGTAAGAAGCGAAATGGACCGAGGTGGCTTCGGTTCCTTGTGCGAGGTTCGGGCCCGAGAGCACCCTTCGAGTTCGGTTCAGTAGCCTTCGGGTTCGGTCCCTAAGAGGACTTTCGGCCTTAAGAGGGGTTTCAGCTCCTTAAGAGGGGTTTCGGCTCCTTAAGGCTGTTTTTCGCGTAGACTTCCATTTTCGAGCGGTTTTTGACCCAATTAAGGGCCAGGATGCCCCGAGTGATTTTAGAGAGATTTGGGAGAGATTCCACATTCTTCGAGAGATTTAGGAGAGATTTGACATTCTTAGAGAGATTTGGGAGAGATTTGACATACTTGGAGAGATTTCACATACGGAGAGAGATTTGGGAGAGATTTAGTGAATACAATTGAGAGAGGTTTCGTTTGTGACATTTTTGAGTGTCCGGCTTCGCAATGCAAGTTCCGTAAACCCCATTAAGCCATGTTTTAGGATCTTACACACTCCAGATGAGTATGTAACATTGTTTTATAGGTTTTGTTCATTGTTTAGCACTAAGGCTAAGGGAAATTAAACACACGAATTTTCCAAGTGATGTTTTCTCATTAAAATAGCGAGTTATACAGTAATTACATACATAAACCCTAATATACAAGGTTTAATCGAGTTGACCGGTTTGACTCGTTGACTTTGTTTGACTTTGACTTAACCCGAAATTGACCATTGTCACATGGGGGAACTCACTAAGCTTCGTGCTTACAGTTTACAGTTTTGGTTTCAGGTACCTCTTCAGCGAAGGGGAAGGAGCTGGCACGGTAGCGGCACATCATACGCACACTCATTGTTTTCCGCACTATGGATATTATGGGATTGTACTCTAACATGTTCTTATTTTATGACTTGGGTTTTCAGACATGATACATTGTGTTTACGAGATGATGTGATTTCACAGTATTTTCTTATGAATGTTTTATGAGTCATTTAATTAAAAAGAAATTTTTGGTCTTGAAAATTGGGTCGTTACAGTTTTTAAGGTTTTGAAGGGCTAACAACTTAAAAACTCGGGGTATTGGATGGCCAAAAACCATTGATGGTGATTTGAAGTGCAAAGCGGTTCCAACAAGTCTTGGATTTGACACTGCCTGCAAGGTAATACACCAATTTCACTTCAATTGTGAAAAGCTTTTGCATCAAAATTGTTAGCCTATGAATTATGATATGTAGATATATTAAAAAATGATTAGAAATTTAGTGGTAAATGCTTGCTCCACCAGAAAGTTTTATCATTGTGAACTCACATTTTTCAGATATTATAGTTTTTAAAACTAATATATTTGTTTCAAATTGTGAATTACATATATTTATATATATATATATATATATATATATATATATATATATATATATATATTAAAATAATTGATTGTAGTTGTAATGTTAATGGGTCGTGCTGTATCATGCTTAACACTGGAATGTGCTTTGTAGACTCATGGTAGACTCATCCAAACATAACAATCATTGGAGAAGATGTATCTAAATAAATATTTTTATAAAAATCATTTATTTATAAAATATTGTAACTAATTGAATTTGATGTAGGTCAAAAGCAGACGCTAAAGAGTGTTACGGATTATATAACAAATATAATCTGCAACGTGTAGTAGCCGGTTACAATTATGGCATTATTCTCATACTAAAAGGCCTCATTGATTTCATTCAAGAGGTATATATTTATATCTCAAATTAGCCCCCCCCCCCCCCCCCCCCCCCAAACATCTACCTTACCCTTTAATATGATCTATAAGTGCAATCACTTATTGAAGAGCTTAATGAAATTATAGCCCATGATACCATTAATAAAGAAGGGCATGGAAGAAGAAACTTAAGAGACAATCTCAGGAACTCTTTGACATATTACCAAAAACAATTCAGGAACAGCTTTTGCTAGAAAAGAGATCATCACGGAAATGTGCAGGTATTTATTGGCATGACTAGACTGGTTCGGACTAGATACAATTTATATAAATATTTTGAACGATGAGGATATGAAGGGAATTTTCATCTTTTTCATAGACAAAAGATTGAGATTGAGGCCTTATCCTAATTTGTTTAATCTCTTTGGATGAGACAAAAATTGCAATTTTATTAACATCGACAAGACAAGACAAGTAAGACTAGACTACACAATATTAAATAAATTTTCTAGGACTATTTTTAATGATAAGGATTAAAGAGGGCATTCATGTCTTTTTTAGTCTTATTGTCATTGGTCCTATTTTCCAATACAATGCAAGCTAAATGCAGTACTAGACAGGACAAGACAAGTCTAGATAAGCTTTTGATGGTTGTTTTCAATGATGATGACATTCATGTCTTTTTCACACACCAAAAATTTATGTCCTTGTCCTATGTTTTTTTGGTAAGGAGTAAGGACAAAAACTTACAATTCTGTCCACATCAATTTGAGTTCCAATCCAACGCAAGCCAAACATAGTATAAATTTGTTACTCGTCCAATATTGTTTCAATTTTAGATCGAATGCAATTATGTTGCCAAAATTGAAACAAAAGAGATGCTCATTCAAATGGTTTAAACTGAACTAGAGAACAGGAAAAAGAAGGTAAATATCAAAAAGATTTTTAAAGTGAAGCCACACTTTTTTGGGTAAGTAATATGTTCTTTTATCCTAATGAAAACTTGACAAATTTAGGTTTTTATGTCTACAACAAAGACAAGGTCTAATTTCATGCTTTTTTTCTTAAGTTTCTCTCTACAATTCTGCATATTTTCAGGTTTGGTCTTGTGGACTGTTGGTTGATGTAAAGGCGGACAGGTTCTGATCCGTGTTCACCCCACCAGCCAAACAATATTGGATATTGATAAGCTATAGAACAAGATAACTTAACCAACAACTCAGAGATTCAATATTCAAATGATTAAGATAGTTTCTCACAATTCTAGAGGTGAATCTCTCCAAATGTTCATAAGAACAATTACAAAATTCTACATATCCGTTCTTCCAACTACAAGAGGATAAAATAAATGGCCTAGGAGGAGGGGGCGTCACAGAAGGGACCACAACACATAAGGAATGTCCCCCATCCCCACGATTACAACAGAATCAACAAAGATAGTACTAAAGGCTTAACCACTAAAAGAAGGACATAAAATATACGATAAAACAAAAAGGGGAGAAAAGTAATATCCAAGCAGCCCCATAATGAAATTACTCTTTGGTCCTTCTAGTGGTTGATGTGTTGGTGGTATAAACAAGGGAGATGCATATGGTGATATAACCGTGGTTGATGAAGGTGGTTGGTATGGTGGTTGTGGGTGGTGTTTGTGTGACAAAATGGAATATTACATAAGATTATAACAATGTTATTTCATATGGGTAAGGGAAAGGGTAAAAATGTACTTTCATATGGACTTAACAACAAATTTCAAAAATTATTCAACAGTTAGTCATAAGGACCATTTGCGTGTGAAGTTTTCTCTAAAATAATCATTTGTGTGCAAAGTTTTCTCCGTAGGACCATCCATACAAAAAAAAGTTTCATAAGGAATATTTAATGAAAAATTGAAAAGCATTAAAACCATTTGTGAAATTTTGTCTAGGAGATATGATTTCTATACGGTGTAAATCACACAAAATTACAAGAATCAATATTACTACATATATATGATTAATGATTATAATTTTTAAACAACGTTCATATTTTCGAAATATTTTGCATGATTAATTAAAATTAACAATTATACAGTTACAAAATCATGGTTATATCAAATATTCACACATACAGAACGTTGATCGGATATTCATACTGATGTATATATTAATTTTAACTAATCATTAAGATAAGCATCTCTCTTTCTAAATTAATAATTTTTTAAAAAACATTGATTATTTATACCTTTATATGTAATTTTTTTATATGTTCTCCGCGTTTTACGTGTGTCATAATCTAGTTCTTCTATTAAACTATGCATGTGGATGCTCTTTAACTAATGTGTTATTGCATTGCACATAAATAAAATTATATGATTAAAAAGTATTGACAAATATGATATAAATTTGAAACATTTTTGGTATAAATATATCAAATTATTCATAAACCGATCATCAAAATTCATATTAAAAAAATAGTAAAACACATCATCTGAATATCCACATCAACTCGTCTCAAAGTCTACATAAGATGTCATGCACGAAACATTATTGATATTTTGGACATGTCAGAGTTTGAACTATTCATATCTTGTGTGAAATTTCACACTTCAACCATTAAACTCCTATCACATAAACAAAAATGAATTGATATGCATCAGAATTTATAGAAACAGAAATGAATTGATATGCGTCACAATTTATATTGCACATCAATAATAAAGCTTTCATAAGAAAACTCGAACCAAATAGATAATCACATCTTTGAAGTCTATATAACTCTAGTTTCAAAGTATTTATAATGTTTTATTATGTTAATTTAACTAATATCAAGGACATATCCAATAATATTTATGCATTGTATAAAAAAACCATATTTACTTGAATTGCCTCAAAATATAAAATAAAACATACCGACAACATCACGATTTTAACAAAATTACTATCAACGTAGGTCCAGCCCTATGCAAACGTTATCTTCGAAAAAACTTTTACATTCGTTTTAGATAAAAAGAATTGGCCATGTTCAAATGTTCAATACTTCAATCTATTATTGTGATTATCCGATGGAATGAGATGCTTTCTATTTTTAACTTTTTAATAAATTCGTCAAACTTTTGATTTCTACGCGATTCATGCCATTTGAGTTTTGAAACAGATATATTTGAGTCTAAAACCTCAACGGAATCTTCTTAATAAAACTCTTCAGTCACCATAACAGCCGCCTCCGACCTCCATCGTTGCCACCAGTCCGATCGGAAACATGACGATGGAGGGTTTCCGGGTACTTGATGAGAAGTCGTTGAGAGAATACATCAAAGCCACACCATCTTTGGCTTCCAAGCTCGGGAATGAAGTTGATAACTTCAAAATTAAAGAAGTTGGGGACGGCAATCTCAATTTCGTCTACATCGTCATCTCTCCATCTGGTTCGATCGTCATCAAACAGGTTTTTCCCCCAATTAAGACTTCGAATCTTCATAATCAGACAATTTTGTTACTATTACGTCTTTTGTGTGCTTCGAGGGTTTAATCATCAATCACGAAGATCACTCATAACTTGATTTAAGTTGGTTGAGTAATGATTTTACTATTATGAAAATGTTTTATTCTTCATCTTCTTCAATTCGCCTAACCATAATCTAGGTTTTTCTTCATATCGACTTAAATTTCTTCCATATGGGCAGGCTATACCTTATGTTCGTTGTATCGGCGAATCATGGCCAATGACGAAGGAAAGATCTTATTTTGAAGCCACAGCTCTTAAACGTCAGCATGGTTTGTCCCCAAAACATGTCCCAGAAGTTTATCACTTTGATAGAACCATGTCACTTATTGGTATGCGATACATAGAGCCTCCACATATAATCTTGAGAAAAGGATTGATCGCTGGAGTTGAGTATCCATTATTAGCGGAACACATGGCTGAATTTATGGCTAACACCCTCTTTTACACCTCTCTTCTCTATCTCACAACTACACAACTCAAAAGTGCAGGTGACCCGTTACTCCTGTTTATAAGAAGCATTATAATTCTCATTATATTGTTCATAATCATATGAAAATAACTCATGTGTTTACCATTTGCAGTGGCTGAATTTTGTGGAAATGTGGAGTTATGTAGGCTAACTGAGCAAGTGGTGTTTTCAGACCCTTACAAGATTTCAGAATTTAACCGTTGGACTTCACCTTATCTTGATACTGATGCAGAAGCAGTTAGAAATGACCAAATATTAAAACTTGAAGTTGCTGAGCTTAAGTCTAAGTATACAGACTCAATTACCTTTTTACCCTCTTGAATCTTGATGTTCTATTAGATTTCCCATTTAGGCATTTACATATGATATTGAATTTGTGCAGATTCTGTGAAAAAACACAAGCTTTAATACATGGTGATCTCCATACTGGTTCTGTCATGGTTACACATGAGTCAACTCAAGTCATTGACCCAGAATTTGCTTTCTATGGGCCAATGGGGTTTGACATTGGTGCTTTTATTGGAAACTTGTTTTTGGCTTATTTTGCACAAGATGGACATGTGGATCAAGGGAATGACAGAAAAGTATGTAGTTTTCATTTGATTTGTAATTATGCTTTTAAAAGGTTTTGGGTTTTAAAGTGGTAAATATTGTGAATACAGACATATAAAGCATGGATAATGGATACGATAGCAGACACTTGGAATCTTTTTTATAAAAAGTTTACATCTCTTTGGGATATACATAAAGAGGGACCTGGTGAGGCATACCTTCATGAAATTTATAATGATTTGGAGCTTCGGGAGCTTGTGAAACAGAAATACATGATGGATTTGTTCCATGATTCTCTTGGATTTGCTGCTGCCAAAATGATAAGGTAATGTAATTTTTTGAGCTGTTTGACTGTTTGTGAAATGTCTAAATTACCCTTTGAATTGCAGGCGAATTGTTGGGGTGGCTCATGTGGAGGATTTTGAGTCGATTAGTGATCTTGTGAAAAGATCAGATTGTGAACGAAGGGCTCTTGAATTTGCCAAGAATCTTACGAAGAAAAGAAGAAATTTCAACACCATTGCTGATGTCATTGCTTTAGCTAAGTAGTGAATGACATGCAAATATTGTGGCTTACAATAATAGAACATATTTTCTTGCCTTTGTTTGCTTTGTGTAAACCACTAAATATAGGAAGGTAATGTGTTGTTATAAAAATCTTGAAATTTATGTATTAAGATGTTATATTTTGATGGCTGGTAATAGATGTGTAACGCCTGAGATTTTTTTTTTTAATTAACAATTTCAGTTTTCATACAAAAGAATGTCGAGAAAACTTTCTCTTGAGCATGCTAGGTTTGTTTAACTTGAATTGTGAATTCAATCATAAAGATTTGGTTAGTGAAATAGATTTCACAATTTGCAAGTGATTGCCAATAATTTACAATTTGCCCCTATCACATTGTTACCAATTTAAAAATCAATACGTTATGAAGTGTCTATTTGTATTGATGTAGTTATCTAAAATTTCCAAATTTATAAATGATTCATATGAATATTGAAGTGCAAATTTAATATGTTTGACCATGAAAGTCAAAATATATCATCTGTTTTGGGTAAGATCGGAGGTAGGAAGGTAAGATCCAACGATGGTTACCCCCCTCTCCTCCTTGGAACTTCCTCTCCATCAATACCACATTGGTAACCATCTGACCTCGGCACACAACGCACAAAGAAAGTATACAAGGTATCACCAAGCCACAAAATATTTTCAACTTCAACACTAAAATTACCCAAGAAAATTTCATTGCTTTAATTTCCATTGATACCTAGAAACTTGCTCTAAAATCTCACATGATAAATATCATTTGTTCCATGTAGATCTTCCGTCATAAATTCAACTATAAGGTTTCTTTTGAATGACATAAAACATGTGTCGTTGGCGACATACATGCCTTACAAATTGTTGTCAATATTATTCTCACCACCTCCTCACATCCACTATAAAGTATTATGTGAAAACTAGGTGAGTTTCCATGAAAGATCTCAGTCCATTTAACGATTTTCTTGGCATTCACAGAGGACCAATTTCAAACATATTTTAGGTCCGAGACAAAAGAGGAAAAAAAAAGTCCTTAAAATATACAAATTTCATTATCTTTTTATAATAACTCAATAACCGAAAGAAAATAATTTATACTAACTTTTAAATATAACATTTTTATTACAAAAATCAATATATTTAAAGAAAAATATTTCTTCTAGCTTTTTGAGATGCAAAATTAATAATGATATCTTCAAGATCAATCTTGTCTAACATATCATTAATAAAGTTCATAAAAAATTTGGATCCCTAGACGATCGTCCCTATCACACATCCTCTGGGACAGACCTACATTCACATCCTCAACCATGATCATCATGGTCTTTTTCTTTCCCCAAAGAAATATGCCATTGAACTTTTAGAGTGTGTCACGATGAACACTTATAAGCCAACACTTAGGTCTCGTTTGTTTTTTTACAAAAGTACTTTTTGAGCACTTTTTCCTTTTGGCGGGTAGACGTTTCGCAAGTGCACTTCTTCTTCTGTAAACTTGGAAAAAGACAAAAGACCTTTAACCACTTCCAAAACAAACAACACCTTACTCTCATTGATATCAATAACAAAACAAGTGGAATAGTATGAAGATCCCACACTCTACCGCAGTTTCGTTTAGGTACTCCACTACCTTACTTTCACACGCCAACACATCTCCACTAATATATCACAACAAGTGTTTACATGCATGCCCATAGGACACACATGAGTACTCTTAAGCGTATTATGCACTACGTACGTTCACAATATTAGTACCATATATCTATTCAACAATCTCGTTCAGCATCAAATGACAAATCACATAGAAATTGATATCCATTTTGAATTTTGTTCCGAAGCGGGTAGCTAAAGGACACATCGGTCCTCCTCACCGAGTAGCCCTGTCGAAAATACCTGATACCCGAATTACCCGCCCGATTTTTTCGGGTATCGGGTAAAATTTTCGGGGTAATCGGGTTACCCGATTTTTTTCGGGTCGGGTAAAGGGTACATTTTTTGGGTTTCGGGTATACCCGAATTACCCAAATTATTTTAAAAATTCCTTTTTTTTTTGTAGAGCTTGTACTATATAGCAGGTATTTGATCACGCTTAAACTAACTATCATTATTGTAAAACATAAATATATTTATTATGACAATACGACACTAACAATATTAAAAGTAATTTTTATTTATCATCACGTTCTTTAAAACTTAATTGTTTTCTAGATTATAGTTTTTATTAAAACTAACAAACTCATTATCTTGACGAAACTTTAGAACATGGCAAAACTTATGGCTATATTTATCTTAAACATTTTAAACTTTTAAATTAAGATCTTTAGGTATTTGTTTTTTTAAAATCTTATTAGATTAGATTAAGTTGTTAAAAAATTACTTGATATCTCATGTATTATTGACTAGAAAATCTTAATGTTCAAAGCTTGAGTAACTTCGTTTATATCTCGTTTGTTTGTATAAACAAGATTAATAAAGCACGACGTATATATTATTTTTAGGTGAAATTCAAAAAAAAAAATCATATATTTCGGGTTATACCCAAATTACTCAAACCCGACCCGATACCCGAATTACCCGAATTTAGTTTGGGTAGGGTAACGGGTAATTTTTCTAACATGAAAAACTCGAATTACCCGACCTGAATTACCCAAAATCTGAAAAAAATTACCTTTTCAACACCTCTATCACCGAGGGAGTGCATTAGCCATACTAGAAATATATTAGGATTATTATCAGATTTTTTGTATTTGAGCAGAACTTCTAAAGGTTTTTTATATATTGGCAAAACAGGTACCCAGTTTCTTTCCAAGTTACATTTAGCCCCTTGTATAATTTCCAATCTTGATTTACTTTTTAAACTTCCGATTGACATTTCAAGGCATTTTAGTCAATATCCGACAAAAATACGATTCAGAGAAAAAAGTTACAACATGAATGAAAACAAATACCGTCCAGGTTCAATGTATAATTATTTTTCCAAAGCCTGCGTGCCACGCAGACAATTTCTACTACTATGCTTCTTTTGGTTTCTATTTCTAACGCAGTTTCATGCCTTTTTTAAAAAAGAATTTCCAACCTCAACGGAGACCAATCGGAAGAAATGACGACGGCGGAGGGGTTCCGGGTACTGGACGAGAAGTCATTGAGGGAATATATCAAAGCCACGCCATCTTTGGCTTCGAAGCTGGGGACTCATGAACTTGATAACTTGGACATCAAAGAAGTTGGGGATGGCAATCTCAATTTCGTCTACATCATCATCTCTCCATCTGGTTCGCTTGTCATTAAACAGGTTTTTCCCCAATTGACACTTCCAAAATTCATAATCTCACACTTGTTTGTGACTTTTAAGCTAACTAGTGTAATCATCAATCAGGAAGATCACTGGCTATTAACTTGATTTCTTCATCTGGAAATACTTATTGTAGTTGCTTTTGATCTTAGGCTGTGCCTTATATCCGTTTAATCGGTGAATCATGGCCGATGACCAAAGAAAGATCGTATTTTGAAGCCACAGCTCTTAAACGTCAACATGATTTATCCCCTGAACATGTCCCAGAAGTTTATCACTTTGATAAAACCATGTCATTGATTGGTATGCGATACATAGAGCCTCCACATATAATCTTGAGGAAAGGACTGATCGCTGGAGTTGAGTATCCATTATTAGCTGAACATATGTCAGAATTTATGGCCAACACTCTGTTTTACACCTCCCTTCTTTATCTCACAACCACACAACACAAAAGTGCAGGTGATCCTTTACTCCTGTTTATAAGAAGCATTATAATTCTCATTATGTTTTCCATGAATATATGAACATAACTCATGCGTTTATTCAATGTTTTATTGCAGTGGCTGAATTTTGTGCAAATGTGGAGATATGTAGGCTGACAGAGCAAGTGGTGTTTTCAGACCCTTACAAGATTTCAGAATTTAATCGTTGGACATCACCTTTTCTTGATACTGATGTTGAAGCTATTCGGAATGATAAAATTTTGAAGCTTGAGGTTGCTGAGCTAAAGTCTAAGTATATACATACAGACTCAAATACCTATGTTCTTTTACGTTTTCTTTTTGATGTTTTGTTAGATTTCTGTATGCAGATTGATGCCTATATATATTGCGCAGGTTTTGTGAAAAAACACAAGCTTTAATACATGGTGATCTTCATACTAGTTCTGTTATGGTTACTAAAGATTCAACCCAAGTAATCGATCCAGAATTTGCTTTCTATGGACCAATGGGGTTTGACATTGGTGCTTTTATTGGAAACTTATTTTTGGCTTATTTTGCACAAGATGGACATGTGGATCATGAGAATGACCGAAAAGTATGTATATTATTTGACTTTTAATTGCTTCATATGAGAAGTTGGATTTTTTTATAAAATTATTGTGAACGCAGGCATATAAAGCATGGATACTGGATACGATAGCAAACACTTGGAATCTTTTTTATAAAAAGTTTACATCTCTTTGGGATATACACAAAGAGGGACCTGGTGAGGCATACCTTCATGAAATTTATAACGATTTGGAGCTTCGGGAGCTTGTGAAACAGAAATACATGATGGATTTGTTCCATGATTCTCTTGGATTTGCTGCTGCCAAAATGATAAGGTAATGTAATTTTTTGAGCTGTTTGATTGTTTGTGAAATGTCTAAATTGCCCTTTGATTTGCAGGCGAATTGTTGGGGTGGCTCATGTGGAGGATTTTGAGTCGATTAGTGATCTTGTGAAAAGATCAGATTGTGAACGAAGGGCTCTTGACTTTGCCAAAAATCTTATGAAGAAACGAAGAAATTTCAACACCATTATTGATGTTATCTCTGTGGCTTAGTAACAACTCCATATATATATATATATATATATATATATATATATATATATATATATATATATATATATATATATATATATATATATATATATATATATATATATATATATATATATATATATATATATATATATATATATATATATATATATATGCATTGTAGATGACACATACAAATATTAATGTTCAAAATAAAGTTTGTCATAAAATTTAATGTACAAATTATAAATGATATGCAGCCTTGTACTCACTCCACAACTGATCAACTGACTTCCCAACCAAGTCAACAAAATAGTCAACGCTATAACCATACCTCATCTTCTTATTAAGTTCACCCACAAACCCATTTCTAAGACCTTCACAATAATCAAGAAACCTAGCTGTAACATCATAGCCCTGGTCCCACGTGTCACCTTCCCCTGGTTGAACCCAATGGCTAGGTATGTAGCCAGCCTTTAGCCTCACAAAATCAGCAATCCCTTCAATCAATCCTCCAGGGGTCGAACCATTTCCAGACCATTGCCATACATGGGTCATCTCATGATACATCACCCCATTGAATTCTCTCTTAACATCATCATCAATATCATCAGCTTTGTAATTTGCAATATACCTTGCGCTGACGTGGATCTCGTTGTTTTCACAGTAGGCGACACCGTCCATGTCATCGATGAGTAAGTGCACGTGTGTCACGTTTGCTCTTTCTGCTTTGATTCTTTGTTGGAAGAGCCTCCATATGAACAAATTTGAGGACTTTAAGATGTGTTTACTGTGTTTGAACCCGATTTGGGTCTCGTATCTGATCCCACCTGGGGTTTGTGTAGCTGTGTTTGTGATGCTGTATTTCACTGTTGCATGGGTTCTTGGGAGGATTGATAGAATTAAAAGCAATGATATGAACAGAATGATGTTTTTAGACATTTTTAGAGGTATCGCTATTGAATCATGTTGTGCTTGTTTATATAATTGGTAGCTCACAGTAGTCACATTCATGGCTATATAATTAATATTTCTACAGCTACATAATAAGAAAAGAAATTTTGTTATAAATTACCCGTTTATTTTTGTATAGATGTGTCTGTGTGTATCTATCGTTCCATGTGGAACAAGCCAAATTAAGGTGAAGCCTGGACACTAAATCAAAAATGGTCGATCTTTCTTAAATCAGCCGGCCAGCCGGCTGTCTTAAGCCCATTAAAATTGGGATTTGTTATTAGGCTGGAGATGCCTTTGGTAATAAATTGTATATAACTCTTTAAATATTAGTAACGTTTATCTTAAAAAAATGTTGTCCCATCATACACTAGACTAGATAGATGGCTATCATCTCTTGTCTTAAAGTTTCCCTGCTCTGCTCTAACTAGGGTATCCCCGAAATCAACTACAAGACAAAATCCACCTAGTCAAAAGTGGCAAACTAATGTACTTAGCCTATTTTCTCAATCAAGAAATTGTAAACTAAGTGAAATATATATAATGGCTAGGTTTCATATTGTTATCAAAGCGAATTACAAATACAATGAAAAGGAAAGACATAATATATAGACAAGCTAATTAGGGTTTCTTAGCGAAAAGGCCCAATCATAAAACCCAATACAAAATAAAGCCCAAAATCTTATTAGGCTAACACCCCCCCCCCCCCCCCCCCCCTCTCTTCAAACTCACAATACAACAACAATAAGCATTGAGAGTTTGTCAGATAGAAAATGGAAACGAGGAGCAGTCAACGGCTTCGTAAGAATATCAGCATATGCAAAGAGGAAGGAACATAAGGAAGGGAGATAGTGCCCTTTTGGAGATGATGACGTGTGAAATGACAGTCAATCTCAATGTGCTTTGTGCACTCATGAAACACTGAATTCTTGGCAATCATTATCACACTCTCGTTATCACAATACAAAGGGGTAGGTTGAGAGATGTGAACGCCCATATCTAGAAGAAGCCATCTCAACCAAACAATCTCACAAGTGACGATAGCCATGGCTCGATACTCAGATTCTGTAGAAGATTGAGAAACAACATCTTGTTTCTTGCTTTTCCATAATATCAATGAATCTCCAAGAAAAACACAATACCCAGTAGTGGACTTACGATCATAAATATCACTATCCCAATTTGCATCACTATAGGCACGTAACTCAAGAGATGATGAAGAAGGAAACATAAGAGTGCGGAACTGAGTACCACATAAATATCTCAAAATACGAAGAACAGCTCCCCAATGAATAGTAGTAGGAGCAGTGACAAACTGGCTAACCACATGAACTGCATGAGCAATATCCGGTCTAGTGACAGTCAGGTAAACCAAACTCCCAACAATGGTACGATAAAGACTTGTATCTGATAATGAGATACCATCAGTTGGAGAGTACTTTGCATTACTCTCTATAGGCGTATCAACTGTTCGATTATCCGTGAGTCGTGCACGTTCAAACAAATCTGAAATATACTTCGTTTGAGATAAAAGATAACCCTTTAGAGATTGAGCAACTTCAATCCCCAAGAAATAACGAAGTAATCCCAAGTCTTTCATAGCAAAACAGTGAGCCAAATCACGCTTTAAAGACTCTATACCATCATGATCATCACCAGTAATAATCATGTTATCGACATATAAGGAAAGAATAATCCGACCTACATTCGTACATCGAATAAATAGAACCGAATCAAGGTTACTTGGTTGAAAACCAAGAGAAGTAATCACCGTAGAAAATTTCTCAAACCAAGCACGAGGGGATTGTTTGAGGCCATATAGAGCCTTCCGAAGTCGACAAACTTCACCTGGTCGGTGAGCAATACCAGGGGGAGGAGACATGTATACTTCTTCATGAAGATCACCATTCAAGAAAGCATTCTTGACATCCATTTGATAAATCTTCCATTGGCGAATGGAAGAAACTGCAATCAAGGTGCGAACAGTCGTCATTTTTGCAACAGGAGCAAACGTCTCCTCATAATCCATACCATACTTTTGTGCGTACCCTTTCGCAACAAGTCTGGCTTTATAACGCTCAACGGATCCATCATACTTTTTTTGATTTTATAAACCCAATGACAACCAATCGTGTGTTTTCCAGGTGGAAGCGGAACTAGATCCCAAGTATGAGTTTGATAAAGAGCTGCAAGTTCCTCAGCCATAGTGGTCTGCCAAAGGGGATCATAAATGGCCTCTTTATAGGATGTTGGCTCAGAGAGACAATGTACATTAGCAAAAAAAGAGGCAAAAGCCGATGAGTAAGAGGAATAGACAAATTCAGGAAGCTTTGTGGACTTCTTATTACGATAAGGTCTCGATGGAGGGGGGTCTTGATGATTTGCAGGCAAAGGATCAACGATAGGTGCTGGATCAGCCACATGTGGTGGATCAGCAGCAAGTCGTGGATCAGTGACATGTGGTGGATCATCAATGTCAATGTTAAACGGATCAATAGTACGGAGCTCCTCTCGGGTTGCATCATGTGACTGAACAGGAATGCTATAGAATGGAATATGCTCCAAAAAGGTGACATTGCAAGATACATACAGTTTCTGATTTGAAGGATCATAACACCAATAACCTTTCTGACCAATACCATATCCCAGAAAAACACAAAAAGCTAATTTTGAAGACAACTTATCTCTCTCTACATGAGGCTTCAAGACAAAAAATGTACACCCAAACACTCATAATGAAGAATAATCTAGGAGTTGTCCAAACAACATTTCATAACGAGACTTCCCCGAAGTGTATGCATTAGGAATGCGATTAATAACATAAGTAGCGGTATGGACAGCTTCTCCCCAAAACATATTGGGAACTTGTGACAACCCGAAATTTATTCCATCATTTTTAACCCCTCATTCCGTTAATAAGCCTCACTTTATTAAACTGTCCGTTAACCTTTTGGATTGGTTAATTAATTTGGGACTTATATATTGACTTAGTAAGGGTTGAAACAAATTAGAAACACCCTCATAAATCCCTTGAAAGGTTTTAGTTTCAACCAAGTCAAAATACGACCATTTAATCGGGTGCGACCAAAAGCCCCGTTTAACGTCAGTATCGGGTAGATTTCCACTGAGCCCCAACTCAAACCCGTATATAAGGGTGAGTGGAGTCCATTTGAGACTTTCCACTCTCTCTCTCTCTCTACACTCTCTCTCTACAACTTGTTTTCGATCCAAAAACGCCCGTTTCGAGCCCCAAACTAGTAAGTAATCTATCCTAACTTGTTGTGTAGCTTAGTTAACATGCAAATTCGTGTTTAAGACATCAAATAGGGGCAAATTCATGTGTTTACGGCCCAAGAACACTCTTGGACCGTGAACACCCATAAGTGGGGTTTTGAAGCCCCAAAACCCCTCTAAACTACCCCTAGGGCTTAGATATGACTTGTGGACTTACACCTTCGAGCTTAGAACACCAAAACCTTGCATTTTGGAGAGTAAACATGAGTTTACAGCCCAAGAATACTCTTGGACTGTAAACCCCTCTTCATAGGCCGTGAACACCCTTTAAGGTGTTAGAATTGCCCTTAAACACCTCCTATGGCCTGGGAAAATGTCTAGAATCAACTACAATTGATATAGGGGCTTTAAACATTAAAGAAACATTGGACATAGGAGTTTACGACCGTAAACCTCCCTAGTATTGGTCCATGGGCTGTAAACTTCCAAAAAGTGGCCAAATGATGCCCTAACTCCCCTATATGGCTTGGAAAAATGCATAGAACTTTATTCTCTACCATTTAAGACCTTAATACACCAAAGGAATGAGCATATAAGAGCTTACGGCCGTAAACTCCTTGTTTAGGTCCGTAAACTCCTCAAATGGTCCATTTAGAGCCTTAAACCCCTTTATATGCCATATAATTGGACCTAGCATAATTCCACAAGTGATATAAGACCTTTTAGCATCCAAGAGCACACCACCCATGAGTTTACGGCTGTAAAATCATGTGGATATGGTCTTAGGGCCGTAAACTCTATAAAGAGTTTACTCTTGAAGAGTAAACTCCCTAACTAGGCCATACACACCCTTAGATACTACCCGGGACACCCTTAGCACTTAACCAAAGTGTTTTCCGCACTTTAGGATGCGTATACATGTTTAATTAGTATTATATTTACTAATTGTATGTAAACATATGTCATCATATGTTAATAGGTCACTAAGTGTGTTCAAGTCTTTACTTGACACCGAGCACCCAACCGGCACTTTCGTTCGATCCACTTACAACAGGTGAGTTCATATCCTTGAATTAACCTTTTAAATGTTTTTACATGCTTTTATGGGGGGAATACAGGTTAAAACATGCTAGTTATAATATCAATCATATGTGATTAATAACCAACATGCACAAGGATTTATCACACTTTCAGTTGTTTTACCAAGTATAATACCATAGATGTTTTTTTTCCAAAACGTTTTTACTTGTTTAAATCTTTTCTCAAATTATCTCTCGTGCTGTATGTTTTACTTCTAAACCAGTTACAACAGTGTTTTAAACAAAGGTTTTCTTTACTTATATTGTGTTATCAAATTATATTCAAAACGTGTTTACGAAAACCCTGTTTTCAATGCTTGTTTCACATAACTATATCAAGTCGTAAATTCTTATTTTAAAGGTTTTCCAAAAGGTTTTCCAAAGTTTTCTTCTATACTTCTATACTTTTGTTTCGTTAAATGCATGCCTGTACTTGTATAGTTATATAAATAATGTTTAAAAGACTTAGGAAGGCTAGTTCGCCCTATTTCCTTTTCCTCGTTGGGATGTGGTCTGGTGGGTATCGGATATCCGTCCGAAGGTCGTTTAAACATTAATTATATATCATGTATACACGTATAGACATAAAGGTTTACATCGGCCAGTTCATTTCCCTTGGGTAGCAAGGGCATCCTTCCATTCATCATTTATAGATCAGAGACACTAGTAACTATTATAGGAATAGTTAGGAGGTTCTATTCACTCTTTCTAGTATGAGAATTCCACAGGAGTTAGTTCATACGCGAGTCTATATCATTTCTCCAGCGCCTCTAATAGAATTCAGAATACGAGATGCATCTTCAAGACACGGATCTCCCCGTCGTCGAGTTGGTAACCAGAGTCTTTTGTAGGGAGGGCGGGCATTGTTTGTATAGATCTATACGTGATTGACACTCCCGCACCCTGACTGCTAGCTACAGTCCACGGCCTACCAAGCCAAGGGGTGACAAATGTCATATTTATTCCGACGCTTGCAGGGCGTCAAGTACTCTAGTGTCAATCAATATGGTTACGAGTATCTCCATGTTTACCTTATAATTCATGGCCTTAAGGTAACGAGAATCTAACATTGTATTCTTGAAACAACCCACTTAGGATTTTCCCTTTGTTTTAGACCTTGCTAGCTGTATCTTTCATTTGATACTGTATGGGGTCTGTGTTTCTTGGTTTTAGACCTTGCTAGCTGTATCTTTCATTTGATATTGTCTTGGGTCTGTGTTTCTTGGTTTTAGACCTTGCTAGCTGTATCTTTCATTTGATATTGTCTGGGGTCTGTGTTTCTTTATTTTAGACCTTGCTAGTTGTATCTTTCATTTGATACTGTCTGGGGTCTGTGTTTCTTTGTTTTAGACCTTGCTAGCCGTATCGTACATTTGATACCGTCTGGGGTATGTGTTTCCTTTTGTTAGACTGAGCCAGGCGTATCATTCATTCGATACTCTCCTGGAGTATATGATTTCTTTTGCCTTAGTCAGCAGTATTTTCTGCTGAGGCATATGTTATTTTCCCTAATGTTTTTACTAGTGATATTCTCCTACTTTCTTTAAAGTCAAATACCGTATTTTGGTAATGATAGTATTTCAGGGAAAGCTTCTCTTTAAAACATAACACTGTCAAGTCTTGGTAGAAGACTACTTTTAATTAGAAAATATAGGATTTTCTGGAAAAAGGCACTAATACACCATAGATTCTAAACTACTACTTTTCATAAAGTTATTTTGAATAAAATACTTACTTACACAAATGACACTAAATTACTTATGAACTCACCAGCATTTATAAAAATGCTGATACTCGCTTTCAAAATAACTTGTATTCTCAGGTCACCAATAGACAGGTACATCCCAGGAGCTTTTGGTGAAGACAGTTTAGTACCGAGCTGCAACTATATTACTTTCTATATTACTTTGATGTCCCTATTAAATGTAACTTATGTAAAACTATTACTATTAATCAAATGGTTGTTGTACTTTGATTACTATACTGCATATGTTGTGATACTTGACATGACGTCATCCACCCTAGAACGTTTCCGCCGTTCCGGTTTTGGGGTGTGACAGAACTTGAGCAGAGAGTAGTAAGGATCTAGCAGTTTCTAGGAGATGTCGATGTTTTCTTTCCACAACACCATTCTGCTGAGGAGTGTCTGTAACGCCCGCTTTTCCAGGCTAGGCATTATCATTGATGTAATAGTCTAGGTTAACCCTTGTAACTCTTTTTGAAGTATTAATGATGAAATATTTAAGTATTATGTGTTATGTGCTTACTTGTGTGACTTAATTTAATTAAGAATGAAAAATAAGTGTCAAAATGAAATGTTAGATAAAGCCGATATCTATGGATAATGTTGTAGTGGTTGAAGCGAGGTTTCCAAATATATAAAGAATGCCGAAATCCGAGTTATAACGAAAAAGTTATGACATGTCGAAGTTTCGCGACAGAACCGGCACAACCCAGCGCGACTTAAATAGTGAATTTAAGGTAGATAGATATCTATCCTTAGTGATCTAAATGAGAATTGAAGATCTCATCGATATTAGTACAACGACGGAAAGACGGACGAAAACGAAGTTCAAATGAAGGAGTTATTAATTTCGAACGGAGTTTTCCTGTCCCGGCCTACTAAAAATAATATATAAGTAATATAATTATAATATATTAAAAATAAAGTCAAAATTAGCCAATGTAGTCTAAACGAGAATTGTAGAGCATAATCTCACATTCACGTCGATATAAAGAACGTCGAAAACGGAGTTCGTATGCGAAAGTTATGAATTTCTGAAGTTCGATGCGCGAAAGCCCAAAACTATCAGAGACCACGACGTGGAAAGCAGTGCCACGACGTGGCAAGTCTCCTGACACCTCCGGGAGTCCCCCAAATGCAACTTGCAATGACGTATGCAATGACGACCAAGCCCACGACGTGGAAAAAGGATCCCACGACGTGGCAAGGGCCAAATTTGCCCTATAAATAGATTTGAAGGGCCAGCCAACTATGGTTGCTCCATCCCTTCTCTCCCACTCCCGATACACCCCCTAAGCCCTATTTTAACCCCCCGAAGCCCCGGTATCCACCCCGAGACCCGAAGCAAGTTCTGAAACCCGAAGATCCCGAGAAGAAAAGAGTTTCCGAGCCGAAGCTCTGCCCGCGAGAAGATCGATTTTTGTGAAGATCTTCCAGATCTGCTGAGGATTACTACTACTGTAAGCCGTAGTGTTGTCCGATCATCTTCTGATCAAGTGAGTGTATAGTCACTTTCATCTAACACATAGATATGAAGTATTTTATAAAATACGTGTTATGTGTATATATATTGTTGTTTATATGTGTGAGTGTGTGGTTACTTTCTTCTAACGCATAATTATAAAGTATTTTATACGAAATACGTGTTGTGTGTATATTTTGTGTTATATGTGTGAATGTATATTCACTCTCTTCTAACTCATGGATCTGATTTGTTTTCTATGAAATACGTGTTATGTGTGTGTGCCTCATCTGTTATGTGGAATATGTATTGATTAAAGCATGCTATACACGTTTTTAAACTATGTATAAAAATGTATATTTTTATCTACTAATATGTTGGGTAGAACATGGGTAGATAGTTGGTGTGTAATAAACAGATGAGAGGCCTCGTTGTTGTTTTGATTCAGTCATCTAGCGGAGTTTAGATGACGACCACAGACTTTTCTAGACAGTCACGTGGAACACTAGCAGGCTCGCCACCTGTAGGTGTTAATGAACTTGGGTGTTCATTCGCTGTACTCCATCCCCCTCATAGTTGCCTTATTTGACTTATATTGCTGAGGAACCCCCGAAGCATGTGTTGTCGCCCCGATGAAATATTCTTAGACTAGGTCCCTTATGTTAGTTGTCTAAGGGATGTAAAGTGAGAATAACGGGAATGGGTAATTGGGTTATTGTTGGTTGGTGGAATTAAATATAATTATTTATTGTGGGTTGAAAACCCTATATGATCACCAGGCTCCCAAGCCTGACCCACTCAGTTTTATTTGTATTACAGGAAGTGGCGCAAGGGCATAAGATGGATGAACCATCAAGTTGTTTTGTTTACAAGTCTGTATATGTATATATTTGTTGAATGACTTGTAATGTTATCGTTTATGTTTTATGGTCTGTATCGGAACATGACATCCCGAGTTTTGATTATATAATGAAAATACATTTCGTTTATGAAATGCTTTGGTAAACATTCTTTTATCACGTTTTGTTTATGGGAACAAATTCCGCAACTCTTTCCAATCAAAAGGATTTACTCTGAAATTATTTTAAAAACATAAATGAAAATTGGTCTTTTCTGGCCGAGATTTTGGGGATGTCACAGTTGGTATCAGAGCATTAGTTTAAGCGAACTAGGAATTTGTAGGATTTCTAGACTTAAACTTAGAATGCTAAGTGGAATTTTGAGATGTGTGTATGTTATATTTTAGACATGAGCACTAGTTTATTTTAGGAAAATGGCCTAAAATGCTTTTATGTGCTAAATGTTATATGTTGCCATATATGATATTATTTGTTCGGATCTATGGTCTGTTGCCGACCGGATCTGGAAACCTTACGTGTGTTGGATTCTAAGCATACATCTACGAATTTAGAACTAGCATGTAAACGTTTCGGAGTGATAAGGATGATTTGAATATCTATCATGAATGAGGATCTAATTTCACCATATTCGGCGTGTAGATCAAAAATGGTGAGAACAAGAAGTGGAGTTGGAAATGCTGATGAAAACAGGAATCAACCACCAGTGATTGAGCAAATACCTGTCGTAGCAGCAGCACCTGAGCCGATAACAATGGCTGGTGTACAAATGATTATTCAAACAATGTTGGATCGTCAAATGGAGGAGACTAGGCGGTTGCTTCAACAGAATCGTGAAGAAGTGTCAATTCGTGTGGAAGAGCCTGAATTAAATGAAGGGCACTAGGAAGGTGGAAACTTCAGTGGGTCTGTTGGTCAAGCCAACCCACCGATAGTTAGGAAAAACAACCATGATGGAAGGAATGATGGAATGGGATGCAAGTACAAGGACTTTCTAACTTGCAAACCATCGACCTTCAATGGAAAGGAGGATCCGATTGGAGTTATGGATTGGATCTCCGAAATGGAGTTAGCCTTCATGACTTGTGGCTGTAGAGGCAAGTTGCAGACTATCTATGCAGCGCGTCAGTTCCGAGGTGGAGCTGTTCGTTGGTGGAACACTCTAGGGAAGACTTTAAGCCCTAATGAGCCACTGCAATTGTCATGGGCAGAGTTCTTGGCGCAGTTCAAACGCAAGTTCTGCTCGGCTCAAAATCTGTTGGAGTTGGAGAATAAGTTTTTGGCATTGACGGAAGGCAGCATGTCAGTTGATGAATACACAAACGCTTTCACCGATAAGATGGAGTTTGCTTTGCGCATCGTGCCAGATGAGCTGACAAAGGTTGACCGATACGCAAAAGGACTCCCATGGGAGTACGAGGTGTCGGTACGTCAGACACATACTCTAGAGGCAGCTATCTGGGCTGCCAAGTCTGTTGAGAACATGATTAAGGGGAGAACCACCAACAAGGTTGAGGTTGGTGAGAAGAGAAAGTTTGAGGGAACATTTGTTTCCGGTAAGAAAAGCAAATTTTCGAAATCTGATTCGAAAAAGTTTGGTGGAGGAAAAGGAGGCGAAGCGAAATGGTGTGATAAGTGTAAGAAAAAGCACTTTGGGAAGTGTAGTGAGGATGTAACCTGCTACAAGTATGGAAAAATTGGGCATTTTGCCAATGAGTGTCCGAACAACAAAAGGATGTGTTTTGGTTGTAATGAAGAGGGGCACATTTTGAGAGACTGTTCGTAGAAGAAGGAGGTAGCTAAGCCTAACATTCCACCAAAGCCGAAGGCGAGAGCCTTCCAGATGACACTTGAGGCTGCGAAAGATGAAGCTGATGTCGCTTCAAGTACCTTTCTCGTAAACGAATTACCTGCTCAAATTTTATTTGATTCTGGAGCCAACTACTCCTTTATTTCGCCTGAGTTTGGTAGAAAACTAGCTTTGCCTATTTATAGACTAGATAATGCTTTATTAGTCGAAGTTGCTAGTGGCAAGTTTGTACCTGTTAGCCATCGTATGAAAAACATCTTAATCGACCTTAATGGGAATAAGTTTCACGAGGAATTATTACCTATCGAACTTAATGGTTTCGACATCGTGTTGGGAATGGATTGGCTTAGCGCCAATGACGCCGAGATATTGTGCAAGAATAAGATAGTTAAAGTAAACCCGCCTGGGAAAGATTCATTTATGGTGTATGGGGACAAACGCAGAGTAAATTCTGGAATCATTTCTCTAATGAAAGCCAGAAAGTGTTTGACCAAGGGATGTACATCATACTTAGCATTCGTGATTGATGCTAAGAAGGAAAAGAAGGTGATGCAGAGTATTCCAGTGGTGTGCGATTATCCGCAAGTATTTCCCGAAAATCTTCCTGGATTACCACCTGATAGACAAGTGGAGTTCAGAATAGACTTGTTACCAGGAACCACGCCAATAGCAAAAGCACCTTATCGATTAGCACCGACGGAGATGAAAGAGCTGATGATGCAACTTTAGGAGTTATTGGACAAAGGTTTCATTAGACCTAATTCATCACCCTGGGGAGCTCCGGTGTTATTCGTAAAGAAGAAAGATGGAAGCATGAGAATGTGCATTGATTATAGAGAGCTGAATAAGGCAACAATAAAGAATAGATACCCGTTGCCAAGGATTGATAACCTATTTGATCAATTGCAAGGTTCGAGCTATTTCTTGAAGATCGATCTTAGGTCAGGATATCATCAGCTAAAAGTAAGAGAGCAAGATATTGAGAAGACTGCATTCAGAACTAGATATGGACACTACGAGTTCTTGGTTATGCCGTTTGGACTAACCAATGCTCCAGCAGCATTCATGGATTTAATGAATAGGGTTTGTAATCCATTCCTTGATAAATCCGTGATAGTGTTCATAGATGACATTCTGATTTACTCGAAAAGCCAAGAGGAGCATGGCAGACACTTGCGAGAAGTGTTACAAGTTTTGAAGAAGGAGAAGCTGTATGCAAAGTTCTCCAAATGTGATTTTTGGATTCGTGAAGTCCAATTCTTGGGTCACGTGGTCAACCAAGAAGGGATAATGGTCGATCCAGCAAAGATTGAGGCTGTAATAAAGTGGGAACAACCAAAAAGTCCCACGGAGATCCGAAGTTTTTTAGGATTAGTCGGATATTACTGAAGGTTTATCCAAGGCTTTTCTTCGATCGCTAGTCCATTAACAGCTTTGACCCACAAAGGAGCTACTTATGCTTGGAGTGATAAGCATAAAGAAGCATTCGAGAAGCTAAAGAAGAAGCTATGCGAGGCACCGATACTTTCTCTACCTGATGGAGTTGAAGACTTCGCTGTCTATAGCGATGCGTCTGGGGTTGGATTGGGTTGTGTTTTGACCCAAAGAGAGAAGGTGATAGCATATGCGTCTCGACAGCTGAAGGAGCATGAAAAGAATTACCCGACTCATGATTTGGAGTTGGCAGCGGTAGTTTTCGCTCTGAAAATATGGAGGCATTACCTCTATGGCACGAAGTGCAAACTTTTCACTGATCATAAGAGTCTCCAATATCTCTTTAATCAGAAAGAGTTAAATATGAGGCAACCACGCTGGCTAAAGTTACTCAAGGACTACGACTATGAGATACTTTACCACCTCGGTAAATCTAATGCTCTCAGTCGGAAAGTCAATGCTGAGAGAAAAAGGCCAAGAGCGTTGAGAATAGAAGTTGTCTCGGAAATTGTGGAGAGTATAAAGAAAGCTCAAGAGGAAGCTTCTGAGAAGAATGACCGGAAGGAGGAACGTTTGGGCAAAACGTTGGTGTTTGGTACAAATGGTCATGGATTGAAGGTATTCCAAGATCGTATTTGGGTACCTAAGTCAGGAGGAATTAGGGATCTTCTGATGGAAGAAGCTCACAAAACCATGTACTCGATTCATCCTGGTAGCACTAAAATGTATAGGGACCTGAAACCCTACTATTGGTGCCGACGATGAAGCTTGATGTTGCAAAGTATGTGGCCGAGTGTGTGACTTGTGCGAGAGTCAAGACACAACATCAGAAACCATATAGGAGTTTAGAACCTTTACCTGTGCCTATGGGTAAATGGGAAGACATTGCGATGGATTTTGTCACTAAACTACCCAGAACAAAGAATGGTCACGACATGATTTGGGTGGTCGTTGATCGATTCACTAAGAGTGCGCATTTCATAGTAGCCAATGAGAAATGGTCCATGGAAAAGCTCGCGGATTCTTATGTGAAGGAAATTGTGAGGCTTCACGGTGTTCTGTTAACGATTGTATCGGATTGTGATAGTCGTTTCACCTCATGGTTTTGGAAAAGTTTACAAGAGGAAATGGGTACCAAGTTATGTTTAAGTACAGCTTACCATCCACAGACTGATGGTCAGAGTGAAAGAGCAATACAAACACTTGAAGATATGCTGAGAGCATGTACCCTGGAATTCCTAGGTAACTGGGATGAACACTTACCTTTAGTAGAATTTTCCTACAATAATAGTTTCCACTCGAGCATAAAGATGACACCTTATCAAGCTTTGTACGGACAACAGTGTCGTACGCCGTCTTGTTGGCTTGAGGATGGGGAAAAACAGTTTATGGGTCCCGAGATGGTCCATCAAACCGTTGAAAAGTTAAAAATAATTAGAGAAAGAATGTTAGTAGCTCAGGATCGTCAAAAGAGCTATGCTGACAAGAAGCGAAGACCGATGACTTTTGAGGTTGGAGATTCGGTTTTGCTTAAAGTATCGCCGTGGAAGGGACTTATAAGATTTGGTAAAAGGGGAAATTTGAGTCCAAGGTTTATTGGACCGTTTAAAGTTCTTCAGAGAATTGGGAACCAAGCTTACAAGCTCGAATTACCCGAAGAACTGAATGGAATTCATAACACTTTTCATGTGTGTTATTTGAGGAAGTTCACGGGAGAAGTTCCCGAAATAATTCCAATTTCTGAATTGAGAATTGATGAAAACAAGAGGTTAATTGAAGAACCAGAGGCAATTGTTGACCGAAAGACTAAGAAGCTTTGACGCAAGATGGTCGAATTAGTGCTTGTCCGTTGGAAACATACGAATGGGTCAAATCTCGCTTGGGAAACAGAGAGTGACATCTTGAGTCGTTATCCGCATTTGTTTGTTGACGTGTGATTCCGGGGACGGAATCATCGTAAGGGGGAGAGAATTGTAACGCCCACGTTTCCAGGCTAGGCATTATCATTGATGTAATAGTCTAGGTTAACCCTTGTAACTCTTTTTGAAGTATTAATGATGAAATTTTTAAGTATTATGTGTTATGTGCTTAATTGTGTGACTTAATTTAATTAAGAATAAAAAATAAGCGTCAAAATGAAATGTTAGATAAAGCCGATATCTATGTATAATGTTGTAGTGGTTGAAACAAGGTTTCCGAATATATAAAGAATGCCGAAATCCGAGTTATAACGAAAAAGTTATGACCTGTCGAAGTTTCGCGACAAAACCAGCACAACCCAGCGCGACGTAAATAGTGAATTTAAGGTAGATAGATATCTATCCTTAGTGATCTAAATGAGAATTGAAGATCTCATCGATAGTAGTACAACGACGGAAAGACGGACGAAAACGAAGTTCAAATGAAGGAGTTATGAATTTCAAACAGAGTTTTTCTATCCCGGCCTACTAAAAATAATATATAAGTAATATAATTATAATATATTAAAAATAAAGTCAAAATTAGCCAATGGAGTTCAAACGAGAGTTGTAGAGCATAATCTCACCTTCGCGTCGATATAAAAAACGTCGAAAACGGAGTTCGTATGCGAAAGTTATGAATTTCTGAAGTTCGGGGCGCGAAACCCCAAAACTGTCAGAGACCACGACGTGGCAAGTCTCCTGACACCTCCGGGAGTCCCCCAGATGCAACTTGCAATGACGACCAAGCCCACGACGTGGCAAGGGCCAAATTTTCCCTATAAATAGATTTGAAGGGCCAGCCAACTATGGTTGCTTCATCCCTTCTCTCCCACTCCCGATACACTCTCTAAGCCCTATTTTAACCCCCCGAAGCCCCGGTATCAACCCCGAGACCCGAAGCATGTTCTGAAACCTGAAGATCCCGAGAAGAAAAGAGTTTCCGAACCGAAGCTCTACCCGCGAGAAGTTCGATTTTTGTGAAGATCTTCCAGATCTGATGAGGATTACTACTACTGTAAGCCGTAGTGCTATCCGATCATCTTCTGATCAAGTGAGTGTACAGTCACTTTCATCTTACACATAGATATGAAGTATTTTATAAAATACGTGCTATGTGTATATATATATTGTTGTTTATATATGTGAGTGTGTGGTTACTTTCTTCTAACACATAATTATAAAGTTTTTTATACGAAATACGTGTTATGTGTATATTTTGTGTTATATGTGTGAATGTATATTCACTCTCTTCTATCTCATGGATCTGATTTGTTTTCTATGAAATACGTGTTATGTGTGTGTGCCTCATCTGTTATGTGGAATATGTATTGATTAAAGCATGCTATACAGGTTTTTAAACTATGTATAAAAATGTATATTTTTATCTACTAATATGTTGGGTAGAACATGGGTAGATAGTTGGTGTGTAATAAACAGATGAGAGGCCTCGTTGTTGTTTTGATTCAGTCATCTAGCGGAGTTTAGATGACGACCACAGACTTTTCTAGACAGTCACGTGGAACACTAGCAGGCTCGCCACCTGTAGGTGTTAATGAACTTGGGTGTTCATTCGCGGTACTCCATCCCCCTCATGGTTGCCTTATTTGACTTATATTGCTGAGGAACCCCCGAAGCATGTGTTGTCGCCCCGATGAAATATTCTTAGACTAGGTCCCTTATGTTAGTTGTCTTAGGGATGTAAAGTGAGAATAACGGGAATGGGTAATTGGGTTATTGTTGGTTGGTGGAATTTAATATAATTATTTATTGTGGGTTGAAAACCCTATATGATCACCAGGCTCCCAAGCCTGACCCACTCAGTTTTATTTGTATTACAGGAAGTGGCGCAAGGGCATAAGATGGATGAACCATCAAGTTGTTTTGTTTACAAGTCTGTATATGTATATATTTGTTGAATGACGTGTAATGTTATCGTTTATGCTTTATGGTCTGTATCGGAACATAACATCCCGAGTTTTGATTATATAATGAAAATACATTTCTTTTATGAAATGCTTTGGTAAACATTCTTTTATCACGTTTTGTTTTTGGGAACAAATTCCGCAACTCTTTCCAATCAAAAGGATTTACTCTGAAATTATTTTAAAAGCATAAATGAAAATCGGTCTTTTCTGGCCGAGATTTTGGGGATGTCACAGTGTCTGTACAAGATGATTGATGTATAGTGCCATCAGATGCCAATAATTGTTTAAAGTCAATGGAGGTAAATTTTCCTCCTAAATCACACCGAAAACATTTATGATAGCAGAGTGTTGAGTCTTGACAATAGCTCTGAATTCACTATATATGGTGAAAAAGTCAGACCTGCGCTGCATAAATTAAACCTACGTATAACGAGTGTAATCATCAATGAATGAAACATAATAGTTAGGTCCTGACTTGGAGGTTATCGGAGAGGGACCCCACACATCAGAATGCACAATATCAAAGGGAGTAACGGAACGAGTGACACTTTTATTAAACGGTAAAGCAGAAATTTTCCCAGTTTACAACCACAACAATCAGAAATATCATCAAATTTCAAAGAGCCTAACACACCAGTGGAAACCAAAAACTGTAAATGAGACGCTGAAACATGTCCCAAACGAGAATGCCAAAGATAAAAAAAAGGAGACGATGAAGGGTTTAAATGAAAAGACGACAAATCGACACTAGATGCAACAACATCAGCAACATGTAGCTGCTCCAAGACATAAAGCTCCCCAAGTCTACGGCCTATCCCAATCACCCTCCGAGACCGAATGTCCTGTACACAGCAGAATGAATCAGAAAAGAAGACCCAACAACCAGATTTACATAACTGACTGACCGATGTAAGATTCAAAGCAAGTGTAGGAATGTAATACACATCTGTTAAAGATATATAAGGAGTGACAATAGAACCAACACCCTCTACTGACATGGGTGTAGCACTAGCAGACGTAACAGAGACAGGGGTATGAGAAGATAATGAAGCAAAAGATGAAAAATGTGGTGACATGTGATGAGATGCACCAAAATCCAATATCCACAAGGATGAAGGAATACCTGACGTGTTGGATGAAGACAGACCTGAATGAGACATGGAAGCTCACATGGCAGTTGGATTGGTAGCTAAGAACTGTCTGATCTGCTCAACAATCTGTGGATCCAAGGCTGATGGTGGTGTGACATCTATTTCATTCTCAACCGAAGGTGTAGCAGCAGCGTACTATGGTGGCCTAAAAGATGAAAAAGAGGGACGTGACTGTCCAGAAGACTTTTTTTGCTATGAAGACTGAGAGTGTGCTGGTGATCTTGTTTGTTGTTGCTGCTAATTTCCCTTGCTTGTCAGCAAAGGACAATTTGCCTTCCAATGGTTCTTCTTCTTACAGAAAGCACACTCATCAAATGAAACTCTGGGACGATTTTGGTTTGAAGATTGGGGTCATTGTGAAATAGCAAAGACAACAGGAGTGGCTGTCTTGGGAGCTTTGTCAGCATGGGACTTAATACGAGTTTCTTCAGCAATCAACTCGTGAACAACTGAATCAACAGTGGGAAGAGGTGTACGATGCAAGATTGATCCACGCAAACCTTCAAAATCTGAACGTAATGCCATCAAGAACTGAACCAAACATTGCTCTTCCCTTCTATCAATATAAGGCTTAAAAGCCTTCAACACATCAACATCTGTAAGAGCTAACTGATCCCACAAATCCGACATAGCTGCATAAAATTCCTCAACACTGAGATTGTTCTGTTGGAGGGATCGAATATCAAACTCTAACTGATACTGCTTTGCAAAGTTAGACTGAGTATACAACCTAGCCAAGTGATCCCAAACCTCCTTTGTCGTGTTATACTTTTCCAAATGAGTACCAATAGACTGGATGACAGAATTATTAATCCAAGTAATGATCTTGGAGTTATCAGTCTCCCATGAATCCAATAAGGTTTCATAATTAGCGACCTTCTCGTCTGTTGGTTTTTTCTTGTCACCTGTAACAATCCCCCACATACTCTTGCCCTGCAAGAAATTTTTCATAACATAACTCCAATAGGCATAGTTTTTGCCATCAAGTTGAATACTAATGGACTGAAGAGAATCATCTCTTGGGGCCATATTTCAATATCAATCAAATAGTAAATACGAGTAGCAGCAAAAAAATGATCAAGATCTCGAAATCAACAAAGCTAGACGAAAATGAAACCCTCAAAACCGACAAACAAACAAATCAAACCAAACCAAATACAGAAACGAGCAAAAAAGGCATAACCCAAAATTGCAAATGGTGACAATGAACAGTGCACGTGAACAGTACTGATGAATAGTGCGATGAACAGTAACCATGAACAGTTGTCTTGATGAACAGTACTCGTGATGAACAGTAACGTCGATGAATAGTAATCGTCGAGTGAATAGTAACACCGATGAACAGTATCGTCAGTGAACTGTAACACCGATGAACAGTAATCGATGAAAAAGTAACTCCGATGAACAGTAATCGCGGTGAACAATACTCCGATGAACAGTAATCGCCGATGAACAGTACTCGCCCTAAAAAACGAAAAACTACAGATAATCAAACGAGCTCTGATACCATGTAAACTAACAAGTGAAATACATATAACGGTTAGGGTTTCATATTATTATCAAAGAGAAGTACAAATACAATGAAAAGGAAAGACATAATATATAGACAAGCTAATTAGGGTTTCCTAACGAAAAGGCCCAATCATAAAACCTAATACAAAATAAAGCCCAAAATCTTATTAGGCTAACAAAAATGATATTCTATGATGCTCTTTCTCCCTAACATGCCAGACAATTCCTAACGCACTCTCATTAACTAAAAAAGTACAACAAGACCAATATTGAATTGGGATTGGCTCTCTTTCAATCTTCATAAGTTACTTTATATCTTTTTCTAATGCAATATTTTCAATCAGAACGAGTGATATGAAGAAGTCACTTGTTTGACTTTTAATTAAAGCCTAAACCAATACATACTAGTATTCAAACATTTCGAAACTCTAGCCTTAAATAAGACTTTTTTAGATTGATGCTGACCAGATTTTAACCAACCATCCATGTACGGCTCCGATAGGTTGTAATGAGGGTGATTTTAGTGTCAACTGACATTTTGTGTAATTGGATCTAACATGTGAGCTAAGAGGGTTATTACTTGTACTCTATATTATATGTTTAGTGAATCCGGAGTACGGACATATATAAGATCGAATTATAAGTTAATACAATAGAATGACGGGGGTTAAGGGGGCTGTGCCTCCTTGCAGGGTCCTAGGGGCAGCACCCTTAGCAGGGTCCAAGGGGCAAAGCCATTGATTAAACCATTAAATTCGTGATTCTCCTAACTAATATAAAAGATAAAATCCCTAATTTTTCATGCATATATACGATTGCTCTTTTTAGCCATACAGAATCCTTCTCAGCTCTTCTTCTTCTTGAACAAAACTCAGAACTCTCTGACGATTTGGCTTGTGTTTATGTACTTAGATACATATGTGTCCTTGTGGATTATTCTAGATTGGATTCTCAGACATAAGATAGAAATATTAGTTCGGAAAGTAAACTTACACGATCCATCAAGAATCTGGTTTTCCACCGTCACCCTACTTATTACTCCCCAACGTGCAAGACGGATTTGTCGTCATCCATTAATATTGTGTGTGTGTGTGTGTGCTCGTGTGTTTCACTTTTATATAATGATTTTTTGTTCGACCGACGACAACTTATTTCTAGGTTTTTGATCGAGTCTTCGCCAAATAATTTAAAACATATTTTAGCTAATTAATAGATAAAGTTCACGTAAAGCTTTGTTTTTTTTGGACAAAACAAATTTCAGATTTTCAACAAGAGAATAGCCTATAAAATATAAATAATAATTATAATATGTTAGATATCCATTATATGTGATTCTTTACACCTGTGTTACTTTATTCATTGAACCAACATCTTGGAATTATATTTAAGTTTTTATTACATAAACTCATATGGATGCTAATGGATTTTGGTTACATGGGTATTGAATCTCTATGATTATACTTAGATCTATGATCAGATGTTATGAATTCAAGACTGGTGGTTACCATGATATATTGCTATATTATGATTTTATATTTTTATCTAATTTAACTATATCAACCAGTTGGGCCGGAAAAAAACGGTTGGAACTCGGACGGGCCTCATCAGATCAGGCTTTGTTCTAGTTGTTTGGATGAGTTCCGGGTCAAAATCGAATATCAGATGAACAAAACAAAAAATAAACCAGTCCATTACAGTTTGTCGGTTTGTCCGCTCGAATGGAGAGACGAGAAGCCAGGATTTGCGCTCAATAGAACTATAGAAGAAAGGGCGATTCACTTCCGCATCTCTCTCCTCCTCCTCCTCTCAGGCCATTGCAGCTTGTTGAATGTGTGTATTCTTGTTTTCAGCGTTCTGAAACTCACGTCTGTAGTTGTGCACTCTAGATGCTCGATGATATGTCTAAGTGAACTTCAGCATCAATATTAGAAGTTTGCGTCAGGTATGAATAAAATACATGAGTTCATTTCGTTTCGGTAATTGATACCATCATTTGCTTGCAATGTATGTGTAACAAAGGACATATGCACTCACATTCTTGCCACTTGTCATATGAATAAAATTTTGCTGTTTCGTGGATGTTTACCGCTTATGAATTTATTACAAATGAGGATCATAAATTGTTGATCGTAACTTATTATAGGCTCAAATTCCATGAGAGCCTTAGATATTTGTAATCTTACTGTTTGTTATTACTTCAAGGAGTTATCTTTTCCCTTTATTCAATTTGGCCTGTAATTTTGTTTCAGTCCATATCAAGATGGGAGAAGAAATGCCAGAAATTGTTGCATTTATGAAGCTGGCATTACTACAGGTATGCATTTCACTTGCAACTTTCACTTTTTGTCCTATAAATTTGCAATCTGTTTTGGTACCATTTCCCAGTGTGTCATAATTTTTTCTAAAATATTGATGGTATAGATTTTAAGCTACAAATTAGTCTTATTATCTTGTTATCAAAAGGAACCCTAAAATTGCATTTGACAATCTTGAGGTGCCTGTGGGGTATGTATATCTCTTTTTGTCTTTGTTCTCTGGTTATCAAATTCTTTGGTATTTTAACCATCATTTGACATATATATAAACAAAATTCTTTTTCATGCAACAGATGTGTTATTGTTATGGATGGGAAGGTCATATCATGTGGAAGAAATCAGACTAATGAAACAAGAAACGTACATTTTTTTATAACAATTTTCTATTTTCTGTTTGTAACTCTGTTTAACTCATAATTATGTTAACACCAACAAATTAGCTTCTAAAATGAAGGCTACAAGACACGCTGAAATGGAAGCTATTGATGTTCTGCTCAAGGAGTGGAAAGAAAAGGAACTTACAAAACATGAAGTTGTCAAGATGTTCTCAAATTGCTCTCTTTATGTTACATGTGAACCATGTATAATGTGTGCATCTGCCTTATCATTTATTGGTACTCTTACCCAAACTAACACATCATTTATTGGTACTCTTAGTGTATTTGGCATGCATTAGACTAAAACTGAAAGAAAAAAAAAAAAAAAAAAACTACTTTTTTCTCTCTCCCAAAAAGGTTGGACAAAGATGGTGAGTGATGTCAATAAGACAAAAGTTTCTACTTTTTATCCCACACAAAAAGTTGAGGCAAAGACCAGGACCAATGTCTATAAAAAATAGTCATAGAAAACTTGTTCAATCTAATCATGTCCTGTGTAACAAACACAATCTTAATGATAAATTTTAATTTGATATATAAACATGGTGCCCTTTTTTAGACTACACATGGATGTAGGTAAGGTTGTAGAACTCGTTACTCGGTACCTGTTCGTCTGACTACCGAGTAGCGAGTATTCAGGAGTACTTGGGGAGTACTCAGATTCGATAATTCACATAGAAATATTTTTAAGGAAATAATATATATGTCAATATTGTAAGTTAAAATCTTAAGTTGATTGAAATATATAACAAAATTAGATACATATGAAAACAGAAAAACTGAAAAACACATAATGGTCTTACTTCGTAAATAATTACTTAAAATTTAAGATATATATGTAGTAATATCACACGTGTTTGTGTTAAATAATAAATTGTTAAATACATTATACATATTAATCACCGAGTTGACCAGGTTTTATAGCACTGTACAGTTCAGTAAGGGGCCAATCGGGGAGTACTCGGGATTCTGTAACTTGCCTCGGTATGAGGCCGAGTAGCGAGTACTCGGAAGAGTAATCGGCCAACTCTGCAAGATTTACAACACTGGATGTAGGTATAAAAGAGGTGTACTATGGTTGTGCGAATGATTAATTTGGAGGATGTGGATCGATATTATCCTTGCATACAAATACAACTACATTAAATAGTGGTGAAGATGTTGGGAGGAAAAGTTACAAATACACGGGTGGGATAATGGTGTAGTGGTGAAGATGTTGGGAGGAAAAGTTACAAATGTACGGGTGGGATAATGGGTGAAGAAGCTGTTTCTCTTTTTAGAAACTTTTATGAGCTTGGAAACTCTAATGGTATGTACATATGTATTAAATTACACATTTACCTTTTGAATCGTGTTGTTTCTTTATCAAATAAAGTTTCCCCTTTTGTTTTGTATAGCCCTTGTTTGTCAGCCGATTCAACATGACATTTGAATGGTGTCCTTGTTTGTTTTTCTACAAAAAGAACTTTTTGAGTATTTTTTTTTTCTGGCGGGTAGACGTTTTTCAAATGCACGTCTTCTTCCGCAAACATGGGAAAAGACAAAAGACATTTAACCACTTACAAAACAAACATCACCTTAATAAATGCATGTTTCTTGCATCTTGTAACTTCTGTCTGGTTGTTATTTAATCAAAATTGTTACAATAATTTATCACGTCAGCAACAAGTCATCATTGAATTCAAAATTGCAAAGATTGAACAAAAAGACAGAGGAAAAAATTGAAAGTTGAGTGGTTAAGTTAGCAAAAGTTTGAGATATATAATAAAATTGTCTTGTTTTCTAGTGGTTACTTTTGATTATGTATTGGGCAGACAAGTTCAATGCGGCGTTGGAGAATCTTTAGAAGTCATATTTGGTGTTCTTTTTGCTTATACAATAAAAAAAAATGTAATACAATTATATTAAATGTAATGTCATAAAAGTTATAAAAGAAAACGTTTGGGCGGCATGAAAGTGGGCTGAAAAAAAAGGAGGTAATGAGATTATTGGACATTCCAAACTAGAACACTCCGGTTTTGACTTTCAAGACAACGACATAAAATGTTAACCAAGAAAAATAACAATTATGATGTTTTGACTTTTGTTATAAAATGTTAATAACAATCATTTTGTTAAACTACATCTGAGTTATGAATTTTTTTTTTTTTTTTTGAACCCTTTTGGTTAATGACTTTTTATTTTATACAAGTATTGTATTTCGATTAAATAAATTGTTGTTAACGCAATGATTACAATTTCATAAATATAATTAGGGCAATATATTTAAAAGCCAACCATAGTTTAAAGAAATTTCCATTGTGATTTGTTATTTCCGGTTTAACAAAATGTTAAAGTTTGTAGGATTTTTCATTAACCTAAATGGCATCATGCACATTTTCTAAAATACCATATGAATTTCTTATATGCATATATGATATGTGTATAACCTATTAAATCAGTAAATAAGAAATTTTTTAAAAAAACAACATTTATTTCATAAAGTAATCTGATGTCATGTAGGTAATGAGAAAGAATGTTAGTTCAATACATGTTAAACCGGTTTTTGGGAGTAATAATAGTTACAGTTGAAATTTCTTTAAAAAAGATGTGACAAAAATTTAGCTAGATAAAATATATTGCTTAAGCCGTAAAAAATCAAAATATAGTAATTTTACTATATGTTTGGGCAATATAATTAATGTAAACTATTCGTATTCAAATTAGTCGTCATCCAACTTACACATTTGTCTTATTTCCATTTGTTGGATTTAATCAATCTTTTATTTGCTTTCATGTTGTATTTTTGATAGGTTGTTGTCGTCTTCATCTTTAAAATATAGTTTCAAATGGGTTGATATCTGTCCGTTGGGATAACCAGAGGTTTTGTATAAGTTATAATGAAATTTCATATTTCATTGGTACTAAAATTCTAAATAATTGAAACAATTAAAATAATTTAATCGAAAATCGAGAAAAAATGATACATACTAAACCTATGAAACAAGAAAGATATTAAGCCTCAAGATATTATCTTGTACAATCAAGAAAACACATATGGAAACATCTTAAGCAACAGAACTTCAAAAATTATATGAGATAAAATAATCAATAAATTTCCGGAAGCAAAAGGCATGAAGCATCCCACCACATGTTTTCTAGAACTTTGCAACTGATTCATCACAAATTAAAAAGGTTTCTAGATTAATAAAACATTATTAATGTAATAAAATAACAATCAATAATAACTAATTTTAATTTGTTTTATTAGGTCATTTATTTTTAATTGTATTTGACATGTCATTAAGTTTTTTTGAGGTTCTAAATATATTATTAAGGTGGATTGCAACCGGATAAACTCATAATGAATCTTACGTGTGGTCTACTGTACATTCAATATGACATAATTTGTTTATTTAGGTATATATGATGTTGAGATTGTATCAGCTGTGACATCTTGTATAACAGAATTACATGTGTGAAATGTACAATAATAGTGTATGAGAACACAAAAAAAAGGTTAGTGATCAATTAAATACAATTAAAACATAAATGATTTGTTCAAGCGAGAATGGGATGAGGGCAATGTCTAGAGTCTTATTCGTATCCTTGGACCTTGGGTGTTTTTATCTAGCGGCTACGCTATAAAGATTAATCTTTTTAATCAAATCCGTTAGGTGTTGGAGTTGACTCAACATCGGTTCATGATATTGCTTCTTTCATGGGGTGTAGTACAACATCATTTCCTTTTATGTACTTGGGGCTTCCAAGAGGGAAGAATATGGCTCGTCTGAAAGGATGGAAGGTGTTTACTGACAAGTTTAAGAAACGATTATCTACGTGGAAGGTCAAGATCTTTTTTATGGGTGGTTGTCTAACTTTGCTTAGTTTTGTTATTGGTTAGTCTCATTAAAGCTTTTATGGTAGTGATAGTGGGTTCGGTGCTAGTGTTCATCCTCAAGCTGGTTACAGAGTCTGGTCTAGCATTATTGGTTCCATTAGTTAGTTATATGATAGTGGGATTATCTTTGCTTTATTAGTGTGCAAAGTTTTGGGAGATGGGAAAAATACAAGATTTTGGATCAATAATGAGAGTAACACACACCATGATATTGAAAATGTAAATGGAAAGCAAATAAATTACAAAACACACCCATTTAACCACAATCATAAAGATGGTGTGTATCCATGAAGAGAAACCTACAACTTGTATTATTAATCAACAATCAAAAATAGGTTAAAAATCACTTACAAGTAACCAAAATGAATTTACAAAACCCTTATCCTTCAAATAAATGGCTAAATATGATAAAGACCACAAACTAGGTAAAAAATGATCCAATATTGCTTTAAATCAACCAAACAACATCCCAATGCTAGTTCAAGTTGTAGAAAAAAATAGCCATGGAGGGCCAAATTGATGGATCGAACTAGCAAACATATATCACACGAACTAGGAGATAAGTTATAGAAAGGTAGTAACTTTATGCTACTTCGACTACTAAATCTATCTAGCAAGACAACTAGCACACCATTCTTGTGGTGATACTCAAACTTGGATGTATAATATATCATTACGATAATCTCTTCAAGGACAATGACAATGTTAAGTATTCATATGTACACATGTTATATTTTCTAACCGAATAAATTCATTTTTTTCCAACAAGAATTGTGTGGATGATATAATTGTCTCGTGCTAAAGTGAAGAAAATATCAATTCTAACAAGGTGTGAGTTCTATTGCAAATAAAAAATGTTATATAGTAAACATGGTCATCTGGTAACGAAGTTTGTTTCTTTTACCTTACACTTTACTTTTCGCACTATTACTTGTATGTGTTTGCATTTGAAATTGTCTATGACACATTAGTTTATTTCATAAACCGAAAATGTATTTTTAAAATATTCCCTCCACACTATAGGAGTAACATTATGGGCAAAAATTGGTTTTGTGGTGGTTGCGACTTCTTCCCGCTTCAATATCCTTTATGGATGAATTGCTTCCGGGTAAGAATACCACACCAAAAAACAAATTGAGAATTTTGTTGAACGACTACACAATTGATTATTTGTGTGGATAGTTTGGAGCTACACAACATCAAAGTTTATTCAAATGACCTCAAATCTCATTCGGTGCTCGCAAAAGAGATTCAAGCCCTATCTCAGAATGGGTGGAAGAAGAAAGGGAAGATTATAAATTGAATTGTTCGTGCTCGGATTGCATCTTTGTTTCCATTTCTTGTTTGTAAGTTGCTATGTAATAATGTCTTTCCTTTATTTTTTGAATGTTTTGTATTTATAGCTTCTTACTAATTTCTTTTGTGTCACTGGTGATTCAAAAACATTTGTTTCTCCAAAGTGTAGCAATAAACTAAGGTTATCTTAATTATATTTTTCTATCACAATTTCAAAAGCAAATCTTTCCCAACAGTAGCAAAAATAGAATACAAGATGTGAAGGGTCTTTTTTGAACGACAAGCTGGAATTAATAAATCAAAACAAAACTACCCAAGGGCTAGAAGGTACAAAAGAAAAAGACAGGAAATGATAGAGAACATCAAAACCAAACAAAAGAAATTGTCAAAACTATATCCTACAGTAACATTCTAAAATCGGATCGCATAGTCTTTTATATTTTTATTTCTATTCATTTTTCTTGGGTTTATTTGTATCAACCAAGACTCGATCAATTATTTGTATCATGTAGGAGAAGATGATTAATTTACATTATAACTGTTATTGATTAATGTTTATATTATAGTTCATTTAAATTAAAACAATAATAATAGAGCTTGTGTCTATAAACTATAAAGTATAAACATATGATTAATAAATATTTTTAATAAAATATATTTAAAACCAATAAAACTTCAATTATGAGCACATCTAATTTGACTAGGATTAGTTGATGAAAGGCCACCTCGTGTGATTTTTAATTCTTCTAAAAAGTGTTTTTCCTATTTAAGATTCAGAACTAATGCCAAATTTTGATATAATTTTATCTATTAAAAAATCAATAAAAAAATGTTTTTGATTAGTTATACTTAATTCATAGTCAAATTAGTCGTCAAAGTTCTGTTGTTAAATAAGAATTGGTGGACTTTTTGTAATTGTTGTATTTTATTTTATCCCAAAAGTGAATATATTTGTAGAACAACATAACTATATTTTGTTTGCATCATCAATAAGGTTTTGACCAATACAATATCCGTTTATAATTTTTTTTTTGATAAAATTATGTTATATATATATATATATATATATATATATATATATATATATATATATATATATATATATATATATATATATATATATATATATATATATATTTTAATTTCTCTATTTGGTTGCATAATGTTTAGTTTTTAGTCAAATATCTGTAATGAATAACGCTAGTGAAAATCAAATACCTAAAAGGCTAAAACAACTCAAGAGAAAAGAATTAAGAAAACAACTTTAATGAATATAATCAATTTTATAATTTTTTTTTAACAATTTTGAATAAGATAATATAAATAATATTAAAAAGTAATGATTGCTTAAAATAATAAGTACTGTTTAAAAGGAATCTCCTCAAATAATTTTTAACAAATAATTCAAAATAAAAGAAGTCCAATCCTTTGAAATAATTCATTGAAAAATTATTGTTTTATTCGCTCAACAATTAGCATCGTCTTCGCACGCCTAGAAAGCAGCACTAGAAGCACAAGAATTCTATTAATGCCGTCATACCAAATGTGTGTAGGATAATTCAAAAATTAATTACATATAAAAGCATTGAAGTGGTTTTTTAGTCGTCGAATATTAATACTCATACTTTAAAATTTGTAATTCTTTTTTTAATCATGATAGTGAGTTGTTGTATTTTTATAGTCAATATAATAACCTATATTAAATTTATAACTTTTTTTTATTGTTTTTACAATTATTATTTTTTTCAATAAGTATATATAAGGGGAATTGAATAACTAACAATTATAATGAGTTTATTTCTAAATAACCAGTTTTTTTTTCAGTTTTGAAAAATTGTTACTTACTCCGGAGTGCCTTGTTCCGAATTTGATCTTTTGAAGTTCATTTTTTGGTTTATTTTTTTTTCTGGAGAAATCTTTTTATTTACGTTTGAAGTGTTTATTTCAATTTTTTATGCCCAAACATTGTATATAGTTCATATTTATTAAGTTTGTTAAACTTTTTTTTTTTTATATTTAACTAAAATATATTTTTTCTCGTAATTCCGGAATTATTAATCGAATTTCGAATTTGTTCTTGAAATTCTAGATTTTTTTTTTCAACCTCTGAAATTTTAGTTCGAAATCCGAAATGTGCCCATTCCGGATTTTGTGGTTATTTTTACCAAAAATAATTTTTTTATTATTTTCTTTAAATACACGTTAAAAAGTTATTTTGATATTACTTTTTATTTTAGTCTTTAATATAAAATATTGTACATCCGTAAATCGTAATGGTCGTTTTATATTTTTATTGTTTTTTCTACTTTTATAATATTGTATGGCGAGATAAAAATAAAATATGCATTAGAGTTAATAGTATTTATTTTAATTTTGGTGTATTGTAATATATTTATTTATTTAAAGTTATTATTATGTATTTTTTTTAATTTATAATATTACGTATGCTTAAAAAATACAAAATTAGATAAAAAGTTTTTATGAATTATTTTACAAACATGAATGTAAATTAGTTGATTTAAATAATAAATTAAAAGTTTAACTGTTTAAGTTAATATCATTTTATTTAGTAAAATCACTAGAAATATAATGTTACAAATTAAAAAAAGTTATAGACGAAGAAGTTGATGGGGGATACTTATTCTCAGGTTGCCTTCTAATTCTCTTTTCTCTAAATGATTCATCATTCACCACACTTGTGTCTTCTGATTGGATGATAGGATCAGCTATAGTGGGTTGTCCTGTGTTGTGTTCTTGGCCTTCATCATAATCAGTGTCAACTTCCATGGGTATTTCATCTTCATGTATATTTTCTACCACATCACTTCAAGAGTTGGTACCCTCTATATCCTTCTTTTTTATGGTTTTGTCAGCATGATCATCGTGATACCATGCTGGGAAGTCAAAATTCTTGGATTTGTTATCTTTGTCATGGGATGTATCGGTGTTGTATGGAAAAGTATTTTCAAAGAACCTAACATTCCTTGACAAAACTATTTTGTCATGCTTCACATTATAAACTTTGTAGCCTTTCGTACCCTGGGGGTAACCCAAAAACACTCCTAGTCTCCCCCTTTCCTTGAACTTATCACCTCCTGTTTCACTACCATGATAATAGGTAAGGCAACCAAAAACCTTCAAAAATTTATAATCAGGTCTTTGATTATAAATAATCTCATACGATGCCTTATTTCCAATGGTTTTGGAAGGAAGTCTAATAATGTGTGTCGCTGACATGACACACTCTCCCGAAAATTTTGAGGGTAATTTTGCTTCAGACTTGAGCGCCCTAACGGTTTCGAGAAGGTGAATGTAATGCCCGCAGATTCGGGCTAGTCAATTTAGAGACAATGAGCATCAACAATGACTTTTTGATTGAAGATTATTTAGAATGAGTAATCTTAACCAAGTTGTAGTATATGTTACAAGGGTTCCGTACATATAAAAAACGTCGAAATCCGAGTTATAACGAAGAAGGTATGATCCGTCGAAGTTTCGCGACAAAACTGACACGACATTGCGCGACGTAAATAGTGAATTTACGATAGAGGACTTTTTAGCCTTAGCAATCTAAACAAAATTCGTAGTATATGTCAAATCGAGAGCGTGCATAAAAAGAACGCCCAAATCTGACTTTGTATGAGGAAATTATGATTTTTCTAAGATTTGGTTTAGCAGTGCACAGTCCAAAACTCGAATATTAGATCGATCGGTTTTTGGCCAATGCGACCTAAATGAGAATTGAAGATCTCATTAATAAGAGTTCACGATAAAAAGACAGAAGAAAACGGAGTCCGTATGTAGAAGTTACGAATTTTTCGCTGTTGTTTAACAATATAATCTCCTCATACTGTTAAATTTAAGATCGGTCGAGAATTAGACGACAGAGTAAAAAGGAAAGTTGTAGATCTTATTTTTACCTACACGTAGATATAAAGAACGTCGAAAACGGAGCTCGTATGTGAAAGTTATGAATTTTTGAAAATCGACTGTTTTACCCCCTATGTGCGATGCCACGTGTCAGCACCAGACTTTGCCTTGGTGCCCAAGCTAGCTCAAGACGTGAGCACTACTTTCTCACGATGTGAGAGGGATCCTGGCAGCCTATAAATAGAAATGCAAGCCCTCTTCATTCCTCACACCTTACCCTTTCTTCCTTCACTCTATACACTCTCTAATACCCCCTAAAACCCCCAAAAAGCCTAAGGACCCCCTAGCACGAGAAGGAAGCCCCGGAGCTCCCGACGGCTCCGAGAAAAAGAGCTTTTCGGCTCGTAAACGCTGCCCCAGCAAAGCCCGGTTTTAATAAAAACCCGTTATAAGTAAGATACGCCTACCCTATTTTAAGTATAGCTTATGTTTAAATATAATATCGTTATTATGAACCTATAAATAAGATTTATCAGTGATTCAAAGTTGTTATACTGATTGATCTACTTACGGGAATGATGTCTAGACTGTGATTTAGTGAGGTGTTTAAAGTGGAATTTCCAAACAGTATACTTCGTATACCAAACGGACCCTACCTCCAATATGATCCTACCTGGTTGTTCCTTACTTGATAGATCATGAAGTAGACTTTGAGTTAATGACGAATCTAGACTAATAATTAGTCACAATAAATATTAGACTAAAATCTAGTGGTAATAGTACTTGGTTTCGTCGAAGGAAATCATATTGTTAAAAAGCGAAGCGCTGCTTGAATTTCGAGTCGTCACTTTAACAAGTGAGTGCATAGTTACTTTCATCTTACACATAGATATGACGTATTGTATATAAACTATGTGCTATGTGTGTATATTACTTGAATACTTGTTGTCTATGCTGGATGAACTGTTTTATAAATGTTTTAAATGATTTAAACTGTATACGTATTTTATATCTACAAAATATGTTGGGTAGAACATGGGTAGATTAAAGATGAGATAAATGATGAGAGATGAGAGATGAGATGAATGATGAGCGATGATATATAAGTGGTAAAATATGGTGAGAAGCGATGACCTAAGCGATGAGCCAAAGCAATGAGCCAAAACGATGATCCAAACGATGAGCCAAATGATGACCTAAGCGATGGCCCCGTCATTTAGAAGAGTATGGATAACAACCACGGAATATTCTAGACAGTCCAGTGGAACACTAGTAGGCTCGCAACCTGTTGGTATTGTGAACGATGTGTTCACCGGTGTACTCTAAAAACCCATTGACATGTATTGCGAGTGGACTCTCGAAACGATATTGTCAATAAACGAGATAAACCCCGACGACTATGCAAACTTAGTGCTCAAACCATGGAAACTGTGGATTTAGTGTCTGATGAGTGAACCCTGGCATCTATGGATTTAGTGCCTGTTGATTAAACTCTGGCAACGATGGATTTCGTGCTTATTCCTTAGGATAATCCTTAGGAATAAATGAACGATGAATAACTGATTCTTAGGGTAGATCCTTAAGAGTAGAGAAGATAATGTGGATGGGTAATTGGGTTGATTGTTCGATGTTTAAACATAATAATTATATTATTGTGGATTGAAAACCCTATGTACTCACCAGGTTTCCCAACCTGACCCACTCCAGCTTATTTGTATCACAGGTGACGATACGAAGTTACATTACACTAAGAGATTAAAGAGGTGTAGATCACTAGTGTAAATGAATGTGAGTTCTTTTTATGCTTATGTTTATGTATTAACGATGACATCCCAAATGTTTTAAAATGAATAAAAATACATTTCTTGGGAAATGATTTGATAACGTATTTATCATGTTTTTCTGGGAACAAATTCTGCAACATTTTTATTAAAAAAAGTACTCTGATTTTTATAAAGCATAAACTAAATCGGTCTTTTTTGGCCGTGAAAATGGGGATGTTACAGTGACGGTGCTTTCGTTAAACCACATCATTTTGTTGTGGTGTATGTGGGCAAGTGGTCTCAAGTAAAATTTCATTGCTCGGTATAGAAATTGACCATTCGGTTTGATGTAAACTCTCCACCATTATCACACTGAACCTTTTGACAATTTTGTTAAATTGAGTCTTGATCATCCCATGGAAAGAAATTAAGAAATCATTGGCTTTTGATTTATGTTTTAAAAGAAACACCCATACAGACCGACTGAAGTCGTCCATAATGGTTAAGAAATAGTTTCCTCGTGTGAGGGATGGAGTTCGGTATTTTCCCCAAATGTCACAATGTAAAAGCTCAAAGCAATCTTTTGTTTTAATGGAACTAATTGGAAACAGTAACCTGGATTTTGCCTTAACACAAGAATCACATAAAATATTGTTTGTATCTGAAGGAGCATTTTTGACAAAATATAGATGAGAATGCTTGTCGTGCGAGGCATGGCCTAATCGTTTTTCCACACATCAACGGTGGTCATCATAGCCATCATCTCGCTTCATATAATCTCCATTCGATAAAGCCCCTTTATGCATTTGCCTACTCCAGTTAGCTGCTTTGTATGCATGTTTTGCATAACACAAAATCCGGGAAGAAAGTTACTGCACACCGAAGATCCTTTGCCAATCGAAAAAATGAAAACAAATTACATGTAAACTTTGGAACATGTAGGGGGCCCTTGATTCGCAACCCGTTAGGCAAGTTTCAAACATCCTTTCCTTCAACAGGTATGGAGGCACCATTTGGTATAGTAATTGGTAACTCATGCGTGGTCTCTATTTTTCGTTCAAACCAGTCGGCTCTGTGGGTGATGTGCTCGGTTGTGCCCGAGTCTATGATGCAATCATTACAATGATTGGCCTTCCTTATCGTGTTGGGAATTATTGGTACACATTCTTCAACCGAACTGTTATTTTGTGAAAAAATATTCAGAAATTATTGATATTGTTCGTTGTTCAATCCCGGTATAGGACTTCTTTCGGTTTACACATCAGTCGCCTTGACCTCTGTCTTTTCTTGTTGTCTTCCCCTTCCTTACCACCACTCTGGATAACCTATGATTTTGAATCAATTATCACTTATGTGACCATGTTTTCCACGAACCTCACATTGCCCCATTTGATCGATTGTCTATTTATCACCATCATGACGTTCTTTGATTTTAGGGTTTTTGGGTGAGCGGCTCGTATAACCCGCTATGATACTATATAAACTTTGTTTTGTATTTTCTCATCATTGACAATTGGAAAACAAAGGCCTAAATAGGAAAAACATAAGAAAGGAAAGACACTAATCTAGGAACATAAGAAAGGAAATCAAATAAGAAAATATTTTCCATTCTATAGCATTCTCATGGCAAATATAAAAACTTAGTTCTTGCCAAAGCGTAATAACAGGCACAACGATACCAACACTATCAACAACAATAAAACTTACTCCCGAGCAACAATCCTACAACCAATTTTGTCTTCCTCCCGAAAAATTCAGTTATAATATGTATCCCCATTTTTCACAACATATTCCAGAAACTCGATACCAAATTCTCCTCCCGAAGCATCACAATTCTATGATGCTCAAAACTTCACTTCCCGCACCCACCCATCAAACCTAAAATGAGGAATTAAGCGAAGAACCTGAATTGATCGTCGAATGCTTTTTATCAACGGCTTATATCGACGTATTCAAAGATAAGCAACGCGACAATCAACTAATGTCGTAGGTTTTTGACAGTGAGTTCTGGAGCATTTTAATGAGCAAGTTGAAGGTTCAAATCATTCAAGGAATCAAATGAACTCCAAATGGAAGGATCTACAAAAAATGTAACAATTTTAATGCAATATTTAACCAAAAGACGAAGAGTCTGGCTAGTTGGAGATATGATTGTACGCCAAAAAAACGATGAAAATTCCCCTTCTCATTCATCCAAAAGGACTAAAACATTTTATTACAACGCCTACACAACCTCTTTGGATATACAATTTTCACTTGAATTAAACGACACATAAGCGATTAATCTTGACTCACAACCATCGAGGCAATGTAAAGGGAAGAAACCGACATCCATGGAGAAACATAATATATATATATATATTACTTTAAATAAATAATTACAATTAGATAATTAATTATAAAAAAAATGCCATCCAATATACTTTCTAATGAGTTTATAGAGGGTGTTTAGGGTTGTTTATATAAATATGCTCATACCTTTTGTTCTTATTTATCCTCCTGACTATATGAAATTGTGACAAGTATCATATTTTGATACAATTAGTAACATTTCAAGATATTTGTCATTATTTCATATGGGTAGGAGGATATATAGGAACAAAAGTAGGAGAAACGTAGAGAATTGAGATTTTGAGAAATGAGAACATACCTGATTGTTGATTGATTCCAACGGGGAGAGCCGAGAGGAGCAATGATCAGTTGATCATTGATTCACTAATCAACGACAAATGACAAGCGTGTTTAACACTAATCAGTAAGGACTGACAAGGGTAGGGCGTCAACGATGAGTCGATGATGCTCGTTTGGAGTTCTGGACTTTGATTCAGACTCATGGAGAGAAGAGGGTGTAACGCTCTGATTCTCAGGTATTGAATTATGTTGAATCTTTTTGGTATTTAGGTCTACTCGATGGGTTGGTTGCCCTTCTCGTCGAGTAGCAGCGGGTTGGTCCACGTGTTATAGTGACCTACTCGCTGAGTCCAAGAAGAGACTCGACGAGTAGGAGCTGGCAGATGAAACCCTAAATCCCGGGATTTTTCACCCTCTTTAAAGAAGCACAAGCCTCCTTTGGCCTCTTTACAGTCCATTGAGAATCCAGAAAGGCCCTAACTCGAGTGTGTGTGTATTCTTTGGAGGTTTTAGCTTGGAGGGAAGTTTTGGTGAAGGAATCACTTTGGAAGCAAGCTAGTTGAAGCAAGAGCTTGTGGGTTTCAATTTCTGCATCAGAAAGGGCTCTCTTGAATTGAAGGTATTAGATCGTTTTTCCCTTGGCTCATTTTCTCCTAAACCCTTTTGTGCATGAGTTAAGGAAAGGGTTCTTGTGTTTAAGCCAAAATCTGAATTTGTAACTTCAGATCTGGACCCCCCTTGGCTTCTAGATTTATAAAGCCATCAGCCTTGTCTAGTATGAGCCTTCTCTCAAGGATGTGACCTCATTGCAAGCTTAGTTGTTCCATTTTAGGGTCTTAAAGCCTTGCATGCACGTAAAGTTTGCAACTTTATGTGATAAGCATGCCTAAGGAAGTAGGATATGCAATTTGGGGCCTTGGCATGGCTTAAAAAGTGACTGCATGGCTAAAGGGCTGAAGGGACTCGGCGAGTCGCATAGTCGACTCGGCGAGTCATATGAAGATAGGTATTGAAATCGACGAGTTGGATGAACAACTCGGTGAGTCCGATGAAGATTGTCGTAGACTCGACGAGTTGGATGAACAACTCGGCGAGTCGGTTAATGTTTCCCCAAATTGATGAATGCGTGTGAACCTGTCGAGTTGCAAGAAGGAAAACTCGACGAGTGGCCTTAGGGTTTCGATCGCGAACCATAGGGACTCGACGAGTCACTCCAGGGACTCAGCGAGTGGACGAGTATCTCGAGGAACTCGGCGAGTAGCCGAGGGTACTCGACGAGTAAGGATCAACATGGACTGTTGACTTTGGCATTGACCAGGGGGTTGACTAGTTGACTTATGGGGTACCTTGGGAGGTTGAGAACTTACGAGTACGATTCTATTATGATAATAGGTGGTGGTTTGTGGTCGTGATCTGAGAATTGGAGTTTAGTTACCGAGCCGACATTTGCAAGGTGAGTTATCCTCACTATATCAATAGGGTCTAAGGCACCAAGGCCAGCCCTTTAGTTGTTATCTTGGTTATGGTATGCTATATGTGGTTATGATCTGATAGTTCGGTATCAGGATAGACGGTATGTTATTATGCTCTTGTGATCCGTAGGGATTGGTATGTTAGTGACCTGCTAGGTCGGTGCTCGGATTATGAGGGATTGCTAGTATTGATGATCAGTGAGATAGTTATGTTTGATACCTGTGTATGCCAGTATATGTTAGTTATGCGCACTTGATTATTTGCTTGATGGTTGGGTTGAGGCAGTCCTGCTTTGTGTTGAAGGCCAACATACCCTACGAGCGGTCCGGAGAGACTGTAGACCTGAGGAGGGCGGTCCAGTCATGTCGAAGGCTCGGGATAGACTCAGTTAGACTGTAGGCCCTACAGGGCAGTCCAGTCAGGCCGAAGGCCCAGTATGCATGTTGTTGATTATTTGTTACTGATATGGTATTATCGGTGTGATATTGGTATTTTGGGGGTAGCTCACTAAGCCCTCAGGCTTATAGTTTTCAGTTTATTTTTTCAGGTACTTCAGGAGATCATGGCAAGGCGAAGGTGTGACCGTACCACTCCACATCCTTATGATTTTGTTATTCAGACACTGTGATGAATAATATTTTGAAAACATTTTGTAAAACACTATATGGTTTTATGGTTGAAAAAGTTTAAATTTGGCTTAAAATTTTTGGATGTTACACAGGGAGCCACAACCCACATCTTAAATATCTAGCCTAATTTGCATAAAAAATCGGTTATTTACACTCCTAACAAAAACATCAAGGGGGGGGGGGGGGGACAACCCCTCCTGGCCCGTGATAAGTTGCGCCATTGCATATGAAATGCTGACAAGTGTCTCATTTTGATAAAAAATTATAATATTTTAAAGAGAAATTAAACATCATCCTCCCTTTTATTCCTACTTTTCTTCCTACCTATTTAAGATGATGAAAAATATACAAATTTAACATTTATTTTAAGAGAAATTGGATATCCTCCTACTTATCTTCCTAATTATCTTCCTACCCATTTAAAATGATGACAAGTGTTCGAAAATATTATTAGTTTTTTCTAAATAGGACACATGTTACAATTTCATGTGGGTAGAAAGATAAATAGGAAGAAAAGATAGGAGAATATTTAACTGCTCCTATTTTAAAACACTTATCATCATTTAACATAGGTAAAAATATAATTAGGAGGAAAAGTAGAAGGATATTTAATTTACCTTATGTTATTTTGTAAAAATGGTTAACAATTTATCTGATACCAAAACAAGAGGTTTTTTTTATTTTAATTTTTATTTTTTCTAAATGTTTGAATTATTTTATTCGGAATGTTTTTTTATTGTTTACCAAAATTACCTTATACTTATAATAATGAAACAACTTAACAAAAATAAATCTCCTTTATTTAAATCAATAAGAAAGTAATTTCTAGTTTATTATATTTAGGATTATGATCAATTCCAAAATCATAATTTCGGTAAGCCCAACGGTGTAAATCAACCTTGTTACTTTAAATATCATTTGTTTTACTTGGTGTACGTGCATGGATCGTATTCTGTCTGCTATGGTCCTCTCTCGTCTGGGTGTTCATATCCCTTCCACCTCTTGTATTAGCGGAGTGTTAATACCCCTTTGTGACATCTTCAAATTTACAGTTATTTTAAAACTTTTTATTTATGCTTATTTTAAATCTGAGTGATCTTTATAAATGCATAATTTGTCTCATTAAAACTATTTCCGAAGAAAATGTTTTTCATTGATTATTACATTAATATTTAGCAGTCTACGAACTCCTTAAATCTCTCAACATATAATTTCATTATATATTAGTGCTTTCACATTACAACCTATGATACAAAGAAACTAAGCGGGTCAGGTTGGGAACCTTGGTCCGCACCTAACGTTTTCAACCCACAATATTATATTCTTATCATTATATAATCTTCAGCATTTAAATGTCCTAGTTACCTCATTCCCGTCATTCTCTCTTCTTAATCCTAGATTGATGAGTACGAGATCTTTTCTAAAGGATCTTTGATAGTAGTCATTTATATTTCCCTAAATGATTAGGCACAACAGTATAACAATACTTTAGTCATGGCATGGTAGTACAAATTGCACTTTTAGATAAGCATGGTAGTATACTGACACTTTGGACAGGCATGACAGTATGATAGTACTTTTGGATAAACACGACAAGTCTCGACTTATTGTTTCGCATAGTTCTCACTAACCTATCACAACCGTCATCTTACACAACCCTATCACAACCTCTCATTTATTATTTTACACAGCCTATTACTACCCAACCATATTATTAAGTATGACATACGATTAGATCAAGTAACAATTGTCTCATATTGTACAAATATATTAGACACGACAAAAACATCGCATAACATTTAAGCATTTAGAATACTTATATCTATGTATAAGTTGAAAGTAATATGCACTCACTTGATAAAAGTGGATGCCTCAGAATTTGGGCAGAACCTTGCCTTGGTACTTTAACTTTTCCTCTGATGTGACCTAAGTACGATTAATACTGTGTCTTAGTCTAATGATCATGGTGACTAATGATAGTCTGAATTCCTCACTAATCCCAATGTATACTAAGAGTTCTATCAAGTAAGGATCACACATGCAGGAAAGTTGGGAGGGAGGACTATTTCGACTTATAACCTTTCTAAAATCCAACAACTAAGCCAACGTGACCAGTATAGATACCTCTCCTATAAGTAGATCAATATGTATTCTGACTTGGAATCACTTATAAATCTTATATATAGGTTCATAATAACGAATTATGACCATAAATATAAGTTACACTGAAAGCAAAAGAGTGTAGCTTAACTTAAAGAGGTTTTAGCAAAAACTGGGAAAATGCACGTTACAGAACTTTGAAACCGAAAGCTTCTATTTGACGGACTCCTAGGCCCCTCAAAACCTTGCTGAATACCCTAGGGAAACCCCAAAAGTAGGATCTAAAGTAATATGGAGGTTGAAGAGTTTTTTAGGGAAGATTTGGTGTGGAATGAAGTGAAAAACGGAAGGAGTGTATATAAGGCCAGGTGTGTGCGCCGTGCATAGACAAGAGGCACACCGTGCCCTTGAGCATGAATGGCTCCTCTTAGCTGATGACATGTGTCATCGTCGTAGAAGCTCACCTCACCTCCTTCTAGAAGCAGCCACATGTCACACTCTCGTTGTGCCACGCGTCCGAATTTAAGGTGCCACATCTCCTCGTCGTTGTTGGAGAGTCGCCCCTTGCCATGTGGCACACTCTGGTGTTGCCATGTCATCGCATTAGGTCTTTTCCTGAAATCTTCGGATTGCCATAACTTTCGCATATGAGCTCTGTTTTGGATGTTCTTTATATCCCCGGAATCCTCTCGAAGAGCTCCAAAACTTCCATTAAGGTCTCAACATCTAATTCTTGCTCTAACAAAATTCAAATTTAAACCGGTTAGACTGTTAAATTCCATGTGAAATTTATAACTTCTTCATACGAACTCTGTTCTCGACTGTCTTTTTATCGACGGGTTCATGTTCATGAGATCTTCAATTCTCGTTTAGATTGTTTCGGCTAACAATCAATCGATTAGAATTTCGATTTTCGTACCCGCACTGATGCACTGAAACTTTGAAGAATCATAACTTCATCTTACGAAGTCAGATTTGGACATTCTCTATGTGCACGCTCTCGGTTTAACAAATACTATGACTTTCATTTAGATTGCTTAGGCTAAAAAGTAATTTATCAAAAATTCAATTATTATGATATGCAGAGTCGTGCCGGTTTAATCGCAAAACTTTGAAGAAGCATAACTTCTTCGTACAAAGTCAGATTTCATCATTTATATGCACGGAATCCATGTCACCTATACTATAACTTGACGGGTTTGAGCCAAAAGAACATGTTATGTGCTCATGCAAACCCTAATGCTTGGATATAGGTTTCTCTATTGTACATGCAATTCATCCAAGACTTATAAACCCTAGATCTAGCATACATATTTCGAAATTAACATATGAAAACAGATCTAGATGATTACCTCTTCTTCAATGGATTGAATCTTCTTGTCTTGGAGCTTAGAGTCACAAGTGTTACTCATCTAATGGCTTACAAACATCACAAGCAAGAGGATGCTAATTGAGAGAGAGGGGATGGCACAATTTCGGCTATGAAGACTCCTAGGGTTTCAAGTGGCCGAAAATTGGAATTCCTAGGGTCCTATTTATACTGGTGCTGCTAGGGTTTCATTCAAAACCCTAACGGATAACTTAGGCATTAAGCAGTCCAAGGAAGCTTCTGGAATAGGGCCTCTATGGCCGAAATTAGGATGGACACATCCTTAATTTCGTCCAAGCCTAGTCCACAAGCCTTCTCAGCCCAATACTCAACTATCATACATTTGAAAGTTTAAGTTCCCTTTATTTAATTAATGTCTTTTAGCCACAAAATTAATTCTTAATTAATTCTTGTCTAATATTAATTAAAGTATATGATTTCTCCTTTAATATATTATTCATATAATATTTTAATGAACCATAATAACCTCTCTCCTCATAAATCATCCTATCATGTTGCTTTGGTGAAGGCAACCCAAAAGGAATATGCACAACCGGGTCAAGTACATACCAAATATAGTTACAGGCTTAGACACTAATCCAACATAACTTTGGTTAAAATTATTTATCCTAAATAACCTTATATTAAAAACTCATTTTTAACGCTTGTTATATTTTAATTGACTAGCCCAAATATGCGGGTGTTACACCCTTTCATCTCTTGTACTAGCTGCTCGACGGGTATTGATGGGTCGGATCACATCCTCGCGTGTTATCAGTTTGCTATTGACACTCTTGAGAAGATTTTGAACGGTTGTAATATTTCATTTCAATATTTCTCCATGGTTAGCAAACTGTCAACCGATCACTTTTACGGCTAGTTAGGAGAACTGTCTAAAGAGACGAAAGATTTTGGTTGTATTGTATATGGTTATCTTTGGTGCATGTGGAGGGCTCAGAACGATAAAATCTTATTGATCTTCAATAAGATTTGCTCTTCTTCCACAAAACTAATGGATAACATTATTACCATTGTGTTTAAATGGGTTAAACATAATTATGGGGTTTGTAATTGGGTGGATTGATGTTGTTCCCCTGTAAAAATTATTTATCTTGTATTGTTTTTTTTTTCTGGCTTGCCTTGTGGCTTGATAGGCTAGGGTTTTATTGATTCCCGTCGTTTCCAAAACAAAATTAAGATTATCATTATTTGAATATTTGACTTTATTATTTAAAGAATTAATTAATTAATAAAAAGATCAAAATATTAATGAATTATATATAAAATACGAAATTTATTTCAATTTTTTTTAAACGACAAATATATATTAAAAGAAATACTTCACATCATCAACACCACGCAAAGAGGAAGTACAAAACAAATTTCAATCAACTATAACAATATTTTACTCATTATTTACCAATAAATATTAAGAAAACAAGATCTAGATTTAACAATTGCCCTTTTCTTAGCTTCAAGTGTATTGAAGAAGGCTTCTCAATTTGTTCACCATGATTTTTCATACATTTATCGATATAACTTGTCTTTCATCTCAATGAAATCATCGGTGTTTAATTTATTTAAAATAAGTTAATATACAAATTTAACATGTTAAACTGAAACTTGGGATTTTTGTAACTATATGAAACAAAGACAAACACCATCGATTGATTCAAGATGAAACAGAAACGAAAACAACTTAGAAAATTCTTTACAGATTGAAGAAGTTTGACAAGCTTCTTACTCAGTCTTTATTCCTCTCAGTTTCACAATCTTTTCACGGAAGATCTTCACCCACCTAAACTTTCGCGTTGACAAGAATCATATCTTGTGTTACTCCGCCCAATTTCATCTCCTCCTCCACCAACAACCCCTGCTGGATCAGACCCATTCTCATAACATTAGCCGTGTGCTCCAACAGATCGATATCCGATTCCAGACCCGCCCATTCGATTTCAAGTTGTTTCGTCAACTCTGCATCTCTTCCCAAACGCTTTGCTTCCAATAGCTCTTGCTTCTTGCTGGCGAGCTCTGTTTTCTTCTCTCCGATCGTCGCCATGATTACCGGCAACTTTGAGATGAACGACGACTGTCTGTGGCTGTGGTCCATTGGAACGAATGAGGTCGAATGGTGGTTTATTGGGAGGGCAGGTTTAGGCGTATTTATAAAGGAGAGATTTCTTGGGGAAGAATACCATCGGGATTGGAGTTGAACCTCCGCAGACTACATTGCGATTTCCACCACCTACCACTCACATAAATTATAATTTACCTCAATATATTTATACATTTATTATAAATTATTTATTAAAATTTGATATACCAAATTAAATTAACAATTAATTTATACAAAATATATTCTTTATACTACAGAGGACGATGATGAGTTTAAAACCGTCGTCCAAATCTCGGCTATTCAAACTCCCTGAACTTTCAATCTTATCCGCATAAACTCCTTTAATTTACAGTTTTTTTTCCAGTTTCCTCCCAAATGCGCACGACTTCGTCTTCAACCTCTTCACAATTATGTAACTTCCCATGTCACTTCGATCTCTCCGGTTTGCTCTCCACTACTTCACAGGATCTCCACTCCACGATTCTTCTCACCTATAAACACTAAGGTTGCTTAAAACCGAAGGATTCTTTATACTAATATTACTAACGTTAGGAAATGTATAACCGCTTCATGAATTTCAACCCCTTGCTTTTCTTCCGATGCGATACTGACTGCAATAACTCGGCATTTATAGTTTTCTAGCGATTTCTTCTTCTCCCCGTTGCGGCTTCTTCACTCCATGATTTGCTGCCCATGAACCCTAACTTCCCCCCGCTTCTTCTCCCAACGAACGACCCATTATCGCAATCACTACCGGTGGTTGTTGAGGCCAACAAAATTAATAACCCTAAATCTTTTATACTAAAATAGTGTATAGTGGTAAATGGATCGTATCCACGAAGATTGGTTCAATTTTATAACTATATGAAAAATCTCTTTATAATAATACTTGTAAAATAACAATAAAAGTAAAAATGAGGATTTTGGTCTTTTGAAAATACTTGAGATAAACTAAAACTAAACTAAGATTTAAATGGACAATTTAACAAAAACAAGATTTTGATGTAAAATCAATAAGGGAAAGATGGTTAACTTAAGGTTTTTCCACTTTGACTTTTGATGAACATATTATCAGAATCCAATGATGCAATACTTGTTTTAAATCCTTAATTTGGCTATAGTAATCCAAGAAGCTTGAGATTACCTAGACTTTTCTTAGTTATTGAAATGGTTAGAGAAGCTCATAACAATTTCCTTAGTCAAAATCACAATTCCCATTAAGCATGTAATTAGTGAAAGTCAACTAGCATTAAGAACCAAAAAGTTACCAAACCCAAGAGGAGTCAAATGCTTTCACTAATATGTTGGAGAAAATGTTTTTATGATTGTGTGAAGTAAAACTAACACAAAAATCACTTGTTGCTTGCTAATTTGAAGATCTTTTACTTAATCAAGAAATTAGCCAACTAATTACCACAAACACATGTAAACTCATGAATAAAAACATACAAGTAGTGATAAGATGTTAAAACACAAAACATTCTCATAAAGATTCAAACACAAGTTCGTGGAGTCTTCAACATTCAACCAAAAAGTCAAAGGATTCACCAAAGTCAACTAAAAATTGTCTATCCAAGCATGGCTAAACTTAAGAAAACAAAGTTAGTAAAGATTGTACCCAACATTTTACAAGAATCAAGAGATGAAAAGATGATGTTCTTGAGGTGTTCTTAGCCTTCAAAAGTCTTCTAAACTCTAGAGAGAATGTCCCAAAATCGGATGTCCAAGATAAGGCTAAAGTGGCACACCAACCTTCCCAATATAGAGCTCCAAACAAAATCCCAAAAATGCCCCTGCAGGAATCCATGCGGGCCGCGTGGAAACCTTATGCGGGCTGCGTGAGTGTGACGGGATTTTGGCTTTCTTCAAGTCTTGGGCCTCCACAGCTTAACCATTGGCCCAGTTTGAGCCCGATCAGTTTCTAGCCCATTTTTCTTCAAGATGTCTTCAATTTGAGCCCAATTTGCCTTCTCCAAATCACTCATAGCTTCCGCAAACGCCCGATCATCGATCTCCGCACACTCGAAAATTCTCTCGCACCTTGCAAATTTAAAGTTCAATTCTTCCAAGCCTTCAAGTAATTGATAAGCCCACTCCATGATCACTTCCATAGCCATCAAGCCCAAAATCCTCGTTGTCTTCCAAGTCCAATTGCCTCCTAAAGATTCTGCGCCGTTAGTCTCCAAAAAATATTCAATTATGCTCAGAAAACTAGAAAGTACTCGAAATGGTCATAAAATAACAAAAAAAATATGCATGGAAATTAACTAAAATGCGAATGAAATGTGATAAAATAAACTATAAGAAGAATTAAATAAAATTAATCTATCAACTACGCGAAGGTATATAAGAATGGACCAGACATCAATTCCTCTCTTTTCAAAATTGTAGTTTAATTCCTTCTGCAAAAAGGAATGGACCAGACATGGCCGACGAAAATTCTTGTTGTGGATAAACACCTACAACAGCCATGAAAGGTAATTTACTCAATAGCTAGGTGTCATTTTCTTCTTATGTTTTCAAAGTTGTAGTTCTTTTATAAGTTTCAGTATATAAAAAGTTGCCTGTCTGATTTAAAATGCAAGACGAATTAAATAAAATTAAGCTATCAACTACGCAAAGCTATATAAGAATGGACCAGACATTAATTCCTCTCTTTTCAAAATTGTAGTTTAATTCCTTCTGCAAAAAGGAATGGACCAGACATGGCCGACGAAAATTCTTGTTGTGGATAAACACCTACAACAGCCATGAAAGGTAATTTACTCAATAGCTAGGTGTCATTTGTTTCTTATGTTTTCAAAGTTGTAGTTCTTTTATAAGTTTCAGTATACAAAAAGTTGCATGTCTGATTTAAAATGCAAGACGAAAATGAGTGAAATTAGGGAAATTTTGTACGATGGACAATTCAGATCCCTAATAGGACTATCGCGGCATTACAACCCCACCATCATCAGACTATCAAAATAGGTAAGTTATTTATGTTCATTAAGTCTAGCTTTCGATTGTGTCTTATGATTTTTTTTTATTTATGTTTCTCATATTTCACGAATTCAATTGTGTGTCTTCTGATATTTGATTCGTGATTTCAAATGTGAATGTTACAACCCAACAACACCAATAACGTATCTTAATATTTCATGAATTCTGTGTTGATTTTTGTTTCCACATGTGTTCATATTTCCGAAGAGGCATCAGTGCCAGACTCCTAAAAGAGAGATCCATCTAATGAGATGAAATAGTTTCTAGATCTTCGAGTGAAAGTTACAAGTTTTGCTTCTTTAGTTCTTTGATTTTTTGGTTTACTTCATATATGTAACGCCTGGTTCTTGGTATGTATTTAAACTTATAATTTATTCAATTTTATAGAGCAACTCGACGAGTTGGTGGCCCCGAACTCGTGGTGTTGAAATGATATGGACTGCGTATTTTAAGTGACCAACTCGACGAGCTAGCAAGTCTCAACTCGATAAGTTGGCTGGAAGAAATGAAACCTTTCTGGGGTTTTGCACCCTATTTAAACAACTTAAACCCCACATGTTGGCCTCATTTCCATCCTCCATTGTCCTAAACCCTAACCATGAAAACCTAAGGCACTTTTGAGTGTTTGTGAGCTATTTTGAATGCTTTTGTGTGTGTTTGAAGCCATTGGAAGGAAGGGAAACTTGGTGATACAAGAAGGAGCTGCTAGATCTCGAATCCTTGCTTCATTTTCGACAGTTTTCTGGTATAAAGTTCTAACCTTTCTTAATATTTGATTGAATCTCTTTTTTGGGTTTGTTTTGAGGCTTTTAGCCATGTTTGGGTGATTGGTGCGGTTGACGGTTGTCCCAAGTGCTATCTCTACAGATCTATGGTCCTCTTGAGCTGTAATGGCATAAAGGTGCCAAATTCACGGTCCTAAGAGCTCCATGAATCCTTTAAGCCTTTGCTTTGGCCTTTTAAGCTTCATTTGGCCATGTATGTGAGTAAATTTGCAGACTTTAGGTGACCTTTTAGCCTTTAAGGTCCAGATCTGTGTTCATGAGCTCTATCTTGAAGATATGGTGGTTTTTGGATTAAGTCATAAGCCTTTTAGGATTAGGGTTTGAGCTTAATGCCTTTGGGGTGGTTCTTAATGGGTAAAGTTGGAAAATTTACCCTTTTAGACGTATTATTAGTCTAGATTTGGAAGATAGGGCTTCGATTTGAAGAATAGTGGCTTAATGCATTAAGTGGGTTGGCTGATTAAAGAACTCGACGAGTTCTTAAGGGAACTCAGCGAGCTAGGTTGGGATTGTCCCGTTTCTGTTGAAAAAGGAGGAACTCAACGAATTAAAGGGAAACTCAAAGATTTCGATTGAAATATCGCGATTATGTGTTTAATGGAAACTCGACGAGTTGAGTCAACTGAGAGCGTTGACTTTGGCCAAGTTTGACCTTTAAGGGGTTTTGAAATATTGATCGGTATCTAAGGAATTGTTTCTATTTAGGGGTTGAGTAGAGCTATTTTCGGGGCTGTAGATTTATACAGTTATCTTTCAGCATTCCAGGTGAGTTTCCTTACCGGGTTTAGTGGGTTGAAGGCACCAAGGTCGGTCCATGTTTATATTATGTTGTTAGTATGCTAGTTGTCTTCGTGACTCTTGCATGTGTTGTGTTTATATGTTTTTTCGGGTCAAGGCTCGATACCGGCAGGGCCCGATGGATATATCTATATGCTATATGTCTCTGTGATTATTGCATGTTTATGTGTTTATTTTGATATATGTTATTGTATGTTGAGCGGGGCCTGTTTTACCGAGCTCAGCTCGATGCCGGGTGGGTCCCGATGCCGGGCGGGGCCTGATGCTAAACGGGGCCCGATGACGGGCAAGGCCCACTAATTACTGATTGTTTAATTGGTATGTGGTATTTTGGGGGAACTCACTAAGCTTCAAGCTTACAGTTTTCAGTTTATGTTTCAGGTACTTCTGGTTCAAGAGGGAAGACCTCGAGATGACTGCATCGCACAAACCATTGGATTCTGCGCTCCCTGTTTTACTTTGATTTTATGACAATTAATACATTGGTTTTTATTTGAGATGATTGGATGTTATTGGAATCACTAATTTATCTCTTATTAAAAACAAAATTTTTGGGACCATGTTTTGGGTGTTACAATATATGATAAGTTTTTGTTACCAAAACATTTGAGTATACCAGATGTTTGTGTATATGTCTCTTTGAAAGAGTTAATGAATTTATGTAGAACTCATATGTAACAACACATGATCTATGCTCCAAGAACTAGATTAGCCATATCATTAGTAACACCATGGTGTTTAATAAAAACCCATTGTAAGTGAGCTACGCCTATACTATATTTAATATAGATTTTATTTAATTATAGTAACATTATTAGGACCTTAAAATAATTATTTGGGCTATTATTATGAGTTATATTGAGTGTTATTTAACGCTTATATAATATTAATAATAGCTAGACTATTAATTAGTTGCGGTTAACGTTAAAAACTAAACCCTAGTGGTATTGATACTAGGTTTTGTCGAGGAAAATTGTTTTGAGATAACGAAGTGCTGTCTGAGTTCGGAATCACCACCTAATCAAGTGAGTGCATAGTTACTTTCATCTTACACATAGATATGAAGTATTTTATATAAATTACGTGCTATGTGTTCATATTATCTGAATACTTGCTGTCTATGCTGGATGAACGATTTTATACATGTTTTAAATGATTTAAACTATATATATGTATTTTATATCTAGGATAATGTTGGGGTAAAACATGGGTAGATGTAATAGATGGAATATGAGTTGGATGATGAGTTGAGAGGTGTTATAGACCACGAGGTGAGGGTGAGAGGCGGAGGATGTGAGAAGCCTTTTCCCAAACGATGGCCCCGTCATTTAGCATAGTATGGATGACAACCACGAACTATTCTAGACATTCCAATGGAACATTAGTAGGCTCGCAACCTGTACGTGTTGTGACGATGTGTTCACCTGGTGTACTCTAAACCTAGGTGATCATGCAGACTTGATGCCTAAACCCTGGTGATCATGCAGACTTGATGCCTAAACCCTGGTGATCATGCATACTTGATACATAAACCTTGGTGATCATGCAGACTTGATGCCTAAATCCTAGCGACTATGCAGACTTAGTGCCCATTGTGTAAACAGTGGCAACGATGGACTGTGGGTCGATTGCTTAGGATGATCCTTAGGAATGAGTGAACGAAAAATAGTTGATTCTTAGGGTAGATCCTTAAGAATAAAGAAGATAATTGGGATGGTAATTGGGTTTATTGATTAATTGTTTAAACATAATAATTATATTATTGTGGGTTGAAAACCCGATGTACTCACCAGGTTTTCCAACCTGACCCACTCAGTTTATTTATATCACAGGTGTTGTTATGATGTCACATTACACTGAGAGATTAAGGAGATGTAAATCACTAGCGATAATGAAATGTAAGTTCTGTTTATGCTTATGTTTCTGTATTGACGATGACATCCCAAATGTTTTAAAATGAATAAAAATATTTTTTCTCGGAAATGCTTTGATAACTTATTTATCATGTTTTACTGGGAACAAATTCCGCAACGTTTTTACTAAAAGAGATACTCTGATTTTTATAAAGCATAAACAAAATCGGTCTTTTATGGCCGTGAAATGGGGATGTCACAGTTGGTATCAAAGCATTAGTTGAAGCAAACTAGGAATTTCTAGGAAATTTCTAGACTTAAACTTAGAATGCTAAGCGATGATTGTGAGATGAGTGTTTGCTATATTTTAGACACAAGCACTCGTTTATTTTAGGAAAGATGCCTAAAATGTTTTATGTGCTAAATGTTTTATGTTATAGCTATAAAGATGCCTTATATGCTATTATTTGTTCGGATCTATGGTCTGTTGCCGACCGGATCTGGAAATTTTATGTGTTCAGATTTCTAAACGTTTGATTCCGGTATTAGAACTGACATATAACTTTTAGGTGTGACAAGGAGATCTATACATCTATCGTAAATAAAATCTTTCCTATCTTCAAATTCTCGCCTCAGTACACCGAACGTCTGCTTGGGTGTACAAAATGTCATGGTGAAGACACACTAGGAAATATCCGAGGAAGATGACAACCTGAGCCTAAGAATGTGATAGGTCATGTATCGGTCGTTGCGCCTGCACCCGAACCTATCATAATGGTAGAAGTTCAGGAAGTGATGCGTACCATGATAGACTGAGAAAATAGAGGAAATGAGATGGCTTACGATAGTAAATGATACCTATCGGAAGATATCATAAGAGAGGTATCCTGCCTTTAGAATACGTCTGATAAAATAGCAGTACGTCTAGAGAAGTACGGTACATCTGAATGTACACATTTGATTAGCGGGATGATAGAACGATTTGTGTAATTCCTAAAGTTTTCCTATCATCTGGAATTTCCATCACCAACCGAGTTGAAGCAGAATTGATGATTGAAGATACGCATGGAAGAATTCCTAGTAGAGTCTAGGGAAATTTTTATGATTATTTAGACACACTCGTATGTGTTAAATTGTTTTGTGATTTTAGGACTTGGGGACTGCGAGACAGTACTTGGGACGAGTATGAGTAGGTGTGAAAGGTAGTAGATGCATATACTACCGGAAGCACAGGACTCACGCTTGGATCAGGGAAAGTCACAAGGTTACCAAGAAGCCAATAATTGAGTCTGCTTTATTCAAGCATGTCGTTACCATCGTTTCGGTAATGACTAAGAAGATTGTTGTAATTCTGACCCTAGTGGTCATATCAAATTGAGTCTGAATACGATGAGTATGATACGTGGTTCAGAGAACCAAGTTCGATGTAACATCTGACTTAAGCCGGAAGATTGAAATAAAAGATAATCAAAGCGATCATTAGAGGTATCATGATAGTTGGTTGTAGCTAGAAATGCTACCTTTTAAGATGTGATTATATCACATTAGAACAAGAAGGAAGGTATAATATGTTCTAGAAGACTCTAAGATACCTGAGTCTAAGCATTGCAACATACGATAATAGGTCATTAGAATATAACACATCGTTCCATTGTAGTAATAAAAGAACTTATCTTAAGTTCGTATCCAGTGAGGATCGAGATTGTGACTTGAAGGTCATAATCTGGAGTCTAACGTGAGATAGGGAGCAAGTGCAAGATCGAGCACCGCCCATAATCAAGGAGTCCAAGAATTAGATACTCATTCGAAGAAACAAGGAAATTACGATTATTACCTTGGATGAATAGATAACGTATGGAGTCATTATACCGCCCTATTTCGTTGATGATTCCGGGACGTAATCATCCTAAGGGGGAGATAATTGTAACGCCCATAGATCCGGGCTAGTCAATTTAGAGATAATAGGGGTCGAAAACGACTTTTCAGCAAATGATTATTTAGAATAAATAATCTTAACCAAGTTGTAGTATATGTTACAAGGTTTCCGTACATATAAAGAGCGCCGAAATCCGAGTTATAACGAAGAAGTTATGACCCGTCGAAGTTTCGCGACGGAATCGGCACGGCACCGGGAAGTGTAAATAGTGAATTTACGATAGAGCGACTTTTAGCCTTAAGGATCTAAAAAAATTCATAGAAAATGTTAAACCGAGAGTGTCCATAAAAAGAACGTCCAAATCTGACTTCGTATGAGGAAGTTATGATTTTTCTAAGATTTAACATAGTAGTGCACAGCCCGAAAATTCGAATTTTAGATCGGTCAATTTTCAGCCAAAATAATCTAAACAAGAAATGAAGATATCGTTAATAGGAATTAGCCAACGGGGTCTAAATGAAAGTTGTAGTACTCGTAAATACCAACGCGTGGATATAAATAAAGTCGGAAACGGAGCTCCTATGCGAAAGATATGGACGAAGCTTAGTCGCTACTCTTCGAGCGCGATAAATACGATACAGTTTTTGTAAATCTGAGATAGAAGGAGAATTAGCCAACGAGGTCTAAATGAAAATTGTAGTCCTCGTAAATACTAACGCGTGGATATAAAGAACGTAGAAAACAGAGCTCGTACGCGGAAGATACGGACGAAACTTAGCGGCTACTTTACTATAAAATCCCTATAAATAAAGGTTGAGCCCTTCATTATTTCTTCACACCATAAGCATTTCTTTCTCTCTCTAACTTCTCTATAACCTCCCTAAACCCCTCCCAAGTCTAGGGAACCTCCCTAGCACGAGAAGAAAGCCCCGGAGCGCCCGACGGCTCCGAGAAGAAAAGCTTTTGGCTCGGAAACGCTGCTCCAGCGAAGCCCGGTTTTTAATAAAAACCCGCTGTAAGTGAGCTACGCCTATACTATATTTAATATATATTTTATTTACTTATAGTAACATTATTAGGACCTTAAAATAATTATTTGGGCTATTATTATGAGTTATATTGAGTGTTATTTAACGCTTATATAATAGTAATAATAGCTAGACTATTAATGAGTCGCGGTTAACGTTAAAACCTAAACCCTAGTGGTATTGATACTAGGTTTTGTCGAGGAAAATTGTTTTGAGATAACGAAGTGCTGTCTGAGTTCGGAATCACCACCTAATCAAGTGAGTGCATAGTTACTTTCATCTTACACATAGATATGAAGTATTTTATATAAATTACGTGCTATGTGTTCATATTATCTGAATACTTGCTGTCTATGCTGGATGAACGATTTTATACATGTTTTAAATGATTTAAACTGTATATATGTATTTTATATCTAGGATACTGTTGGGGTAAAACATGGGTAGATGTAATAGATGGAATATGAGTTGGATGATGAGTTGAGAGGTGTTATAGACCACGAGGTGAGGGTGAGAGGCGGAGGATGTGAGAAGCCTTTTCCCAAACGATGGCCCCGTCATTCAGCAGAGTATGAATGACAACCACGGACTATTCTAGACAGTCCAGTGGAACACTAGCAGGCTCGCAACCTGTAGGTGTTGTGAACGATTTGTTCACCCGATGTACTCTAAACCTAGGTGATCATGCAAACTTGATGCCTAAACCCTGGTGATCATGCAGACTTGATGCCTAAACCTTGGTGGTCATGCAGACTTGAAACCTAAACCTTGGTGATCATGCAGACTTGATGCCTAAACCCTAGCGACTAGGCAGACTTAGTGCCCGTTGTGTAAACAGTGGCAACGATTGACTTTGTGCCGATTCCTTAGGATGATCCTTAGGAATGAGTGAATGAGAAATAGCTGATTCTTAGGGTAGATCCTTAAGAATAAAGAAGATAATTGGGATGGTAATTGGGGTTATTGCTTAATTGTTTAAACATAATAATTATATTATTGTGGGTTGAAAACCCTATGTACTCACCAGGTTTCCCAACCTGACCCACTCAGTTTATTTATATCACATGTGTTGTTATGATGTCACATTACACTGAGAGATTAAGAAGATGTAAATCACTAGCGATAATGAATGTAAAATGAATAAAAATACTTTTCCTCGGAAATGCTTTGATAACTTATTTATCATGTTTTACTGGGAACAAATTCCGCAACGTTTTTACTAAAAGAGATACTCTGATTTTTATAAAGTATAAACAAAATCGGTCTTTTATGGCCGTGAAATGGGGATGTCACATTACCGCTATTCTTACCATGATTGAAGCTTGGTTTGGAATCAAAAGCCAAATGGAGTACATAATACTGCACTTGCCCAGGTTTGTGACTATATAGATGCCCTTCATTGTTCTTTTATGTCAGTTTCATTTATGTGCATATTTTTTTAATGATTTTGTTGGTTTTTATATGTGCACCAAATGTTCCTGTTTGATGAAGTTTATACTCATCTAAAAAGCTAAAAATTTCAAAATCCAGTGTGATGAAGTTCTTGGCTTTGAGTAAGATTAATGAATAATCATTTTGAAAATTTTAAAGATGATTAATGAGTTTAATTTTGTTATCTAATGATACTAAATTGGTCTTGAAACATTTTTATCTCTGTACAGGAATATTGTTATCAAATATTGTTAATTTCTTCCCTAACACTTTCACCTAATCGATAGTGTTTGAAATAAAAGCATTCAGGTAATATCATGGAAAATCCATCAAGTTTTATACTTTGTTAATTTTCTTTGAATTGAAAATTGTTATCTTAATTGCTTTTTCCTTTATATATGATTTATTGAGTGGCCTATAAATTAAATGAACATAAATTGGCTGTATAATATAAATCATTATCCATCTATGAAGTATAGATAAATATAACCAACTTAACAATCTTTTTCTTCTATAATGTGAACTGCAACCTTTGGATTCCAATACATATATTAGTAACAAAAATTACACCAAAAAGTGAAAGTACTTTTAAGATTTCTATAATAGTGAAAAGTCATTGTGGAATTATTTTGCATGTTCATGTACTCTTTGAGCAATTTTGGTAATTGTAGGACACATATGTGGATGATGCTCCATCATCGAAGAAAATGGTTAGTTCTATATATTCATTTTCTCTTTGTATGACATTATTACCAGACAACCCTTTCATTTCATTAATACATGCTAAAAACTACATACCAAAGGCAAAACCCCAATTACACCTCAAGCCATAGGATCCAAAACATTGTTTATAGACAATTTAAGCTTCTCGGTTGAAGAGATGGAGTGTATGTGCTTTTAGAAAATAATATTTCTTCGGTTTTATCACATATACATCATTTCTAACAAAAGTTGTTTTCATAGCAAGAGTTTCTTCAAATATACTTGTAAAATTATTAGAGTTTGCTTTGTCATTAGAGTCGATTCATTTGCAGGTTATGGACAAGTTTCAATTTCCCACCACATAACCGGCTGAATAGGTTCAGTGCTAAAATATGTCATGTAGTTTCATGCCATATCATCAAACTAATGACTATATTTTTTATAGGCTCTAAAACCAAATAACAAGATGTTAATAGGTCATTCAGTGAGGCTTCATTTAAAAAAAAAAAGGAAATGGGTCCATACTTCATGGCGAATATAGACATTGGTAAATTGTAGATTCAAGATTTTTTTTTTACTTTAACTACATATTTTTCCTGAAATTCATATGCAGGAAAAAAATATAAATACCAAAATGTTGATTCCAGAAGGAGGAAATGGCTTTAGAATTAGACCATAGCTGTCAAAAGTCATCGGGAAATGTGAAGAATTACTTCATGGGGAAATTGGATCACGATTTTTTTTTTTAATTACACTGGTAAACTGTCCACCGGACAGGTCTAACACTATGTTCACACCAGAAAATATTTAAACTAAAAATAAAATAGTTTAAATAACACATAAATAATACTTAATTTATATTATGTGAAGTGTATGGCTATTTTTACGTGAAGTATACTCTTTGAGTTAGTTATGTGTGCTTCTTCTAACATTGGTGATTATAACTCTTGATCATAAAGATCTTACTTATCAACTGTTGGATACAAAGTTTATAAGTCCTTTTTCAACAAAAAATTCATTGTATATGGTCACACCAACAAAGCTCCAAAGGGAATAGCAACAATGAAACGACTAGTCCCATATAACCTTTGTATCAACGTCAGGGGAAAAGAGGTCATAAAATGAAAAGAAACAACAAGGTGCCTGGGAAGTACATGGAAAATCTACAAAACAATGAAGCCAACACCAAAAGACAATATCCATATAGATCAAAACCTCATAGCAGGTAAGGAACAGTGCCAAGGGTAAAATGGTCCAATCTCTAAACAAGTTATTTGGAGGGAAACCACCAATGACAATGAACTTTGTATGTCCTTTAAAATTGTTGTGTGTGAACTTTTATGTACTTTATGTTTTTTGTGTACCTAAATACCAATATACTTTTACTGTTATTTATTTTAAAAGATAGCAAAGTAGGATGCTAATATTATCAACGAAACAAAGGTACAATGCTATTTCATGTTGTGTGTGTACTGCCATATATACTTTTATGAGTTGAAAGTTTGGTTTATGGTCTACTCGTGCAGATTAAAACTTGCAAAAAGGGGCTGAAAAATATAATAGTGAATAAAATTGAAAAGATTTTATGAAAACTACCGTATTTGGGCTGATTACAAGAACGATCAATGAAAGTGAATTGCTATATAGAACAACGTAAAATCAATATTTTTTTATAACATCGATCAACCGTCCACCAGACGCGTCTAAAACTAGTTACTACGAAAACCTCGCAGAAAAAACTGTAAATTTGTTTTTTATGTTTTTTTTGTTGCTGATTTTTATGGTTACAATCGTGGTTTATAGGATTATAAATCATGTTTCGTTGTGGTTTTTGGTCTTCAAATATAACTCTCCGTAATTTCTTATCCATTAACACAAACCACGTGCTCCTCATGTGAGATATTTTAGTCATTTTACATGTCATCTCCCCCTCTCTATTAGATCCATCCGTTAAGAACCCTAATTTCTCACCATCATCTATCTTGTTTTGTCTCTTCTTTGGTTATAATTCTAGTTCTAATTCAACTAGGACTAATCGGTTGACTCTCAATGCACGAGGAGAGATACTAAATGAATAGCCGTATAAATAAAAAAATTATATAGCAAAAGTGAAATAAATTTTATAGTCAAACTAAATCAAGGTTATACAAACAAAACATACGAAAATTCATCTAAACGATGTATCCGTGCATTTTTCAAACAAAAAACATCTCTTATTTTGTGATGATCAAGATTTTGTAGAAAGTGACTTCCGATACTCAAAATTGTTAATCCGTTTAATCTTTCTTGAGTCATCATACTTCGAATATATGATTTCAATATCTTCAATTTCAAAAAACTTCTTTCCACGGAAGTAAGTGGTACCGGTACCGTCAATAAAATCTTATAGAAAAAATGACACATTAGCCTAACAATAGTTTTGGAATTTTTCGAATCAATGCATAATTTTTTTATGCTTTATGGGTCATCAAGGAATAAACACATGGAAAAAAATTTACGTGTAAAAATAAGGTGCAAAAGTATAATGGTATTAAAATTTTAATGACGAATGTTGGTTATCTAACGAAAAACACACTTTGAGCAACTCAAGTGTAGACGAAGGGCTGAGTAGCAAAAAAAATATTGTGATCAGGTGATATTATTATTATATAGTTTTTATATTTTTGGATTAATTTAAGGTATATAATTTTTTGTGTAAGATAAGTATGTTTACAATAACTTTTATTAATTTTTATTTAAAAAATTAAAAGTGATGAAATCTGGGGAAGAATATAATATAGTTTGAAAGGTTGAAATATAGAGGAATAAAAGATGGAGAATGGAGATTGCCATAACATAAAATAGATAAAGGAGTAGCTAGAGTTAATTTTTGATGTTAAACTTAATTTTCTGAGAAGAATAGTATACAAGGATAAAAAACAAATATGTATTTGGGATTAAGGCATCTCTAAATATTATTAAAAGAGAACTTTTAATTCATCAATGAAACAATCAGAGCCCTTGATTATGTTTTAATCATATGTTTTCCACCCTTAGATCAAATTGCTGACATCATTTTCCACAAATAAAATTGAAATATAATTACATTTAATTATAAAATCTATAATAATTATAGAATCTTTAAATTCGGTAATTATTTTATCAATTGAAACATATCATTTTATTTATATACATGATATCGGTTTTTCTAATTAATATTGTTCATAATTTAACTACCTTATTTATAGCTTTTGATTTCAAAATTCAAACCCGTTTATATTTTATTTTTTATTTATTTAAAAAAACTTATTAAACAAACATATCAATAATTAAGTTATTAACCTATAAAATCTAATTTAATCCCACTAAATCAACAAAATATTTAAGAGTAAAAATTAAAATCAATATTATTCATAATTTATCTTCCAGTATATCTCACATAAAATGAATCAATTTGAGATAATTGTTTGAATTTTAAAACTGATTAAATAAGAAAATCAATTAACTTGAAGTTTTGAATTAATATAGCTGATATCTTTTTTTTTTTTTTTTCCAGATGAATAGCTGAAAATCTCTAAGATGATATCTTAGGATCCCAAACTTTTTAGAAGATAATGATTTCCTTATTAAAAAACACTTTATATATACGATTACACTGAAGTGGTTATTATTACGATTTTGGATTGAGTCCTATGATTTACAGTGTTCTTCTTGAACAATCTTCTTCTCTAATTCTTTTTTCCTAGCTCTTACTTTACTCTGTTCTCCTTATTCTTCTTCAATTTCTTGCATTTACTATGTTCTTATTATTTGTTATTATTGTGTTCTTGTTGAGAGGTCATGAAAAAAATTAATCAATCTACTTTAAACATATTAGTTTTATTCATTTAGTTACAGAAACAAAATCATACCCTTTATATCGATTTTTTAATGTGTTGACCTATGTTTGTCAAGAAAAAGCCATAAAAGTCATTTTAATGCATGATGACAAAGCTAGTGGCACAGACCAAAAGCAGGATGAAGAAGTTTTTTATTGTTACACTTCAACTTGCATGAACAAAGACGTATCTTTTGTTCCAAGGTTTTCAATAACTTTTTTATACATATTATTATAATCTTCGATTAAAATTTTCTAATTTTGTATCATTGAATTTGTTTATATCAATGGTTTTAGTTTCACAATCACCATTATAGTATAAGACTTTACCGGTGTGGTGTCACTTACGTTATTTGATCGTGACGCAAAGAAACTTCTGGGAAAAAACACACAAGAGTTGCTTCAAAAGTTTAATGAGGTTATCGATATTAACTTGTAACGACCGAAAAATTCCAACCAATTTAAAATTTTCAAAAACAACCCGATTCCATTAAAGTTATTACAAAAAGGTTTTCAATACAATTTATTTAAAGTATTCCCAGAATTTCATCACAACATAAACGCGAGGAGCGGTACGATCATGCCTTCGCCTTGCCACGGTCTCTTGAAGAACCTGAAAAACATTAAACCACAACTGTAAGCCCGAAAGCTTAGTAAGATATCCCCAAAATACCAACCACATAAACCATACACGCATAACATGCCATAACATATCCGAACACAGAACAACCATGCACTTCGGGTCTACTGTGTGACTGGTCCGCCGCACCGGCCAACAGTCCACCTGGTCCACCCTCCGAGTCTAGCCATATACTCGAGTCTGCAGTGTGATTGGTCCGCCCGCACCGGGCCTTCAATCCACCTGGTCCACTCTCCGAATCTAACCATATACATCGAGTCTGCAGTGTGATTGGTCCGCCCGCACCGGGCCTTCAATCCACCTGGTCCACTCTCTAAGTCTACAGTATGACTGGTCCGCCCGCACCGGGCCTTCAGTCGGCTTGGTCCACTCTCTGAGCCTCGGCACGTCTGGTCCGCCCTCTTGGGGCCTACAGCCTATCCGGACCGCTCGCTGGGCCTTCGGGACAACCGGTCCGCCCTAGGTATCTTGGCCTACAGCACAAAGTAGGACCCGCCTCAACCCAACTCCAGTCCAACAACCATGTGCACATAAACATACAATCATATAACAATTCACAGTCAACAAACTGATCAAACAGGTCACATAACATATCATCATCCTAACCAGGATACCGACCTAACCGGTCACTAGCATAGCATCACCCTACATCTCGGGATACCGATCTCAACTAGGTCTCTAACATATACCATCCTAGCTACCAGGATGCAAACATATCAAAGCAATAACATACAACAAACACCCGGATCTCAATCCGATAAAGGGCCGGCCTTGGTGCCTTAGACCCTGTTGATATAGTGAGGATAACTCACCTCGAAACTGTCGATTGAACAGATAACCCAAGCTGCTCCGATCACTGATACGATCTCCACCGCTGGACAACCACCAAGGCACTTAACTCAAAACAATATCTAACAATTACCAAGATGCCCCTGGAAATCACTGGTCAACCCTTGGTCAAAGTCAAAGTCAAAGTTAACCCCTGACTGACTCTACTCGCCGAGTCAACCCGATGACTCGCCGAGTCCCCATGCTCAGAATTCCCCAATCCGCGACTCAACTCGCCGAGTCACCCCGAGACTCGCCGAGTCCAACAACTCTGAGTCCACTCACACACAACTCACCGAGTCATCCCTTGACTCACCGATTCATGACTCAACCAAGAAAGATTGGGACTCTTCGACAAGACTCGTCGAGTCCAAGAACAGACTCGTCGAGTCTAAGGCTATCTTCAACCTACTCGCCGAGTTGTTCTTCCAACTCGTCGAGTTCCAGGCCATCTTGATCCAACTCGCCGAGTTCTTCTTCCAACTCGTCGAGTTCCAGCCCATCTTCAACCAACTCGCCGAGTCCACCCATGTGACTCGCCGAGTACCACCGGGTCTGAATCCATACAGAGGCTTTCCAAGCCATGCAGATGATCCAAACCATAGATCTACCCTCCCTAAGGCCATCCATCACATAAAGTGGCAAACTTTACGTGAATCCAAAGAGATCTAGGCATTTTCACTCTAGGGTTTGGGCTTGGGACAAGATAGCTCCTTCAATTACTCATAAACTGGCACTTTTATGCATTCTAGCCCTTCTCCATTCCAGATCTGAGGTAGCAACCTCAGATCTAACCTCTAAACTCCAATACACCAAAAGATATGATCTCTAACACCCCCAAAATGATGAATCTAGACAATAGCAGCTCAAACAATGAAATAATACCTCAAAAGGAAGCTCCAAGAGAAGATTAATCCGGATCCTTGCAAAGCCCTTTGATCCAAGTCTCTTCTCCTTCAAGATTTCTTCAACAATCACCTCTCCAAGCTCCAAATGCACTCTAATCCCTCACAATCACGTCTTAGAGCTTTCTGGACTTCTACAGAGGGTAAAGAGGCTGGGGAAAGGGCATAATGTTCTTTATATAGGGCTCATCCCCCAGATTTAGTGTTTCCCCCACTCAGCGCCTACTCGCCGAGTCCATCCGCTGACTCGCCGAGTCGGCCACTTAACACGCGACCAAGTCGCGACCCTACTCGCTGAGTCCACTCGTGGACTCGCCGAGTCGCTCTTTCCCATTTTACTCGTTTAGCCCTTCAACTTTACTCTTGCTATTCCGGGATGTTACATAACTTCATTTACATAAAACTAATTTTTACTTTTTGTTTGACTATTTTTATAACCGTAAATTTTTTCATTTTTAGGAGGGTAATATGAAGATTTATTCGTCTGCTTTGAAATTACTTTTGGATAAAAAGTTGGCGTTAAAAATTCAAATTTCTCATTATAATTTAAAGAACAATGTTGATGGTTATGAATCTCAAACTTCAATGTTGATAATAAAATCACTATTGAATTGGAAAAAAAAAATTAACATCGAACAAATAACATTATTTTACGAAACATACTACAAACACTACACTTATTAGATTCGTTTTTTATATGTTAGTTGATCAACTAACATATTTATATGTACTACAAATATAGGAGCCGTAATCTGATTCGTTTAACGTTTTATCGGCAAAATTCGGATGTCAAGACACATTAAATTTAAAGGTTTTAAATACAATATAACTAAATCTAATATTTTAAATACTTTAAAATATTATTAACTTTTAGATTGACATATGAATTAATTTTTTATATTTAGGATGCAGTTTCGTTTACTGGTGAAAACGTCACACCCGCTTCGAATCTTGATAAAAGTATTGCAACAAGTCCACTAACTAAGTGGACATCCTTTAAAAAAGTGTTAAGACATGAAGAATTAAAATACAACTTGGAAGATGTTTACGATTTTGATAATCTGGAAACAATGTCCTCAACCAAACGATCATTAACATCAATGACAGATCGTACTTCTGGAAAAGGCAAACCAAAACTGTTAATTCCAAAGAAAGAAAAATAATATATGATTTTCATGATTTTATATGAGTATTTGGGTGATTTGAGTACGGTTGATTTGATATTATGTTTAGATACTATTTGGTATTTGGGTTTGGTTTTTGATTACTTTGTTTCATACTATTCGTTTTTTGGATTAGAATTTTGATCATAAAAATACATTTTTGGGTTTTATGAATTGTTGAATTATTCATCTATTTGTCTTTTGGGTTTAAACTCATATGAATTTAGAATTTTAATATTTTTTTACTCTATTATTCTGTTTGAATGTGAATTTGTCAGCATTGTTACAATGTTATTCATTACAACTTCAATATAAATATTAGCAAACTACAACTTTTTATGAAATTATAAACTTTTATAAATCTTTTAACCGTTCTAAAACAATTATTTATAGTTTCTTGTGAATTTATTGATAAATTTATTAGTAAACATTTTCCATTGAATTTGAGCAATCGTTAAATTTGTCCATTTTCTATTGTTAAATCAAGTATAAATGAATTTGAGCAATCGTTTAAATTTCATATACTATAATGTAATTTATGCACTAATTAATCAAATAATAGTACATATCCAAGTTGTCGGGTACCTCCAAGATAATAAGCAAACATGTAAATTATATGCAATTTCACAATATTGTAATTTTTTTACTGGATTTAAATGAACAATTACTTCTTTCACTTGATTTAGATTCTTGATTACTCATATAAGGTTTTAATAAAATAAAATTTTGATAAATTGAAAAAATTGTTCAGCTGAACCTTAAAATTTTGAAATTTGTTGGAAATTTTGTTATGCTTCTTTTTGTGTTGTCATGTTTGCTGATTTGACTATGTAGGGTTCATTTGAAGTTCCATTTCTCTATAAGAATGTTAATGTTCAAATCCAAGTGGAAACAGTCACAACTGGTAAGCATTCTAAATGATTTTTTCAATTACATTAATCAAAACTGTTATTTTAAATGGTGCGTTCTTATGGATGTCACACCGATTGTCACTATATAGACCTTCTAGCGGTCTATAGAAGAATCTTAGCGGCTTTATGAAGAATTTTGCTGCGTTTTCAATGAAGTATCACTATGTCAACATTCTTCTCTATAATTATTTCTCTTATTTTTGATATAGATATGTGGCACAACAATAAGACAGAAAGAGGTTAGTGACCATTAAAGATGAAAAGGTAATATATAATTTAAGAATAATATATAAAGTGTAAATTGTAGATTTATGATATTTATTTCAATGAAAATTTTTATTTTGACAAGTTTGATCTAAATTTGATAATTGAAGCAGATAGGAAAGATATGTGCTAACGATTTTGAATTTACATTGCCCTATAGAAACCAACAGTAGCCTCGCAGACCATTCCCTCATATCTTAGTAGGTCTTAACATTTTCTAAAATTCAGCTACATGAAGTCATGGATGCACTTCTTGAATCAATCATCTAAACCGAATTTCATTTGTTAGTTGGATGTAGTGTCCAAAATGCAAGATTTGTGAAAGTTCATTATCATTTATTAGTGTTAACCTTTAGCAAATTATGAAATTAATATTATATTTTTGTTCATAACATGTTTTTTTTGTAATAATTTATTTGATCGGAAGATATGTATATATGATTGAGTGTAGCCTGAAAAATCATATTTTAATTTTTATAAGGAAAAAAATACTTTGAAATCGACCAAATTACAATATTTGAATTTGCTGTTTATGGTTATGACAATTCACTTTATTTGTAATGTTTATTGAATTTCTTTGAAGAATTTAATGTTGCTGGTACATGTAACAACTTAGTGTTGCTTTTGGTTTTAGAGAGCTAATATGAAAAGAGTCATATGAGCCTCAATGAAGGTTGATACACCGAACAAAGTCAATTCATAAAACTACTACACAACATGATTTAATCAAGAAGTCAGCATTATGTTGTAATAAAACAAAGATCACATAGATCATTTATGTTAAAAATTACTATATTAAAAAACCAAATTGCTCTAATATAAATATTAAATATTTTTATCTAATAAGTTTGGTTAAAAAAAGTCTAAATATGAATCTAACATTTTGTTATTAAAATTCAACCTAAAACAAAGTCACATATTAAGATGATATGTATTTAATTTATGTTCCCCGCGTTTAACGCGGGTTATAATCTAGTATTGCAATAAACAAAACATATAATAGCTAATTTGATATCCCGTCTAATTCAATAAATATGGAACAAAAAATTGTGAATTATAAACTCTAAAGTACATGTTAGGAAAGATATCATGTTAATACGACTTCAAATGAATAAGCTATGACATTTTTTTTATAATTACACAGAAAATAACTCCTAAATTCTGGTCCAAACCCGAAATTGGAAAAGTGACAATCCAAGAATTGATAACTAGCCCGACTATAAAACCAATACCCGTTTAGTGCTGGTACAGGTTGGTCCTGGTCTAGATGCCCATCCATAATTGTATCCTAACTAACTTCTACAAATCGTTTTAAAAGGTCATTTGTAGTTATTTTTGTGCATTATAAGTACCTAAACTCCATTTAGACATTTGAAATATGGGCATGAGGTCATTTACTATAAGTTTACCGGTTGAAAAAGTGAGGTTTCCTAAACGACTTGGACTCTTCTTATCCACATATATTTTGATGTGAATTTACCCCAGATGAAAATACAAGATCCAAACTCGGATGAAGACACCAAAATTGTATTGTAACACTCACATATTTGAGCTAGACGTTTAAGGTATAATAATAATAATTATATATATTATCGAAAAAGTAAAATCATTGAATAGAGTAATTGTTCTTCATAAGCATTTATAGCTAATAAATATTTATTGTATACACATTATATGAACAAATATTAAGATTATATAATATTTGTAAAAACTTTTAATATAAAATTTATCGTTAAGCAATAAAATAAAGTGTAAATATAAAAATTATTTATGATAAATAATCTAAACGGAAGTCGTAGAGACCGTAATCATGAGTAGGTGGATATAAGGAACACCAAAATCAAACTTCGTATGGGAAAGTTATGATTTACCTAAGTTTCACGTTCAACCCAACAGGAAAATGTGCGTCATAAAAAGTGAACCGGAGATATGTTGTTTTTTAGCTAAAGTAATGTAAAGGAAAGTCGAAGTCCTCATGAATACGAGATTGTGCACAAAAGTCGATGTCTTTGAAATTATGAATCCGTTGATACAGAGAACATCAAGAACAAATCTCGTATGTGAATGATATCAGTGAAACAGGTCCCTATTCTTTAGGTACGACGAAATCTGTATATATTTGTAAATTTGAAATAGAATGAGAATTAGTCGACGAAGTCTAAATGAAAGTTGTATTACTTGTCAATACAAAGTCATGAATATAAAGAACGTCAAAAACGGAGCATGTGTGCAAAATACATGAGCGAAACTTGGTCCTTACTCTTCAGGTGCGACAAAATCAGTATAAATTTGTAAACTTAAAATTGAATGAGAATTAGTCGACAGAGTCTAAATGAAAGTTGTACTAATCGTCGATACAAAGCCATGGATATAGAGAACATAAGAAAATGGATTCTGTATGCGAAAGGTATGAGCAAAATTTAGTCCTTACTCTTTAGACGCACCCAATATCTAGAAGTCTATAAATAGCGAGTCAAGCCTCCCTCATTCCTTTCTCATTCATGTTTTAGGTTAGACAATTTTTCTCTCTTTAAAAATCTGACTTTTCAGAGTCCCGAAGTATCGTGATGAAGTGCTGCAGCGATGGAAAGCCGAAAGAAAAAAATGTTCGGTATATAAGTTTTGTGTGTGACTTTCCAAGTTTTTCATTAAATAACCTGTAAGTTGAGTTATGTTTACCGTACTTTAAGTACACCGCATATTTATGTTTGTAATCATTATTATAAACTTATAAATAAGATTTAAAAGTAATATCAGTCGTTGTACTTATGAATTTACTTATGGGAGTGATATCTAAGCTAAATTTGTGAGGTGTTTAAATTAGATTTTCCAAACACCGTATCTCTATATACCAAACGGATCTGACCTCCGATATGATCTTAACTGGTTGTTCCTTAACAACTATATGTCAATATTCTTTTGGGACTATTGATAAATTTGAGAAAACATTATAACGATTAAACTTTATAAATACGATCAAATACTAAGGCTTAGCAATATTTGTATTTAGGTCGTTTAATATGGAAAACTAAAGCGTCAGTCAAGGATCTAACTTTCCACGAGTCTTCCACCTATATCACAATACTAGAAAAAATGCCTTTTACGACGCGCAAAATACGACGCTCATTGATCTATGTTACGCAAAGGAGAGTGACATTAGAAAAATGTCATCTCTTCAAAAAATTTAAGGATAGAAGACACGCATTATTGCGCGCCCTTAAATTAGTGTCTAAAAAAAACACGGAGGGCACCTATAATAAAATGCACGTCGTCTAAGGATGTCGCTTTATATTTTTTAATGGAACGCGCGTTCCATCCTTTAATAGTGGGGGAAGGGGGAAATGAAATTCTGAAAAAATTAAACCCCCCCCCCCCCATGCTCTCCTCTACCTTCTTTCAATCGTTCTTCTCTCTCTCTCTCTCTCTCTCTCTCAATCAAATACCAAAAATCGACTATTGTTGGAACTAGGGTTCCGGTTCTTAGTGAAATCGAAGGTTTTTTTGAAACGACCCGAAAATACGACCCAAAAATTTCGTTTTTCAATATAACCAAAACCATAATCTGAGTGTCATATCATAAAACCATACGTGATGTATCCCAAACATAATAAAAACACTGTGCAGAAAACTATATCATACTATGTCAAATCAAATCAAACTAAATCAACTCCCAGGATAAAAGCTGAAGCTGTGGTGTGTGCGATGCTATCATCCCGAGCTCTTCCCTCTGCTTGCGGAAGTACCTGAAACCAAAACTGAAACTGTAAGCACGAAGCTTAGTGAGCTCCCCCAAACTACCACATACCATACAATATATAAATAAAGCACATACTGGGTCTTGCCCACTGCATCAGACCGAAGTCTGGAACTAGCTGCATCGGACCGAAGTCCGGAACTGACTGGGACCTTGTCCCCTGCATCGGACCAGAGTCCGGAACTAACTGCATCGGACCGAAATCCGGAACTGACTGCATCGGACCGAAGTTCGGAACTGACTGCATCGGACCGAAGTCCGGAACTGACTGCATCGGACCGAAATCCGGAACTGACTGCATCGGACCGAAGTCCGGAACTGACCGATCATGGCATAGCATAAAACATAACAACTATCATAATCACATATACTGCATACTGCATCGGAACAGAGTCCGGAACACATAACACAAACATGCTTGTATCACAAAGACATCAAGCACTCTAACTACTGTATCAGACCAAAGTCCGGAACTATTGACAATTAAACGGGCCGGCATTGTGGCCGTAGACCCGTTCCTACTGGAAGGAAACTCACCTCGTGAACTGGCTGCTGTGTATATGGCTCTGGAAGCTAACTGCTGCTGCTCCGGTATCTCCCCGGCTATAAGTCCATAAACACACTCAATCAAAAACTAAGCACTGCACTGGGTAAAATGACTCTTTTACCCTTGGTCAAAGTCAACTCTCGGTCAAGGTCAACTCTCGGTCAAAGTCAACTCTCGATTGACCTGACTCGCCGAGTTGGGCCGCCAACTCGCCGAGTCCCTGTTCTCACTCCTCGACCCTACTCGCTGCTACTCGTCGAGTATGGCATCGACTCGACGAGTACCCTCTCGATCCAAGAACTCAGACAATCTTCATACGACTTGCCGAGTCATATGAACAACTCGACGAGTTGTTCTTGAGCTTAAGAAGATTGCCTTGGACTCGCCGAGTTGTATGAACAACTCGCCGAGTCCCTCCATTACTGAGTCTACCCTCAAACTCGCTGAGTCCACCCCACTACTCACTGGTCCCACTCGACAGACACCGCTCAAAAGGAAGAAATCGGGGACTCGTGACTCGACTCGCCGAGTCGTTCTTCCGACTCGCCGAGTCACCGCCATGCAACTATTCTACACTCGATTCTGCTCGAATCCAAAACATACAAATGATAGATCTGAGTCCAATAAGCTGGTTTACCACGTAAAGTTTCCAACTTTACGTGTACAAACACATGAACAAGGGAATAAAGGCTAAAAGATGATTAAAAGGGGTAGATCTAGGGTTAATACGCAAAATAGCTCCATAAAGGCAATAGATCTGGGCTCTACAACTCCTAAATAAACAGATCTAAAGATATCTCGGCATAATAGGGCTTCCATATCAACATAAGGCTTGAGAAAAGCATCAACTAGATCTAAAAAGGGGTTTTAAAGCATAAAAGGGAAGGGAATCTGAAGAATACCTCAAAGAGCTCTTGCTTTCCCTTGAATCTCTGCTCTACAATCCTTCTCCTTGCTCCTTTCTTCTTCTCCTTCTTCAAGCCTTCACAAATGCACACAAGATCACTAAAAACACTCAAGATCGAATTAGGGTTTTCTCACAGCTTTAGAGGGTGAAGGAGGCGAGATTGGGGGATATAAGGTGGCTTAAATAGTGGGCAACTCGGGGATTTAGGGTTTCTCCCAGACGGACAGACTCGCCGAGTCCAGAATATGGACTCGCCGAGTCGCCAGCTAACACGTGCTCGAAATCCCGACCCTACTCGGCGAGTCAGGCTATGAACTCGCCGAGTCCCTCTTGCAAAACCTCAAAATAAATACTAAGGAATTATCATACCGGAGACGGGTCGTTACAATTCTCCCCCACTTATCTCAGACTTCATCCTCGAAGTCTGCTACGGCTGAATCTGCAAATATCTCTGGGTAGTGCTCTCTCATCTCCTCCTCAGCCTCCCATGTCCACTCAGACCCCTTCCGGTGCTGCCACTGCACCTTCACTAACTGAATTACCTTGTTCCTCAAGGTCTTGGTCTTCCGGTCCAGAATCGCGACCGGCCTCTCAATATAATTCAGGCTGCTATCAACCTGAATATCCTCTAGGGGAACGACTGCTGACTCATCCACCAAACACTTCCTCAACTGAGACACATGGAAAGTGTTGTGGATCTGACTAAGCTCCTCAGGAAGATCTAACCGATAAGCAGCCCGACCCACCCGGGCCAAAACCCTAAAAGGTCCAATAAATCTGGGGCCCAACTTGCCCCTCTTCCGGAACCTGATGACACCCTTCCAAGGTGAGACCTTCAGAAGGACCATATCTCCCACCTGGAACTCCAAGTCCGAACGCCTCCTGTCGGCATAGCTCTTCTACTAACTCTGCGCAGTCTGCAGTCTACTACGGACCTGCTGGATCAACTCAGTCGTCTTGAGCACCACTTTTGTGCTCCCGATGACTCGCTGGCCGACCTCGCCCCAACAAATCGGGGTCCTACACTTCCTCCCATACAGCATCTCAAAAGGAGGTCGATCAATGCTCGCATGATAACTGTTGTTATACGAGAATTCCGCTAACGGAAGATACGTATCCCAACTGCCACCGAAATCTAGAACACATGCCCTAAGCATGTCCTCGAGAGTCTGAATCGTCCTCTCGCTCTGCCCGTCCGTCTGAGGGTGGAAAGCGGTGCTGAAATGGAGACGAGTACCCATCTCGTCGTGGAACCGCTTCCAGAATCTGGATGTGAAACGGACATATCGGTCTGACACCACCGATACCGGCACTCCATGACGTGCCACAATCTCTCGCACATAGATATCGGCTAACTTTTCTGCCGATATACTCTCCTGGATCGGAATAAAATGGGCACTCTTCGTCAACCGATCCACTAGTACCCATATCGAATCCACTCCTTGTGCGGTCCTGGGGAGCTTGGTGACAAAATCCATGGTGATGTCCTCCCACTTCCACACGGGAATGTCTAACGGCTGCATCTTGCCGTGAGGTCTTTGGTGCTCCGCCTTGACCTTCCGGCAGGTCAGGCATCTCTCAACATACCAGGCGACATCCCGCTTCTTGCAGGGCCACCAATAATCAGGTCGAAGATCTCGATACATCTTTGTCGCCCCTGGGTGGATAGAAAATCGAGACTTATGAGCCTTGTCCATCAATACTTGCCGTACTCCACCCCAGTACGGTACCCACACCCTCCCGTGCAGCATCAGCAATCCCCGACTATCATAATCAAACGAGGCTACTCAGCCCACGATCCTCTCACACTTCTGTCTCTCCTCCTTGAGGCCCTCCACCTGAGCCTCCTTGATCCGCTCCAACAACGGAGTGATCACTGTCATCCTCAAACACAGATCTCTGATAAGGGCCGCCAACACTTTGCGGCTTAGTGCGTCGGCCACCACGTTGGCCTTCCCTGGATGGTAAAGGATCTCACAATCGTAATCCTTTAGCACATCTAACCACCTCCTCTGCCTCATGTTCAGACTCGGCTGATCCATAAGGTACCTCAAACTCTTGTGATCCGTGTAAATAGTACAACGGACCCCGTAAAGGTAATGCCTCCAAATCTTGAGGGCAAACACAACTGCCCCCAGCTCCAAATCATGGGTAGGATAATTAGCCTCGTGAGGCTTCAACTGCCTCGAGGCATAAGCTATCACATGGCCTCGCTGCATCAATACTGCTCCCATACCTGTGATCGAAGCATCACAGTAGACTACGAAGTCCTCTACTCCCTCTGGCAAGGTAAGGATCGGAGCCTCGCACAATCTCTGTCTGAGGGTCTCGAACGCTGCCTGCTGCTCAGGCCCCCAACGAAATACCACCGACTTCTTGGTCAGTCGGGTGAGCGGCACTGCTATCTTGGAGAAGTCCTGAATAAATCTCCGATAATACCCTGCCAACCCTAGGAAGCTCCGAATCTCAGATGGAGACTTCGGGACCTCCCACTGCATCACGGCCTCTATTTTGGCCGGATCTACCAAAATACCCTTCTGGTTGACGAGGTGACCAAGAAATTGCACCTCGTGCAACCAGAACTCACATTTGGAGAACTTTGCGAAAAGTCTCTCCCTCCTCAAAGCCTCCAGCACCTCCCGCAGGTGCTCCTCGTGCTGCTCCTGCGTCTTGGAATATACCAAGATATCATCTATGAATACTATCACTGACCGATCCAGCATCGGCCTGCATACGTGGTTCATGAGATCCATGAACGCGGCTGGAGCATTGGTGAGCCCAAATGGCATCACCACAAACTCATAATGACCATACCTGGTCCTGAAAGCAGTCTTCTGTACATCCTCATCTCTAACCCGCATCTGATGATAACTGGAGCGTAGATCGATCTTGGAGAACCAAGACGCTCCCTGAAGCTGATCAAACAAATCATCTATCCTCGGAAGTGGGTAACGGTTCTTCACCGTTACCTTATTCAACTCCCGATAATCAATACACATACGATGCGACCCATCCTTCTTCCTCACAAACAGGATCAGCGCTCCCCAAGGCGAACTGCTCGGCCGAATGAAACCCTTGTCTAACAGCTCCTGCAGCTGTGTAGACAACTTCTGCATCTCAGGGGGAGCTAGTCGATACGGTGCTTTGGCTATCGGAGCCGCACCAGGAATTAGGTCGATCCTGAACTCAACCTGTCTCTCAGGAGGTATCCCTGGCAAATCCTCAGGAAACACATCCGGGTAGTCTCGAACAATAGGAATATCATCAACTGTCGTCTTGCCCTTCTCCCGGGCATCCAAGACGTAAGCTACAAAACCGGCGCAACCCTGCTGAACATAGCGCCTCGCCTTTGCGGCGGAACAAAAGGTCGGTCCTCGCTGTGGCCTCTCGCCCTGAATCACTAACTCTCCCCCACTGGGAGTGCGAACCCTCACTAGCTGAAGCTCACAATCAATCACCGCCCCATTGGGGCTTAGCCAATCCATGCCTACAATAACCTTATTCCCTCGCAGGGGAATAGGTACCAGGTCCACTGAAAACTGCTCATCAAACATCTGAAGGGAACACCCTCTATGCACTCTGCCGACCCTCACAGTCCTATCATCTGCTATCTCAACCTCTAATGGACAATCCAGCTCCCCAGGAGCTCTACTAAATCTCTTGCTAAGCGCAAGCGATACGAATGATCGGGTAGCCCCCGAATCGAACAATACCAAAGCAGAAATGCCGTTCACAGAGAACGACCCTAAATAAAACATACAATCATAAGCAATATTCAAACGATAATAATAATAATTAAGAGATGAAGGGAAGATACATACCCGTCACCACATCAGGAGTCGCTCGCGCCTCCTCTGCTGTCATCTGAAACTCCCTACTCTTCGCCACTGGTGCATCAGCTCGGCCCTGCCGGCCATCTGTAATCCTCAAGGTAGCAGGGGCAGGTGCAGCCACCTTCCCTGCTGCGGCTAAGCTCGGACACTGGGACTTTTTATGTCCCCTCTGATTGCACTGAAAGCAAATCAGATCTGATGCTGCAACGGCAGTAGCAGGGGCCGTACAATCCCTACTCAAATGCCCAATCCGACCACACTTGTAGCAGCCGGAACTCCCTGCCTTGCACGCCCCCTCGTGCAATCTCCCACACTTGCAACATCGACCGTGGCTCTGCTGACTCCTAGACCTGTGATCTGAAACCTTGGGCTTTTTGCCCGAACCGCCTGAACCCGAAACCGCCTCCGGTTTCCTCTTCTTCTCCATCTCGAGATCAATATCCCTCTCCCGAGCCCTAGCAATCATATCTTCCAGCGTTTTGCAGCTGGACCGGCTCACAAACTGATGGATATCGCTCCACAACATCTCATGATAACGGGCCATCTTCATTTCCTCATCAGCCACGTACTGAGGAACGAGAAGAGCCCTCTCCCTGAACTTGGCGGTGATCTCCGCCACTGTCTCTGTAGTCTGGGTAAGGTCCTGAAACTCCCTAGCTAACTGCTGCACCTCAATGACCGGTGCAAACTCCGCCCTGAACCTGGTAGAGAAATCAGCCCAGGTCATGGCGTCCAATGCTGCATCATCCCCGATGGCATGTCCGACCTCCTCCTACCAATCCCGTGCCCTGTCCTTCAGAAGACAGGACACCAATCTGACCTTGTCCCCCTCGGGACACCTGCTAGTGCGGAAAGCGTTGGCCACATCCGCCAACCATCTGGTACTCGCTATGGGGTCCCGCGCCCCATGATAATCCGGAGCTCCACATGCCCTGAACTCCCTGAAAGTAAGGGTGCGCGACCCCATCATGGCCGCCACCTCGGCACGGAAGGTGCCCAATCTCTCATCCATCAGCTCTAGAATCCCCTCCTTGATCGAACCGAAGATCACAGGAGTCTGCTCTAAAATGATGCGCGTAATCTCCGAAGAAAGAAACTCTCGGGTCTGCTCATCCATGCGCTCGTCCCCCGAGCCTGAACCTGATCCCTCCCCGGCACCTCCGCTGCCGGCTGTTGGTCTGGAACGCAAAACCACCATTCTGAAACACATCACAACTACATCAGAAAACTGAAATATCTCAAGGGATCATTGATACTACAACTAGCTCCCTGGTCTTGTCTCAGCCTTTCTTGATTCGAGTACGGATCCTCTGCTTTCAGTAGTACGGGGCCATACTACCTTCCACATCTATCCGTACTTTCTTCAAGAACTGCCTTGACTTCACCAAGTCACTTCTACTACTACAGATCTCTGCTACTCTCATCCTAGGCTTGCCCTAGGGAAACCTCAGACTCAACTCAACTAGTCCTCAGCTGCTGAAGGTCTCCTTATAATGCTAATTAGCCACCACCTGAACACCATCACATGTGAAGAGGATCAGATAATCCTTCAAGTAAAAGACCCGTCCCTATAACGGTTGGACTCAAACAAGAGCTGCGCAATAGGGCCAGTTCCAGCACTCTGGGATTATTCAACCCTAATCACATGTGGTGTGACGTGTTCACCTAATCGCTAACTCCCATCACTCAGAACCCCACAAAGCACGAAGCAAGCAGCATTCGGATAAAGGAAACATACTTAGGCAAAACTATTCTCATAACGAGAAACTGTACTAGCATAGGATGCTAAGCTCATACTATCAGGCATAACCTAAACAGGCTATCCTATTTCTGTCTACTCAATACTAGCATGCAATACTCATAAAGCTGTAACACATAAAGCAGGCACATAAGGCATCCTCCTAGATCCTTAGTCCTATACTAGCATGCTGTTCTACTGAAACTGAAACTGAACAAATAACTTGTATGGGTAATTTGGGAGTACTTACTTGAGCTCAGCTGATCGCATGCACACACCCTTATCTCATCTAAAAAATTCTTTCTTTCTAAGTGCTTTCAAAATTCTTTTTAGAAAACATTTTCCTTTTTTTTAAAAAAATCTTTTTATTTCCCCTTAGTTTGAGTTCAGATACACCCGGATGTGTATCCGAATCCCTCAAACCAGGGCTCTGATACCAACTTGAAACGACCCAAAAATTTCGTTTTTCAATATAACCAAAACCATAATCTGAGTGTCATATCATAAAACCATACGTGATGTATCCCAAACATAATAAAAACACTGTGCGGAAAACTGTATCATACTATGTCAAATCAAATCAAACTAAATCAACTCCCAGGATAAAAGCTGAAGCTGTGGTGTGTGCGATGCTATCATCCCGAGCTCTTCCCTCTGCTTGCGGAAGTACCTGAAACCAAAACTGAAACTGTAAGCACGAAGCTTAGTGAGCTCCCCCAAACTACCACATACCATACAATATATAAATAAAGCACATACTGGGTCTTGCCCACTGCATCAGACCGAAGTCTGGAACTAGCTGCATCGGACCGAAGTCCGGAACTGACTGGGACCTTGTCCCCTGCATCGGACCAGAGTCCGGAACTAACTACATCGGACCGAAATCCGGAACTAACTGCATCGGACCGAAGTTCGGAACTGACTGCATCGGACCGAAGTCCGGAACTGACTGCATCGGACCAAAATCCGGAACTGACTGCATCGGACCGAAGTCCGGAACTGACCGATCATGGCATAGCATAAAACATAACAACTATCATAATCACATATATTGCATACTGCATCGGAACAGAGTCCGGAACACATAACACAAACATACTTGTATCACAAAGACATCAAGCACTCTAACTACTGTATCAGACCAAAGTCCAGAACTATTGACAATTAAACGGGCCGGCATTATGGCCGTAGACCCGTTCCTACTGGAAGGAAACTCACCTCGTGAACTGGCTGCTGTGTATATGGCTCTGGAAGCTAACTGCTGCTGCTCCGGTATCTCCCCGGCTACAAGTCCATAAACACACTCAATCAAATACTAAACACTGCACTGGGTAAAATGACTCTTTTACCTTTGGTCAAAGTCAACTCTCGGTCAAAGTCAACTCTCGATTGACCTGACTCGCCGAGTTGGGCCGCCAACTCTCCGAGTCCCTATTCTCACTCCTCGACCCTACTCGCTGCTACTCGTCGAGTATGGCATCGACTCGACGAGTACCCTCTCGATCCAAGAACTCAGACAATCTTCATACGACTCGTCGAGTCATATGAACAACTCGACGAGTTGTTCTTGAGCTTAAGAAGATTGCCTTGGACTCGCCGAGTTGTATGAACAACTCGCTGAGTCCCTCCATTACTGAGTCTACCCTCAAACTCGCTGAGTCCACCCCACTACTCACTGGTCCCACTCGACAGACACCGCTCAAAAGGAAGAAATCGGGGACTCGCGACTCGACTCGCCGAGTCGTTCTTCCGACTCGCCGAGTCACCGCCATGCAACTATTCTACACTCGATTCTGCTCGAATCCAAAACATACAAATGATAGATCTGAGTCCAATAAGCTGGTTTACCACGTAAAGTTTCCAACTTTACGTGTACAAACACATGAACAAGGGAATAAAGGCTAAAAGATGCTTAAAAGGGGTAGATCTAGGGTTAATACGCAAAATAGCTCCATAAAGGCAATAGATCTGGGCTCTACAACTCCTAAATAAACAGATCTAAAGATATCTCGGCATAATAGGGCTTCCATATCAACATAAGGCTTGAGAAAAAGCATCAACTAGATCTAAAAAGGGGTTTTAAAGCATAAAAGGGAAGGGAATCTGAAGAATACCTCAAAGAGCTCTTGCTTTCCCTTGAATCTCTGCTCTACAATCCTTCTCCTTGCTCCTTTCTTCTTCTCCTTCTTCAAGCCTTCACAAATGCACACAAGATCACTAAAAACACTCAAGATCGAATTAGGGTTTTCTCACAGCTTTAGAGGGTGAAGGAGGCGAGATTGGGGGCTATAAGGTGGCTTAAATAGTGGGCAACCCGGGGATTTAGGGTTTCTCCCAGACGGACAGACTCGCCGAGTCGAGAATATGGACTCGCCGAGTCGCCAGCTAACACGTGCTCGAAATCCCGACCCTACTCGGCGAGTCAGGCTATGAACTCGCCGAGTCCCTCTTGCAAAAACTCAAAATAAATACTAAGGAATTATCATATCGGAGACGGGTCGTTACATTTTTGGTCACCGGGCCATGAAATTGATCAAAGGGGTACAGTTTAGAGTGATTTCCATATCAAGTAGAACAGTAGCTCCATTAAAGTCAAGGTCTTGAAACTCCATGGTCTATCACCATCAACATTCTACTTCTTTATTTGTTCCAGAGGTTTTTCTTCCTTTATTACGAGTTTTATAACCTTTTTAATCAAACTCAATTAGCCCTCGATACCTAATGTTATCTTTTGCATTGTTGCTTCTGGTCTGTTCTTCTTGAAACCTCCCCACACTCTCATGTCGAAACATAATTTATGATATCAAGTTGGAAATCAATAGAAATGGCTATGAAGGTCGGTTGGGTTGGACGATTCTCTGGAGGCGAGAGAGATTTGGACATGGCAGATCGTAGGGCTACAGAGATTGAGCTTGATACCATGGTGGGTTTTGCGTCAAGGGAAAAGCTCCACCATCATCTCAACGACCAAGGTTGGTTAGGGTTTCTGTTTTTTTTTCTGTTTTTTCTTTTTCTCCTTCCCCACTTGAAAATTCTCTTTGGTATGTGCTAGTTCTCTCTCCAACTTCTCATTTTTTAAGATTAACTGTTAGTGGAAATAGGTTTTAGATTCATTGAAATGTTCTCTTTTGCTTTCTTTTCTCTAATGAGCATTATCTGTTCTATTTCATATCTAATTTATATGGTCTGATTCTCTTTTTGTTTATTGGGTTTTATGTGTTAATCTGTGATAAAAATAAGTTCACTTTTTTGTGCAGGTTTCTTGACTTGAAGTTTAGTTTGTCTATCATATTTAGAGATAATAAACGAGTCTCTGGGAGGTATGCAATGAGCTTTAAGTAGGTCAATTAATAGATCCCATGAATCCAAGTGCACCACTTGCATGAGTTGGATGAAGTTGTGGGTTACATGAGCCTGTGTTACCCTTTTGGGCTAACTGCCTCGGTTCTGTTTGGAAGACATCATAAGGCCATATTACAATCTCCAAAAAAAACTTTCCTTGTTCTTCTTTGCTTTAACTTCACCAGCCTCCAGATCTAATATTAATTTTTCTCTTAGATTCAGAAATTGATAAATCTCTTAAACAAGGTTTATCCCATTTTTTTCTTCAGTAGTGTAGAAAGACATGTGGCCAATGTATACGATTGTTGAATTTTGGAGTGCGTGTTCATATTCTTATTGTGTTCCTGGAAACCTTTTGTCACGATACGCTGAAATCTTTGTTGGATCCTGTAACATTAACATAGGTAATGAATAGAATGCACACTGATAATTGATATTGGTAATTTAGTAATTTTAAAAATAGGAAAAATATTGGATATTACCTTGAACAGCAACGCCATTGCACCTTATCTGAAAATGAAGACAAGTAGTATATTGTGTTGTTACTCTCGAGTTAATAGTTACACATGCTTATAGAAACAAATCTGATGATGTTTAAATTAGTATGACTATCACATTTGTTGCATGAAATTATTCTTACAGAAACAACTCTGATGATGTTTAAATTAGATGAGAAGCTGAAGTTGATAGAATCTCGTCTGGAAAGCAAAGTATTTACTAAACCACCTCAATACTCAACCCCTTTTACATTGTTTTCATCATATTGTTACATATAACAAGATACACTTTTTGTTATTGTAGAATCTTGAAATCAAGAAAATCAATGATGAAAAGAAAGCATCAATGGCAACACAGTTTGCAAAAGAAGCCATTTTGCGAAGAGTCCATGCTGCTAAAAAAGATGATGACATGACACCAATTAAAGCCGTTATTGCACCATTAGAGGCTGAGATCAAACTTGCTCGATAATAGGTATGTGATACAAAATAATTTTAGAAACTACAAAACTCTCATGCTTCCTTTGGGGTTTTGGTTCTCTTAATGATTGTACTGGAATGTTTGTGTGATTGATATGCAGGTGTTACTCTTGGGGCAAGTTTATATGGAGAAAAATGTGCATCAAGTTCAGCTGATGGGATCGAGAATCAGGTGGATGGTAGTTTATACTTTATTATTATTATTATTATTATTATTATTATTATTATTATTATTATTATTATTATTATTATTATTTGGAATAAGAGAAGGAAATGAAAAGATCCCCTGTGATGAGTTTAGTGGGTTGATGAATTTGCTCCTCTGAATGAGAGTGATTTCTTGTTCCTAAAAACTTATGATACTTTTTGCGGACAAAAATGCCCCTGTGTGCCTAATATTAGAGCCAAGCTGTTAGTCCTTCAAATCACGAGTACATGAATTCCATCCAGCTATATATATATATATATATATATATATATATATATATATATATATATATATATATATATATATATATATATATATATATATATATATATATATTTCTCCTGATAGGATTAGCCTTTGTTTGTTTCAATTGGTGGGTCAAATAATACAAGAAATCTTTACAGTCACAAAGGATGTCAAAGAAGGTAGGACCAAAAATTCATACATGATGGAATTAACTTTCCCTCACATAAGTTTGGCTATACAAAGGTCTATCATTTAGTAATAGAGGCACAAGTAACAGAATATGGAATTAAGAATCATATTGCGGAAGCAAGTGAAGCATTGTCTGAAAGTTGTATGTATTATCTGATTTTTGACTTAATCCTTTGAATCAACTAAAAGTCCAAATCAATTGACAAATTTATCAAAACTAACCACAACATAGACTTTTCTGTTTATTTATCTATATCATGAGTGCATGTGGTTGTTTATTGATTGGGAGATTTGTATTGAAATGGTTTTTTAGGTCAAACCGAAATATGATGAGAAGGATAAGGGGCGTCCTCGAATGAATGAACAAATATCTGCTCAGTATGTTAGAATTTTGACAGTTGAAGGTATGTCTACTACTTATTCATGTACTTCATACAACTTTCAGAAAGATTCTCTCCCTCATTTACCGTACATTTCATTTGATGCCTACTACTGCATTTTTAATATAAGGGTAAAAAAAGGTTTATAAATATCTTGTAGAGTTGTATTTTATGAGGAAAGATTCAAGAATGAAGAAAAGTAAGTAATCTTATGATATTGTGATTGTCCCTTTTTCTGGATCAGGTTTAATTTGGATTTCAAGCTCACCAGCATCTCCAAGTAATGAGGGATCCGTTACACTTAAGAATATCAGCTTATCAAGAGCATCACTTGCATTACTAAAAGAAGGTTTCTTGTTAGAACTTTTGTTTTTAAAAACGATAAAAGATGGAAATCAAGCATGAAACATGTAGACTGTAGAGATGTTTTTACATGTAAATTTATATATTGTAAGAAATAGAATTGTAAGACATTAAATTTTATGAAATGGATTATATTTTTTGTATATGATATTTTATTTTATATTGTGAGGCATTAAATGCAAATTTAATTTGAAAATTAGTAAATCTATAAAAAAATAATTTTTTTTTTAACATTTAAAATTATGATACGCAAACATGCGTGTCATCTTCATTTATGACATGGCCTTTCTTGACAGGGGCTTCCTTGATACGTATTGCGTGTCATAAACACGCGCGTCGTAAGGTTACGACACGCAAATGCGTGTCATCTTCCTTTATGACAGGGCCTTCCTTGATACGCATAGCGTGTCGTAACCGCGCGTTGTAAATGCGCGTCGTAAATGCGCGTCATAAATGCGCGTCGTCTCTCTTTATGACAGGGCCTTCCTTGACACGCATTTGCGCGTCGTCTGAGCGTTTTACGACGCACAATGAGCGTCGTAAAAGGCTTTTTTTCTAGTAGTGTCATATGAGTGCATACTTAATTTCATGAACACAATTTAATACAAGTGATTATTAAAAAGTATTAAATATCCATTGAGAGTTTATATGTGAATTAAATGTTTATTATCTATAATATTTGTTAAATGTATATTTGATAATATACAATGTGTGAACCAAATATGGTTATATATGTGTTGATGTGTTTATATGATATTATTACATGATAATTTTCAAAGCAAATATTATTACTTAAAAGATTACTGTGTATTAAAATATAGGATATTCGTGTTAAATATATACACTAATTAAGTGTTGTCTAAACAAAGTTAGTATTAAAAGTTGGTTTCAAGGATTGTAATCTTGTCTAAGTTTAAAACTAAGACATATAAAGAATATTTAGATCTAGTTGAGTTACATAAAATAGTAGTCGCATAATGTATTGTGATATAGACAGGAAAATTGTTTTTGAAATTCATTATAAGCATTATTTTCTTACCTAGTAATGAAAGAAGATTTATAAAGGATGCTTAATTTGAGTTAAATCAACAGAGCTTTTATTTATACCATGTAGTGTAAAAGTATTACATATGCAAGAAATTGTGTTGATTACAAACAATGTAATCTTGTCTAGTTATATACTAGGACCTAAAGGGGATTCTTAGTTCGATTAAGTTTGGATGTTGGGCAACATCATATTAAGGGTGTATTTTATGAACGAAGAGTAGACCTTTGTTCTGTGACACTATCAGGTCTCGATGTACGGATTACGTACCCGAGTATGATATAGTATTCCTTTATACAACCAGATATGGTGGGTCCGATCACGCAACTAAAATGGTATGTCTGGTCATCTACCAGAGTAAGAAGGCAAGACTTGATCATTCTAGACGGTCTTGTGAATTACGTTGCTAGTGTGGACGTATAAAACACAAATGTAGATGAAATAGGATACCATATTCATTAAATACTCTGATCGATTAAATTTTTATTATGACTTATACTGGCCAAGGAAACCCCTAGGGATGAGCAAAAGGACCGAACCGGCCGGAACCGGCCCGAACCGGACCGGAACCGGGAACCAGCTTCGGCCAAAATCAAGAACCGAACCAGCTCGGCGGTTCTACCGGTTCCCGATTCCTACCGGTTCTTGTCATGTCTTCAAATGTTGGAACCGATCCTCAAAAACTAGCATCATACGGTTCCGGTTTTTGCCGGTTCTACCGGTTTTTGCCGGTTCTTCTGGTTCCGGTTATATCGGTTCCGGTTCCTACCGGTTCCCGGTTCCAAAAATCCACAAAAATAATGTCCCGGTCCCGGCCCGACCGATTCTATCGGGTTCCGGTTCTGGTGCCGGTTCCGGTTCCGGTACCGGTTCCGGCCGGTTTCCCGGTCCATACGCTCATCCCTAGAAACCCCTAGTTCTATAGTCAAACCATTGCTCTAAAGGATTCACCAGGTGAGTTGATTCTTCCTGATAATCGTGGACTAGGATTTGTGAGAATCAGTTAGGAAGGATATGTATGGGTGTAAGGTTTTATATATATATATATATATATATATATATATATATATATAGGAGTAGGATCAAATGAGAACACCTAAAAGGTTGAGAACGCGAGAACACATCTGAACCATTTAAAAAACTAAATCTAAGGCTATTATCGAATGGGTCATTTATGTAAATTCTTAAAATTACAGGAATTAAAGTGTAACTTTAAAACTGTCATAAGGGTAAAATGGTAATTTATTGTTTACCTATGTTTAGCAATTCCTACAATCTCTCTCTTTCTCTCTCTCTCTCTCTCTCTCTCTCGTATCTCTCCCTCTATATCCCTGCTTTTGCATTTTTCACAACCCTAGGGCCTCCTCTCATTCCAGCCGCCACTGGGCGTGAAGAAGCAGCGAAGTTTTGCTCATCTCTTCCGGCTGTGAGGTGTGAGTCTTCGGTCTTGGTGGGTGCTTTGCTCCAGTCGATAGAAGATGAGCGGATGGGCTGTTCGGTGGTCACGTAGCCACGAGGAGGGGAGGCAATTAATCGTTGGGGTGGGAGAAGCACCTCCGGTGCTTCAATGTTTTGCAGAGGAGAAAATGAAAACAACAATGGCGGTTGGAGGGTGCTTCTTCTGTCTCGACTGGAATGAGGGAAAGGGTCTCGATGGGGCAGTTGCTTCGATCGATAATGATTCTCTTCTCTTTTCTTTTTATTTTGACTGTAAATCAATGAAGTTTAATAAATAGGTTTAGATGGGTGTTTGGGTTTGGTTGTTTGACAGAAATTGATAGAGATGAAAAGAAGAACAATGAAAATTCCTTTTTCTTTGTTTGTTTTGATAGAAATTGATGAAGGTATGGATATTTGGGTGTTGATGTTTTACAATGAATCGGTTGGTTTTTGTTTCTTGATAATCCATATCTCACAAAAAGATTTTATAATTATACATATTGATTTTACCGTGGAGTGTTGATTTCGTTTGAGTGTTAATCTTTGCTTGAGTGTTCAGGAGGTAGAATGGTTGCAATGGGAGGACCAACTGGAAAAATTTCTGAAGAACAGAGGCAAAGAAAGAAACACAATCCTAATTTTCGAATTTTTTGGTAATAATTTCTTGAAGGGGGTGCGTGAATGGTTGTATTTATTTATGAATAACACGTGTATTCATTTATGAATAACATTGTAGTTATGTGTGAATGGTTGTATTCATTTATGAATAACACGTGTATTCATTTATGATAGAATGTGTATTAATTTATAAATAACAGTGCATTCATTTGTGAATTACAACGTATTCGTGTGTGAATGATTGTATTTATTTATGAATAGTAATGTATTCATGTGAATGAGTGTATTTATTTATGATTAGAGATATTCATTTTATGCAAAAATGATCATTTTTATACTATTTTTTATTTTCAATATATGAAAAATGCATTGAATTATTTGTAATTTGATGTGTTTTCATTTATGATTAGAAGTGTATTGATTTGGGATTGAATTTCTATTCTTTTTTTTTTTTTTTTGAAAAACAAAAACATGAAATAGTAGAAAATAATATTTTTTTTTAAGATTTTCTTTTCAGATTTAAAATAAAAGGAAATATTAATTTTTTTAGGTAATTTTTTTGAAACGGTCATAAATAATTTTTGGAAAAAATCATAAAAAAAATATTTATATATATTTCATTAACTAAAAGGAAATATTAATTTTTTTAGGTAATTAAAATCATTATCCCTAGATTTTAGGAAATCATCAATTAATATTTATATAAAGTTACTATTATACCCTTTTAAAATGATTGGTCCAGAACTGTTCTCGTGTTCTCAACCTTTTAGGTGTTCTCATTTGATCCTCTCCCAATATATATATATATATATATATATATATATATATATATATATATATATATATATATATATATATATATATATATATATATATATATATATATATATATATATATATATATATATATATATATATATATATATATAGGCGTAACCTCGCGCATAGCGCGCAAGAATGCATTTAAATGGTTAAAATAATTATGGGAAAAAATAGAAACATGTTGAAATTTACGTTATTAGTCATGTTTTGGACATTAACCGAATTATCAAATAACATAAAAATTCATCAACTTATATTTTGATACTATCTAATATAGTCCATACCTTATAAACTTTACGTTTAATTTTATAATATCCAATATATATTATAAGTTTTTGTATAACATTAATATAATCTACTTTCTTATGTCCGATAATATTTTTTGGATAAAATAATAAATAAGTTGTTTTGAATGAAATATTAATAAACAATATTGAACTAATAAAATTTGTATTATATAGAAAAATATTATCTTTATGTAGAAAAATATTTTAGTTAACTAACAAATTAAATAATATAATTTTAAGAGTTAGGGGTTTCAAAACATTAATATTTTTATTAATCAATCAATTAAATAACACATGTTGAAATTTTTACAATTATTATTAAAAAGCATTGAAATATTAGATTTTAAATGAATTTTGGTTGAAGTGTTTTGATCTTTATTATTATAATATATATATATATATATATATATATATATATATATATATATATATATATATATATATATATATATATATATATATATATGGAGAGAGAGAGAGAGAGAGAGAGAGAGAGAAAGAGAGAGATGGAAAGTATAACATATATAAGAGTTTTAATTAATTATCTTTTTGATACGGTACAATTACAAAACAAAAAAAACATATTTAAAATATTTAATTAAATATTTTCGACATCACCCCATATAACATATGATCAATATATTAACGATTAAACCACAATATACAACAACTGTATTACAATAATCTAAAAACGAAGAAAATATAAAAACGTATTAATATAACAAACTTACAAATTAAAAGCTCTAATATAATAGCATATCTCCAAAAGTGCTCCTAAGACCTCAACCCAACACAAAAACCTTTAAGTTTGTTTTCTTTCTGAAATTTGTATATGATTTGTATGCATGTCTTACCAATAGATTGACCTTTTATAATAAACTTTTTCCTAAATGCTAATTAACATAATATAAGTTATAAAACTTTTGAGTGTTAAATCATAATTAAGAAAACTTTTGAGTTGCATTATTTAAAAAAGGGGGGTTCAAATGAATGTGGTTTGAAGAAGTTAAAAAAGGGGGTTTCAAATGCATCAGATTCAAGAAAAAATGTTAGATTTATAAGTATGTATGTACAATTACAAAACAAAAAAAAAACATATTTAAAATATTTAATTAAATATTTTCGACGCCCTATATAAAATATGATCAATATATTAACGATTAAACAACAATATAAAACGACCGTATTACAATAATCCTAAAATTAAGATAATATAAAAACGAAATAGTATAATAAACTTACAAATTAAAAGCTCTAATATAATAGCATATCTCCAAAAGTGTTCATAAGACCTTAACCCAACACAAAAATCTTTAAGTTTGTTTTCTTTCTGAAATTTGTATATGATTTGTATGCATGTCTTCCCAAAAGATTGGTCTTTTTATAGTAAACTTTTCACTAAATGCTAATTAAGCATAATATAAGTTATAAAACTTTTGAGTGTTAAATCATAATTAAGAAAACTTTTGAGTTGCATTAGTTAAAAAAAAGGGTTTCAAATGCTTGAGATTTAAGAAAAAATGTTAGCTTTATAAGTATGTATAATATATATATATATATATATATATATATATATATATATATATATATATATATATATATATATATATATATATATACACATTATTTGGCAACAGTTGGTTTTGCAGGTTTGATAATTATAAGTTATTATCATAATAATATTGTGGGATTGAAATTCATATGTGTCTCACCAGTTTTCCCAACTTAACACACTCATATTATATGCATCATAGGTAATAGAGTTAAAGTTGTTGGAACTTGATTAGGATGCCGAGTGATTAAGAAACAACCTATAATAGTGTTCATGACCATTATATCTTTACGTTGTAACATATGTTGTGCATTGATGACGACATCCTTAGGTTTTTGTATTTTGAAACATCTTTACTTAAAGATATTTCAATAAAATGAAAAGTTCCACAAAATGTTTTATTGTACTGAGATTTTCTGCAAACAAATATATTATGATTTTTGAAGCACAAATAAATTTTTTGTTTTTGGTTCTGAAAAATAGGGGATGTCACATGTATGAACACTAAGTTAAATTATAACACATGTTACCTTCCGACGTGTGAACTCTAACCATCCTTCAAACACATGAACTCCAACGCTCAGTGCTGAACACAGAAATCTAAATTAAGCCTATGTAAACCCAAATCCAAACCTAGATGAACCCTTAACCAAAATTAAATCTAAAATTTTATCCCATTCTGGAAATTAGACCCGTATGCATTCAAAAGATCCCTAACACACGCTTAAAGCCAATGAAGTAGCAAAATGATATATCAGGTTGTACATTTGGTAACTATAAGGGAAAGGGTGGTCGGCTAGGGGTGATAATTCTCGATCCAACCCTTAAACCGACACAAAATAAATGGGTTTGGGTTCAAATTTATGACCTATCACACCCCACTAAAACGGAAACACATGTCACGACAGTACAAAGGGTTTCATATTAAAAGATAAAGACAACACCAACCATATTATTAAAAGCCTTACAATTTACAATAAGTTTTGAACAATTTTAAAAAGAATTACAATACAATTGAAAAACAACACATGCATAATGCTTCTATAAGTGATGTGTCTCTAGGTGCCACTTACCACGTGATACCTAAAAAATCATGTAAAATAAGCGGTCAACTACCAAAATAGTTAGTGAGTTCACAAGTTTAAAACATAACATTGTTTTAAATCAAGAAAGTCTAGAAATTGATAAAAGTTTCCATAAATGAAAGTTCGTTGCGAAAATGAGTAATAAAGTTTCCAATAACAGAATTTTGATGTTGAAATGAGTAATAAAATTTCCAACAATAGAAGTTGGTTGCTATAATGAGTTAATAAGTTCATATGTGTATAATAAGTCAAACAATGAGTTAACAACGAATCCTATGACAGATGCCCTATCAAGATCTATGCTTATTGTTCGATAGATAGACATGGTAAAATGCACTCAAACAATTGAGTGAGTGAGAAATTGTCAAGTTCCTAATAGCGCTATCCATGATAACCATTGGCTCAGAGAGTTAATGGTTGGAGTAAAGTGTAAGGGACTTAAGACGATAACGCCTCATGTTTCAAGTTGCATACACATACATAGCAAAATATAACAATCAAGTTTGATACAATTCAAATTAAATACGACGAACAATAAATAGTTTTTGGACATGCTTTTCCAACCCAAAACGTAAAAACCAAAAATAGAGGCTATGATTACTCACAATGCTTCACGATGATGCTAAAGATGCCTTGAACTAAGTTCCACACGACCTACTACCAATCTAATACTAGTATACTTATCTTATACAAGAGAATTATGCCAATAATTTGTCAAAAGTTTGGTTTTGAATAGGTTACAATATTTTTCTGGAAAATTCCGAATTCCATGAATCAATTTGTTAAATAACGATTTAAGTGAAAATTTTCCATTTTTGAAATATTAAAATTTTCCATTTTAGAAGTTGTTCCAAAGACTAGATTTTTAAAAACTAAATCAAATTAGTTGTAAAATTTCCCAAAGTTTGTGTTTCGGTTTTAACTGAATTCAAAGACCTCAAGATAAATTTTCTTGAATTTTTTATTTGTCTAACTATTTTTCACCATTTTAATTTCTTGAAAAATCATAAAATTTTGTTCCATTATCATGAAAACTTCTTAGAATTTTTTGCCACTATTATACAGTGTCTAGAAGCTAGGAAAAATATTAAATTTTATTTTTAATTAGTAGAACTTGATTTTATAATTTATGTGCATTAATTGACATAAAAATCGAAATATATGGTGAACAGAAAGAAAAACTCACTAAACTTTATATTCTTGGTCCCACAGTAAGTTAAAATTACTTGGTAAGTTTTCTTGAATTTTAGACAAGTTTAAATATTTTTCTTCGTTAAATATCTTGAGATAACCAAAAATTATGGAAAAATACTAACTAGTTAAGAAAAATTTTCAAACTATTTGCACAACTGATATACAATGCATATAAGATAAGAAAAACATCAAAAGTGATTTTTAAATAGTGATGTCTGATTTTTAGATTTATGGGAGTTTAATTTTAGAAAAAGAGAAAAAAATAGTAAATAGTAGAGAAAAATTACTAAACATTTTATTAGGCATCCTACTATAATAGAAGTTGTCCTGGTCGTTTTCATGAATTATGGATAAGTGTAACTATTTTTCTCCGATTTAGTCCATTAAATACACAAAAATCATGGAAAAATAGAAACAAATTATGAAAAATTTTCAAAATATTTATCTACGTTTTTTACAATGTCTAGAAGTTGCGAAGATTCTTATATATTCATTTCATATTTTAGAAACTAGTTTTATGATTTATTTGAGTTAAACACAAATATTACAATAATTACAATAATTCGAGAAAAATGATTTATTTTCTAAACATTTACAGATTATCTTATTTTGTTGTTGGGATTTTGGGAAAAATCGTTTTTGGATAGAAAAAGAGTTTTATATATTTTTTGTGAATAAATCCTTCATGAACATATTTGAAAGCTTTTTAGCAATGGATTTTGGACAGAAAATTCGGATGCATGTGGTTTTTGATATTTAAAACATGTAAAAACTCAAGTTTTTGGGTTTGACATAAGTTTTGGTCCTTGAACTTCACCATCAAGCAACATGCATGATGTTTTTAGGTGAAATTCTACCACCATCATCATCAAACTCGAAGTGCATGAACATGCAAATCATGAAGAAAGGTGTAGACGGAGAAGAAATGCAAGAAACTTTTATGAAAATTTGAAAGGAAATGAAGGAAATTCGATTTTATGTTGAAGATTAACTCTTGATGATGAAGATTTTTGAGTAAAAATGGATTTCTTTCGCTTCCAAATTAATGGGTGAAAGGAAGAGAAAGAATTGGGGGGGGGGGGGGGGGGGGGGGGCTAGAGAGAAGAAAAGAGAGAAAAAAGAGATTTTGTCTCTCTAGATACCCAATCTCTCTCGTCATCTCTTTTAGGTTTCTCTACACCAAAATCGATTACTAAAATAACAGAAATGTATGCAGACTCATGAATAATCGAATGGAACAATCTTTCCCACTGATTTTGCTTCTAAGTTCGTATTTTCTAGAGAGAAGGAAGAGTGAAAGTTTTAGAGAGAGAAGTGGTGAGATGAAGTGTGTAAGAGGGTAAAATGATTAGTGTTTTGGGGATGAGTGGTCTTGGGGGGATGAGGCCGGAAGTTTGAAGTTATGAGGGATGTTCCCTCTCTCTTACTTTTTTTAAAACTAAACCCTTTAAATTTTTATAAAATTTTCCATGTTTTTATAAAGTATACATTTGTCTGGTGTTATTTTCATAAAATCCTTGTTTTTAGCTCATAAATTTGGGATAAATGTTGTTAATTTAAATTATATTTTCTTTGCTTATATTCCTTAATTTAAATATTTTAATTGGTATAATAAAGTCCATAATAATTTTATTGAATTCTTGATGTTAAACCTTATAAATTTGAGTTTTTAAGACATGTAGTGTTATAAGGAGTTTTTAATCTTTGGATATCAAAATAAATTCAATTTTTGAGACTTCAAATTGTTTTAGGGTTTCATATCACTTTTCCAGATTGAAATAATGCTTGAAATTTGTTTTTCTCAATTTATTGACATTTCTACATAGTGATTTCGAGATTCAAGTGAAACTGAAGAATCAAGTATAGTAGTCATAGTTTTCAATTTTGACTTAAGTTCCTATGAGACTCTGACCTAATTTCTACTGCTAGGTCAAGTGCATGATGTGTCTACATGATTCATGCAAAGAAGTTCAAGTACCCGAATTTGGATAGTCGTTACAGTTAAAGTAGTTATAGAAGTTACGTATCAATGTAAAATCTAAGTACACTATCCATCATTTCTAATTGTTTCCATGTTTCTAGTAGGTTATAACTTAACTTTCAGTTATTAAGTCTAGAATGTGTTGTGCCTACATGTACAACTAAGTTTATTCAAATATGAAACTGTCTTGAATTTTTACGGCTGTCAAATGCCCACCAACTTGTTTATTTCATGGGTTGAATTGGGTTCGTTGTTTGGGTTCGCGAGTCAACTTGCCAACCCGACTATATATATTATATTTAAAAAATTAAAATTTTATTTATAAATTAATGGAATATAATCAATATACGGTGTGTCCTAAGTCCTAACACTCCTAACACCAATATTGTAGCATGAATGAATTATTGAATTTGTTTTTGGATATGTTTGCACTGTTGCACTTTGCATGAAAGTTTTCAATTTCATTTTGGATTTTTACGATTTTATGAGTTTATGACATTATGTTGGACACCTTTTTTTTCAAATGAATTGTTTATTAAGTTATTATTTTAGATTGATCTTTGGTTGTTCATTTCAATCTACTCAATGTAAAATAATATTAATTAATTTAGAGACGTGTATAATTCGTATAAATTTAACAAGTGAAAAGTTATACCCGAAAATTATCTGTCGACTCTTTGATTGAAATCAACCCACTGACTACCAAAACCATATACTTAAATGAGTTATGTGGGTTGGGTTGGGTAGGGGTGATGTTTCCAACTTGCCAACCCGTGACCCGCCAGACCTCTAATCCATATATTATATGGGTTGGCTTGGGTCAATGTATTATGATCCATCAACTCGTGACATGTTAATCCGAACCCAACCAAATTGTCAGACCTAGGCGGACGTATTGTCACACATGGATTTATAAAAAGAAAAAAGATTTATCCACGTAAATGAACATATCATCAAGGTCACCGGTTGATCCCTTCCTATTTGCCATAATGGCTTTTGTGATATCGATATTTTCATTTTAATGGTCTATAAAAATAACAAAATGGGTCTTTTAAAACCGTACATGAAAATTATTTGGGTTACAATAAAATTAACCCCATATATTTTATATATTATAAATAACAAACATGGCCTCGGTGTTAACTAAATGCTATTATTTTCTTAATTGTCTTTTACCATGTTTAAAATTATTTGATATTAATAAAAAAAGGTTATAAATCTATCGATAAAATGAAACCTAAAAATATCACATGTCCTTTTTGTATTATATTTTTAACACATGATATTTTCTTTATGATTTATATCATTTTCTGGTAATAAATCAACTTTCAGTTCAAATTTAAAAATAAAAAATCCTATACTAATAACATTTTCGAAATATATAATATCTATCTTTTAAAAATTATATTAAATCCTTCAAATTTTAATGTATTCCAAAAAATTAAGGATACAATCTCTTAATTACTTTTTTTTTTTGCCTACAAGAGATGCTCTACGTAATTTCCACAGGTGAGAGACATCCATGTTAAAAAGATAATATAATTCAGTCAAGAGTTATATTGAGTCATTCTTTCAATGTTATTAACTCAACATTTAATATATCAAAATATTTTTTGATCCCAAATCACCTATAATTTTAACCGTTTTTCAAGCTTCACGAATGAAACGTTGTGAACAATCAAATACCTACAAAAACTTTATATAGAACAATTAAATATGAAAATAATTTATTTTTTACAATCAATTTCGTGAATAATTTACAACTAGTATTGAGCCCGCGCTCTGCCGCGGGTTCTTACGTGTTTTTAGTGCGTATTAGACATAGAATTGATTAAACCAGTATATCATATCACATATAAAACGTAAAAAGTATTAAAAAGGTGAGCACAAAAAATTTTCATAAATCTAAGACCTAAACAAAACAGTAAAATATTTAAAATTAAGAAAAAAAGTCTATGTTTGGATAAAAAAGCAAAGAAGAAAATTACATTGTTGAAAATTATAAATAAAACAAAACATTTGGTTGGATTTTGATTTGTGACGGACTTGGTTTGTAAAACAATAAGTAATAGGTTTTTTTTTTCTCAAAATGTCAAAGTATTAAAATTCTTGCGTTTTTTTTTTTTTTTTTTTTTAAGTCAAGAGACTACTTTTGTAATTTATATGGATTGAGAATTAAAAAAAAAATGAATGAAGGGTCATTTCAGTAAATTTATATTCACCATTCAACGAATTCAATATAATGAGGGTATCAGTAGCAGCTCATTTTAACGGCTTAAGATAGTAAAACCCTCTTAATTACAAATATACATACAAAATGGTACCATCCGATTCCCAACTTGATTTCCTTTTTAGAAAAGTTACATGTACATTGTGCATTGAAAACAATACTTTTAGCTACAGTAGTATTCTCTTACAAACAAAAAGTTTACATTTTGTATATATTTATAATGAATATTATTATTAATAGTATACAAGTAATAGTTTGCTAATAAAAAACTAAATAATTTTGAAAGGACTCTCTTAAAATCTACTATAATAAATAAAGTTTTTTTGCTACATGTCCTATTTTTCTTCATTTAGACACATGACATTTTTTAGAATTTTTAAATTTTCTATTTTCCACTTGTTATTTTATTCTATTTTTCATTTTATTAAATTAAAATTCTATATTTAATATGTAAGGTAATATATATGTAAAATATTTATTAGAAAATGATTATATATGTAATGTATTCAATACATTAAAACCTCATTAATTTTAATAATTCAAAAAAAAAAAATTTTCTTATAAATTCAAAATTTTCAAATTGTTAAAATTTTATATTTAATTTTTTTAAATAAACCCATGTAATACATGGGTCTCACACCTAGTATGGTATATTCTAAAAAATGTTCAATTTCTAAATAAAAATTATCATTTCATCCTCTTCGGATCGAACTAGCATACCAAGAAGATACCAATAAAAACTTAAAAAGTCCACATGTCTAATGTTGTCATAAGACATGTGTTTAACCTTTCAACCTAAATACCTAATCAATGATGAATGTATAATATAATGATAATTAAATTCAATTCTATCTCAGTATTCAACCTTTAAAACCAATCAATGATGACTATAAACAAAATAATAGGATAGTCATATAAAACTATAAGTCTGTTGTGATTAATATTGGTTTTAGATAACATATAAAACTATTGTGTTTTAAGTATACGTTTCGATTTTTTTGAAAGTTAATAATTGAATGAATTAAATAATAAGATAAGTAGTTAAGAAAATGGTTGCAGAAGATAAGATTTTTGATGTGTTTATGTTGTCTAAACTAAAATTGTACCAATAACATCATTACTTGTTCTATTGTTTGTCAAATTTCATTTGTTTAAACAAAAGGGAGATAAAATAAATTTTTAATATTTATAATGATATAAATTTAAATATGAAATTTAATTTCATATCATTTATACTAACACTTTTACACATTTTATATAGAGAAATTTCCGATAGAGTCCCAATATTTTGGTCAGTTTACGGTTTAATCATAACATTTATTTTTTTACACAGAAAAGTCCTAATTATTTAATTTTATACAACGATTTGTCATTTTCCATGGAAAAAAATACAGTCTGTTTCGTTAATATAGGCAAAATATAATAAAAAAAAAATGGGATTAAACCATAAAATAATCTAAAATATTGAGATTTTATCAGAGATTTCATTTTCATATATCAAAAAATATGATCAATTCTCTATTTCTCTCTTAAAATATTTTTGCTGAACTTTCAATCTGTAGGTATCGATGTTATGTATATACAGAGGATTTCCATGGACACCTTTTAATTTGAAAAACGAACTCAATACATGGAATTCCCCCCCCTTTTTTTTTTCTTAGATGGACATCTTTGTTTTAGGCTTTTAGGTTGGACGGTATGGGCTCGGTGAGGAGCTCGGCGAGTTCGACGCACACCGAGGCCGACCCCTCGGCTTGACGAGTTCGGCTGGGTATCTCGTTGAGTAAATTTCGATTTTGACTATGTTGAGTGGACCAATGGGGTGGCTGCAACAGCTACTTCCATTTATTTATTTTTATTTTTATTTTTTTAAAAAAAACCTCTTATAAATACTACAACCCTTAACCATTTTAACTCATCAAAATCAATTTACAACTCATATACACTCTTTCAAAATATCGTATTCGTCATCTTCAAAGGACATGTTTGATGCCTTGCTTGAAACAACTATAAATGTTATAAAGGTTTGAGGTGTAATAGATGGTTGAACAACTACAAGAAAATGGGGATAATGCATGCCAGAGGAAGAGAAGATACAAACAAAGATTTTATGAGGCGGCTAGTGAACGACTCATGCAAGATTACTTTGTGGATGACGCCACATTTATAGGATATTATTTTCATTGTCGGTTCCGTATGCATAAATCTCTATTTTTGCGTATCGTTAACGACGCCACAGAAGCGTATCCATTTTTTCAACAACATCGAGATGTTAGAGGTACAATTGGTTTTACTCCTATACAAAAACACATCGCTGCACTTCATCAATTAACATATATCACTTGCGCCGATGCACTAGAGGAGAACCTTAGGATGTCCGGACGTACTGCACGAACTAGCCTTCACAAATATGTCATGAGATTATGTGGTCCACGATATCTGCGCAAATCTACTTGTATTGACATCCAACAATTATATGCTCATCACTCAAATGTCCATGGTTTTCCTGAAATGCTGGGAAGCTTATATTGCTTCCACTGGGCATAGGGTTGTTGTCCGAATGCCCATAAAGGGCATTACACCAAAGGCGATCATGGTTATCCAACCGATATACTTGAAGCGGTGGCCTCACATGATATGTTGATATGACATGCATTATTTGGCCCAACTAGCTCCCTTAATGACATTAATGTTCTTAACATGTCTCCGTTACTTGATGACATGTATAACAAGACTGCACCCGACTCATCCTTTCAAGTAGCTGGAACATTGTATAGGAACGGGTATTATCATGTAGATGGGATGTATCAGGAGCGTGCTTGTTTTGTGAAGTCATTGTCTTTTCCAATTTATCGCAAAAGGTTGATGTTTAAGAGAGCTCAAGAGAATGCGAGAAAGGATGTTGAACGAGCATTTGAAGCTTTGAAAAAACGTTGACATATTCTTAAATATCCCGCGCCTTATATGGAGGAGAAGAAAATGAACGAGGTGATGTATACTTGTATCATATTACATAATATGGTTCTCGAAGACAAAGGAAATGCAATATGTGAGTATGACGAAAATGAGGTCGTTCCACCGACACAAGTTTTTGAGGTTTGAAGCACGGAGTATATGTCGAGGAGGGCAATAGTTCATGATGTTGAGACACATCATGTTCTTCGTAAGGACTTGAAAAAACATATTTGGAATGTCGACCCCATCGATCTTAACTTGGAACCGATCGACGATTTAGAATGTCAATTTTCCGATGAAGATGTCCTTTATGTCTATCTAGGTTTGTTAATTTTAGTTTCTATGTCTTTTTTTATTTTAAATTCTATTTTTTTGGTGTGTTTGTTGTATTTTTGAATTTCTATATTTTTATTTTAAGTTTAATGAATTTTTAGTGTTAAAAAATGATATGTTTGAAATATTTAATTTGTATATTAAAAAAAGATAGCATAACAAGTGTGACAAATAATAAATTTTGGCTAAAGTGTGATACTATACCCTCCGCCTTTAATAAAAATATATGAAAATAATTTGTTTTGCATACAATTCCCATTTTCCATCTTTGCATACTTTTCACTCACTGCAAATAAAATATTTGAACTAAACATCATATAGGAATAGTAAACTTTCTAAGTGTTTGACAAGATTGGTCCCTAAGGTTATGTATGTTTTCTTCTTTTTTTTTTCAATTTTTTTTGTCACTTTTGGTCCTCCAACTTATGTTGGTTTTAAAAAACTACTTACAACATTAACCCTTCACCTTCATGCTTTTGTTCACAAACAACTCTTTCACTTTTCATTTGAATTTTTCATAACTCTTGCATTTTATTACATATTATTAGTATTTAGTCTTTTGGTAGAAATGATCCCTTGTTATTATTATTATTATTATTATTGTTAGACAAAATTACACGATTGGTCCATGTGGTTTATCAGATTTAACACATCGAGGACAACGATGGAAACTGAAATCACCCTTTTACTCCTAATTCGATTTTTTTTATTAATTTATATTTCTTTTTTTGGTTTTAAATTAATGTTTTATTTATTAGAAAATACTCATCCAATACCATAAAGCCACCCACCAACTGTCATCACCACCACCGCCAAAATTACATAAATGGTCCATATGGTTTACCCGTCGTCACAAATTCAATCTCTACTACCTTAAAAGACCAAATTACTCTCACATTAATGGACAAAAAACAATGGTCTATATTTTCCGGATTGGTTTTCCGGCCGCTGCCATACATGACTATAAAGTTTAATTTGTGAAACCATTTCTTTATTTTCCTCATTTATTGCAAGAAATAATGATTTAGATTTTTTTACTTATGGAGTTAGATGACATTGTTTATCTTCCTTTACTAGATTATCTCAATGCAATTCAACATGCTACTTACTTTACAAAACAATATCTTCAGACCCCGGCAACGCCGGAGAATCTTTTCTAGTTTTTATATCAAACATTTTGAAATTTTAAGATTAAAATCACATCTAAAAATTTGAGAAGACAAAAAAAGAGTTTAAAATTCAAAAAAAAAAAAAAAACAGCCGTTCCAAATAAACCAAGAAAAAACCTAATAAATCTCAAAATGTCAACAATTTTAAAATTTTAATCACCAACCATAAAAAGATACATCTTTGATATTAATAATGGTATACATAGAGATGATATTATTGACAATCCGATAAAAGTTTCTGCCTATTAATTTTGTCACATTAATTAAGTCGGATTCTGTAAGTTTGAATCCTACAACATCCATAATGTAACTTCGTATGTAATTATGTACTAAGAGTTGAATTTAATTGATGAAACTTTATTATTGTGAGGTGTCATTTTGACATTTAATAGATTTAAAATTCAATGACCATTAAACCTTTCAAAGGAAAAATGAAAGTTTTTAACTTAAATATTTACTATAAATTATATTTTATAACGTTATATTAAACTTTATAGAATTCAATATATTATAAAAAAAAAATATAGTTGTATGAATTTTTAAAGATGATGTGAGAATCCGTTTATTTTCAATATTTTGCAGATTGTGGAAGCCTTGGATTCAATGAAATCGTGCATGTTGTATCTTTATGAAATCGGTAACATATAATTTGACATGATTCATCGAAACGTGCTGAGTTTAAGTTATATTAAACCATAAGACCGTCGATTCAAAACAAAGGCCGGTTTCAATTCAAAAATTTGGCTGATTAAAAGCAACTATTGTAACCTAATCGAATGAATCAATAAGAAACCAAAACGAAAATAGCTTAGAAGAATCATTACAATTACAGTGATGAAGTTACTTCTGTTCCGACGCCCAATTTCATCTCCTCCGCCACCAACCCCCGCTGGATCAGATCCGTTCTCATCACATTAGCCGTGTGCTCCAACAGATCAATATCCGATTCCAGAGCCGCCCATTGGATTTCAAGTTGTTTCATGGACTCCACATCTCCTCCCAATCGCTTTGCTTCCAATAGCTCTTGTTTCTTGCCGGAGAGCTCTGCTTTTCTTTCTCCGATCGTCGCCATGATTACCGGCAGCTTTGAGATGAATGACGATTGCCTGTGCTCCATTGGGTACGAATAAGGTCCAACCGTGGTTTACTGGTTTATCCCTTGATGGGTAGTACTCTTTATAAAGATGAGATTTCTTGAGGAAGAATACAGTAGGGATTGGAGCTGGGCTTACATTGCGATTTTCACCACCAAAACGTTTCCATAAAAAATTCATACATTATTTATTATTTTCTTCTGATTCTGATATGCAAGTTTAAAGTTTCGTTATCTTTTATAAATTATAGAGTAAATTACACGAATGGTCCCTATGGTTTGGGGTAATTTGCGCGTTTGGTCCCTAACTTATTTTTTTAACTCGGAAGGTCCCTACGGATTGTTTTTATTACGTGTTTGGTCCCTATTGTTTATTTTTGTTACGCGCTTGGTCCCTGTCATACCTAAAAAGACTATTATTTAAATACGAAAAAATGATGGGGTAAGTAAGGTAAGGTGAGAAGGGTTAGATTAGGGGTGTGTTTATTTAAATAAATTAAAAAATAAAGGGAAAATTAGACTTTTTATGTAAGACAGGGACCAAACGCGTAACAAAAACAAACAGTAGGGACCTTCCGAGTTAAAAAAATAAGTTAGGGACCAAACGCGCAGATTACCCTAAACCATAGGAACCATTCGTGTAATTTATTCTAAATTATAATCAAACAAAATTTCTAAATTTTAAATAACAAATATGGTCCTACGGGTTATTACCTTTTATTGCTTTATGCAATTTGTTTCTTAATAAATTTAATAGTTAAATTAGTTGATGATCTATTAGGTAAATAGTTAAGGCAAGTAAAATTCGAATTCATATTTTGGAGAACTTGTTTAAACTCCAAAGTCCAAACCCAACAATATTGTTCAATCCAACAACTAAATACAATTAATGACTCAATATTGATAATTATGTGCAAGTTATATAAAAACAAAGAAACACAAAAAAAGGTATTGAATATTCACGGGTTTAGTTCAATAAGATATATTTTAAATCAATGAGTTAAAGAACCAATCTTGACTCTTAAGGCGGAGGGATAAGTTGAAATATTTTTTGAGATTTGAGAGGCATCTTTTAAAAACTATTAATCAATTATTTGTAATATTTGTATTTATATTTGTATACTTGTACTATAAAATAGAACTAAAATGTTAGCATATGTAAAAAGATAAATAAGAAAAAAATCATTTATAGAGAAGGAAATAACGTGTGGAACAATGTTTACCGCATAAAATTTAATTATTTTTTATAGATATAGATATAGATTCTTAATTTTAAAAATAATATATTATGTAAAGTGAAATTATATGGAAATGTTAGATGGTGATAATTACGATGTAGGTATATGGAAGTCCAAGTGTCCAACTCCAAATCCCTATGTATTATTCTTCCCCAAGGAATCTCTTTATGTTAAATAGTACCCATAAACCACCATTCGACCTCATTCATACCCAATCCCAATGGAGCACATGCAGTCGTCGTTCATCTCAAAGCTGCCGGTAATCATGGCGGCGATCGGAGAGAAGAAATCCGAGCTCTCCGGCAAGAAGCAAGAGCTATTGGAAGCAAAACGTTTGGGAGTGGATGCGGAGTTGACGAAACAACTTGAAACCCAGTGGGGGGTTCTGGAATCGGACATTAATCTGTTGGAGCACACAGCTAATGTGATGAGAATGGATCTAACCCAGCGAGGGTTGCTAGTGAATGGAAAAGTTTAGTTAGAGGAAGATCTTCCTTGAAAATATGTTTATTAGTTTTTTTTTTTTTTTTTTTTCCAGATACATACTTTGGTTTTCAATCCATCTATTCCATATGATATCTATTACTTGTTCGGTTTGTTTGCTGTTATGCTGCATAAATTTTGGAATGAAACCCATTTCTGTTATAAATCGATTCTATGTTTTAGCGTTTGTTTGGTTGGATCCAATGGATTAACTAGAGAATGAATGGAATGAAATAATTTGATGATAATGAAAAAAAAAATATCCCTATATATAATATATACATTCTTATAATATTATGTCGTAAAATTTTAATTTTCTATCGTAACAATACTTAACAAACAAATTTAAAAACAATAATCATCACATTAACATATAGAAATTATAGAGAAATCCAAGATCAAAATATCAAACATGGAAAAAAGTCACTGTTAAATCCAACTTTGTGATCGTGAACTGCTAATATGCTTTCCTGTTAACTTACATATTGGATACAGGGCGAAACACGAATACTATCATCAGAAAGGCCGAAACCAAAACTTTAAGAATAAAGAGCATAAACTCGTTTAATTTGCTTCAAAGTTATTACAAAATTATAATTACAATTAGCATATATATGGAACTGGTGAGCCGTTGGGAGACAGTAGAGATGAAAGTGGGTGCAAATCCGGATCGGTTGGTCCGGACCCAGAAAACCTGGAAACCAGAATTGATGTATTATAAGAACAGAGAACTGGACCAGTATGCGGGAACCGGTTCCGGGCATCGTACCTGGTAAAGTGGATATGGAACCGGTCGGAATTGAAAATTGATTATTGGAACCGGATTCGTGTATTAGACTTGAAAATAACGAGAAACCCGGAATCATGATGGGGACACACTTGGAAAATGAAAGAAAAAAAACAAATTGTGAACCTATCTTACTTTCAAATTGTTAGAGTAGTGGGTGTGAACAACTAGTTAAGAGAGTTATCACATCTAAAAGATGTCATCTTATATGCCATGTCAAAATGGTGTTAATAGACAACTTGTTATAACATCTTCAACTTTCCATGTCATCATTTCTTTTCTTTTTTTTTTTTTTTTTTTTTCAATTTATTTATTTTTGATTGTTTTTTTTTCAATATATTTTTTTCAATCGCATTAGATTAATCGGAAAAAAAAAAAACAAAACAAAACATGCAATTTAGATAACTCCTAGATTAATCATAACATTAATAACTAAAAAAACATTACAAAAAAAAAGTTGAACTAAAAAAAATGTCTTAAAAACTAAAAACCGATCAACCAGTCATTCAAATATTGTCTTTTGATTTTCTCGTTTATCTTCCAGAACACTAACGCTTCTCGTGGTCCCATATTTGCTTCGTTAGTCTGCAGAATTGCTAAATCATTCGTCATTTGATCTTTTTCCGTTTGCTAATGAAGAAACACCAAGTGTTCACGTTGCATATCAACCTTTTATTGGGCGATCAGATTGTGTTGGTCGAACTTTGTTTTCATTTCTGCCAAATATATTGTGTTGTTCTATCAATTTCGTTCGCGTGACGTTGAGCACGTTTCGTTTTGTCGCGTCCAATCGGTCGGCGGCGGCGGCGGCGGGGGGGGGGGGGGGGGGGGGGGGGGGGGAGATCTCTTTGATGTCGTCGAGGATATCATATGTGTCTGCGTTGAGGTCGACGTTCATTCGTGTGTCGGAAACGTCAAACCAACTAGAATTGCGAGACGTCTTTCATTGTGCCTCCCCTGATGTCCTCCGGTGTCCACCTTAGTGGAGGATCTTCTTTTGTATCCGCGAGTGCCTTCCCTTTCCTTCTTCATTTTCCTTTCCCTCTCACTTTCCGACTGCCTCCTACTTATGTTTCAGGAACAGTTTCTGATGGTGGTTGTATGGGTGGTGGTTGTGTGGTTGTTTGTTGCATGGAAGTGAAAGCATGAAAATGTTTTGTTGAAGATTTTGGTTTTTTTGCATGTAAGGGAATTTAGCAAATGGCATTGAGGGGGGGTGTTTCGACGTTACCATGGCATTGAAGCGATGTCACGTAAGAAAAACGGATGTGGGTCTTATAAAATATACTGTACATTTATCATTCATATGGTTTTGAACAACCTAAATTATTTTTCTGTATTATTTTTTCTACCATACCTATTTCAAGATGAGACAAATATGTACAAACTGAAGCATTTATGTGATTTTCAAAGATAAACCATGAACCAATGTCTATGTCATATGTTACAATATAATAAAATTTAATTAGAATATGTATATCCTAAAACCTATATATTACGGTATACCACTTAATAGCACATGGGTCTCTTAAAATCATCAAATTACCTTTTTTTTTTTTAATTCAATTTATAAACCTATGATAATGGTGTCTAAATTGTGTTAGTGCATTTGCTCTCATTGTCTTCCTTGGACCTTTTTCTTTAAACTTCATTGATTACTGTCTATGCATAATCAGATGAAATAATCACCGAAAAAAAGGATTAAAATCGCTCTTATTTGTTATTCAGGTGTTCATATGATTTGTGATTGCCCTGTACTCTCACACGGACAATATCATGGAACAGTGACATTATACTCTGCTTTTTTCAGTTCTCTTTTTATCCATTAAAGTTTGCAATTTCACTGTTAATTCACAACTTGAGGCCGAAGCTTCATCATCTCCTTCAAAAGACAAAGACTGCATTTAAAGAAGTCACGGGGATGCATTTACTCTTTCTTTTTTCTGTCGTTTTTGCCGTTGGACATACAGTCATTGCTTATCGAGCAAGTTGCAGAGCAAGAAGAAAGCTCATGCTTCACCGAATTGACCCTGAATTAGTAGGTAATAAACTAATAATCACTTATATTCAAAGATTATGCTTCACGACGCCTTCATCTAGGTTCTGAATGTAATTTCTAATATTTCGGTTCTTTCAAGCAAACTTTTATTTACATCTGGTATGCTAAAGTCTCAAGATCACCAACACCTAGTGCTGGAAGAATACCAAAAAGTGACAGTGAAATCGGAAAAAAGCCATTCAGGAGGAAAAATCGGAATGATGATGAACTTCCACTTATATTACTAGCAAATGTTGATTTGAGTTTCTAGTTGATGTTGATCACAGCAGAGGAGTAGATTTTTTTTTGAGTAGCCCTTGTCGTGGATCAGTAATTCATAGTAGGTGTATTTTTTTGAGCAACCCCATTAAACCGGTTTAGGTTCATTAAATCCAAATGAACCTGGTTCCAGCTTTTTATTTTTTATTTTTTACAAATCCGGTTCTAAAACTCGGAATACCCGGATCCATACCCGAAATAACCGGAACCTGGATAAGGCTAATTTTTAAACCTAATATCCAGACCGTTTAAATATTTTCTGGTTATACCCGGTGCCGATATTTTCTAATGAGAAATCCTGTAGAGGTTAGGGGTGTGTATGAGGTGGTTCGGCTCGGTTATTGGTCAAAACCGAACCATGACCATTATAACTGGTTAATGCATTTTGGTAGCCATTGGGTATGGTTAATATTGGTTATGGTTAATGGTTTTTGTTGGTTAACGGTTTTGGTTAATGGTTAATATTGGTTAACCATAATGTTCAATATAATATAAATGACGAAAATATATTGACATAAAAAAATAAAAACGGAATACAAAAAAGTCATCGACGCCAATATTTATAACCTAGCTTATAATAATATATTAAAATGTGTACCTTTGGTACTCACTCAGAGTGAGATAAACATAATCACATTCAAAATCAATAACATTCAATAAAAATATAAAACTTTTAAAAAAATTGACATTAATAATTTCATATATTGATAATTGATATTAACATTAAAATAAAGTCAAACTATACTCGTTCAATGCGATTAAATCAAAAACTATAAAATAAAATAGCCAAATATATATATTATGTGTTGTCCGGATAAAAAAATTCAATCACTCATATACATTCAATGTGATTAAGTCGAAAAATTCTTTGATGGTTTGATTGCTCGTTCGTCTCCTAATAAGTGAGGATTAATGAATTATAATTTGAAATTTTAATGGGTCTTAAATAAGTTTGACTATATTATTTTATGTATAATCTATAATTTTTATATATTAATATATAAAGTTAGCGGTTTGGTTAATAATGGTTCGGTTAACCTATAAAACCATAACCGAACCGTTAGTTATCGGTTAACAAAAAATTAAAACCGAACCAATGGTTTTTAAAATGGTTCGGTTAATTTAGTTTTGGTTCGGTTTTTCAGTTATTATGCTCACCCCTAGTAGAGATGTACATTCCATAGGTTTTTATCCAAATAAGTTCAACATTTAGAATATTTTTTCTTTTGCTTTTCTTATGGAGTATTACTTTTCTTAAACATATGAAAACATCATAAATCTAGTGGGGTATATATATATATATATATATATATATATATATATATATATATATATATATATATATATATATATATATATATATATATATATATATATATATATAAAAGGGGCAGTTCAAATAAAAACAGTAAATAATGTGAGAACGTAAAAACACTTTTTTATGTTATTATTCTGCAATGAATTTTGTGTCGACAACTTTATGTCATTATTCAACAAAGAATAAATGAATAGTCAAAAAGTTAAAATTAAAATTAGAATATACTACAAAAATGCACATACATAAGTTTATAATAGAATAATAACATTGTAATGAATATATGATTAATCGAAAATTAATATTTATATTAGAATTACTTCAACAATACACATATACAAAATTCATTATAGAATAATAAACTAAATATAGTGTTTTTACGTTCTCACACTATTTACTGTTTTTATTTGAACTTACTTCTATATATATATATATATATATATATATATATATATATATATATATATATATATATATATATATATATATATATATATATATATATACAGGGCCGGCCCAAGGGCTGGGCGAGCTGGGCCACAGCCCAGGACATCACAATAACAGGGGCATCAGATTTGGTCCACTAATTATAGGTCTAATATTGTTTTGGCCCAAATTTTGATCCACCAAGTCCAAGTGAGTCTCGTAGTAGGTTATCAGTTGTCACCACATCGGCAAAAGAAAAATAGCATCGCCAATCAGAAGACGAGGAGACGTCTTAAATTCATGCCAATTAGGGAAACGAGGAGACCTGGAGACGTGAATCGGACTCTGTGTTTGTGTAACGTCCGCAAATCCGGGCTAGTCAATTTAGAGGCAATAGGGGTCGAAAACGACTTTTCGACAAAAGATTATTTAGAATAAATAATCTTAACCAAGTTGTAGAATATGTCACAAGGTTTCCGTACATATAAAGAACGCCGAAATCCGAGTTATAATGAAGAAGTTATGACCCGTAAAAGTTTCGCGACGGAACCGACACGATACCGGGAAACGTAAATAGTGAATTTATGATAGAGCGAGATTTAGCCTTAGTGCCCTAAACAAAAGTCGTAGAATACGATAAACTAAGAACATCAATAAAAAGAAAGTCCAAATCTGACTTTGTATGAAGAAGTTATGATTTTTCAAAGTTTCAGATTAGCAGTGTACAGCCCGAAATTCGAATATTAGATCGAGTGATTTTTAGCCAACATGAACTAAATGAGAATCGAAGATCTCAATAAGAGTAGTGTAACAAGAAAAAGATGGGCGAAAACGGACGTCGGATAAAGAAGTTATGAGGGTTTAACGGACCAATCTTGTCCCGGCCTGTTAATAATATAAAATTTAAAATCGAGTCAAAATTAGCCAACGAAGTCTAAACGAAAGTTGTAGAGTACACTCCCACCTTCGCGCGGATATAAAGAACGTCGAAAATGGAGCTCGTATGCGAAAGTTACGAATTTTTAAAGATTAAACTTGAATTTGCGAAGCTGTTGCTAGATGCGATGACGTGGCACGATCTAGACCGTCCATCGCTGAAGAAAGCCTCGCTTCGGATGATGACACCTGGTGCGAGGGTTACGCCCAACGTAGCCGAGGAGCGCCTCGTGTACGAGGTACGCCCAGCGTGCGAAGAGGGAACGCCGCGCGTAGTCAATCTGCTTGGTCCGAGAAGAAGCCACGTCGCCCCACCGAGGTCTCGCCATCTGGCACCCTTATCCGAAGTTACGCCCCGCGTCCGAGGACCTGTACGCCCAACGTACGTCCGAGGCCTCGCCTGTAAAAGGGAACCGAGGGCTGCCTCCATTTTCACACCATTTCTTCACTCTCTCTCTTTCTCTCTCTACAACCCCAAACCCCCCTAAACCCTAGGAAAACCCCCTAGCTCCCGAGAGAAGCCCCGAGGCTCCCGGAATCCCGAGAAAAACGAGTCTTTTGGTTTCGAAACGCTGCTCCAATTAAGTTCCGGTTTTCAATAAAATTCGTTGTAAGTGTGCTACGCTTACGCAATTTTTAATATAGCTTTCAAATAATTATAGGAATGTTATTAGGTCCTTAAAATAATTATTTGGGCTATTATTATGAGTTATATTGAGTGTTATTAACGCTTAATAATAGTCAGACTAATTAATTTGTCGCGGTTATCGTTAGACTAAACCCTAGTGGTATTGGTACTAGGTTTTATCGAAGGAAAATCGTTTTGAGAGTATCGAAGCGTTGTCCGAGTGCTGAGTCATCACCTTTCAAGTGAGTGCATAGTTACTTTCAGCTTACACATAGATATGAAGTATTTTATATAAATTACGTGCTATGTGTGCATATTATCTGAATACTTGCTGTCTATGTTAGATGAACGTTTTATACATGTTTTCAATGATTTAAACTGTATATGTATTTTATATCTACAAAATGTGTTGGGTAAAACATGGGTAGATGTAATAGTTGCTGTGTGACAAAATAAGATAATGAGAGGCCTCATTATAGATGTTATTGATGATCTAGTCATCTAACGGAGTATAAATGATGACCACGTCTATTCTAGACAGTCCAGTGGAACACTAGCAGGCTCGCAACCTGTAGGTGTTTATTCGCACGGTGTGTTTATTCGAACTGTGTAGTTATTCGAACTGTGTGTTTATTCGAACTGTGTGAACTGTGTGCTCACCAGGTATACTCCATCCCCCACATGGCTGCCATTAAGACTTTCATTGCCAAGGAATCCCCTTAACAATAGTGTCCATCCCAATGATAGTCCTTAGACTAGGTCCCTTGTGTTAGATGTTTTAGGGACGTAATGTGAGGATAACGGGAATGGGTAATTGGTTGATTGTTTGATGTTTAAAAATAATAATTATATTATTGTGGGTTGAAAACCCTATGTGTTCACCAGGTTTCCCAACCTGACCCACTCAGTTTATTTATATCACAGGTGTTGATATGAAGTCATATTACACTGAGAGATTTAAAGAGATGTAGATCACTAGTGTAAATAAATGTAAGTTCTGTTTATACTTATGTTTCTATATTAACGATGACATCTGATACGTGCATTTTATGCACCTATTTTGCATGTTTATTTCCGTCTTTTTGTAGCATTCTACTTTATAATTCTTGCATTTAGTTGATTATTAGGGAAATTGCATATTTTATTAAGAATGCCTGGTACTTCACTATTTTTGATTTATTTTGTAGGCATTATGGAGAATGGAACATGGAGCTTGGATGCATGGATGCTTGGAGCATAGAGCTTTGGAACATGAAGAGAAGATGAACCGGTCATTCCATGGCAGAAAACATGAAGATGGAGCCAACAGTGAAGACTTTTTGGAATTCTAGCAAAAAGCATGGGCCATGCCAAAAACACATGGTCAAGACAAATGGCCATGCCAAAAACACATGGGCAAAAGGCATGGCCATGCCAAAAATGCATGGCCTTATGGCAAGTCACGTGAACTTTAATTAAAAGAGCAGAAGAACGTCATTTGAAGGGATAACGGTTTTGGGGAGCAGTTTTTGGCGATCTAGGGAAATTTTGGGAGAATTCTTGGAGCTTTTGAGAAGACTTAATCATTGCAAACATTTGGATTTCACTTTTGTAAGGATTAAACATTCCAATTCCATCTTATTCTTGTTTGATTTGTTCTTAGCCATGTGTGGCTAAGAAACCCTAGTTTCTAGTTCTTGTTCAAAACATGTTGATTGTTTGACTTGAAGCATATGATTTGATGTTTGATTTGTGATTCTATTTTAGTGATTATGTTTTTGTTTAAACTAGAATCCTTGAATTTGATTTGTGTTTGATTGGCCACTTTCATGAATTGAATTTTTGTGTAGTTAATTAACTTTTAGGGCACCTAATCATTCTATTGAGTTAATAATTGGTAACAAGCAATATGTTTTCTTATTGTAAAACATATATCACATGTTTTCACACTTCCGAGCGTATGAGAAGAAATGAACATTGTTGGGAAGCTTGTACAAAACTTAATGCGGTTTTTCAATACAATCTAAGAGCGTGTTTAGGTTGAATTAGTAAAGCTAGGTCTAATCAAAGAGCGTGTTTTGGTTAGATAATTTGGCAAGCGAGAGTTATTAGAGCGTGTTAATATCTTTCAGTACCAACATAGAATAGCAATCTTGAATTACATCAAGTCATAATCAAGTTGAACAACAACATTGAGAACTAGAACTAGAACCATTCAATCTATTTCATTTTGTGCATGCTTTTAAAGTAGATTGTTATTTAGTTATTTACTTTTGCAAACAACCCCCCCCCCTTTGTGACCAAAGTACCTTGTGCAAAAAGGTATAGACTTTTGTCCCGTGTCTCTGTGGTTCGACCCTGCTTGCCTTATACTACTTTTTAGTGCATTAAAGCAGTGTATTTGGAGTCTATTGTACCCCTATTATTTGTTGGGTTTGACGCCCCTAACAAATTGGTGCCGTTGCCCGGGACACGGTGTTACTAATTGTTTATGCCTAGATCTTTTCGTACAGGTACACCACTGCCAATTGACTCAGAGATAGAGAAGACGGCAAAGAAGTTAAGGAAGCAAGCCAAGCTTCGTAAGAGGCAACCGGTTTCCGGTACTTCTTCATCATCCAATCCCCCGATCATTAACATTGTGGAGGATATTCCCATCTCAAGTGTGTCCGCATCCGAAATAGAAAGTCCATCACCTTCACCTCAACCATCCTCATCCAGAAATACCACCCCACCCTCTTCACCTACTCATTACATCCCAAACACTACACCTACAGAAACTTCAACCACGGTTCATACCGTGGGAGACAACCATGGAGGGAATCCACCTCCAAATCCACCACCTGAACAAACCCTTCGCCAATGGGCGAGGCAAGAGGTTACTCAACAACCTCTTTGCATCACCTATCCGGCAGCCAAAAACATTGAATTGAAATCCGGTCTCATTCACTTATTCCCAAACTTTAGAGGCTTAGAAAATGAAGATCCCCACAAGTTCCTCACAGAGTTCCATGTTGTGTGTGTTGGCACGAAACCACACAATGTCACTGAAGACCAAATCAAGCTTAGGGCATTCCCCTTCGCAGTGCAAGACTCAACAAAATATTGGCTTTATGACCTTCCACCGGGGATGGTCAACACATGGATAGATCTTGCACACCTCTTCTTAGACAAATACTTCCCAGAAATGAAAGCCTCATCCCTAAGAAGAGAGATAATTGGGATCAAACAACACAAGAGAGAAGCCTTTCATACATATTGGGAGAGGTTCAAAAAGCTTTGTGCCCATTGCCCAAAGCATGGTATTAGTGAGTATCAAATCCTTCAATACTTCATTGAAGGCATGACTCCTTGGGAAAGAAGACTTCTTAATGCTTCAAGTGGAGGATCTTTGACTAACAAGACCCCAATGGAGATTCGGGATCTCATAAAAAACATGGCGGAGGATTCAAAGCATACTAGTCAAGATGAAGATTGGTACACAGATGCACCTTGAGGTGTAAAAGAGGTGCACACTCCTCAAATTGAAGCTCAACTATCCGAGTTGACTAAGGTGGTAATGATGCTTGCTAAGGACAAAGGTGTGCAATCCATACCCCGTCCCTGTGGCATTTGCACTCAAGTGGGACACCCGACTGATATGTGTCCTCAATTGCAAGAAGAAGAATATGAAGAAGCAAATGTTATAGGAGGCTATTCCGGGCATAATCAAAGAACTTATGATCAGCCCCGAGGCAATCAAGGGTGGAACAACAACCAAAACATGGGTTATCAACAAAGACCCCCACCCCGTTACCAAGTAAGGCCTCCATTCCCACAACAAAATTACCAACCGAGGCAACTACAACCTCCTCCTCAACAAGCTGGATCCTCAAGTATGTCCTTAGAAGACATAGTCAAAAGCCTTGCCACCAGCACCCAAAGTTTTCAGCAAGAGACCAAGGCAAGCATCAAGAATCTTGAGCAACAAATGGCACAACTTGCTCAATCGGTGAGCAAAATGGAGAATCAAGGAAAGCTACCTCCTCAAACTGAAAAGAACCCAAAGCACAATGCTTGTGCAATTAGCTTGAGGAGTGGAAAGAAATATGACGGCCTGAAGATGCTCGGAGAAGAAGAAGAAGAGGAGTTGGTGATAGAAGAACCACCAAAGAAGGATGAAAAGAAAGAAGAAATGATGGAGAAAAAGAAGCCGGAAGAGAAAGAAGCAAATATCACACCACCACTTTTCCCATCAAGATTGAGCAGCAACAAAAAAGAGAGAGAAGATAGTGAAATCATGGCAATGTTCCGGAAAGTTGAAGTCAACATCCCTCTCTTAGATGCGATCAAACAGGTACCTAGATATGCTAAGTTCCTTAAGGAACTTTGCACATCTAAAAAGAAGCTGCGAGGTAATGAGACAGTGAAAGTAAGTGAAAATGTGTGCAATTTTGCAGAAAAGGATGCCCCCAAAGTGCAAGGATCCAGGTGTTTTTACCGTTCCTTGCAAATTGGGAAACTTGTATGTCCCCCGTGCTATGCTAGATTTAGGAGCTTCAATTAATGTTTTACCATATTCTGTTTATAAATCTATTGGCATAGGCACTTTAACAAAAACAGGGGTAATCATCCAACTTACAGATCGTTCTATAGTACACCCAAAAGGTGTATTAGAGGATGTTTTGGTGCAAGTTAATGAGCTTGTCTTTCCTGTAGATTTTTATGTGCTTGATATGGGAGATGATGACCATCCATCCTCGAGTTCCATAATTTTAGGTAGACCATTCTTGAAAACAGCAAGAACAAAAATTGATGTCTACAATGGTACATTGTCCATGGAATTCGATGGGGAGGTCATCAACTTCAATATCTATGAAGCAATGAGGTACCCAAGTGATGTTCATTGCATAAATTTTGTTGATATAATCCAACCTTTGACTAAAAAGTGTTTTGAGTTAACTAACCATGATTTGTTGGAGTTAGTTTTGAGCAGGAATTTTGATAGCAATTTAGTCAAAGAGATTGCAGAAAATTTCAAGTTAGATGAAGAGTTGCTGGAAATTGGGGAGAGTATGGAAGAAAAGAAGAAAATGAGGTATGATAATAGCAACGTGAAATTGCCCATTTCCGACACAAAACTTCTTCCTTTCGTTGTACAGGCACCTAAGCTAGAATTGAAGACTCTTCCAGATCATTTGAAGTATGCGTACCTTGGGGAAGAGAAGATTTTGCCTGTCATTATCTCCAACAAGTTGTCCATTGTAGAAGAAGATGAGTTGGTGACTTTGCTGAAAAAGTATAAGAAAGCTATTGGGTGGACAATTGCTGACATAAAAGGGTTGAGCCCTTCCTTGTGCATGCATAAGATCCTCATGGATGAGGACTTCAAACCAACTCGAGAGGCACAGAGAAGACTGAATCCACCCATGATGGAGGTGGTAAAGAAAGAAATCATGAAGCTTTTGGATGCAGGTATGATTTAACCTATCTCAGATAGTAAATGGGTGAGCCCCGTTCAGGTAGTCCCGAAAAAAGCAGGGGTCACAGTTGTCAAGAATTCTGAGGGAGATTTGGTGCCAACCCGTGTGTAAAACGGGTGGAGGGTTTGTATTGACTATAGAAAGTTGAATGCCTCAACGAGAAAAGACCATTTTCCCTTGCCATTTATTGACCAAATGCTAGAGAGATTGGCGGGTAAATCTCATTACTGTTGCTGGGATGGTTTCTCAGGTTTTCATTAAATTCTGGTAGCCCCGGAAGACCAAGAGAAAACCACCTTCACTTGTCCCTTTGGCACATTTGCTTATAGGCGTATGCCTTTTGGTCTATGCAATGCACCTGCAACATTTCAGAGATGCATGATGAGCATTTTTTCTGAATATGTTGAAAACATCATTGAAGTTTTCATGGATGACTTCACAGTCTATGGAAACTCCTTTGATGAATGTTTGAGCAATCTAACAAAAATTTTGAAAAGGTGCATTGACACAGATCTTGTGCTTAACTATGAAAAATGCCATTTCATGGTGGACAAAGGATTGATTCTAGGTCATATTGTGTCCCGAAAAGGCTTGGAAGTTGACAAAGCCAAGATAGATGTTATCAAAAGTCTTCCTTACACAACAAATGTTCTGGAAGTTCGTTCGTTTCTTGGCCATGCAGGTTTCTATCGGCGGTTCATTAAAGATTTTTCAAAGATTACAGTGCCGATGTGTCAACTACTCCAAAAAGATGTTGAATTTGAGTTCACTCAGCCATGCAAGGATGCCTTCGATCGTTTGAAGGATTTACTCACCTCTGCTCCAATCATCCAACCACCTAACTGGGATCTCCCATTCGAGATCATGTGTGACGCGAGCAACACGGCTGTAGGGGCAGTATTGGGTCAAAAGGTGGGTCGAGCACACCATGTCATCTACTATGCATCAAAGTCCCTTGATAGTGAACAATGCAACTACACCACAACAGAAAAAGAGTTGCTCGCTATTGTTTTTGCTCTAGAGAAGTTCTGGAAATACCTCCTTGGAACTAAAGTAATCATCTATTCGGACCACGCAGCCATAAAGAACTTACTTACCAAGAAAGATTCGAAGCCGAGGTTAATACGGTGGATGCTGCTTTTGCAGGAGTTCGATATTGAGATTAAAGATAAGAGCGGGAAAGAGAACCTAGTCGCCGACCATTTGAGCCAAATAGTTCAACCCGAAGATGCGACTCCCATCCATGACACATTCTCGGACGAGCATTTGTTTGCTATCCAAACACCACCTTGGTATGCGGATATATGCAACTTCATGGTCACTGGATAGTTCCCACCCAACCTCACGGGGTCACAGAGAGATAAGATCAAGAAAGATGCGAGAAGGTACATTTGGGATGAACCGTACCTTTGGAAACATTATGCAGATCAGGTAATAAGAAGATGTGTTGAAGAACATGAGGTACAATCTATTCTCAACTTTTGTCATAGTTATGCTCGTGGAGGGCATTTTGGTCCTCAAAGAACTGCCAGGAAAATTTTAGACTGTGGATTTTATTGGCCCCGACTTTTTCATGACTCTTACACTTTCTATAAAAGTTGTGAGAGATGTCAAATGACCGGTTCTTGAGTTCCCGAAACCAAATGCCCTTGACCCCCATCTTGGTTTGTGAAATATTTGATATATGGGGTATTGACTTTATGGGTCCTTTTCCTTCATCCTTTGGGAATTTATACATCATATTGGCTGTTGACTATGTTTCCAAATGGGTAGAAGCAAAGGCAACAAGAACTGACGATGCAAAAGTTGTTGTAGATTTTGTCAAGGCTAACATTTTATGTAGGTTTGGAACTCCAAAAGCCTTGATCAGTGACAGGGGCACACACTTCTGCAACAAAACTCTTGGATCGGTTCTCAAGAAGTATGGAGTCCAACATCGGGTGTCCACAGCTTATCACCCACAAACAAATGGACAAGCTGAAGTGTCAAACAGAGAAATCAAGTCCATACTTGAGAACACAGTGAACAAAAACCGCAAAGATTGGAGTTTGAGATTAGAAGATGCTCTTTGGGCATACCGAACTGCATATAAAACTCCAATTGGGATGTCACCTTATAGACTTGTGTTTGGCAAAGCTTGCCACCTCCCTTTTGAACTGGAACACAAAGCTTTCTGGCTTGTCAAAAAGCTAAACATGAAGATTGATGACGCGGGTGTTCATCGAAAGTTAGAGATCCAAGAGTTGGAGGAGATAAGAAATGAAGCATTCGAGAGTTCACGCATCTACAAAGACAAGACCAAAGCATTCCATGATAAGCACTTCTCTCGTAAGACCTTTGAGATTGGTCAAAAGGTATTACTCTATGACTCTCGACTTAAATGGTTTTCCGGTAAGTTACTGTCCCGGTGGGTGGGACCGTTCATTGTTACTAATGTATTTGATCATGGTGCAGTTGAAATTAAGAGTAACAAAACTGGAAAAGTGTTTAAAGTTAATGGCCACAGATTAAAGGTTTTCTATGAAGGTTTTCAAGAGAAAGACATGGAGGTTGATAGCTTGGAACGCCCGGACTACATTGAGTGAACCTAAAGGGCAAAGTCGAGCCAAAGACTTGAAACAAGGGCGGCCAACCGAGAGGTAACTCGGGAGTATTTCTTTCTATTTTCTTTATTTTGATTTATTTCATCCGTGTTGCAAGTTTTTACGTCTTTTCGAGGATCCCGCACAAATAACTTTCCTATCTAACGCTCAAAGAAAATTTGGTTAAAAAAAATCGTGAATTCCATGTTAACAGAAAGAAAACGCACGGGGTAAGCAAAAAACACGCGGGCTCATGCTAAAACGCATGGTCATAATTTTTTGTCCGTGCTTCCACTTCGAGTTTTTTAATAAAAAAAAAAGATTTTGGCATGGGCTAGCTTGAAATCGCATGGGTAAAGGGCCAAAACGCACGGCCTAGGTGTTAGACCATGCGTGTCATCAAGAATTGTGGCAACAGATTAGAAACGCACGGCCTCAACCCTACAAAACGGCTTGAAAGAAAAAAAACGCACGACCCGAGAGCTAGACCGTGCGTCCATTTCGCAAGCAGTTCTCCCAAGAAAAAAAAACTCACGGCCGTGCAATATTGTAGAATAGCTCCTGAGAAACACAAGGTACAAGGTACGCACGATCAAATCTCAAAACTCACGGCCACACCTCTGGATTGAAATCGCACTCTTCCAAATCGCATGGCCAAGGAATCGAACATCTAAACCACCGATCGCAATCTCTCGTCCTCAAACTCTCACGATCGTGCGTTCTTCTTTTCCCTTTCTTCTCATGGTCGTGTTTCCCCACTTCCTTCCCCTCACCATTCTCGGCCGATTCCCACAACCCTAGGCTAGGGTTCGACTTTTTTCTCCAATCAATCCAAAATTGAGGCACAAAGGTATGTTACTATCGCTTCCTAACTTCACTTCATTCATCATATAGGTCGAATTCATCAATCAATGGGTAACAAATTGAACTTTTCTTCATAAACCCTAGTTCTTGATTTGTATAGTTTGAATTAATTCTTGTATTGGGTTTCAAAAATTCTTGTATAGGGTTCAAGACCAAGCTTGGGGAGATGCTTTTGGAAAGAAGATTAGACGCTTTCATCTCCAATTAGACATTCCACCATTGAAGAGTTCAAGCCTTCTTGAGGTTGAAGATGAAGTGAATAATACAAGCCAATACCTCAAATCCAAGCGTTTAAACGGTACATTCTTTCCATATCTCAAGTTTTACGCATTGAATTTAGAATTGTTTGGTTGGAATAATTGTGAATCCGTTCTTGTGCTTCATATAATTGTTCATTAGTGCTTGTCTAGTTGTGTTATCATTTTTGGGCACCACCTGTTTGTCATAAATCCGGTTTGTCATCATGCCAAAACGAAAAAACTCACAACCAAAAGAACAATGGGAATCCAAATATGGTGTCACCACCATTATTCACAACTCTCTTGAGCACCATGAGCGATTCCTTCACCTCAAGGTCCGCGAATATTCTCAACAACGGTTTGTAGATATTCTCACTCTCCAAGAACTAGGAGTTTATGATGGCGTCCATAGATTGTTTAGCAACATCGGTTAGGAGAGACTTCTCACTTTGGCACCAATGGAATCATATAAAAACACAACCATTGAATTCTTACAATCTTTGGAATTCAATGACAATGCCAAATGTCTCTCTTTCCGTCTCATGCGTTTGCAATTTAAACCGAGTCTAGACGATCTCAGTGGGTTTGTTGGGATTTCTAAATTCAATACATATGGTCCTAAATTAGGCTACATGCGAGAGAAGAATAATCTTTTTAAAGCCCAAGCCAAATCCTTTTTGAAGGAAATCATAGGACTTGATGTGTATGAGGCTCGATCCGCCAAAGCATCTCATATCATCCATCCAGTCTTAATGGTGGCTCTCCGAATTATTGCTAACCTTGTCTTCCCCCAAGAAGACGTTAGCAGAGCCGGTAAGATGGAGTTAGAAATTCTTTGGTGCATGGTCATCGGCTTGAAGAGACCTCATTTTGGCGCCTTCCTTGCTTCCAAACTTCTTAAGGTCTCTACTAGCGATTCGGGTCCTATTCATTGTGGCGGGATTATCTCCTATCTTGCCACCCGCCTCGCTTGTGCCGAGCTTTTTGAGAGCAAGCGCACGGACCTCGAGAAAATCACACAAGGCACTAATACCATCACATCCAATGTTCTTGTAGCCTCATCCTTCTTCCGTAAAGAAGGCGATGGTAGTATCACATGGTTGGTGCAAGGTGAGCCACACCTCCGAGTTCCTGCTGGGGATTTCAGCTCTCTCCAACTCCAGCAGGACATCACTCAGACTCGGTGGTGTCTACCAAAAAACACTTCTGCAAATTCCATCCCACGCTGGTGGTTGTCGAGGCCAACACAAATAATAACCCTAAATATTACACACTAAAATAGTGTATAGTGGTAAAGGGATTGAATCCACGGAGATTGGTTCAATTTATAACTCTATGAAAAATCTCTTTGTAAAAATACTTGTAAAATGACGATAAAAATAAAATGGGGGGTTTTGGTGTTTTGAAATACTTGAAACAAACTAGAATTAACTACGATTTAAATAGACAAATGCAATAAAAATAAGAGTTTGATGTAAAATCAATAAGGGAGAGATGGTTGACTTAAAGTTTCCTCACTTTGACTTTTGATGAACATATCACTAGAATCCAATGGTGCAATACTTTGATTTAAATCCTTAATTTGGCTATAGTAATCCAAGGAGCTTGAGATTACCTAGAATTTTCTTAATTGTTGAAATGGCTAGAGAAGCTCATCACAATTTCCTTAGTCAAAGTCACTAATTCCAAATAGCATGTAATTAGTGAAAGTCAACTAGCATTAAGAACCAAAAAGTCACCAAATCCAAGAGGGGTCAAATGCTTTCACCACCATGTTGGAGGAAATGTTTTTATGATTGTGTGAAGCAAAAACAACACAAAAATCATTTGTTGCTTGCTAATTTGAGGATCATTTACTTAATCAAGAAATTAGCCAACTAATCACCACAAACACATTTAAACTCATGAATAAAAACATACTAGTAGTGATAATATGATAAAACACAAAACATTTCCATAAAGATTTAAGAACAAGTTCATGGATTCTTCAACATTCAACAAAAGTTCAAAGGATTCAACAAAAAGTCAACCAAGATTAGTTTAGCCAAGCATGACTAAACTCAAAGAAACAAAGTTAGATGAAATTGTACAAAACATTTTACAATAATCAAGAGGTGAAATCAAGATGTTCTTGAGGTGTTCTTGGCCTTCAAAAGCACTCCAAACTCTAGAGAGAACAAGTCAAACTCGAACCTTCAAGATAAGGCTGAAGAGGCACACCAACCTTCCCAATGTAGAGCTCTAGATAAAATCCCAAAATTGCCCTTGTCAGGAATCCAAGCGGGCCGCGGGTAATCTTACGCGGGCCGCGGGCTTCGACGACATTTTTGGGCTTCTTCAAGCTATGGGCCCCCACAGCTAATCCATTGGCCCAGTTCGAATCCAATCAGCTCCTAGCCCATTTTTCTTTAATATTTCTTCAATTAAAGCCCAATTTGTCTATCCACATCACTCAAAACTTTCGCAAACTCCCAAATATTGATCTTGCACACTCAAGAATTCTCCCGCGTCTTTCAAATTTAAAGCTCAATTCTTCCAAGCCTTCAAGCAATTCACAAGTCCACCCCATGAATCACCTTCATAGCCATCAAGCACGAAATCCCCAATTCCCTTCAAGCCCAATCACCTCCCAAGAGTGCCGCCCCGCTAGTTTCCAAGAAAATCTGCAATAATGCTCAAGAAACTAGAAAGTACCCCGAAATGGTCATAAAAATAACAAAAGGGAAAATATGCATGGAAGTTAACTAAAATGCGAATGAAATGTGCTAAAATAAACTATAAAAAGAAGTAAATAAAATGAAGCTATCAAAGCACCCCAAGCTTAAACCTTACTTGTCCTCAAGTAAGACAAGACTAAATGAACTTGGGACGAACTACCCTAGAAATAAAAAGAATGGATAGAACCATGGAACCTGTTCGATGTTAGTCAACATGGTCAGAATTGATCTCACTGCTGTCTCACAACTTTTTCATCCGATGACAATGGGACCATAAACCACAGCCAGGACAACTCCTCTAGGTGAATAAGGAGGGATGGTCAGTCGTAGTCTTAATGGAACATGCATACAATGAAGAACATCTGTAGTAGGGAGAAAGCAACTGGATGGGCTCGGGTGGAGCTCTTCTTTAAGTGCACACTCTGTTCTCACGTTTTCCGGTTTCTCTCATGTGTAACTAGGTTTAATCGCATGGGCACCGTTGTAGGAATCGGTTCACTTAGTGTTGGCCCAAACCTCCCGTAGTATCCGACTCGACAGTCTCTCTAACATCACCAATTTGCGAAAAAAAAACAACTCAATCTATATGCAATAAAACAGACCTATACAAATGAATATTAAACGCCGGGTGACCAAGATGTTGGGAAATTTGTTCAATAATTGAACCGGCCACCTATCTAAGATAGTTGCAACTGAAAATTTGCATGCTTCCTTTTGCTTTTTTTTAATACTTGAATGTAATGTATTAACTATCGAAATTTTTAACAAGAAACCCTTTGACTCAAAATCTGGTTCCCAAAGGTGTGTAAGTGGAACCGAAAGGGTAATGATATAATCCGAATGGCCTAAGTGTGAAAATGACCATGTGTGGAGCATAAAGATGTAATGTAAGCTCCTTTTCAAACTTGTGGTTTTTCAAAGATAATGAAAATGTCCAAATGTGGACTAAAAGACTCTCTAAAATTCTAAGAAAATCGCAAAAAGATATGGTGATGTAAAGAGACCAGATATGGATTCTACTCGGGGACAAGCACCAATGCTTCATCCTAACAGTTCAAACATGATCAAGTGTGATCCTCTAGGCGGTAGTGACCGCAAGGCTAAGAACATCCATTGCTATAGTATATCCTACAGTTGTTAGTATTGTATGCATAATTTTTCATGAAACTACCTGGCCATGATCACTTATCCCTTTAAGCTACCAGTATCTGATCCCAAGTATGAAATCCCAAACTGCAGCCAATGGTCCCGGTTTGATGGGTGAGATAGCAACAAGATCCTGGACCAATAATGATACAATAACTGTGAACCTGTTCCATGGTATCCAAGAGAGGTGAGAATAAATAGACAACAAAAATGCATGAATGCTAATGCCTTAGGCTAAATGTTATGCAAAAAATATAAAAGGTGAAAAAGAAGAAAATAAAATCTTTTTGGAATTTTAAATAAATAAAAAAAATAGATGAAAATTAGCTTAATACTAAAATGTTATGCAACCTAGTTAAAAATGCATGAAAAAGTAAAAGATAAGTGAAATGCCCCACCCCAAGCTTAAGAACAAGAATTGTCCTCAATGCTTAGGGAAATGGCGGAAAGGACCTAAATTGGAGGGTCGGGCGGTGGGAAATGCCCGTGGCGATAATGGTAGTCCCATATATCTTGGACCTGGCGGGAAATGGGAGGGAAGGACTGCTCCAATCGATCAACGCGACTCGCCACATCTTGGATGGCTCTCGTATTCTCTTGCGTTTGGGTATCGATGCACTGCACCGTAGAGAACATGGTGGCAAATTGGTCAAAGAACGTAGGGGGGAAATATGGTGGGACTTTGTGTCCACCCTGTTGTTGCTGCTGAAACTGAGGCTCGGCGAATTGCTGTGCAGGCTGAAACTGGTCATCCTCATCATCTACAGGTGGAGGGTAGTCTGATGGAATGATCCATTGCTCGGGATCGGTTGGCTCAAAACTCCCTATATACTCACGGGGGAGAATGAGGTATGGTTGGTTGTCAAGAATCCACATGGGACCGACGACCAAATCACGGATGAGTTGCATTCGGCGAAGTGCGTTGCCGTCAAGGCTAGAGGGGCCGGAAGCCTTCTCGAATGGAAGAGTAGAGAGATGAAGTTGAAGCGGTGGCCGGGATGCAATGAGGGTGATTAATCCCCCAATGAAAATGTCTCCTTTGTCCATAGTTGTGAGGTTGTAACACTTGGTGAAGAAAAAGGCAAAATCAGGCCGCGGACCGTTCTCACGAATCATGCACCAAAGAAAAAATAATTCCGCCTTTGAAATTTGTCCCACTTCGGAGCGAGCGAAAATGGTGCATGTGAGAAATCGATGCGCTAGGCGCAAACATGGGTGGATTATGGAGGAGGCCTTTGATGAAGACGATGAATATTGTGGCTCGTTGGTAATTTGTTGCCAAAAGTAATGCTCATTGAAGTTTTCGGGCCATGGGTCATGTTGGTAATATAGGTTGTCCACTGGAGTGCCCATCAGGGCGTTCACGACCCGATGCGGTAGGGATCGTTTCTCACCGAGCATTTGGAAGGTGACAGTTTGGGCTTCCTCCTCGGGATTGAATGTGGCAAGAAATTCCAAGGTGGGTTCTACATAGGTGGCGGCGCGGTTATAGAGGAATTGACCCCACCCGATGTGGTTAAATAACGCTTGGACTCCATCGAGCACCCCAAGACTAGCAAAAGATTCCCTATGGAGGAATTTTGTTGACTTGACTTGACGCTTATTTGAAACGAGAAAATCATAAGTTTTACGTTCCTCGCGATTCAACAAACGAAACGGGGGATCCTTGGATTTTCCTTTCGACCCTCCTTTAGAGGAAGTTGCTCCCGTCCCCGTTTTTGCACGCTTTGACATTTAATCGGGACAAAATTTTACCAATAATAACTTTCAGCCACAACAAAGGCACACAATACCAATAACAAATGGGAAATTGGGATGTAAACAATCAAGTTAAAGGAATGAGATTACCCAATTTGTTAGACCCAGGATGAACTAGTGCCACCAAAAAGATTTCGTCAAGACATACCCCAAGCATGCAATTTTGCTCTGTATTTGACGCTTTAATCGCTAAAACAACCCCACAAACTAGCTTCAAGATGACTTTCCGGCGAATGGAGTGGCGGCACCCGGAATTAGACGGAAAATTTTCGTGAGTTTTTGCGGGAAGATTGGTATGGCTAGAAAGCTCTTGATGAGAGAAACAACACCCCGTGCTTGGATTCTCCAATGGTGGCCGGAGTTGGCCAGAAAACGCGAAAGAAGGTGGTGGTGGGTGGTGGTGGTGCCCGGAATTCCGGCCACAGATCGGACCGGAATTTGGGTGGGATTTGTAGAGGGTGAAAAATGGCGAAGAATGGCGGTGGTTTCACGGGATTCCGACCGGTAGAACTCCGGGAAAATGGATTTTTATGAGAAGTGGGTTTAGTGTTCTTGAGCTTCTAGAGAGAGAATGGAGGAATTTGTAGAGTTTGAATGAGGAAGAAGAAGGTAGGAGGTGTTTGTCTTTGGTCAAGGAAGGTCAAACCCGATCAATGTTTGGTCAACTCAGTAAACCTCTTGGTCAACGAAAGTCAATAGCAGTCAACACCACAAAAGAGCAGTTAAACGACCAACACGCGGGCTGGGCGCGGGCCGCGTCTAGTCCCCAAAAACCGACTGGTCGAACAACGAGTAAGAAATGCATTCGTGCGGGTTACACTCGGGCCACAGGCTGGCCGTGGGAACTGATTTCTCGAAAAAAATTTCCAAGTTGCTTCAAAAATCCACGCGGGCCGGGCGCGGGCCGCAGGCTGGCCGCGTCTAATCGCTAGAAAACCTTCTGAACCTTTTGACCTTTCACGCGGGTTGGGCTCCGACCGCATGCTGGCCGCGGGTGCTGTTCCACAATCCGATCTTTGGTCTACGCGGGCCGCGCAAAGCTTAAGCCTGCAAGCCATGCGGGCCGCGGGTTATGTTGCACATCAAAAATGGGATTTTTCCAAAAAAACTGATTTTTAAGCCAAAACGATCCCGGAAGGCCCGGTATCAAAAATTTGACAAAATTTGGAGTAAAACGGGGATCGATTTGTGAAACCTTTCAAAAATTTATTTTGAATCCCAAAAAAAAACGCTTTTCAAAATGATTTATTAGAATTTGAAAAATGGTGAAAGCACATTGCTTTCCAAAAATGCCCTTCTTTAACGTCTTTGGCGAGACGTCCTCCTAGCTTTCTTCATCACATCGGGACATCCAAATGGATGATTTCAAGGGCATTAGCACTAAAACCTTCATAGAATGGCTTCAACCGGTGCCCATTGACTTTGAAAATTTGTCCCGTCTTTTCGTTTTGAATTTCCACGCCCCATGGTCAAAGGTCTTAATCACAACAAAAGGTCCAATGCATCTTGACCTTAGCTTGCCTGGAAATAACTTCAATCGTGAATGGTATAGTAAGACCCTATGCCCCGTTTCAAAATGCTTCCGGGTGATGGACTTGTCGTGGAAGAGCTTCGTTTTCTCCTTGTAAATCCTTGCGTTTTCATAGGAGTCGTTTCTCAATTCTTCTAGCTCTTGGAGTTAAAGTTTCCTATGCCTTCCCGCCTCGTCAATGTTGAAATTGCATTGCTTGACCGCCCAAAATGCGCGGTGCTCTAATTCGACGGGAAGATGACATGGTTTCCCAAAAACCAATCTGAAGGGCGACATTCCTATCAGGGTCTTATAAGCGGTCCGATAGGCCCATAAGGCATCGTCAAGTCTTAGAATCCAATCCTTCCTTGTCGGATTCATCGTTTTCTCTAGAATAGACTTCACTTCACGATTCGAGACCTCCGTTTGACCATTCGTTTGAGGGTGGTAGGCGGTAGAGACACGATGGGTCACGTTGTACTTTTTCAATAAAGCTTTCATCATTTTGTTGCAAAAGTGCGTCCCTCTATCACTAATCAAAGCCCTAGGCACACCAAATCTCACAAACATATTAGAATTTAAAAACTCGATAACCGTTTTGGCATCATCCAATCTTGTGGCTTTGGCCTCAACCCACTTAGAAACATAGTCAACCGCGAGCAAGATGTAAATGTTGCCAAACGAAACAGGAAATGGGCCCATGAAATCAATCCCTCATACGTCAAAAATTTCACAAACAAGGATTGGATTTTGGGGCATTTGGTTCTTTTGCGAAATGTTTCCCGTCATTTGACACCGTTCACAACTTTTGCAAAACAAGTAGCAGTCGCGTGACATGGTTGGCCAAAATAGTCCACATTCAAGAACCTTTCTCAAGGTTTGGCTAGGTCCAAAGTGTCCCCCACAAGCAAATTCATGACAGAATTGCAAAATAGATTGATGCTCTTGTTGGGGTACACATCGCCTAATGATTTGATCGGGACAATGTTTCCACAAATAAGGCTCATCCCACACATAGTATTTTGCATCACTTTTGAGCTTGTCTTTTTGAGCACGTGTGAATGTGTCGGGATACCTTTTTGTGACCAAAAAGTCAACGATATCGGCATACCAAGGAATAGACTGAGTAAGGGAAAAGAGATGCTCATCCGGAAACTCGTCCCGCAACGGGAGAGGAGTTTCATTTGAAGTGATCCGGCTTAGATGATCGGCCATGAGGTTCTCGCATCCGCTCTTGTCCCGGATTTCTATGTCAAATTCTTGTAACAGTAGGATCCACCGGATGAGTCTCGGCTTTGCATCTTTCTTTGTCATCAAGTACTTGAGAGCCGCATGATCCGAATACACTGTGACTTTGGTGCCAAGTAGATATTGCCGAAACTTCTCCAAAGCAAACACTATGGCCAATAGCTCCTTCTCCGTGGTAGAGTAGTTGATTTGAGCATTGTCTAGTGTCCTTGATGCATAATAGATCATGTGGGAGGCCCTCCCATTCTTTTGACCCAAAACAGCGCCTATCGCATAGTTGCTTGCATCATACATGATCTCAAATGGGAGATCCCAATTTGGCGCTTGCATAATGGGAGCGGATGTAAGCAACTCTTTGAGCTTATCAAAAGCTTCTTTGCACGCCTCGTTGAACTCGAAATCAACCTACTTTCGCAAGAGTTGGCACATTGGTCTTGTTATCTTTGAAAAATCCTTGATGAACCTTCGGTAGAAACCTGCATGGACCAAAAAAGAACGAACTTCCCGAACACAAGTCGGGTAAGGTAAGCTTTGAATAACATCAATTTTGGCCTTATCTACCTCAATTCCTTTTTTAGACACAATGTGACCCAAAATGAGACCTTGACTCACCATGAAATGGCATTTTTCAAAATTTAGAACCAAATTTGTTTCAATGCATCTTTTTAAAATTTGGTGAGATTGGTCAAACACTCTTGAAAGGAGTTGCTGTATACCGTGAATTTGTCCATAAAAACCTCAATTATGTTTTCAACGTATTCCGAAAAGATACTAACCATACAACGTTGGAAAGTGGCCGGGGCATTACACAATCCGAATGGCATTCTATGGTATGCGAAAGTGCCAAATGGACATGTAAAAGTTGTCTTTTCTTGGTCCTCCGGTGCCACCGGGATTTGGTGAAAACCGGAATACCCGTCTAGACAACAATAATGGGATTTCCCTACCAACCTTGCTAACATTTGGTCGATGAAAGGCAATGGAAAATGATCTTTTCGTGTGCTTGCATTGAGTTTGCGGCAGTCAATACATACTCTCCACCCATTTTGCACACGGGTGGGGACCATCATACCTTTGTTGTTTTCGACCACCGTGATTCCCATCTTCTTTGGAACGACTTGCACCGGGCTCACCCACTTGTTATCTGAGATTGGATAGATCATCCCCACATCTAGGAGCTTCAAAATCTCTTTCTTGACCACTTCCATCATTGGCGGATTCAACCTTCTTTGTGTGTCCCGTCTCGGCTTGCATTCATCCTCCATTAAGATCTTGTGCATACAAGTGGAGGGGCTCAATCCCTTGATATACGCAATCGTCCAACCCATGGCTTCTTTATGCTCCTTCAACACCTTGACGAGTTGTTCTTCTTCAAATTCGGTTAAGTGAGTTGAAATGATAACAGGAAGGGTTTCATTCTTTCCCAAATAGGCATACTTCAAGTGTTGAGGTAAGACCTTCAATTCCAATTCGGGTGGTTAAACAAGGGATGGGGGCAATTTTTTATGAGTTGGGGGCAATTCAACTTGCTTGACATCTAATCTTGTGGATTTCTTCATCTCCATTTTATTTACCAACTTCTCAACTTCCGGATCCAAAGAATAAAGCTTTAATTGCTCGGCTAGCTTCCCACAATCGAATCCTTTGCTTAAGATCATCTCCAATATATCACCGTTAGATAACTCGAACAACTCTTGAGTAATTGGCTCGACAACATCAACAAAGTACAAAGATGAAACATCACTAGGATATCTCATGGCATCATAAATATTAATACTTATTGTTTCACCATCAAACTCCATTGTCAAACTTCCCGCATACACATTGATCTTCGTCCTAGCCGTCTTCAAAAACGGTCTCCCAAGCAAGATTAGAGCCGATTTGGAGGACACTTGCTCATCTAGATCAATCACATAGAAATCTGCCGGGAAGACCAATTGGTTCACTTGCACTAGGACATCTTCCAAAACGCCTCTAGGAAAGACACTTGATTTATCCGCAAGAGAGATTATGACACCGGTTTCACTTAAGGGTCCGACATTCAATGATTCAAACACCGAATAGGGCATGACATTGATAGAGGCACCAAGATCAAGCATAGCACTACTAAAAGTGACATCTCCAATCTTGCAAGGAACCGTGAACATTCCGGGATCTTTGAATTTGGGTGGAAGTTTCCTTTGTAAAACCGCGGATGCGTTTTCATTTATCAAAATTTTCTGATTTCCCTTCAACTTCCTCTTGTTGGTGCAAAGTTCTTTCAAGAACTTTGCATATCTCGGGATTTGCTTGATCGCATCAAGTAGAGGGATGTTTACTTCCACCTTTCGGAAGGTGTCCAAAATCTCTTTCTCCTCCATATTCTTCTTTGATGTTGCAAGTCGGGAGGGGAACGGTGGTTGTGTGGCTGTTGGTGTTACTAGAGGGGTAGACTTCTTTGGAACTCCGACTTGTGCATCGTTCTTGACCGTAGGTTCTTCAATGGGAATGATCTCTATTTCTTCCTCTTCTTCCCTTGGCTTCTTCTTTGAACTACTTTCTCCGGCTTGTTTGCCACTTCTCAAGGTCACCACATTGACATTTGGGTTCTTTTCAGTTTGAGAAGGGAGTTTACCACAGGATTCCAACTTGCTTATAGATGTAACTATATCTCCCATTTGTGCTTCAAGGTTGGAGATACTTGTCTCTTTTTGGAATTGTTGGGTACTAGTGGCTAGAGATTTAACAATGTCTTCAAGAGACATTCCGGAGCTACTTGGTTGAGATTGAGGAGGTTGTTGATGATGATGTGGAGGGTGCGGTTTGGGTTGATAGTTTGGTTGTTGATGTTGGTATTGAGGTTGTGGTGGTGGATAGGACGGTCTAACCAATGCATTTTGAGGCAATGGTCTTGAGTTGTAGCTCATATTGGGATTTGGCTTCCAACTCGAATTATATGCATTTTGGTAACCGGATGGTTTGTTGTGGTAGTTTTGGAACTCTCCCGTGGCATTCACATGTTCCGCATCTTCTTGAAGGATGGGACACATATCCGTAGGATGTCCCATTGTTGCACATATTCTACAAACCATCACTTGTGGAGTTTGTCCCATGGCTAGCTTTTGGACAACGGATGTTAGATCTTTTATTTGAGACTCAAGATTTGATGTTCCCACTTCATTGAATTTGTGTTGTGTGTCTCTCTTAATGTCTTGGCGAGGGCCAAAATGTTGTGAATTTGCAGCTATGGTGTTGAAAAATTGTCTTTTACTAAAGACATCTCCACCACTTGAGGCATCTACTAGTCTTCTCTCCATTGGCAACAATCCCTCATAGAAGTGTTGAATGAGGAGTTGTTCCGGAATTTGGTGTTGTGGGCAACTATAGCACAAGTTGTTGAACCTCTCCCAATAATCATGGAAAGTCTCATTTTGACCTTGGCGGATTCCATAAATCTCATTTCTAAGACTTGAGACTCTTGAGGCGGGATAGAATTTATCAAGGAAAGCTCTTGCCATGTCGGTCCATGAGTTGATCGACCCCGGTGGAAGATAAAATAACCAATCTTTTGCTCTATCGGCCAATGAAAAGGGGAATGCCCTTAGCTTGATTTGGTCATCGGTTGACCCTTGTGGCTTCATGCTAGTGCAAATAATGTGGAACATCTTCAAATGCTTATGAGGGTCTTCATTCTCCAATCCATGAAAAGTTGGTAGATGATGGACTAAACTTGACTTCAACTCTGAGCCTCCTTCCAAAATCGGGTAATTGATACCGGTTGGAGTTTGTATAACATCGGTCTCCATCATTTGCCTCAAAGTTCTTTCGGGAACTTCTCCTCCGTCCGCTATTGCAATTGGTTCAATAATGGGTGGGTTTTGTTGTAGGGATGGTGTTTCGGGAATTTCTTGGCGAGGGTCGGGACTAGAATCGAGTTCTATATCACTTAATGAAGCGGTTTCAACCTCCGGGTCCCCGTGGGGGTTAGAAGTTTGACCACGTTCAACTCGTTTTTCCTTAGCCAAACGCCTTGCTTCTTTTTCGATTTATGGGTTGTAAATCAAGTCACTTGTACGCTGAGATCTGGGCATAGAGAAACAAATTGATTAAAAATAAACCAATCCCCAGCAACGGCGCCAAAAATTTGGTGGTTGTCGAGGCTAACACAAATAATAACCCTAAATATTACACACTAAAATAGTGTATAGTGGTAAAGGGATCGAATCCACGGAGCTTGGTTCAATTTATAACTCTATGAAAAATCTCTTTGTAAAAATACTTGTAAAATGACGATAAAAATAAAATGGGGGGTTTTGGTGTTTTGAAATACTTGAAACAAACTAGAATTAACTATGATTTAAATAGAAAAATGCAACAAAAATAAGAGTTTGATGTAAAATCAATAAGGGAGAGATGGTTGACTTAAAGTTTCCTCACTTTGACTTTTGATGAACATATCACTAGAATCCAATGGTGCAATACTTTGATTTAAATCCTTAATTTGGCTATAGTACTCCAAGGAGCTTGAGATTACCTAGACTTTTCTTAATTGTTGAAATGGCTAGAGAAGCTCATCACAATTTCCTTAGTCAAAGTCACTAATTCCAAATAGCATGTAATTAGTGAAAGTCAACTAGCATTAAGAACCAAAAAGTCACCAAATCCAAGAGGGTCAAATGCTTTCACCACCATGTTGGAGGAAATGTTTTTATGATTGTGTGAAGCAAAAACAACACAAAAATCATTTGTTGCTTGCTAATTTGAGGATCATTTACTTAATCAAGAAATTAGCCAACTAATCACCACAAACACATTTAAACTCATGAATAAAAACATACTAGTAGTGATAATATGATTAAACACAAAACATTTCCATAAAGATTTAAGAACAAGTTCATGGATTCTTCAACATTCAACAAAAGTTCAAAGGATTCAACAAAAAGTCGACCAAGATTAGTTTAGCCAAGCATGACTAAACTCAAAGAAACAAAGTTAGATGAAATTGTATGAAACATTTTACAATAATCAAGAGGTGAAATCAAGATGTTCTTGAGGTATTCTTGGCCTTCAAAAGCACTCCAAACTCCAGAGAGAACAAGTCAAACTCGGACCTTCAAGATAAGGCTGAAGAGGCACACCAACCTTCCCAGTATAGAGCTCTAGATAAAATCCCGAAATTGCCCTTGTCAGGAATCCACGCGGGTCGCGGGTAATCTTACGCGGGTCGTGGGCTTCGACGACATTTTTGGGCTTCTTCAAGTTTTGGGCCCCCACAGCTAATCCATTGGCCTAGTTCGAATCCAATCAGCTCCTAGCCTATTTTTCTTCAATATTTCTTCAATTAAAGCCCAATTTTTTTTCTATCCACATCACTCAAAACTTCCGCAATCTCCCAAATATTGATCTTGCACACTCAAGAATTCTCCCGCGTCTTTCAAATTTAAAGCTCAATTCTTCCAAGCCTTCAAGCAATTGACAAGTCCACCCCATGAATCACCTTCATAGCCATCAAGCACGAAATCCCCAATTCCCTTCAAGCCCAATCACCTCCCAAGAGTGCCGCCCCGCTAGTTTCCAAGAAAATCTGCAATAATGCTCAAGAAACTAGAAAGTACCCCGAAATGGTCATAAAAGTAACAAAAGGGAAAATATGCATGGAAGTTAACTAAAATGCGAATGAAATGTGCTAAAATAAACTATAAAAAGAAGTAAATAAAATGAAGCTATCACACGCGCTCCCGCGCCCTCCCCGAGAGCTCCTGAGCGGCCAGTCATCGACCATGAAGACGACATCCCTATTCCTCCCGCTCACTCCATTGCTCCCACTGCGTGGGGGTCCACTTCTGCTGCCCCAGTAGAGACTGCACGTTATTTCTATACCCGACGGACGACTCAGTACCACGACATATACATGAGGCGTTTTGATCACCTTGATCAAGCTGTTGCTGACATTCGCGCTGACGTTCAACAATTGACACAAACGGTACAACAAGCCATGCAGTTCATGCAGTGTTGGGCCCCTCGCAGCTAGTAGATTGCCCTACCCTCTCCAAGCATCGAGGACGATACTAAATCTTAAGCTTGGGGAGGGGTCTTTGTACCTTAGGTTTTAGTTTCAACATGCATTAAAAAAAGTTTCAACATGCATTAAAAAAAATTCAATCTAAAGAAACCTAATCTTCTTGAATAAGTTGGGGTGGTAAATTAGTTGTGGCTTGAGATTAGAACTTGTTAAAAAAAAAATTTGAAAGCAACCTAATCACACACGAACACGTCTCCCGAAGCTACTCGTGCAAAACAAAAAAAAATGATAAGGTTATCAACACCGAATCATAAAGACATATATAGTTTAGCCCTTGGAACACACGATCGGTCTTATGGGTTATTGCTCATTCATATCCAAACTCCAATTTCAAAGAGTTATAAAATGAATATAAAATTTCAGTGACTCGAATCCTCCAGCGCTCTAAAAAGTATTTTCTACCTATTCCCTTCTAAGTACCCTGCTTGGGGACATTGTTTCCGACTATATTTACGGGTCTTTGCGCGTTACATCAGTCCCCCTAAAAGAGTCATAAAAAAAATTAAAAAATAAAACAAATAATATCAGTCCCCCTAAAAGAGTCATAAAAAAAATTAAAAAATAAAACAAATAATAAATAAATAAATAAATAAATAAAAATATTATTAAGTTAATCTGTGACCATTGGGATTCGAACAAGTAAACTCTGAGGGGTGTTTTACACCTAATCGCCTAAATCTGAATAGTTTGGGACTGATTGAGTTGAAAATTCATTACACGGGTTCCATAGAAAGTCATGAACTTAATAATATAAAATAAAGCTAATCTGTGGCCTTTGAGGTTCGGGCAAGTAAACCCGAGGGATCTCTTTAAATCTAGCACACTAAGGGCATCTGATTTGGATGTGTTGGTTGGAAGCTCGTTACACGGATTTCAAAGGAATCCATGAGCTTTATTTGCAGAAAAATATAATTAGATAGTTTGTATATATTTATGTTTATAGTTTAATTGAATAATGTGTTTGAAAAATGTTTGGTTGTAAACATTGGGATTGACTGTAAACTACTTTGACTGGTGTAAGTGGTTTGAAACATGTAACCAATCTGGGTAAATATTAGGGAATTTTTAGAAAATATTTTTAGAAAAAGATTGTTGTTAGTCAACAAATAGCTGGAGTCGGTCATTGTCATGTTTTGAAAAATGAAAATGAGCATATTTTGCATCACATGTTTTCACAAGAGTAAGACCATAATTTGTTCCATGTGCTAACCCAATATCTGTAAAAGTGAACAAGTGTTGTAACTTTTGATTTTGTTGAGTTGTGTTAGGGAATGGCTAAAAACCTTGTTTTACATGTTATATATCTTTGCGGGGTTAATGTCAAGTTATCTCAAGGCCCGACAGGTACACCTTCGACTGTATGACATAATGAGGTTAATTGGATTGAATATGTTCGTTTTGTTTTGTTTATTGCATTAATGTTTGAAAAAAAATCTTTTTGTACATATGTTATTTTCATTAGTTCTCCTTTTATTGCATGCACGCATTCTTAATTCCATTTAGTCCTTTTCGTTCCTTCCATTCTTTTCATCTTCGTTTCTTTTTAGTCGTCTATCGTCTTCTCTAGGTTGATTCTCAATTTTGTTCTTTTTTGAGGACAAGAAAGGTCTAAGCTTGGGGAGGTTTGATAGGTGCATTTTATGCACCTATTTTGCATGTTTATTTTCGTCTTTTTATAGCATTCTACTTTATAATTCTTGCATTTAGTTGATTATTAGGGCAATTGCATATTTCATTAAGAATGCCTGGTACTTCACTATTTTTGATTTATTTTGTAGGCATTATGGAGAATGGAACGTGGAGCTTGGAGCATAGAGCTTTGGAACATGAAGAGAAGATGAACCGGTCATTCCATGGAAGAAAACATGAAGATGGAGCCAACAGTGAAGACTTTTTGGAATTCTAGCAAAAAGCATGGGCCATGCCAAAAATAAATGGTCAAGACAAATGGCCATGCCAAAAACACATGGGCAAAAGGCATGGCCATGCCAAAAACGCATGACCTTATGGCAAGTCACGTGAACTTTAATTAAAAGAGCAGAAGAACGTCATTTGAAGGGAGAACGGTTTTGGGGAGCAGTTTCTGGCGATCTAGGGCAATTTTGGGAGAATTCTTGGAGCTTTTGAGAAGACTTAATCATTGCAAACATTTGGATTTCACTTTTGTAAGGATTAAACATTCCAATTCCATCTTATTCTTGTTTGATTTGTTCTTAGCCATGTGTGGCTAAGAAACCCTAGTTTCTAGTTCTTGTTCAAAACATGTTGATTGCTTGACTTGAAGCATATGATTTGATGTTTGATTTGTGATTCTATTCTAGTGATTATGTTTTTGTTTAAACTAGAATCCTTGAATTTGATTTGTGTTTGATTGGCCACTTTCATCAATTGAATTTTTATGCAGTTAATTAACTTTTAGGGCACCTAATCGTTCTATTGAGTTAATAATTGGTAACAAGCAATAAGTTTTCTTATTGTAAAACATATATCACATGTTTTCACACTTCCGAGCGTATGAGAAGAAATGAATATTGTTGGGAAGCTTGTACAAAACTTAATGTGGTTTTTCAATACAATCTAAGAGCGTGTTTAGGTTGAATTAGTAAAGCTAGGTCTAATCAAAGAGCGTGTTTTGGTTAGATAATTTGGCAAGCGAGAGTTATTAGAGCGTGTTAATATCTTTCAGTACCAACATAGAATAGCAATCTTGAATTACATCAAGTCATAATCAAGTTGAACAACAACATTGAGAACTAGAACTAGAACCATTCAATCAATTTGTTTACAAATATATTTCATTTTGTGCATGCTTTTAAAGTAGATTGTTATTTAGTTATTTACTTTTGCAAACAAACCCCCCCCCCCCTTTGTGACCAAAGTACCTTGTGCAAAAAGTTATAGACTTTTGTCCCGTGTCTCTGTGGTTCGACCCTGCTTGCCTTGTACTACTTTTTAGTGCATTAAAGCAGTGTATTTGGAGTCTATTGTACCCCTATTATTTGTTGGGTTTGACGCCCCTAACAACATCCCAAACGTTTTAAAATGAATAAAATACGTTTCTTCGAAAATGTTTTAATAACGTATTTATCATGTTTTTCTGGGAACAAAATTTGCAACCTTTTTATTAAAAGAAGTACTCTGATTTTTATAAAGCATAAACAAAATCGGTCTTTTCTGGCCGTGATTTTGGGGATGTCACAGTTGGTATCAGAGTATTAGTTTAAGCGAACTAGGAATATGGATTTATTTCTAGACTTAAACTTAGAATGCTAAGCGATGATTGTGAGGTGTGAGCACTAGATTATTTTAGGGATTGTGCCTAAAATGCTTTTATGTGCTAAATGCTTGTGCCTGATATGCTGTTATTTGTTCGGATCTATGGTCTATTGCCGACCGGATCTGGAAACCTTATTTGTTTAGGATTCTAAGCGTTTAACTACGATATTAGAACTAGCATATAAACGTTTCGGGGTGATAAGGATGATTTAAACGTTAATCCTAAATAAAGATCTAGATTCACCTTATTCGGTGTATAGATCAAGATGGCAAGAACCCGTAGCGGAAACATGAATGCAAATGGAAACCGAGATCAACCCCCAGTGATTGAGAAAATACCGGTTGTGGTAGCCGCTGCTGAGCTAATAACGATGGCCGGAGTGCAAGCGATGATCCAAGCGATGTTGGATCGTCAAATGGAGGAAACCAGACGTTTGCTACAGCAAAATCGAGAGGAACCGACTATTCAGATCGAACAGCTCGAGTTGAACGAAGGGCAGACTGAGGAGGGGAACAACAGTGGAACCGTTGGTCAAGTTAACCCACCAATAGTTCGACAAAACAACCAAGTTGATGAAGTCGAGAGGAATGGATGCAAGAGGATTTTCTGACTTGCAAGCCATCGACTTTCACTGGAAAGGAGGATCCGATCGGGGTCATGGATTGGATCTCGGAGATGGAGTTAGCTTTCATGACGTGTGGTTGCAGAGGAAAACAACAGACAACATTTGCAGTGCGTCAGTTTCGAGGAGGTGCTGTACGTTGGTGGAATACCTTGGGGAAGACTCTGAGCCCCAATGAGCCCCTGCAACTAACATGGGCAGAATTTTTGGTGCAGTTCAAACGTAGGTACCGCTCAGCCCAAAATCTGCTCGAGCTAGAAAACCAATTCCTTACCTTGAAGAAAGGAAGCATGTCTATTGATGAATACACCAACCACTTCACAGAGAAGATGGAGTTCGCCTTACGTCTTGTTCCAGATGAGCTGACAAAAATCGACAAGTATGCAAAAGGACTCCCATGGGAGTACGCGGTGCCAGTGCGTCAGGCACCTACTCTGGAGGCAACTATCTGGGCTGCTAAGTATGTGGAAGATATGATTAAGGGAAGAGATGCCAACAAGATTGAGTTTGGAGAAAAGAGGAAGTTTGAGGGATCTACGAGGCCCAATAAGAAGATCAAGTCTGGTTCAAAGGAGTTTAGCGGAGGAGGAAACAAAGTGAAATGGTGCGAGAAGTGCAAGAAGAATCACTTTGGGAAATGTAGCAAAGAAGTGACTTGCTACAAGTGTGGGAAGCATGGGCATTATGCCATCGAGTGTAAATTCAATAAAAGGGTGTGTTACGAATGTAATGAGGAAGGGCACTTCAAGCAAGATTGCCCAAAGAGAGAGTGGGCTACAAAGCCAAATGTTCCGCCAAAGCCAAAGGTGAGAGCATTTCAAATGATCCTTGACGAAGCAGCTGACGATGCAAGGAATTAGGAGTAAGGATGGGTATATAGAGATCAAGTTATGAATAAGCCATATAGATAGTGTCATATGATGTAGCCTATTAGATGCATAATCTAGGGTGAACTTGAACACCCATGTAATCGTTTCAAGGAATAAAATAAAACCTTCATTTTGATATTTAATGTGTTAAGTGGTTATGTGATTTTCTTGTATGGTGACTTGGAAAACTGCGAGACAATACTTGGAACGAGTATGAGTAGGTGTGAATGGTAGTAGAGGCCTATACTACCGGAAGCACAAGACTCACACTTGGATTAGGGAAAGTCACAAGGTTACCAAGAAGCTAGTAATTGATTTCGTATTATTCAAGTATGTCGTTACCATTGTTTCGGTAATGACTAAGAAAATTGTTGTTATCCCGACCCTAGTAGTCGTATCACATTGATTCCGACTACGATGAGTAGGTTACGTGGTTCAGAGAACCAAGTTTGATGTAGCGTCCGACTTAAACCAAACGATTGAAATCAAAGCGATCGATAGAAATATCACGCTCGTTGATTAAAGAAGTTGAGAGCTTGAAATGCCTAATGTTAAAGTGTGATTATATCACATTAGAACATGAAGGAAGGCATAGTCTGTTTTAGAATTTAACTCTAAGAGACCTAAGTCTAAGTGTTGCAACATACGATGATAGGTCATTAGAATATGACACATCAATCCATAGTAGTAATAAAAGAACTCATCTCAAGTTCGTATCCAGTAAGGATCAGGATTGTGACTTGAAGGTCATAATTGGGAGTCTAGCCCGAGGTAAAGAGCAGGTGCACGATTAAGCACTGCTTACAGTCGATAAGTCTAAAAGATAGACTTGAAGGAATATAGAAGTTATAATTAATACCTAGGATGAAGAGATGACGTATGGAGTCATTATACGATCCCTGTTTCGTTGATGATTCCGGGACGTAATCATCCTAAGGGGGAGATAATTGTAACGCCCGCAAATCCGGGCTAGTCAATTTAGAGGCAATAGAGGTCGAAAATGACTTATCGACAAAAGATTATTTAGAATAAATAATCTTAACCAAGTTGTAGAATATGTCACAAGGTTTCCGTACATATAAAGAACGCCGAAATCCGAGTTATAACGAAGAAGTTATCACCCGTCGAAGTTTCGCGACGGAACCGACATGATACTGGGAAGCGTAAATAGTGAATTTATGATAGAGCGAGATTTAGCCTTAGTGCCCTAAACGAAATTCGTAGAATACGATAAACTAAGAACATCGAGAAAAAGAATGTCCAAATCTGACTTCGTATGAAGAAGTTATGATTTTTCGATGTTTCGGATTAGCAGTGTACAACCCGAAATTCGAATATTAGATCGAGTGATTTTTAGCCAACATGATCTAAACAAGAATCGAAGATCTCGATAAGAGTAGCGTTACGAGAAAAAGATGGGCGAAAACGGACGTCGGATAAAGAAGTTATGAGGGTTTAACGGACCAATCATGTCCCGGCCTGTTAATAATATAAAATTTAAAATCGAATCAAAATTAGCCGACGAAGTCTAAACGAAAGTTGTAGAGTACGTTCCCACCTTCGTGTGGATATAAAGAACGTCGAAAACGGAGCATGTATGCGAAAGTTATGAATTTTTAAAGATTAAACTTGAATTTGCAAAGCTGTTGCTAGATGCGATGACGTGGCACGATCTAGACCGTCCATCGCTGAAGAAAGCCTCGCTTCGGATGATGACACCTGGTGCGAGGGTTACGCCCAGCATAGCCGAGGAGCGCCTCGCGTACGAGGTACGCCCAGCATGCGAAGAGGGAACGCCGCGCGTAGTCAATCTGCTTGGTCCGAGAAGGAGCCATGTCGCCCCACTGAGGTCTCGCCATCTGGCACCCTTATCCGAAGTTACGCCCCGCGTATGAGGACCTGTACGCCCAGCGTACGTCCAAGGCCTCGCCTATAAAAGGGAACCGAGGGCTGCTTCCATTTTCACACCATTTCTTCACTCTCTCTCTAATTTCTTTCTCTCTCTACAACCCCAAACCCCCCCTAAACCCTAGGAAAACCCCCTAGCTCCCGAGAGAAGCCCCGAGGCTCCCGGAATCCCAAGAAAAAGGAGTCTTTCAGTTTCGAAACGCTACTCCAATTAAGTTCTGATTTTCGATAAAATTCGCTGTAAGTGTGCTACACTTACACAATTTTTAATATAGCTTTCAAATAATTATAGGAATGTTATTAGGTCCTTAAAATAATTATTTGGGCTATTATTATGAGTTATATTGAGTGTTATTAACGCTTAATAATATTCAGACTAATTAATTTGTCGCGGTTGTCGTTAGACTAAACCCTAGTGGTATTGGTACTAGGTTTTATCGAAGGAAAATCGTTTTGAGAGTATCGAAGCGTTGTCCGAGTGCTGAGTCATCACCTTTCAAGTGAGTGCATAGTTACTTTCAGCTTACACATAGATATGAAGTATTTTATATAAATTACGTGCTATGTGTACATATTATCTGAATACTTGCTATCTATGCTGGATGAACGTTTTATACATGTTTTCAATGATTTAAACTGTATATGTATTTTATATCTACAAAATGTGTTGGGTAAAACATGGGTAGATGTAATAGTTGTTGTGTGAGAAAATAAGATAATGAGAGGCCTCGTTATAGATGTTATTGATGATTCAGTCATCTAGCGGAGTATAAATGACGACCACAGACTATTCTAGACAGTCCAGTGGAACACTAGCAGGCTCGCAACCTGTAGATGTTTATTCGAACTGTTTGTTTATTCGAACTGTGTGATTATTCGAACCGTGTGTTTATTCGAACTGTGTGAACTGTGTTCTCACCAGGTATACTCCATCCCCCACATGGTTGCCATTAGGACTTTTATTGCCAAGGAATCCCCTTAACAGTAGTGTCCATCCCAATGATAGTCCTTAGACTAGGTCCCTTGTGTTAGATGTTTTAGGGACGTAATGTGAGGATAACGGGAATGGGTAATTGGGTTGATTGTTTGATGTTTAAAAATAATAATTATATTATTGTGGGTTGAAAACCCTATGTGTTCACCAGGTTTCCCAACCTGACCCACTCAGTTTATTTATATCACAGGTGTTGATATGAAGTCACATTACACTGAGAGATTTAAAGAGATGTAGATCACTAGTGTAAATAAATGTAAGTTCTGTTTATGCTTATGTTTCTATATTAACGATGACATCCCAAACGTTTTAAAATGAATAAAATATGTTTCTTCGAAAATATTTTAATAACGTATTTATCATGTTTTTCTGGGAACAAATTCCACAACCTTTTTATTAAAAAAAGTACTCTGATTTTTATAAAGCATAAACAAAATCGGTCTTTTCTGGCCGTGATTTTGGGGATGTCACAATTTGCCCCTCATAGTTGATCATCGATGGATTTAAAGGATTGCTGCTGGTTTTTTTTGGAAAATTTTGCCCTTAGTTTTAATGATCTCTCTAATTTGGAAGTTTGAAGACTGACGTTATTTGAGGTATTTGACCGTTTTGCCCTTCACGTTACTCCTGGTCTACTTTCACTTCTTTGGTGTTGCTGATGTTGCCTTATGTTTTTTTGTTGCGGAATGACAAAGGTGGTTTAGTGACCTTCTTGCACCTGATAATCTTGTAGTTTAGATGGATGATGGTAGGAAATTTCCTTGAAAAATTGACTTATTTGTCCCTTGATGATTGCAGATTTCTAATGAGTTTCCTGGAAGTTCTTTTGCTTTGTTGAAGTGGTAAATCTAGAGTTTTGACCATTATGCCCTTGGTTCGTATTAATGGTAGATTTTGTCATATTGGCTTTTAAAAGGATTGATGGTGTAAGTGTTGGTATTGGTTATTATTACTACAATCAAATCAAAACTTGATTGATATTTTTGGTGAGGTTCTAAGAGGTTATTGATATTATTTTATGGTTGAAGATCGGACTACCTAACCTGCTACAATTGTTACCTTTCAAATTGATGTTCTCTCTTTCAAACTTTAGTGTTTATGTATTTTTTGAGTAATTGATATACTGCCCTTCAATCTTGAACTCATTGTATCAGTGTGGCTGCTGGCTTTCTTATTTCAATATATGTGTTTTCCATTTATAAAACAAAACTATTCCAGTTGTCATAATTGGTAAGATCCCTTACTCATTGACTGGAAATCATATCAGTGTTTTTATTTACATGTTTAAACTTTGAGACAATATTTGTATCCAAATGGAAACCAGGTTTTACAAACCAATATTACTTTTACACTTATAGAGAATATTTTCAATCATATGTTCTTCAAAGTTGGCAAAGTCAAGTGGGACATTAAGTTTACTTCTTTATCAATTACATTTGCTTCTCTTTCTGATCTAAGACATCAACCTATTAGATTTTGGAATTGTCAATCTATTTAAAGGTACATGAGGTAGGTTGTTTTATAATGGTTGGAACCAAAGTGGGTATGTTGATAAATATTGTCTAAAATAAAATAACATATTTAATTGCTAATTATTGCTAGCTATTTTGTTCTTTAGTTATTATATTTCATTTATTTTGTTCATAACTATTTTTTATATATATCTTAAAATATAGGGGCATGATTTATTTATTTTTCCCTGGGCATTGAAAGCCAACGGACCGGCCCTATATATATATATATATATATATATATATATATATATATATATATATATATATATATATATATATATATATATATATATATATATATATATAAACAGTAAATAGTGTGAGAACGTAAAAACACTATATTTATGTTATTATTCTGTGTATTGTTGAAGTAATATATATATATATATATATATATATATATATATATATATATATATGTATATATATATAAATGTTCAATAAATAACCATTATTAATCAAGGAACCAATCCAAAGCGTTGAAATTTAAAGCGATCAACGACAAAAGGAAGTGTTGTACATTTTTACAATGGACGCACATGCACCGGATTATAACAAAACTTACTTCCTTTTTTTCGTTTTAATTTATCGAAGAAAAAAAACCGAGTATACTGTTGTTCACGATTTTTCATCATTTTTCCAAAAAGATCCATGATGATATATAAAAAACGAACTTTTTTTTTCGAAAAAAAACCCACTTCATTTTCTTTGTTGAAAAGTTAAGGTTTATTTTTTTATAGAAAAAAATTAATAAATATATCAAAATTCATGATTTTTTGTACTTTTTAAACATAAATTCATATTCGTGTAAAAAAAATGATATTTCAGTTTAGATTCACATTGTGAACCTGTTCAGATTCATATTCTGAACCTGTTCAAATTCATATTGTGAACATTCTCATATTCATAGCGTGCATAATAGTAAATTAGATTCACAATGTGAATCTAAACTGATCGAGTTTTTTCACATTATGAATGTTAAAAATTAAAATATTTACAGTTTAGATTCACAGTGTGAATCTACATTGATCGAATTTTTTTATGTGAACCTTTTCAGATTCATATGTATGGTATGTGGTATTTTAGAAAACTCACTAAGTTATGTTTTCACGAATTACGTTTAAACGTTTCAGGTACTTCTAGTAGCAAGGAATAGGAGCCAGTCTGATTGCGTTACATCCACTGATGATTTTCGCACTATGAGATTTTTGGATTACTCTGATATTTTTATGAAAACAATATACTCATGTTTTGGATTACTTGTCTTGTGATGTTATGGAATGGTTTTATCACTTTGAAAATGAAAAATTTCCTAGTATTTTCGGTTGCTACACAATAGATCGACAAGAGACAAAGTGATAGGAAATAGAACGAGAATGTATTCAAGTTGAAGCCTAGATCTCGCTTCCATTGAAACATGTCTTCCATTAACAATTACCAATCACCATTTTCCTTTCACATAAATCATAACCATTACCACCATCATATTCTTGAGTGGAATCGTTGCCTTTTTGCGTTTCTACTATTGGCGTACTCACGATCAGCAACCGATGACCCCTCCAATGAAACCACATCTTCTCTGCCTCACAACCTTAACCCTACAGATCGATGATTGTTTATCCGACCATCATTCCCACATCTCTTTCTGCTTCTGGGTTTAAATTTCTTGGTGGGTGTTTGGCTTTTGAGAAATATTGTTGTGATTTTGTGAATGTTTTTGTGTATCTACATCTAGATCTAAATTTGATGTCGACTTCAATTGTTATGTTGAGATATAGGGATAATTAAAATGGCAAAGAATAAATCTTGTTTTGAGACCTGATCGGGAAATTAGAGCTTACTATAAATTTTTTATACCAAACTTAATTTGTGTGTAAACTTGAGTCAATTGAGCAAATTATATTTTTGTTAGAGTGTTAAATGGTAAATTAGATGCATAAGAAAGACTAGAAAGCACCATCGATTTTAGTTGCAGGTTTCTAATGTGTGTGTGTGTGTGAGAGAGAGAGAGAGAGAGGAGGTGAGCCCTCTTTTATTTATTAAAATAAATAAATAAATATTAGATTTTAAAAAATGAAAGAAAAATATATAATAAATACCCCAAAGTTATTATAGTCATTTCAATATTTCAAGGATCAAATATACAACGAAACTAGCTCAAAATGACTATCAGCCCAAAAAATCGGGGTTTAAACCAAAATCCAAAAAAAAATCTATACAACAGAGACCATTTTTATAGCTTTGTTTTAATAATATGCAATCATTATAAAATTACAACAATAGTTCTATCTTTATAAATTAATAATTTTTTACAAATATTTAAGTAGTCATCACAATTTGAAATTATCAACAATATTTTTCTTTTTCAAGTGTTAATATGTAACAAAGTAATTTTAATTCATTAAGTTATTTGGTAAGTTTGAAACAAAACTAAAATTTAAACATATCAAAAATCATTCATGGTGTATTTTAATGTTTACAACTTGTTATTTCATTATACTTCATGAAAACTAAATTACTTTTAGGATATAGCTAACAATTACTCACAAATTGGAAAATAATAATAATAATAATAATAACAAAAGCATGATTTGGTCAACCAATCTATACCCGACTCGCTTACGCAATCCTATTTGCAAAATTTTATCGTCATAATTCAGCCTTTAATTTCGCTATGCACCTTGGTATAGTTGAAGGATTATTAGTTATCAACTTCGAAACCTAGTGATCTATAATAATTCCATATCCAATATATTTTTTACAAAGGAAGTTTATCTATACACAACAATTTTTCTCCATATACAACAATGGTTCTTTAAAATGTTGTATTGTACAACTATATAATGCATTAATTGTTGTTTATGGTAAAAAACTATATGGTAAAAAAATGTTGTGTACGAAACTAGGATTCATTTCCCTTTACAAACCATGCATTTATACAACGACTTACAAAAGTCATATAAATTGATACGCATGCCATATTCTACATCTTCTACTTACTTGGTCTTATATACGCTCACTTGATTTGCTCCAATAAGTGTTGTACTAACATTTGCAAAGAGCTTATGGATATAGAAAATCACTTATGTCTCATAGATTGTGTGGTGGGAAAAGATAATATGCTTACTTTTAACAAAGCGTCAGTTAAAAAAAATAATAAAAATAAAAATAAAAGATGTCTATAACATACACTAAATTGATCATGACAAGTTCTATCATCTATAATATAACAAAAGATGTTGGTTTTGCAATTATTACGTCATCTCTATACATTTTATTTTTGTCAAGAACAAATATAAACCAAATGGTGATATGAAAACTACTATGAAAAAGAAATTGAACGATCTACTGATTCTTTGGAATAATGAGTACAAAAATACTATAATAAAGAACATGTTACATGCATACAAGGTGGTGATAGCCAACTCACTAGTGACCAGGCCCGCGATGACTTGGACCTGAGTAGAACCGAGACAACACTGAGATTAGAGGATCAGGCTCTTGACGGCTTGGATCAGTGTAAAGTTGAGACAATATCGAGATTGGAGGAGGATCATGGTGATCTTTGATGGGGCGAATACTCTCCACTGTCATTAAGTTGGAAACATATATAATTAAAATGATTAAAATTGTATTGGAAACAAAAAGGAAATAATGGGATTTCATGGTGAATAAAATGTGTTGAACACTTGGTATTTGTTGATTGAATTGAGCATAGCTCTCTTATATATACATAGACATGTGAAGGGAAGCTACGTGTGATGGCTCTAGCTTTGAATATATGAACGAAAGTCTATGATTCTAAGTCATAAAAACGATTAGTACAAAGAGTTTGGTGGGGTTGTTTTGATACATTCAAGATTCAAGAATTCGCTTCAGGGATTAAGAATCCATATTCCACATATCAAGTAATCAAACTAGTGCTAAAAAATTTCGTTAATATTTATAATGATAAAACTAGATAAATATAGTATAAAATTAAGAAAGCACATTAAACGGTTTCAAATTTCCTTTCGTTAAAGTTCTAATATAACATTGTCATTGCTAAATGCTAGCCTATTTCATCTATTCTAAAGTTGTGTAACGTTTGATTATAATAATGACAATTCTATATTACCAATTGACCGGTCTCTTTTGTGACATCGTTTGCTAATTGTTCTCTATATTTTATAAATTCGTTAATTCAACATTTTATTTTTCCTGTTTGAAAATCAATATAAATTTTGAAAAAAATTCAAACTTTTCAAGCGCATGCTTTTACTGGTTGATTGAAGTTTAATTGGTTGAACAAATAGATCAAGGGACTAGATAATTCAACATTTTTTTAAAAGCATGTATAACTATATATCATAATATAACTGCTGAATATAATGATAGTAATGTTACAATCGATTATTGCTGTTTATTTTTTATGGTAAGAAAATCAAAAGTTTTCTTTATTAAACCTAATTAAACTAATTACAGAAAAAAAATGAAAGAAGATTAGTGTGGTCAAGAAGTGATCAGCAATTCAAAGTCAAAGAGCCTACCATTACAAATTGGTAAGCTTTTATGACATCGTTGCCATTTTCTAATCTTTTTATTTTTATTCTATATAAAATAATAACATTTGTTTGTATGTTTTGACTAAAATGTTTTAGATTAAAATAAACATCAAACGTGTTTTACTTTTATTTTTTACTTAAGCAAAAATATTTATAATCTCCTTCTAATAACAACAAAAACAACAGCAAACTTCATTAAGGTCACATAAATAGGATAGAGAATGTTGGATGTTGAGAGTTGTATCTATAGACTTGAATAGAAAAACAACTTGTTTTGAAACAAAGCAAGGGTTAAACAAAGAAAATGAAAAACGGAAGTGTGAAGGAGAAGAAATAATAAAATGAAAGACTACCAGGTGTATTTATATGAAAAACAAACGACTCCTAATGCATGTAGGACAAGCTAAACTTACGCAACAAGTAAAAGACTTCTAAACTAATTAAAACTAAACTTTCCATAACTAAATTAGTTTCCTAAATTCCTTAAGTCTTCCGGATTATACTAACATTCTCCTCTTAGTCCAGAATCTTCACGTCATTTACTCCAAACAACTTTCGCATTGCTTCAAACTTCACTTTGTTCATTGAATCATTGGTTTGGTTAAGATGTAAGCTTTTTGATTATTAGTACTCACATGTTTTACAATAACATCGCCTCTTTCTGTGTGCTCACGAATGAAGTGATACCCCGTGTCAATGTGTTTACTTCTTCCATGAAAGACTGGATTTTCCATCAAATATAAAGCCGAATTGTTATCCGCATTCAATTCGAATGGACCAAGTTTTCTTCCAGTCAACAAAAAAACAATCTACTTATCCATATGCCTTGACATCTTGCATTATTAGCTGCCATAATTCTACTTCACATCATGAAAATGCAACACTTTTGCTTTTGTGAACTCTAAATAAAAAGATTGTTGTCTAAGTAAAACGCAATTCCACTTGTACTTCTTCTGTCTTCAACATCTCTTGCTAGATCACTATTAGTGTATCCAATTCCACTTTTCGTATATGACAAGCCATAGTCCACAATTCATTTAACATACCTTAGTATCTGTTTCACATCTACTTGATATTGCTTGGTTGGTTTCTCCATGAAGCGACTCACAATGCCTACAAAATAAGCTATGTTGGGTGAGTATGAGTTAGATATCATAGCCCTCCTATGATGCTTTGATATAAGGTGGGGCCCACAAGTTCACCTTCTTCATCCTTAGTCAATTGTAGCTTTGACTCCATGGGGTACCTGCAAGATTACAATCAAACATTTCGGCCTTCTTTAGGATGGTGTTTACATAATTCGTTTGTCTTAATGGGAGACCATTATTATGATGATTAACCTCGATGCCTAAATAGTAAGCTAGCATCCCAAGGTCATTCATTTCAAATTCCTTGCTCATTTGTTGTTTGAACTTCATTATCTCGTCCTTGTGACTTCCGGTAACAACGAGATCATCAACATAGACACTAATTATTAGTATGCTCCCCTTCTTTTTCTACGTGTAAACTGTATACTCTTCTGGATACCTTTCAAACCCAATCTCTTCCATGCATTGGTTTAATCAAATATTTCAAGATCGTGGAGCTTAGTGCAAACCATACAATGCTTTTGCTATTTTTTATAACATTTTTGATTTATCTTTCTTCACAAATCCCTTCGGTTGTGTCACATAAAATTCTTCTTATAAATTTCCATTTAATAAAGTTGATTCTACACCAAGGTGATGTATATTCCATCCATTTAAAGCAGCAAGAGCTAGTATGATTCAAATGGTTTCCAAACAAGCAACCGGTGCGAATACTTCATCAAAATCTATGCCTGTTTTTGTACTCAGCGTTTAGCGCCTACCATCACTTTATACTTCAATATTTTTCCATCCAGGTCTTGTTTGATCTTGTACACCCATTTTAAACTGGCGGGTCTTCTATCTTTTGGCAACTCGACTAAAGTCCATGTTTTATTTTTCTTAATTGCACTTAATTCACTTTTCATAGCTTCCATCCATTCTTTACTTTCACTTTCACTTGAGAAATTTACCGATTTTTCTTCATCTTATAAAAACATAAGTTCATCATTTTCTTCATAAATATTGGCCAAGATACAATATCTTTATGGAGCTTCACTTTCAGATGAAATATCAAGTGATGATTGATGTGTAACCAGGCTACCTTGTGGTGTATATTCTTCATTGAATTTTGGATGGATATCTTCTTCCTGGTCAGCTTCGATATCAAGCATGATATCAAAAGTGAATGTTTCATTTGTCATGGCTTTGTGTAGGTCCCCACTCCCACTTAACATCTTAAAAAATCACATATCTTCCCACTCGAATTGCTCCAGTTTCCGGATCAAGTAGTCGATAACCTTTTGTACCCTTTTCAACTCCCATGTGTACTAGCTACTTACTTCTATCATCAAGTTTTTTTTGGATGTGTGCCTACTATGTTTGTGTAAGCAACATATTTAAAAGCTTTCACATAATCAAGGTTTGGCTTTCGACCGGTCCATAACTCATAAGGTGTCAATTCTTTTAAGGGTTTTGTGGTTATACAATTTAGGATGTAGACTGAGTGACTCACAGGTTCACCCCATAGGACTTTTGGAACGTTCATCCATTTTAGATTGCTTTTTGTCATCTCTACTACTGTTTGGTTGCGTCTTTCTACAACATCGTTTTGTTGTAGGGAATACGGTGTGGTATAGTGGCGTTTCAATCCGGTTTCATCACAATATGTAGCGAATTGTGTCGATAATTCATCGCCCTAATCAGTTGGAAATACTTTTAATTTTAAACCTTTTCAACTTTTACTTGTGCTCTAAATATTTAAAGATAATTAAGCATCATCCTGGTTTTTCAACATATAGAGCCACATAACTTGTGTATAATCATCAACAAGTAACAAAAAATACATGTTTCGGCTGGTGTTGGTGGTGTGATTGGACCACAGAGATCTCTATGCACGAGTTCTAGTCATTCATTAGATCTAAATTTGGTATGCTTTGGATAGGATTTTTGAGCTTGCTTGGAGATGAAGCAAGCTTCACAACAGATTGTAGGAACTTCAATTTTGGGTAAGCCTTCCACCATTCTTGTATCAGCAATGTTTTTTGTGCATTAAAGTTGACATGTCGGAACCACTTATGCCAAAGCCAAGATGCATCGCCTTGTTCTGCATGTAAGCACTTCAAAACTTCTTCTTCAAGTATGGCCTTATAAAAACGATTACTTGGTTGTCAAACTGTTAATAATAGTTTTCATTGTGGATCATGAATCTACATATACAATCCAAGCATCACAATTCGATCTTCGTGTTGAGCTAATTGTCCCAAGCTAATAATCAGTGTTGCAAAACTCGGCCTACTCGGCCGAGTACTCGGAATCGGCCCTCCACCGAGGCGAGTAATGTCAACGCGGCCAAAAAACTCGGATTTAGTCAAAATTGGCCAAAAATCGATCAAACTCGGTCAAAAATCGGACAAACTCTGTCAAACTCGGGCCTACTCGGTCAAACTCGGCCAGCTTGGTCAAAATCGGTCAAACTCAGTCAAAGGGTCAAAATTGTCATAAAAAGAGAAAAAAATCAAGAATTTCAAGATTAATATGTATAATTCACTTAATGATTTATTATTTAACACAAACATGTGATTATTACTACATATATATCTTAAATTTTCAGTAATTATCCACGTAATGGGACAATTATGTGTATTTCAGTTTTTATGTATTCACATGTATCTAATTTTGGTTATATATTTCAATCAAATTATGATTTTCACTTATGATTTTGACATATATAATTTTCTAAAAAATATTTCTACATGAATTATCGAATCCGAGTACTCCCCGAGTACTCCCGAGTACTCCGGAGTACTCGCTACTCCCCAGTCGGCCGAGCAGGTACCGAGTAGCGAGTTCTACAACCTTGCTAATAATATTGCTACAAAATGTTGGTATATTGTATACATCTTTTGGCAATCAACTTTCACCACTTTTGCATTTGAACATAATTGAACCCTTCCCTTTTATTCGAACTCTAAATCCATCGGCAAATTTCACATAACCTCTAGTAGATAGATCAAGGGTTTGAAATTTTCCTTTTTTGACAATCATGTGGTTGTTTGCTCAATTGTCAAGATACCACACTTTTGATTGGGTTGGAGTTTGTTCACTGGATCTTTTCTTGGGATTTACTTTTTCCTTATTCAAGTAAACTTCATCGTTTACTTCAGCTGCAAGTAGAAGTTTCAGCTGATGGTCGTTCTATCCTTGAGTTAGTTTGGCTTCATGATTCCTCTCACAATATGGGTTCTTGCACTCAGCATCGTAATGACCAAACTTAGTTTGGCTTCATGATTCCTCTCACAATGTGGGTTCTTGCACTCAGCATCGTAATGACCAAACTCTTGATAACTACAGAATTAAACTTTAGATTTATCAAAGGTTGATATGATTCATTCTTACCTGTTTTTGTTGATTACTACCACCTCGTCATTTGTTGGAGATGCTAGACTTCTCGTAACACCTCATCCTCATCCTTATCATCGCGTTCCACCATCTCGATTATTGTTATAATTATAGTTTTGTAGTTTTGAACGATCTTCATTATTTTTCTTCTTTACCCATTCTGACCAATCTTAATTTATTAACAATAGCTTCTTCTCCTTGGATTATTTATGAACCCTAATACGAATCTCATGAGATTTTAGTCTTCCGACCACCTCTTAAAACATTATATCATCGAAATCTCCAAATTATTCAATTATTGACGCAAGTTGAACAAATTTGGAAGGTACGGCTTGTAACATCTTTTTTACAATATAAGATTCTTCAACGGTTTCACCAAGAGCACGAATATTGCTCACAATACCTTCGATCTTTGTAGAAAAATCGTCCATAGTCTTCAATTTACTCATGTTCATCATCTCAAATTCGGCTTTGAGAGTTTAACTTGGGCTATTTTGACTCGATTTGCTTCCAAGTACATTGTCTTGAGTGTTTCCCAAGCTTCCTTTGTCACTTTTTCTCCGCAATCGTCAATAGAACCTCCTCCGAAATCACTTGGTAAATGGCAACCATTACAATCTTGTCTCTCTTCACACTGTAGGGTTTCAAAGCACTCCATGGATGATGGCAATGGGCCCCTTTGATGAATTCTAGGTTAAAAGCCCAAGACTTGTCTTTTCCCTATAAATAGTCATGTATTATTCACAATTAGGGTTAAGAGAGAGGCAAAATGTAGCCGCCACGTTGTGAGGTTTCTTGTAGAGTTAGATTCTTATTTCTTAAGTGTAATTTGTTCCTCACAATTCAATAAATCGAGTGATCATTCGACCTAATCTTCATATTTGTGTTTGTTCTTATTTTCCGCATCTTGTTCATCAAATCTCGATTAAGGTTTTAATCCCAACAAGTGGTATCAGAGCGGGTCTTTGAAGATCTATTGATTCTTGAAGTATCGGTTCTTGTTTTGGTGATTTTCTACACATATATTGAAGATTATTAGGGTTTTGGCGATATCGAATCAAAATTCTGTTCAAGTTACTTCATGAGGATTGTTCATCTGCTTTTCATCTGGGTAATTTATTCCCATTCATATTCTGTTAGTATTTTCTAATTGGATTTGATCGATTGTTCAATCCAAGGCTATTGCTTCACAGATCTAGGTCCATTAATTAAGCCTAATTGTTTTTGACCTATTCTTATTCATTCGATGAAACACTGTTCTTAAGCCCAATATATTCGACTTCTGTTCGTATGGTTTTGAGTCCGCTATTATCAATCTCTGTTCACGGATTTAGCGTTCGTTGATGTCGTATATTGTGTTCTTGCCTCACTGTTATTGATTTATGTTCTTGAGTCGAAATTCCTGAACAAAACCATTCTCAAAATCGATTTTGATTCTCTTATTTGATTATATTTTCGATCTAATCTATATCATATTCCAAAATTGATTTATGCTTGGATCGCTAGTCGTTTTTGTTCTTGTTCTGGTGTTTTGTTCTTCACAGCGATTCTGGTTGACAACTGATAATGATTTCTCTAAATCATTTCTTGGTATAATCGGCTGTGATTTTGGATCTAGAGTTGTTCTTCAATGTTGATAATTTTTTTTCGAACCGCTGAGATACAGACGAAGAACAGATGGCGTTTTTTTCTAATTGAATGTCATGTTTGATTTGGAAATCAACCTGTTTAGCCCGGAGATTAAGTTGAGAAACATTGATTTTGTTCTTTGGCGTTAATTGATTTTGGTAGTCAAAGCAGGAAAGTCAAAATTGAAATTGTGGTATTCTCATCCGATCGCAACTTCATGGTTCGCAGTTCTTATTGCTCACGTATAACGGGTCTCGGAATTGGTACTCAATTGGGAAGAACAACAATCAAACGAAAAGTCAAAATTACGAACGGATTCACTACCTTTTAATTTGGATTCACATTCGCATGTGTGATGTTCAAAACAAACGGACTTGGAATCGGAACTGTGATTGTTAAATTCGCAGTGAACATGTGTTCGCATCGTGTTTATAATCGCTTGATTCATAGTGAGAGGTCAAAGATTCGTGGTTGATGTTGATTCACAACGAACCTGTAAATTTGATTCGCATTTTCCTGACTCATTGCGAACCCCCGATTGGAACTACAAATGTCTCAAACTCGCACTACTATTCTCGGATTCGCATTTTGGTGCTTGGAACGAAAGTATAAAATTGGGGTTATTGGTTAATCGGAATCAGATTTATGGTTTTTTTGGGAACATTCGTTTGAGTCACTGTATTCGTCTCTCAAAGTATGGGGAAGAAGATAACTCAAAGTTTCACACTTGGTCCCTGCAACTTCAAGAATTTGATGATCTAGTCTCTATACTTTTCATGACCTAGCAGTTTTGGACCATTCCTAGAAATTGTTACAAATAAAGGGGAATATTGATGCATAATTACCATTCCAGCCCCTGTTTTTCAGCAAGTGACAGTTTCTGCCCAATATTCAGAAAAGTTTGCAAATGTGAGGGCCGGTGAACAGTTTTGAATTTTTTAACGCACAATTTTTTTGTGAAAAGAAAAATAATGATTCCATCAAGTCTTGGCGGTTTGGAAAGTCGTTTTTCGCAATAACGTCAAATTTTCTCGACTTTTTCAGATTTTATACTTCATCGTTTATATCATTTTGTCGCGGGGGAGCTTAGTAAATTTTTTATCCATTCAAGATCATTCTCATGACCATTTGAAGGCTTTATAATCATGTTTTTTATTATAAAGCGGGGGAGAATTTGATATGGCCATTCGAAATTGGATTTGTAACTTTTCAAATTTGAAAGATTTTTGATAAAGCTTGTGGTAGAATTATGAAGGTAGCTTTTACAGTGGAAGTTCTTCATCGAGCTCTGCTAAAGCTTTTACAGAGAAGTATCCTTTACAGTAGAAGTTCTTCATCGAGCTCGGCTAAGAACTTGTTATATCTCCGACTTCTAGTATTTTCTCGATCAAGTGGCTTTACGAATCTTAAAGTTTGGGTTGTTACATGATATTTTTTGATGGCTTATATCATTATCTTATTTGAAGATTATTGTGACTTGGAGGGGGATCTCTTCAAAGACAAGAAGTGATTCAGTTTCTTTGTTCTGAAATGTGTTTTTATGGCGGGTTTGGTTTTCATGAAGATTCTTTGGGATTACATTCAAAAATGAAGTTTAAAGATATTACTTCAGTGCTTGATTTATATATCCTAGAGCCCGTGTTTGAATACTATTGAAGAATCAAGATTCGTGGATTGCTTCATATATTCCTCGTTGCAGATCTTTTTATTTGCTAGATGCTTGTTTTGGAAATTAAAGCATTGTCATCCATTCCATACTTTGAGGGGGAGATTGTAGGGTTTCAAAGCACTCCATGGATGATGGCAATAGGCCCCTTTGATGAATTCTAGGTTAAAAGCCCAAGACTTGTCTTTTCCCTATAAATAGTCATGTATTATTCACAATTAGGGTTAAGAGAGAGGCAAAATGTAGCCGCCACGTTGTGAGGTTTCTTGGAGAGTTAGATTATTATTTCTTAAGTGTAATTTGTTCCTCACAATTCAATAAATCGAGTGATCATTTGACCTAATCTTCATATTTGTGTTTGTTCTTATTTTCCGCATCTTGTTCATCAAATCTCGATTAAGGTTTTAATCCCAACACACACCCACCACATTTTATGGGTTCTTCTGCTCGATAGCTTCACACCTCTTAAGCTTGCATATAAATCTTCATCTTAATTGACCATGTTGCCTAATTCGTCTTAGAAAGTACTGGGTATTGAAGAGTAATTGATCCTTTTTTATTTAAAATCACACCAGATTCTCTCTGATACCAAATGTCGAATTGAATAAAAAAACAACTTGCTTTGACACAAAGCAAGGGTCAAACAAAGAAGATGAAAAATAGAAGTATGGAGGAGAAGAAATAATTGCTTAAAATTTAAGCTTTTTCTTACTAATTAAAATGAAAGACTACTACGTTTATTTATATGAAAAACAAAAGACTCATAATGCTTGTAGGACAAGCTAAACTTAGGTGATAAGTAAAAGACTTCTAAACTTATTAAAACTAAACTTTCCATGATTAAATTAGTTTCCTAAATTCGTTCTATCTTTCGGATTATACCAACAGTATCGTCATTTAGGGGTAGAACGAATGTGTCACATATATCACATTTGATAAGAGAGAACAATATAAATGAAACGAACAAAGAAAAAGTAAGTCAAACTGAATTATTTATACGACATAATACAAGAAAAGGAAACCAAAAACCAACAAAAATGAGGCACACAAAGAGGGGGGGATAAGTCAATGTGATCAATAAAACAAAAACATGCAGTGAGGGAGAATAAAGTAAGAATAATAAAACCCATTGAACAAAACATACATGAGACTAGGCTACACATCCCTCCCGATGTTTAGCCTCTACACCTCTTATATGAGATTATGTTCTTAGAAACAATAAGTCTTTCATATCCAACTTTACACTATATTTTTATTTTCTTTTAGGATGTCATCTCCTCCTCTTACCATCAGTCGCCATTTATTCAAGAGTCCTCATTATAGATGATTATAACCTTGTTTAGACATAACCATACCACCTTAGACGTCATTCCTTTAGTTTTTCAGCTATTCACACACCATTCAAAACGTTCTACTGTAATTTCACCTCAACATCCTTATGTATGCTACTTTTGTCTTCTTCTAGTAGTCCATTTTTCCCGACCAACATTTGAATCCATACAACATGACATGCGTAACAACCGCCTTATAGAACTTTTCTTTCAGTTTCAACGAAACCATCTTATCACACAAGACTCTTGAGGCCACCCTTTGTTTCAACCGTTGTTCCATCACGCCTTTATACGATGGGTGACGTCTAACTCCATATTCCCCTTCTTATGGATCATAGACCCCGAATACATAAGCTCTCATTCAAGAAAAGAGCTTGTAAATATTAAGGAGGCCTTAAATTGATGTTCAACTGAATGACGAGGATATAAAGTGATAATTGGGTAGTTATTTTTATTTTATTTTTAAAATTCGATTTCTTAAGTCACAAAGGGACTGGTTTGTAGAATGCATTTTAGGTCAATGAATAGTTTCTCCATGAGCGAGAAGGAATGTTTTAGTTACTACGTATATGTTATTATTTTAAAAGAAATAGACAAGTGTGTTATATTAATAAAAGTAAAAATAGATTGCTTATATTAATGAAAGTAAAATATATTGAAAATATTAGTTAATTATGAGAGTAAAATAAATTATTGTTTATTTTAATCCATCTTTACGAACCTACCAATTGTAAAAGTGAGCCACCTTATTCTCTAACTCCGATTTTTCATTTTTGATGATTTACATAAATCAGCTCACCTTCACATTTATCATACCTAATGATTTCCTTATATCAAAAATTACTGATTGGTGGATTGAATTATTTGTAACATCCGAAAATTCATAACCAAAAAGTTTAATTTTTAACTTAACTAAAACACTATTGTAACTATGTTCACACATTGAAAAGCATTTTAAATAAAACATTTATCAGAGTTCATTCCCAAAAATCACATGTTGCAGAAAACATAGGTGTATGCGTTGCGATCGCCCCGAGCTCCTTTATCTGAAAACTGGAGGTACATGAAACCAAAACTGAAAACCGTAAGCAAGAAACTTGGTGATTTCCCCAAATATCAGATACCATATATATCAACATACTGCCTAGCATATCTGGGTGCTGGGCTACCCCTTCGGTCTCTTTCAACCGGATACTGTCTAGCATATAAGCACATAAATCACGTACTGTCATACATAACCATGAGCGATACATATCATTCATATATCATAACCAATAAAGATGTTATGTGCCGAACATAGTATTACCATTATGCCACGGGCCACCATGTGGACTTTCTTGCCAAGACGGGGGCCACTCCCTGGGTCTTACAAACAAGTGCCAAGAGCCACATCCTGGTCTTCCATGCAAGCATTAGAAAAACAACTAGCATACATACTACTCTACGTAGCCAATTAGCATACAATGTTCTAGGAGCCACCTCCCGGTCTTTCATTCATAATGCCTGGGGCTAACCCCCGGGTCTTCCTATAGTACATAAATCAAATGGGCAGGCATTGGTGCCTTCGACCCATACAAACAATGAGGAGACTCACCTCGGGTGTTGAAGCTCACTGTAAAGATCCTTAGTTGCTGCCCCGACAACTCCCAGAGCTATCAATACCAAAATATCACCCAATTAGCAATCGGGTCCCAAACCATGATCCCTAATCCTTACTTGGGGTGAAACGACCGTTTCACCCCAGACCCATCGAGGCCCAAACTTTAAAACCATGAAAGCCCATCAATGGCCCAATTTTCCAAATTGGGCCCTAACCCTTACATGTAACTACCCTTTAGAACGCATTCCGTACTTCATAACCCTCCAGGGGTCAACCTTGGTCAAAGTCAAGTAAAGGTCAAAGTCAACATCCAAGTCAAAGTCAAAGTTAACGCTCCGACTTGACTCAACTCGTTGAGTTATTCCTTCAACTCGGCGAGTTCCCATAAACCACAAAATCGTGATAGTACGAATCAACTCGTCGATCTCTTTCCTTTTTAACAGAATCAGGTCATACTCACATCAACTTGCCGAGTTCCTTTGTGAACTCATCGAGTTCTTCACTTTGTTTACTCCTTCTTAATGCATTAAGACTTTATTCTTCAAATATAAACCCAATACTCTAGATCTAGACTGGAAGTACCTTTTAGAAGGGTAAAGTTTACAACTTTACGCATTAATCGCTTCCTAAATTGAATAAGCTCAAACCCTAACCCAAAAAGGGCCAAGGTCTTAATCCAAAACCACCTAAACTACAAAGTAGACCACGAGGTCGTAGATCTGGACCATAAGAACCAAAATATCACGTAAAGTTCCCAGCTTTCTCTACATGCATGACCATTAGAAGCTCAAAAGGCTAAAATGATGGCTTAAAGGTTGCATGGGACTTCCATGGCCATAAAGTTGACACCTTTATGCCTAGAAAGTCCTTCAAGACTCTAGATTTGAAGTGCTTTCCATTTGGGACGTCCGACTCTCAAGGACCATATCATTTTCACCAAAAACAAGCAAAAGGTGCTAAGAAGGAGATCTAATCGACTATTAGGCAAGTTTGAGACTTGATTACCTGAAAGTGATGAAAATGGAGTGAGGTTTCTGTATCTATCAACTCTTCCTTGTTCCTTCAAACTTTCCTTCCTTCCAAGAACTTCAAATACCCACAAGAACACTGAAAATGGCTAACAATCACCCACAATAGCATTGAGGCCAAACCCTAAGGAATAAGGTGTTTAAATAGGGTGAAAAATCTAGGACATAGGGTTTCCCAAACACTGTCCAACTCGTCGAGTTGGTTTTTACATTCCCGCATGCCCAATTATTCCAACACATAGAGTTCTCAACCTTGAACTCGACGAGTTGGCCTCTTAATTGAAGATTTTCTTTCCTTAATTAGACTTATGAATTCTAGGTGTTACAACTCAACCCCACTTATACTAGACTTCGTCCTCGAAGTCTGCTGCAGTTACCTACCCAGGCTATAGGTCCCACACCATGCCCGTGGCCACCACTAGCTTCCATGAACCAACTATTGTTTTCGACGAGTACTAACACTCACCATCCCGAGGGTACTACCATCACCCAACACAATCAATGGCTTTCCCAAGGCATCCAAGACTCCTATCTTGGAAATAACACCCGAACCTCTAACCCTTGCAAGCCACTTCTACCTTCTGAAACTGAAATCTACAATAACCTAACGTGCTGGCAGTTCTCCCTTGTTGAAACCACTTTCTGCCAACTCTCAATATGTTACAGACCAATCATAGATCTTCCAACAATGATCTATCCAGATCTGCCGGAACTATCCTCATAATAGTTTCCCGAATCCGATGAAGAACGAATCCTCAAAGTCTCAAATAGAAACCGACCCCACTTCTCTAGAATCCGAAACCTAAGCCTCAACAGTCTGACTCCCTGCTAGACCCCTCGTACCAAACTGCTACCAAGTCATCCTCATAAAGTCTCGCACCACACAAAATGCTTCCAATCCCTGACCACATTTTCATCTCGATGGAGACAAGGTCACGGACCATATACCGCTAAAGAACACTTAACTCGTCAGGAGGCTCAGATAATCCTTCGACTAGAAGATTAATCCATGCAATGGTTAGACTCATATGAGAGCTGCGCAATAGGTCAAATCAATTACTCTGAGATTATTTAATCCAAATGTGAATGGATTAGTATCTTCCTGTCCACAAGCAACTCTACACAAAATCTAAAACCACTACCGCTATCCGAAATACCGGATTCCTACCCGGTTGCTGAGCCAAAGAGCAACCTCACAGTCGCTCCTCACTACTTTCGAAGATAAATGCGGCTATCTAAATCTTCCCTAACCATATTGCCACTCATGGCTCCATTATTCTTTCTGATCCTCTCGATCATAACAATCCAACTACCTATCACCATCGAATCTAATATGAAAAGTGAATGCTACCAGAACCACTATAGTCTTACATCATGTCTAGTCTCCAACGACCTACCATTTCCCGAATCCGATCATACTGTAGCCTAATTACATTCTTGCGGCTAACCTGCCCTGGCCTAAATCACCTGAAGGAATCCGTGAGTAACTCACAAATATGTCACCTTCTATCTGTCGAATAGGGACCGTTGGATGCTACGAGCCACCCTGCAGTCTTACAACACTCCCATACTAAATGACCACCATTTTGAATGTGATGGGCCACCCCTGTAGTCTTACTATACCACTATAATAACAGCTAACTAATGAATGCTACGGGCCACCCCCGTAGTCTTACAACGTTTTTACTCTTCTGACAACTAGTTATTGCTATGGGCCACCCTGCAGTCTTACAACACCTATACTCTATCTGCCAACTAGTGAATGCTACGAGCCACACAACAGTCTTACAACACTTCCACACTACCTGCTAACTAGTGAATGCTACAGGCCACCTCACAGTCTTACAACACTTCTACACTACCTGCTAACTAGTGAATGCTACGGGCCACCCCAGAGTCTTACCACATTCCCCATGCTATCTGGCTGTTGTTGAATGCTACGGCTATCCCGCAGTCTTACATCACTTCCCATGCTAAATCAACCACTGACCATGGTCTTACCGCTGATTACCAATCCGAACACACCCAAAGTCGAGCATACACTCGGTCTAACATCCCACACTAAACTCATGTCATGACTCAGATCCTCAACCTGGTTCCTCATAGTCTTCTACACATCAATCAAATGTGGTCCCAAAGTTGGGAAGTTTCTCGAAATTCCAATTCATATTATCCTCCATACAGGCAGTCACTTGGTCTACCTCTTTCTTTCTTGATAGGGATACGAGCTCATCCCAATTTCACGCTTGCGTCTGTCGTGGGTACCTGAGCGGTTCTCCCCCACTTCGATCCGACTAAGTCTCCACGACATACACGAAATGGAAGGATTACCGATCCTTCCCACCTTCCAATGATCGATCTGGTGACAACCAACGCTTACTAATGCTAGCGATTCATTACTATCAGAAATTACAAGACCATACAACCTCTGATGACTAGATGAACACTTTCTGAATCCTAACAATACAGATAACTCCAGATGCCTTGAAATGATATCGTACTCAGATCTTGAAGTCCAATTAACCGATGCTAGGAGAAAAACTTCGGTAGTAGACCACTTCCCTTGGTAACCCCATGAGTCAATCTAAGCACAATAATTGAACCCTCCGAATCCTGACGAGGGTGATAACCACCCTGCTGAACTTTGATCGCACACCTTCCACATAATGCCCCTGAACCGATCTTGATTACGAGCTGAGATAACACTAAACACTCCAAACCAACACAAGGGAAATGACCTTACACTAACCACTAACAATTCACGACATGCAAATGACATATGACACTACTTGAAGATGTAACTCATATATGAGCAAAGAAATGAACCAGATATATGCTTTACCCAAACTGGTGCAAGATTCCAACAACCATAAATACAAATATAAATAACCCGAAAGAAGGTAAAAGATACATACTTCCAGAGCTCAACTCCTCTTTGTTGGGCCTCTTGCCCTAGCATCTCGTCCATCGATGATCCTTAAAGAAGCCAGAGTAGGCGCGCTCACTGCTCCTCCCCTCAACGTCAGACAGTCGGCCTTCTTATGGCGCACCCGATCGCAATTAAAGTATAACGGACTTGCTCCCTGAGGATAGTCCTTGCTGAGATGGCCAACCCGGCCGAACTTGTAGCACCCCAGACCCCTGTAATGATAAAATCCATCGTGCAATTTCCCGTACGTGTTGTACTGGCTTCGACTCTGCTGTCCTCTCAATAGCTGATCAAAATTCTTAGGTCTCTTTTTGGGACCCTCCAAAATATGCAACTGATCTAACCTCCTCTACTTAATTTGCTCCAAATCAATCTCTCGCTCTCGGGATCTAGAGATCATATCATTTGGGTCTCGCACCCCAAAATACTCAAAAAATTTTTGATTTTATCCCGCAGCATATCATGACCTCACTTTCTTCATCTCCTCGCCTACTACATATTGCGGTACCAATAAACCCCTCTCCCAGAACTTGGTAGTGATCTCTGTCACTGTCTCAGTATTATGATAGAGATCCATGAACTCTCACGCCAACTGCTGCACCTCAATCGCCAGTGCAAACTCAGCTCAGAACCTGGTTGAGAAGTCATCCCATGACATAGCATCTACCACATCATCACCCAACTCACTACCGATCTCCTCCCACTAATAACGTGCCCGATCCTTCAACATGCAGGAAGCATATCAGACCTTCGCCTCCTTGGGGCAGAAACTCGTCCTGAACGCGTTACCCTTAGCTTCTAACCACCTCTTACTGATAATGGGGTGCCTCTCCCCATGGAACGCAGGAGCTCCACAAGCACGAAACTCCTAGAAAGTCAGTGTGTGAGCTCCAATGATAGCCATAATCTCTGCACGGAATGCACTCAAGCGCTCTTCTACTATCTTCAAAACACAGGGGTAGATATTCGATGAAATAAACTCCCGCAACTGCTCGCTAATCGGCTCAGCACCTGCACCTAATCCGGAACCCAAACGTGAACCATTTCCCTGCGAGCGCATCTCCCTACTAAAAAGAGATAAACCAATAATCAGAACATACTCAAGAATCCACCTCCCATAAGCTTCTTAGATTCTCCATGACTCTCTCCGATTCGAGTATGGATCATGTGCTTTCAGTAGTACGGGCCCAATATTCCCTTCAACACGTACCTATAATTTCCTTAGAATTCCTCCTGAACCCTCTAAGTCACTTCTTCAAACCATTATGCCAGTACTCACTGAAGCATACTACAAACCCACTTCAGCATATCCTAGGCTTTCCTAGGTTCCCGAACCCACCTAGTCCTCGGCTGCTAAAGGATTCTCATTAATGTCAACTATCTAACTCATGAATATAGCCACATGCAACAGAGATCCGTTAATCCTTCGAGTAAAAGACTCATCCCTAGAACGGTTGGACTCAGATGAGAGCTTTACAATAGGGTCAAATCCATCACTCTGAGATTATCCAGCGTGTGCCACATGTGACTTAGCATATTCACTTAGTATGTAAATCACATTGCTAAGAGTCCCACAAAGCATAAAGCAAGCAACATTTAGACAATGGAAAAATCTAACCAACATACTCCAATCAAACCATTTTATCCTCTAATCAGGAATCTACACTAGCATGAAATTCGAAGGCTCATATAATCAAGCATAACCTAAACATGCCATCCTACCATTGGATGATAAGTTTTATCATGAAAATATACAAGCTCATATAAGCATACAAAGGCATCTCTCCTAGATCCTTAGCTCTAACCTAGCATGCAAATCTCATAATCATATCATATCACATAATAAACATGTATTGGTATTTTACGAACCACTTACTTGAGCTTGGTTGATTGCACACATCACACCCCTTTCTCTACTTAGAAATTCTTTTCATAAAAATGATTTTCTTTTGAAAATTTTCATACCAAGTCCTCTGTTTGAGTATAGACACACCCGGGAGTGTGCCTAACTCCCTCAAACCAAGGCTCTGATACTAACTTGTAACATCCCACTATTCATGGCCAAAAAGTTTCATTTTTAACTTAACTAAAACACTATTGTAACTTTGTTCACACATTAAAAAGCATTTTAAATAAAACATTTACTAGCGTTCATTCCCAAAATTCACACATTACGGAACACATAGGTGTATGCGTTGAGATTGCCCCGAGCTCCTTTTTTTGAAAACTAGAGGTACCTGAAACCAAAACTGAAAACCTTAAGCAGGAAGCTTAGTAAGTTTCCCAAATACCAAATAACATACATATCAACACACTGCCTAGCATATCTGGGTGCTGGCCTACCCCTTCAGTCTCTTTCAATTGGATATTGTCTAGCATATAAGCACATAAATCACGTATTGTCATACATAACCATGAGCCATACATATCATTCATATATCTTAATCAATAAAGATGTTGTGTTCCGAACATAGTGTTGCCATTATGCCACGGGCCAGCACGTGGTCTTTCTTGCTAAGCCAGGGGCCATTCGCTGGGTCTTACAGACAAATGCCAAGAGCCATATCCTGGTCTTTCATGCAAGAATCACAAAGATAACTTGCATACATACTACTTTACTTAGCCAATTAGCATACAATATGCCTGGAGCCACCTCTTGGTCTTTCATACATAATGCCTAGGGCTAACCCCCAGGTCTTCCTACAATAGATAAACCAAATGGGTTAGCATTGGTGCCTTCGACCCATAAAAACAATGAGGAGACTCACCTCGGGTGATGAAGCTCAGTACAAAGATCCTTAGCTGTTGCCCTGACAACTCCCTGAGCTACCAATACCAAAATATCACCCAATTAGCAATTGGGTCCAAAACCATGATCCATAATCCTTACATGGGGTGAAATGACCGTTTTACCCCCGACCCATTGAGTCCCAAACTATAAAACCCATGAAAGCCCATCAATGGCCCAATTTTCCAAATTGGGCCCAAACCTTTACATGTAACTACCCTTTAGAACGCATTTCGTACTTCATAACCCTCCAGGGTTCAACCTTGGTCAAAGTCAATTCAAGGTCAAAGTCATCATACAAGTCAAAGTCAAAGTCAACGCTCTAGGTTAACTCAACTCGTCAAGTTACTCCTTTAACTCGGCAAGTTCCCACAAACCACAGAATCGTGATACTACGAATCAACTCGTCGAGATTTTTCCTTTTTAACATAATCGGGTCATACTCACATCAACTCGTCAAGTTCCTTCGTGAACTCGTCGAGTTCTTCAGTATGTTTACTCCTTCTTAATGCATTAAGCCTTTATTCTTCAGATACGAACCCAATACTCTAGATCTATACTGGGAATACCTTTTAAAAGGGTAAAGTTTCCAACTTTACCCATTAATCCCTTCCTAAAGAGAATAAGCTCAAACCCTATGCCAAAAAGGGCCAAGGTCTTTATCCAAAACCGCCAAAACTACAAGGCAGACCATAAGGTCATAGATCTGGACCATAAGAACCAAGATATCACGTAAAGTTCCCATATTTGACTACATGCATGGCCATTAGAAGCTTAAAAGGCTAAAATGATGGCTTAAAGGTTGCATGGGACTTCGATGACCATAAAGTTGGCACCTTTATGCCATGAAAGTCCTTCAAGACTCTAGATATGAAGTTTTTTCCATTTGGGACATCCAACTCTCAAGGACCATATCATTTGGACCAAAAACAAGCAAAAGGTGCTAAGAAGGATATTTAATCAACTATTAGGCAAGTTTGAGACTTGATTACCCGAAAGTGACAAAAATGGAGTGAGGTTTCTGGATCTAGAAACTCTTCGTTGTTCCTTCAAACATTCCTTCCTTCCAAGAACTTCAAACACCCACAAGAACACTCAAAATGGATCACAATCACTCGTAATAGCATTATGGTTTCGAGATCTAGGGTTAGGACAGTGGAGGCTGGAAATGAGGCCAAACCCTAAAGCATAAGGTGTTTAAATAGGGTGCAAAATCCTGGATCTAGGGTTTCTGAAACCCTGTCCAACTCGTCAAGTTGGTCCTCTCCAACTCGCCGAGTTGGTCTTTACACTCCTGTGTGTGTTGAGTGACACATTTCTTCATCATCTGATCCTAATGACCAGATTCGATAAGTGCCCTTATCCTCTCTCAAGTTCCTCGCAACCAGAGATAGATTCTTAGACTTAGCTCTAAGTTCTTCAATCTTCATGGCATAATAGGCCTCGTCCTTGACCTTATCTTGCTTCTCCTCTTTCTTCTTAAGCATACAATCTATTGCCAAATTTTTTTACAATCAAAATAATTGCAATCATATCTTGAATCTCTATTGAGTTTCTTCTCAACCTTCTTTTCTTTTTTTCTTCTATCCTAACTTCTCATCACCTTTGTGCTGAACATTAGACTGGATGGTGAAGATGTTTTCTTGAATGAACTTTTTTGAAATTATTGTTCATAGGATTTTTCTAAAACTTTTTGACATTATTGTTTGAATAATAGGTCAATGTTTCATCGTCTGAATCCATTATCAAGCCTTTTTCACGAACATCTTTTTCTTCATAAGAAAAAACTTCTTTAACATTTGTTTTTGAGACCAATGTCAAAGGACCACCAAAATTCATCTTGTCCCTATATCAACAATTTCTTTGACCTCATACTCATGAGCTTTGAGAATGTTGTAAAGATTCGACAAAGAGTAAGAGTCAAAATCTTCAAGCGTTTTGATCATCAAACAAATGTTCTTCCATTCTTTCCTTAAACCAAGAATAAAGATAATGTTGAACTCTAGAAAAATTCGAACCACATTATGCCTTGAGAACTTTTAAATCAATTCATAGAAATGATCATAATATGATTCGATGGATTCCAACTATTTCTACTTAAAATCAGCCAACTCGAACAAACATTGAGTCACCGAACTCTTCTTTGTGCACTCATTTCCTTGAAATTTCTCCTGCGTATTACAGACATCCTATGTTGTTTTGCATCCTTGAATGTAATTATAGACCATTGATTTTAAGGCTCCTCGTAATTCATGAATACACCTTTTGTTATTTGCTTCTTTCTTCAAACGATCCACCATCACATCTTCATTATGTGCTGAGTTCCCACTGCTTGAACAAGGTCATCTCGACATGGTCCTTTATCAATCGAGTGCCATAAATATTCATCAATTCTTGTTAGATAAACTTCCTTACGATCTGCCAACTGATCATAATATTCTGGAAGTAACATTAGAGTGTTCGTGGAAGAACCAAGGAGAATTGCATAATTCATGATTGTATTCACATTCATGTTTTCCATCTATTTGTTTAGAAAATAATAAAAGATTAAATAAGAATGAAATCATATTCAGTTAATTGATTTTCAATTGTAGAATTGATAAATCACGGAGATCGCTCGAAGAGCACATTTTCAAATGCAGAAAAAAGTTGAATCAAAGAGTGAATCAACAGATGAAAACGAGAATGAAATTCCTCAAGCGATTTGACAATTCCCGCTTTGATACCACTTGTTGAATCGAGAAATCAATCAAGTAACAATTACAATCAGAAATAAATAGGATATGTATATAAGATCTAGTTTCGGCTTTATCTGGAAGGATGCAAAGGTACAAGTGTTTGAGATATGAGTGTGTAAAAGTTACAAATGAACTAAGCAACATCACTATTTGTAGTGCCCTCAATAGATACAAAAAGTATAGTAGGACTTCAACTATTAGAGTGTTACAAAATAATTGTGTCTACTAAAATACATAGATATATCGAAGGTGTGTAACCTTCGATATAGACAACCATGTAATACTTCAACTACTACCAGATAAAGGCTTCGACAACTTGATATCATCACAACATTTTTTGACTCTATGAATAGTAGCAACATGCATACATGGTTGAGATCATGTGTTTCATCTAAGGAATTATTAATTTAATTGATTAAGTATTAATTTAGTGTCATTTCAGGATAACTCCTAGATGTTACGAGATTCTTTGGTAGGTATATTGTGTACACATTGACATACATAAAGTTGCTATCTTGTTCTACTTAATTGGGTTATCAATTAATAAAATTTATGTAAGATTGTAGAAAAAAAGATGGTATTAGACGAGTTTGACAATCTGTTGCAGGTATCTCATGTGTTAAGAAAGAAAAAGCAAGCTTTAATTAGGATTGTCGAAGAATGTGAGCAAAGTTTCCACCATAGGTTGAAGTGCTAATTCACTACAAAAAAATACCAATTAGTGACAAAAAAGAAATGGTCACTAACAAGAGAAGGAGTCGTCGCTAAATGGCTTATGAACCAAACTTGGGGTTGGCACTATAGATCCGTCACAAAACCTAATTATTGACCTAAATATAAAAGTTGTCACTAAATAGTAACTAAAGTAAAATGGTAATTGAATCTGAGACGAACCATTTCGTCACTAAATGTTGTCACTAATCAATTAAAGTCATCACTATTTTAACTTGTCAGTGACCATAAAAAGGCGTCACTGTCTTATACAATTAGTGACCATAGATAGGCATCACTGGCTTATCCAATTAGTGACCATAAAATCTCGTCACAGATTTATCCAATGAGCGACCATAAAATTCCTCATTGATTTTTTTTTCTATTTTTGTATTTAACCCGTTTATATATATATATATATATATATATATATATATATATATATATATATATATATATATATATATATATATATCATGGAACTAGTCAATAGTAAACATAAATTGTTCTCAAATTAAAATAAATGAAAACTTGGGGGAAAATTATTTTCCATAGGGCACTATCTTAATTATTATGCAAACAAAGATCACCTACTCAGCAAAACATTAACACAACTTTCCAAAAAAATTACACAAAAATAAAACCCAAAAAAAAATTTAACTCTTATAGTTTATTTTTTTGCAATAATTGCCTTTACATTCTCAATATCCTTTGAACAATGTTGATGAAATAGTATTGCAAAATATTAATCTATTACTCTTCAAATGAAACTTACATCAGCCAAAGCTGCCTCAGTGCCCTTATTCCATGTTTTACCACCTGCACGATTCAAGGCCTAGAAAAAAAAGTCTTACAAATTGTTTACGTAAAAAAAAGATAATAATTGGAAATGTGATAGTTACTCCAATTATTAAAATATAGTTGATCCATCTCTTCACAGGTCAAGACTCCAGATATGCAAGGAACACCTCTAACAATATAAAGTGAGTAAATCAGTTAAAGAAAATAGTACAAATGTGAGAAAAAAAAGAACATCAAACTATGATTGGTTTTTGGTAATATAAAGTTAAAAACATATTCATGTAAAAAAACTTAGTTATTAAATTTATCGAAATTAAATCATATCAATTAGAAGCATATACCAATTCAAAATGGAAGTATGAGAAACTTACTTCCATTTTTATCAGGCAAAAGGGGGTGCCCATAGTAGTATGTCCCCTGATTAATGTAGCATCAATATCTGTGGGCCCAGATGAAGCAGGGGGGGTTAAAATTTCAATTTGTTGCTTTCTCAATATCACACTACTATACATATGAGATTAAGTGGATGGAATGGAATGATCATGGATTGGAATGGAATAAGCAAGTTAATGGAATGCATCATGTCATTGATAAGCTCAACCTTAATGAAAATTGCGATGCAATAATAAACATGTAGTGAAAGTATGTAGCTATTTCTTGAATCTGCAATGTTGTAAATAGAAAGGAATGAAAGTAGGTAGAGGAGGATATTGATGGGTTTTATACAAACAATCCTATGTGTACATGCAACCCTAACATTGGATCTATGTTTTCACTATTAGATACACAACATTATGAACACATAATAAAACCCTAATTCTAGCATATAAGTAATCATATTAACATAAGAGTAGGTTTATAATATTACCTTGATTGTTATGTAGCAATAACAATCCCAAATCTCCTTGTATTGACTTTGGAAGGCTTAGAGTCACAAGTGTCACTCCTCTAATGGTTCACAAACACCAAGAGCGAATGGAGAAGGTATAAAGAGAGAGAGGGAAGAGGTATAAAATTCGTTTCTAGGAACCCTAGACAAGGCATGGGCGAATTCTTATGGCCTTAGGGTTATTTATATAGGTGTAGAGATTAGGTTTTAGTCTTTATCCTTATCTAGTTGCTTGCCCACCAAGCAACCATAAGATAAGCCTTGAAAATCCTTATCTTTTATCCTTTGGACGATTTCAAGGATCCTTATCTCCTTGAATTCGTTCAACCCATATTTATTATAACCATTACCATATTTTGTAACTATCACATAATTACAATTCAGCCCCTCTAGTTTAATTAATTACATTTGATCACAAAATTAATTCTTAATTAATTATTAACCAATATTAATTAAAAAAATATGATTTCTCCTTTAATATATTATTCTTATAACATATTAATAAATCATAATAACCTCTTTCTTTATTTATTTCTCCAATCAAGTTGCTTTGGTAAAGGCAACCCAAAAGGACCATGCACCATCGGGTCAAGTACATACCAAAATAGTTATGGACTTAGACACTAATCCAACAGTCTCCCACTTGGATATGTCTAACAACTATTCTGCGTATTACTTCAGATCCTGATCTGCAATCGTAGCTTTCCAAAGCCGCTGTCAAATCTGATCCTATCAGATACGTGTGTCCTTAGATAAGGGATCATATATTCCTCCATTCTAGATATCATATGAGATATGATTTCAAATCTTTCTCTTTGTACTATATCTCGATTTCCGATTTATGACGACTGACTAATTAAACAAATCAAATTAGCCCTAGCCCGGCCGAGCATTTACGTTTGTCATCACAAAATCATCGAGGGGCCCAAATATATCGTTTTTATCCTACTTTGGATAAAAGGAATGGATAAACTTTAATACAATGCTTGCTTGCACTCGCTCACCAAATCACACACAACAATATGTTTTATAACACCAAGTTACTAGTGCGTTTGCATATTATCAATGTGCAACCGATTTGCAAGATACAACTCACACATCTCGGTTTCAAGAATATAAGATGTTATCGTCTCACCAATCACTCGTGATACAATTCATGGAGTAATCCAAGTGAGCGTGGGTTTAATCCAATGCTCAAATCATATTCATAAGCACTCATGAACGTTGCAACAAACATTTGCTTATGTCTAATACTCTTTTAGACAATCCACACACCAATTCATGACAGTCTTCATTCATACCTACTTCCAACATACGAACGACTGTGACCCGTTCGAATAATTCGATTATTCTTAATAAACTCAATTATTCTGGAAGTCAAAACATGCAAATGTGAAACACAAGAATAATACTAATCCCATATGGTCTCAACCTTTGAGTATAAATAAAACGCCTTTTATTTATCACCATATTGATTACTCATTATTTGTCGTTTCGGGTAATCAACTTCTTTCTTGAATTATTACACTTGTCCCATGCTCCTAGCATGCACACAATGTTTACCTATGGTTCTTACTTTGTGAAATAGACCAAATTGAGCACATTTCCAATCATTCTCATTTCACAACTCCAAATCTTTTTTCATAAGTGAAAGAATATCAAATTCTTGCTACTTATAGAATATGCTAGATTCTAACATTTTATGCAATTGTCCTTTCGTAATGTCACTGCACAAAAGTCACAAAGACTATTGCCAATGATATTACAAAGTCCTCTATCGGAGATTGTTACAAGACAATTCCATAGACGTGATGTCTCTCACTCAAAGTAGATTCCTTTGAACATCCTTTTGCATAGAAGTTTCTAATCTAGTCATAGATTTCTCAATATTCAATTCCCAATATGGACACACTTCCATATGTTCCATATGACAACTCATTCTTAATAGAATCTTTTCTATTCATAATAGAGTCGATATGGTCCATCCAATATGGAAAGATTTCTATATTTTCCAATACTGTACTTCCAACTACTCACAAGCAACCAATCCTCGTTGAACTTGGATTGTCCTTTGATAGTTGTTTAATTATTTTAGTCTAAACCGATTCTAGTCCTTTTTCCCTCTAAATGCGCTAGACATATGGAAAATTTTAGAATGGTCAAACATTAAAGCATTTGCAATCGATCCTATACTCGAAGCGTATGGGACACGACGCATAATGTTTTATTTGCTATGTTCTTAAAATTCGAATTGTGAAGAGGAATGCCGTAATCATAATCGAAAATTTAATAACACACTATTTACCTTTGACTAAATTTATTAACATTTCTCAACCTAATCCTTTAGATTTGAAATGAAGCATAATATTGTCTCCCTTAATTATAGCAAAACAACATTACAACCCTTACGACTTTGCAAGGTATAACTCTTGTTTTCTATAATTAATATTGCCAACTTGCAATAGGTGCCTTAATAATCATATAATCATAACTTTTATGCTCCCACTATCATGATGATTATTATAAACATAACACTTATGCTCCCACTAGCTTCGACATGTATTCAGAAACAGCTTAACATTCAGAAAAACAATGCTTATTGAATTTCTTAAGTTCATGTTTCTCATACTTAGTGCTTTGATAATCTTTTATCAAGGCTTCTTGAACTTATACACCTTTGCCTTCGATAGTTCATATGTGTGTCTAAACACTTAAGACTAATTGCCAAACCTCACAATTCAAATTATGGAAAGGTATACCGTAACCATAATCGAATTCGAGAATGCAATTTTACAATCACTATCTTCTTAAATCTTTCTTAGTGAAAGCATTTCCTCACAATCATTTTCATGAAGGAGGAAATCTTATGACACTTAGATTTAAACGGTGTATTTGTTCCTATCCATGTGAATTTGTTAAAAACAAAGTTTACGACAAATTCAAACTCATATGGATCGAACTTTCTTAATCTCGATTTCTTGCCTTATGGTAGCACAGCTGCCCACCATGTCTTCCAAGTCGTTAAGCAGCTCACCTTTTCTTATCAATGTACTTTCCATTGATCAAGGTCCTTGCCTTTTATGCATTCAAATGAGAACTCATAGGATTCACATGCATAATTAACTCGATTGGATTGGCACAGAAACAAAATAATGTCAACACGATAGGTTGTAAACCTCAACTCGTGTGCTAGTGATGATCGATAAGGTTTATTTGATTTGTTCTTGAAACCTTTCAAGACCATTAAGACTCCCACTTACTCCTTGACATATAAGATTCTCTTGTCAACAACCATTTCTTGACAAACAAATATTCAAGAGTTAGTGTAGCTTTTATCAAACACTTCATAAATTGGTCCTAGTTGGTCTTTGTCTTATCCAAGACATCACAACTTTCCATATTTGATGAATGTTATAAACCTTCTTAATACTTATCACTCAATTTCACACTCTTAACTCTAAGACTTGTTTTTGGAACGAAGTATGATTGACTTCTTGATTTAACCATTTCTTCAATTCTTGATTCCTCTTCTTAGACATACAATTGTACTAAGACTCACTTAGAGGATCAATTGAGATATGGTTCTTAATCATTATGACCCATCATAAAGCATAAAAGGTACTCTCCGTTCTTCTTAGAATGGAGAAACTTTTATCTTTCTGCCTACTAGATTATTCTGATTCGTTCTACTATTGATTTAAACCTTTTTTCAATCAATCTAGAATTACACTTAATCTTGTAAGTATAATCACATTTACTCTTATGGTGGACTTGATCAACACGCAACTTTGTGTGCTCGATCTCCTAGTCCTTCACTTGACACATTGTCAATGAATTAGTCTAATTTCCAAATGTGAAATTTCTCATTCATCGTGCAACCAAGTTGCATGATTCCAAGTTTCTGTCCAATTGAAACTTGGGCGATGAGAAACTCTCCCTATTTGGTAAATTCTCGACTTTCCATAAATAACATAATAAGAACCAAATCCATTATTGCTAATAATAGAAACATCCAAACATCAATTTTTCATATACGCCATTGCAAGGATAAATAAATAATATAAAAATCAAAATTTATTTTATTGCGGAAATTTTTTTGTCCTTACAATGAAATTCATTGAAAACTATGCTAATACATCTTTCTTAGCAATCTAATTCTAACTCTAAGTAGTAGTTCAAGAATCTAATATTCGAGAAATGCGATCGAAATCCATTCCTTCACGGTCAGATTTTGCTCACTTCTTCCCTTAAGCTTCCTTTCTTTTCTTCGATCCTACAAAACATCAATTGTAATCTTATCACATTATGTATTAAGAATCTAGAATAAAGGCTTAAAAGAGTTAGTCAATGGATTTTACCTAAAGCAAAGCCATACGTTTTGACTCTCCCATCTCTTAGATCTCTTAGGTAAATAGGGCAGCTTCGTCTCCAATGCCCTTTCTCTTGGCAATAACAGCAAATTGACTCTTTTGGAACATGACATGGAACTACTTCAGACATTGCCTTTCTCTTATGATCAAACTTTTCGATCATTGCATGTCTTTCGTTGCCATTATCTATATCCATAGAGGTCTTAAAGGCAGATTCACCAATCAACTTTGCTTTTCTATTGCGCCAAACCATTGCTGATTCAGCAGCAATAAGCATATATGTGAGATCTATAAGGGTCACGTCATGGTTCATCATATAGTACTCTCTTACGAACTCACTATACGATTTAGGAAGTGACTGAAGAACCCAATCAACAGCTATTTCCTCACAGACTACGGATCCCAATATTCTTAACCTATCAATGTGTGACTTCATCCCTATGACGTGTGCACACACCGACTTTCCTTCTTTATCTTTACTTGCCAAAAGGGCTTGAGTGATCTTGAACTTTTCAAGCCTTCGAACTTGTGGGTTAGGGAGAATAATCGGAGGAGGAAGTGAAGTATGATCTCTTGTTCCTCGATCGAATCGTGGAATATCATCTTCATGTGGAAAGCTTGTTCCACGGGATTTGGGAAGACCATAGTTGTCGAACTTTGACATCTACAAACGGGAGAAAACGAATTCAAGTTAGTTGATTGATTGAGTCCTTAGTAAATCACCCAAATGAGTTACTAAGGCTAGGACCCAACACAATATTCTACAACTCGGGAGAGAGATGTCGTAACCCTAATTGCAGAATATTTGAAGGTAAGTGAATGACGATTCACTAATTTCCACCATGAAAAACGAAAAAGAATTTAAGTTTTAAATCTATGAAAACTCCTAGATCCTTTGAGATTCATTGAACTTTCAATGGCATGTTTAAATCTCAATATGCCCCTCTTGTTTGTGACTGGGATGCCGAGGATCACAAAGCGGGTGTGAATAACCATGCAAACTTACATGGTGCCCTCACATGTTACAGTCATCTATTCGATGTGCCGGTAAACCACACACACTGCACCGAACTATGACAAACATTAAGTCACCCTTTGCTACCTTCACTTAGAACCATTTAGTGTGCCGGTAAACCACACACGCTCCACTAACGTCTTCGCAAGGGTACAAAGTGTAATTTCATGGAATTGCATCAATTCACTTTTGCCTAAGTAACTAAGATTGGGAATTTTATGAAAACATTTAGTTACTTTAATAATTCATAATACTTATAATGGAAGGTTTCGTCATATCCTACCCGTTCGGCTAACGACCCTCCACTAGTCAAGAGTGCGGTGGGTAAGAGTGGATACCCATTCAATCGCCATTTTATAGGCAATTTCCTTAAACACCCCTTATAGACCAACTTCGTGAATGAGGCCTACTAACGGTAAGACTGACTTTTACTCATTCATATATATATAATGTTAGACTTTTAATGTTATATATAGTATAGGGTGTGTTTTACACTTTAAAATACTAGGTGGTCAAATATAACAATTATATTTTTAATTGTAAACCAAAACTTTTATGGATTTATTAAACTTCTTTTAATTATACACCTTAACTAATTAATAAAACCATAAGGGTATAATTTGAACCTTTTCAAAACAATACTAGGGTTTTAGAATTTAACATCCAAATTAAACTTTTAATCAACTTTTAAATTCCAAAACTTGAGGGCAAGTTTTGAAACTTTTCAAAACAATTTAGTTTTAATCTCTCTTAAAATTTTCGAATTTATGCCATATAAATTAATATTTTAAATATTAAAACTCTTGATTTAATAATTATCTTGAATTAGACTATTAATTTAATTATTAAATCATAAGAGATTATCTAAATCATGAGGATAATTACCATTTATACATTTAAGATATCCTAATCCCTTAATTATCTCTCTAGATTTCGAAATTATGGTTAGGATAATGCAAAATCTATAATTACCATATATAACAACTAGAGGATAATTACAAGATATGGGATAATCCAAATCCCTAAAATTTAGGATCTTATCTTGGGGTGGAGGCAAATTTCGAAAATCAAGGGATTAAAACAAACCCTAGATTTCGAAATTTAAGGGTTTAAGGAAAGGATTTGAAGATCTTATTCAAACTCTTACAAATTAGGGTTTGCAAACCCTAATCTCGAAAAACCCTAGCCTCCTAGGGTTTATTGGCAATAAACCCTAATGTGTCAAGTTCATACAATTGAATAAACTAATTGAAAACAAGTTAACCAAAGGCTCTGATACCACTGATGGGTTTTATACAAACAATCCTATGTGTACATGCAACCCTAGCATTGGATCTATGTTTTCACTATTAGATACACAACATGATGAACATATAACAAAACCCTAATTCTAGCATATAAGTAATCATATTAACATAAGAATAGGTTTATAATATTACCTTGATTATTATGTAGCAATAAGAATCCCAAATCTCCTTGTATTGACTTTGGAAGGCTTAGAGTCACAAGTGTCACTCCTCTAATGGTTCACAAACACCAAGAGCAAATGGAGAAGGTATAAAGAGAGAGGGAAGAGGTATAAAATTCGTTTCTAGGAACCCTAGACAAGGCATGGACGAAGTCTTATGGCCTTAGGGTTATTTATATAGGTGTAGAGATTAGGTTTCAGTCCTTATCCTTATCTAGTTGCTTGCCCACCAAGCAACCATAAGATAAGCCTTGAAAACCCTTATCTTTTATCCTTTGGACGATTTCAAGGATCCTTATCTCCTTGAATTCGTTCAACCCATATTTATTATAACCATTACGATATTTTGTAACTATCACATAATTACAATTCAGCCCCTCTAGTTTAATTAATTACATTTGATCACAAAATTAATTCTTAATTAATTATTGACCAATATAAATAAAACAAATATGATTTCTCCTTTAATATATTATTCTTATAACATATTAATAAATCATAATAACCTCTCTCTTTATTTATTTCTCCAATCAAGTTGCTTTGGTGAAGGCAACCCAAAAGGACCATGCACCATCGGGTCAAGTACATACCAAAATAGTTATGGACTTAGACACTAATCCAACAGATATCACAAAAAATCACAAAAAAAAAATCCAACATTCCTGAAAGACTCACAGCACATCGATCATAAAACCTCAAAACAAAATAGCGTGTAACAAATGCCACCACCATATCCCTCAATCGGAAACATAAAATAAAATTAAAGAAAAACCTACTCCTTTCATAATTGATTGCATATTTCTATGTGTTTTTGATTGTGTGTTCATATGTGCTTGTGTAAGTGTGTGATTGTGAACATGAATCAGAATGGAATCGAGAACCAAAAAAGTAGGTAGAGGAGGATATCGTTCCTGACCAATTAATGAGGAAGAAGAGAAGAGAGATTGAAGAAAGAATAAAATTACCTTCGACGTTTGGTAATGATGAACACATCATCAAATGCGGGTAATTAAGCTCGAATTGAAGTTTTTCGAGCCCTAATCACACCTTAATCAAATTTTGGGGAAGTGATTACCTAATCAAAGCTTCAATTGGTAAAACTAGGGCTTCAAAATTGGAGCACAGTACAGAAATGAACGAAGGAGAAATTGGTGATCTTCAATGCAGTACCAGCGCCGACGGAAGGCGGAAGTCGAGGTAACGATTGTGGTAGTGATCCATGTAGATTTTAAACAGAGGAAAGCGAGTGCGAGCTCTATGTAGCATAAATACGTAATGGAGATGATAACTATATTTTGTGTTTGTTTTATTAGAATTTAACCCTCAACTTATTGTTCTTATGCTCTCACCCCTTCACCTTTTAATCATTTCCACTAAGACCCTTATTATTACTCCAAACCCGTTTATACCAAATTACGAAATTACCCTAACAATAAATGGGTAAAAATCACTACTATGAAATAATCACCCATCTATGTGATGATACATACACATCTACATGATGGCACATACTATCTAATATTTTTGATGTGAAATTACCATAATGCTCTTCAATCGAATAAACTATCATTGTGGCCATTTACATAATGTGAGTTTATAATTCTCATTTTTGTTTTTAAATTTATTAGATTATTACTCACATTAAATACAAGAAACATATAAAAAATACATATAAAATTATAAAAAGTCAACACAATTAAAATACTAAGATAAAGTAATATAAAAATTTAATACCATAAAACAAAATAAAATATGAGTTGACGATTAAAACTATAAATTGAAAAAACAAAGTACTCAATCATAAACTAATATAAAATAGTAAATATCTTCATTAGAAATAACAACGGTTTTCGAATACAATTTTAAATATATACAATCACATATTTCTACTTGGTATAGTCATTATCTCAAAATTTGAATTGAATGAAAATACTTCATGAGAACAATGTACCGGAACGACATACTCAATCGTATTTCCTTTGGAATAAAGGAGAATGTTTTGATAATCCCACTATTCGAGCCCTCGGGGGCTCCTCGCTACCCTGGTGTCCATTTCTGATCCTCAGAGTGGTTGGCGCTGGACCCTGCACCGTCCTAGCCGCAAACAATGAACAATTGGACTTCACAAGGCCCACATGATCACAATGCTAACAAATCTTGTCACTCGGTATTAGGGCCGATTAGCGATAATCCCTCGTGAAGTGCCCATCCTTTCCACATTTGTGGCATCCAACAGATGATCGGCAAGCACCCTCATAAACCTTGTTGCACTTGCCACATGTTGGATTAGATGTCTAAGCCCATAACTATTATAGGTATGTACTCGACTCGAGAGTAGCATGGTCCATATGGGTTGCACTTCACCGGAACAATTTGTAAGGATATTCTTTTGAGAATAGTATGTATATAGTTTATTAATATATTATAAGTTATAATATATTAATATGAAATCATATTATTTAATCAGTATTGATCAAGAATTAATTTAGTGATAAAAATGAACTAATTAAATATGGACTCTTATATATATATATATATATATATATATATATATATATATATATGTATATATATATATGTATATATATATATGTATATATATATATATATATATATATATATGTATATATATATATATATATATATATATATATATATATATGTATATATATATATATATATATATATATATATATATATATATATATATAATGGGCCGAGTTCATTTAGGATGGGCTAAGCTTGTATGGATAGTTCATGGAGTTTTTAATCCATGGATCCTATGGAAATGAATGGTCACGGATATTAGGGTTTACATGAATGTAACCATAATCCTCCATACTATATAAAGAGGTCTTTGAAACATGAAATGGCACAAGTGTGTGTGTAAACAAGAGTGGGCCGATTTCTAGTGTGATTACTATTCTCTCAAGTTTTCTAAGGTGTTTTGGTGATTTGTGATTCCACTTGAGGCATCCACATTATTGGTGCTAGGCTCTTGAAGCTCCAAGAAATCAACCACAAGAAAAAGGTATGTCATCCCAATAAGTTTTATATTACAAGTACCCCATGGTATGTTAGTTAGGATGAGAACCTTGGAAAAATCATATTTACATGTATAATAGAGAAAACATATATCCAAGGTTTCTAGGGTTGCATGTACACCATAGGAGTGTTAGAATGCTCAAAACCATTCAGTGGTATCAGAGCCTACGCTTGTTTTCATTATACTTGATGCAAAATGCTTGAAAAAGTCGAAAAACTATTCACAATTCAGTGGACTTGCCGAGTCCATGGGGGACTCGACGAGTCCAAGTGCAAACTCATCTTACTCATCGAGTAGACTCTTGCACTCAGCTAGTAGAAGGCCTTGTGTGCAGATTTTCGAGTTTTGCTGCTGGAAATGGACTAGAATCATTACACAAAACTGTTTTGGACTTATAAAACCTGTATTTGATGTGGTAATGGTTATGCTAATCCATTTTCAATGGTTATTATCAAATTTTCAATTTTTATATATGTTAATATGATTCTTGATATTGTTGATATCGATGTTCATACTTATGAGTTTTAGTAGATCATAGGAATTATTTGCAAATTGTTTGTTAGTGTAATTCTTGATCTAAATGCCAATTAATGGACTCATTAACTTGTCCTCAAGTTATGGAATTCCAAAAGTCTTTTCTTTACAACCAATAAACTCATAAGTTATAAAAATGAAAAGTTTTTGAATAGTTTCAAAACTTGCCCTCAAGTTTTGGAATTTGTAAAGTCACACACACACACAAAGTTTAATTCCAAACCCTAGAGTTTTAAAAGTTAAAATGCAACCCTTATACTTTATAGTATTATAAGTTAATTATATATATATATATATATATATATATATATATATATATATATATATATATATATATATATGTATGTATAAGAGCAAGTCAATCTTACCGTTAGTAGGTCTCATTCACGAAGCCGGTCTATAAGGGGGTATAAGGTTGTTGCCTATAAAATGGCAGCTTAATGGGTGTCCACTCTCACCCACCGCTTACTTTACTGGTGGAGGGTCATTAGCCGAACGGGTAGGACAAGGAGTATAATTCTCATTATAAGTATAATGATAAATATAAAGTAACTAAACCTTTTTATAAATTCCCAATCTTAGTTACTTTAGGAAAATGTGAAAATGGTGCTAACCCATGAAATTACACTTTGTACCTTACCAAGTCGTTGGTGGAGTGTGTGTGGGTAACCGACACACTAACATGGACTGGTAAGAGTGGAAAAGGGTGACTTAATGTTTATCATAGATCGGTGGAGCGCGTGTGGGTAATCGGCACATCGATTAGGTAATAAAAGTAAGGGTACCAAGTTAATTTGCATGGTTATTCACACCTTGTTTGTGATCCTCGACATCCTAGTCACAAACTTGATAGGGCAAAATCGAGATTTAAACATACCATTGAAAATTTCAATGAATCTTAAAAGATCTAGGAGTTTCAATCCAGTTAAAACCTAATACCTATTTCGTTTCTCATGGTGGAAATTGGTGAATCGTTATTCGCCTACCTTCAAATATTTTGTAGCTTGGATCACAGCATCCCTCTTCCAAGTTATAAAATATTGTGTTGGGTCCTAGCCTTAATATTTCAAATTAGGTGTTCTATTAAGGAAGCTTAAAAGAAGAGTATGTTGAATCTGATCGCGAAGATGGATTTCATTCGCGTGGTTAGAAGATCGGATTTTTGAGCTACTACTTAGGAGCTATGATAGATTGTTGGGAAATGTGTAATAGCATAGTTTTCACTTGAAAGTGCATTGTACGGAAAAGTTTTTCCGCATTTTATAAATAAATAAATAAAAGTTTGTTTATTTTATATTTCCTTGTAATGGCATTTATGAAAAAATGTTGTTTGTATTTTTTAGCAATATTGGAAATATGAATTTGATTCTTTCATTTGTGGTAGTGTCTAAATTTGCCAAATAAGGAAAGATTCTCATCACCTAAGTTTCAATTGGAGAGGAACTTGGAATAATGTAAATTGTATTGTATGATGAATGAGAATCTTCATCTTTGGAAAATTAAGACTAATTCCTTGTTCACATGTATATATGAGTCAAGTGAAGGACTAAGGGATCGAGTACACATTCTTGTGTACTAGTCAAGCCCACCACAAAGATCGATAAGACTATTCGTCATGATTTACTAAAGTTTAGTAAATACGGTTATACTTACAAGTTTAAATATAATTCTGAAACATTGGAAAAGTTCCAATGTATGGCAAAACGAATGAGAAGAATCAAATTAGGCAGAAAGATAAAAGTTTCTCAAATATGGAAAGATGAGAGAGTACTTTAGTATTATGTTTTGTGATCATCTTAATGATTAAGAAACCATATCACAATTGATCCTCTAAGGACATCTTAGTGCATTCCTATGGCTAATAAGAGGAATCATGAATTGTTGAAATGGTTAAATCAAGAAGATGAGTCACACTTTGTTCCAAAACAATTCTTAGAGTCATACTTCAAGATTGTAACTTGAGTGACATATCTTAAAGAAGGTTTATAACACTTATCAAATGTAGAGTAAAATGTTTTCTACTCTTGTACATTTGAAATTGGTAATTTGTGATGTTTTGGATAAAATAAAGACCAACTAAGGCCAATTGTGTGAAGTGTTTGTCTTGATAAGAATCCACACTATCTCCTGAATATTTGTTTGTCAAGGAATGGTTCTTGTCAAGAGAGTCTTATATGTCAAGAGGACAATGGGAGTCTTAAACATCTTGAAAGAGTTTGAAGAACTAATCAAGAATAAAACCTGTAGTTTATCACTAGCACACGACTTGAGGTTTATAACCTATCGTGCTGACATAATTCTTGTTTTTATGCCCATTCTGGTTAAAGTTGACTATGCATGTGGCTTCTATGAGTTCTCGGTTGCTTGCATAACAACTTGGAAGACATGGTAGGCCCTTGTGCTACCAGGTGGCAAGAAATTAAGATTAAACAAGTTCAGTCCATATGAATTTGTCACTAACCTTGTCTTGTGATTATGGTTTTGACAAATTCACATGAATAGGAACACATACACCATAAAATCTAAGTGTCATTAGGTTTCTCTCCGATTCATGAAAATGATGGTGAGGAAACGCTTTTGCTAAATAGATTTTAAGTAGATAGCAATTGTGATATTTGCATTCTCAAAGTCGTTAGTGGAGCGTGTGTGGTTAACCGGCACATTAACATGGACTTGTGAGAAATGACAAAGGTCTAAACAATTGAGACTATGATTACGACATCCATTTTCATAGTTCTAAAATTGTTTAGACACACATGTGAGATGTCTAAGAAAAGGTGTATGATTTTCATAAAGTTTTATCAAAGCATCTCGTATCAGAAATTTGAACTTTGGTAAGAAAGTCAGTAAAGTATTGATTTCTCGAAGTCCAACTGATTTATGGATACATGTCAAAGCTAGTGGGAGCATAAGTGTTATGATAATAATTATCATGTTAGTGGGAGCATGATTATTATGTTTAGTGTTGCAAGTTAGCAATGTTAATTATAGAAAACAAAAGTTTCAATTGGAAAAATGTACTTTGCAAGGTTTGAAAAGTTGTTTTGCTATATTTAAAGGAGAGGAAATTATACTTCATTTCAAATCTAAAAGCTTAGATTGTGAGTTTTTAATCAAATTTAGTCATAATTACATTATTTGCGTTCTAAAATTCGATTATAATTACGACATCCCTTTTCATAATCTAAAGTATGAGAACATGACAAATAGAAATAGAAATATTATAGCAAAAGACTCTTCTAGTATCATGTCTTTATGTGAGACATCACGAATCATGTCTCATATGCTTTGGATATAGGATCGATTACATGTGCTATAGTATTCATCTGTTCTAAAGTTTTCCAAATACCTAGTGCATTAAGGGGGAAAAAAAAATACTTGAACTGGATATGACTAAAATGATTATGCAATTGTCGAGGACAATCTGAGGTTTTCCAAAGATTGGTTGCTCATGGACAATTGGAAGTATAAGTGTTAATTTTGAAAGGATCATATTGACATCATCTGGAAAGAGGCAACTCTTGTTCAGAAGTGATAGTCAAAATGGGAATGTGGAAATGTTTCCATAGGTGGAAGGTATTCATTAAATTTGTGTAAGATTAGAAAACTAAATGCAAGAAGGATGTTCAAAGGAATGTACTTTGAATTTGAGACTTCGTTTCCATGGAATTGCTCTCCATTGGAATACTTTGTAAATGTCTGTTGCCAAGTTGTGACTTTTGTGCATAGTCATTACAAGAGGATCAATGCATATTAGTCAGTCGTCATAAATCGGAATTCAGGAAACAACAAATGGATGGAAAGAATGATTATAATCCATGTCTCAGTCCATATGATATCTAGAATGGAGAAATATATGATCCCTTATCTAGTAGACACGTCATTTGACTAGGTCAGAGTTCGGCAGTGGCTTTAAGAGCTACGATTTCTAGTCGGGATCTTGCAGTCATATTTGAATAATAGTTTTAGACATATCCAAGTGGGATACTATTGGATTAGATGTCGAAGCCCATAACTATTATTGGTATGTACTCGACCCGAAAGTAGCATGGTCCATTTGGGTTGCTGTTAGGCGTGTCAGACCTAAAAAATAATAGGGGTATGATATACTCCAAAATAATCCCACTATATTGCACTAAAAGGTAGTACAAGGCAAGCAGGTTCGATCCACAGAGACACGGGATAATAAGTGTATACCTCTTTGCGCAAGGTACTATGGTCACCAACAGTAATAAAGGGGGTTTAGAGTGCAATGACTAAACAAACAAATTTAAAACACGAGTAGCAAACTAAACGAATGAATTAAGTTCAAATTTTGTAAGGACTCCAACTCCATGTATGACAATCCAGCAATGTGAATCAAAGATGACAAGACATTTTTTCATTCTATCTAAGTTGGTACTTGAAAGTGTTAACAAGCTCTAACAATTTCCATTCATGACCACATTAATCAATCAAAACAAGATCATTGATTAATCCTAACCTTACTAACCTAATTGAAATAAGCTCTTAGAAGTAGATTAAATGATTGCATAAGCTTATTGTGAATGTTCCCAACAACACCCAATACTCCTCACAAGCTCGGGAGCATAAGAATGTGTGAAAAGATTTACACTAAATTCATTCATAAAAAATCAATTTAATGCTTGTTACTTAGTTCAATTCACAAAACAATTACGGATTTTGCAAAATGAATAACTTGAATTACCTAACCCTAATTCAAATGGACAATAAGAATCATTATTAGAATCAAACATTCGATTGAAGTAAAATCAGTTTCACTAGATATAAATTAAACACAAACATCAGGTCATATGATTTGATTCACAACCAAAAAGTCAAAACATGAAATTACAGAAGTTAGGGTTCTAGCCACAGATGGCTAGAACAAGATCACAAGTCTATAAGATGAAATTAAGTGTAATCACAACTTACAAAAACGAGAATTAATGTTTCCAAATGATTCCTAATCAAACCCTTGCAAAAACCTTCGAATTCTCCTCTTCAATGGTGCTCTGATATGTTGTGTGTATGTAAAAGTGGCCCTCAACCCGTAATATGAAAGATAGGAAAAGCTGCCAAAAGTTGGTTTTTGGGTCGAACACGGCCCGTGTTAAAATAGGCTAAACTGACACGGGTCGTGTTCAGCAGCCAACACGACCCGTGTTGATTTGCACTAAACTGACACGGCCCGTGTTCAGCATGGTCAACTGCTTCTTCTTGGTCAAACACACCCCGTGCCCACTTTTCAGTGTAAATTCAACACACCCCGTGTACCTCTCTGACTCCAATTCCAAACTTGATTTTTCCAACTTTTTCGTTCTTCACCCGCTCATACCGAAATCTTCACCAATGATTCCTGGCACCTCCCAAAGCGCATTCTAATCTCCGGTTTACCTGAAAAAGACATGAAAGTGTGCAAATAAGGTTGTTCTAAAGATTAACATGCATATGATGAAATGCAACAAAAAGGAAGAACAATTATGCTAAATAGATGCATGAAATGGGACTAAAAGGTGTGCAAAAAGGTGCACGAATTGCACCTAACAGTTGCACTTCATTCGAACAATTTATATGGATAGTCTTTTGAGAATAGTATGTCTATGGTTTATTAATATATTATAAGTTATAATATATTAATGTAAAATCATATTATTTAATTAGTATTGATCAAGAATTAATTTAGTGATCAAAATGAACTAAATAGCTATGGACTCTAATATATATATATATATATATATATATATATATATATATATATATGTATATATATATGTATATATATATATATATATATATATGGATAGTCCATGGAGTTTTTAATCCATGGATCCTATAGAAATGAAGACGGATGTGTGCTGATTTCTAGTATGATTACTATTCTCTCACGTTTTCCAAAGTGTTTTGGTGATTTGTGATTCCACTTGAGGCATCCACATTCTTGGTGCTAGGGTCTTGAAGCTCCAAGGAATCAACCACAAGCAAAAGGTATGTCATCCCACTATGTTTTATATTACAAGTACCCCATCATCTGTTAATTAGGATGAGAACCTTGGAAAAATCATATTTGCATGTATAATAGAGAAAAAATAGATCCAAGGTTTCTAGGGTTGCATGTACACAATAAGAGTGTTAGATTGCTCAAAACCCATCAGTGTGGCTCCTCTGTGCCCCGGACCTCAAATATGCAGGTTTTAACCGATTTGTTGTAGGATGTGACTGAATAGGATCATGCCTGAACTCGTTCATCTGAATCTCAATCTCAATCTCCCACATCCTTTCGGCACAGTGAAGCTCAGCGAGGGTAACATAACGCTAGGTGGATACATCCGTCTTGAGCATGCTCATGGACCTCATATACTCTTAGCCCATCCTAAATAAATCTTAGCCCAATCCATATATATATATATATATATATATATATATATATATATATGAGTACATATTTAATTAGCTCCATTTTGATCACTAAATTAATTCTAAACTAATTCTTGATCAATATTAATTAAATAATTATGATTTCATATTAATATATTATAACTAATAATATATTAATATATCATAAACATCTTATTCTCAAAAGTATATCCATACAAGTTGTTAGGTGAAGTGTAACCCAAATGGACCATGCTGGGTCGGGTCAAGTTGATACCAAATGTAGTTACGGACTTAGACACCTTATCCAACACCATGTAGCACTCATGTATGCTAACCATACATAACACTGGATCCTATAGACATTCGAATACTTGATTATACCCTAAGCCCACAACCAAAAAATGAATAGGAAATAAGGCTAAACCAAACATTCTCAAGCTATAAAATCTTAGTTATGTACAACTATGATGCATACACTAAGAAACTACAGTAATGATGTGAATTTCATAGAAGACGTACCCCTAGGCTATCAGGCATCATACATCAAGCAACTCTACCATGCCATTCCTAAAGATCCATAGCCTATCACTACACTGCTAGAAAAACAGACTTTTACGACGCTCATTGCGCGTCGTGAAAGGATCAGACGACGCGCAAATGCGCATCAAGGAAGGCCCTGTCATAAAGAGAGACGATGCGCATTTACGACGCTCATTTACGATGCACAGTTACGACGCTCATTTACGACACGCAATGCGTATCAAGGAAGGCCCTGTCATAAAGGAAGACGACACGCATTCGTGTGTCGTAACCTTACGACGCGCATGTTAATGACACGCAATGCATATCAAGAAAGCCCCTGTCAAGAAAGGCTATGTCATGAATGAAGATGACTCACATTTTTGCGTATCATAATTTTAAATGTTTAAAAAATATATTATTTATAGATTTACTAATGTTCAAATTAAATAATACATTAAAAATCTCATAATACAAAAGAAAATACCATAAATAACAAAGATAATTCATCTCACTAATATGTCAAATACAAATAATTATTCCAAAAGTGAGTAAATGTTATAAAAAAATGAACTCATTTATATACAATTGCATCATCTAACTTACTATGTGCCAACAACTCTCTGTGTGTTTACTTTTGCTTGAGTCTCGTTTCCTCCAAAGCTGCTAGCCATGCCAAAATATGATATCTTGAGTCTCGTTTCCAGAACCAAAATCACCTTCAATCACCCAATTAAACTTTTATGTTGGTAGACTAAGAGTTCCAGAATCAAGTTTACATCCATCACCTTCAATCACCCAATTAAACTCTAGATCTTCTGTTGTTTGAAAGAAATTGGTGTTTGTAATCTATGAACAAAAAACGCAAAGACCAAGGTTAACATTTGCTATATAGAAATAGCTATCAATCAAACAGAGCCAAAAGTGTTTACCGATAAATTAATGCCCCCCCTGCAACAGTTTGTCTTTGATTCCTCTTATTCACATGACATGATAACTCAGCAACAAACTCATGAGCTTTAGTAAGTTTTGAAGCATAATTATGTTTCATGTGAAGTACACCCCCTGGTCATCTTCCTTGTATCCAATAACTAATGTCATTCAGTTGTTTCCAGTCCTCATCAGTGAATTGCAAAGCTTGATTTCATCACCACACAGTGAAAAAATATTTCTCATTGAATAGAAAAAAAAAAGTAACTAAACACCTGAAGTACGATGACATGGAAGATGCAATCTAAAAGATCAATTAACAATGGTGAATATAAAGTTAATCAGAAAAGAAAGGCTTCCATATCTTTAGAAGAAAAGTTAAACAGAAAAAGAAAGGCTTCCATATCTTCTCCTGACTTGAAGTTTTGTCCTGATCTATTAGGAGATTTATAATCCAAATCGTACTTTGTACCTAATACAAGAAAAGAAATAAATATAAATGTCAAGTAATCAATCACATGAATATTTGCTCAGGTATCATAGAGAAAGTTGCTTTATATTTCAATGGCATACCTATAACTAGGTAGATTTTTCAAACTTGTAATAGGGAGAATTTAAGAAAACAAAAGTACAATGATATTGTAAATAAGTTGATGAAAGTATGTTGTTATTTATTGAATGCAGCCAATGTTGAGAGCATATGAGAGGAATGATAATTGACCAAATGCCATCCCACTGTTAACTGTATACACCTCTGACTTGCAGTACTTGAGGGCAATTTCGGAAATTAATAAATCATATCAGTAAATAACCTTAAAAGAATAAAATGAATGATTTTAATTGCTTACAGCCATGATGTTAGCAATGGCGTATGCTTCTGTTTCAGACCCCACTATCTCCATTTTTGTCATTCTACAAAAGAAAAAAAACAAAATCTTTATTGACTTATTTCTTGTATTTAGTAATTTAACCTTAAAAGAAACAAAACAAAAGAAAAAATCACCTGTTTTCCGGATGAATTAATGTAAAGATAAATAGGCTTATGTGGATTATCATAATCCAACCACATAAATTGAGCAACAAGAAGCTCAGTCAGTTCAGGAACAATCTACAACAACCAAAATTATACTTAAATTCATTATAAAAATAAAGAATTAAAAAAAAATAAAATAAAAATACATTGCTATTTCTTATAGGCATTCCTAGGAAACAAATACGAGCATCTAGAAGCAATGATGGAAGATCTGGAGGCCGGAGCACTTCTAGGTCTTCCGGAGCAAAATGAGAAGTTTGATCACCTCTTATTCTTTCATAAATTATGACAACTAATTTTGAAAACTAAACTTGAATGTACATTTCTAATTTATCTATATAGCAAATTTAATGTAAAGGTCTAGTGTAGCAAGATGATCAACTTGTTATATTTCCAAGGTTGGGAGGTGTTAAGTGCTTCTCCTGTGATATGTGATGATAAATCTAAATTATAAAGGCATGGGAAAACAGGTAGACTTTAAGTATATGCTTGTTGCTCCAGATGTCATGCACAATGAAAGTTAAAATGCAACATACAAGGAAACAAGATATAAAAAAATATTGATAGATCAAGCCCTAGAACAAGTTTATGTCTTCTAGCGGTATAGTGACTTTCTTTGGTGCAAAGACCTTATTCTTTTTTCTCACAAAATCGATCCCTATAGATGGAAAAATATAAAGGAATGGTGAAAATACGGAAAACAGAATGATAAATAGAGATATTAGCCTAGTTTTGGTTTCATTCCAAGTTAAAAAGAAAATATCAAATGAAAACTTACGTCAAATGAGAGTCAAAGTAACCATTAATCTTGCATAAAACTAAAAAAAAATACCTACAGCTACAGACAAGCACAATTTACTAAACAGGTAAGAAAGTCTCCAATATAGATTACCTCTTATATGCAAAAGAGAAAAACAACACCAATACAAATAGAACCCAGTCATGTAAGTCCACTCTGATAGAAACCTGTCATTTAAATGTTCTTCATGTTTCCAATGACTATGTTTGATAAAAAAAAAAGAAAATGAACAGAAAGACTTCCTAATGATAATAATGAGGGTAAATTGATAATTTAAACTCAAAATGCTGCATTTCGCATAGGGCATCCAATTTGGAAATTTGTTCAATTATTGTGGGATGGAAATAATCAAACAACGTATATTTTATTGATATTATGTTGATAAGTTGCATGTCTTCTATGTTACCTATTTTAACAGAAGATCTAAGGAAGACTGAATATACTTACTGTACAAACCAAAGTAATAGGAAGGACAATGCAGAGGAAGTCGATTATTCGTCCTCAAAATCCCTCTTTTCTGTCAAATAAAATTACATGAATATGTCAAGGACAACATTAATAAACACCTATTAAATTGCAAGGGAAAAGAATAACAAAAAAGAAAACCCCACAAACCTCTGGTTGCTTTAGCAATTGCAGAGCTTGAACCCTTGCAACTTTCCTGGTTTGACCCGTCCCATTACCAACCAACAAGGTGTCTTTGAGCTGCAACCATAACTCAGAAATTACCAAAATCGACATTGCTACTACAGGTTTCCTTGGTGAAAAAAACCCACTGAATCGAATAATTCTGCCAACTCACATAGATGGAAGCTTAACTTTATTCACTTTTACAATTGAATATAATAATGGCTCAAAGATTCTCCAAACTTCATCAAGATTAACCAAATATGCCCTAAGTTCTCATATTTCTTCAACAGGAACAGGAACATGAGACACCAGATTGGGTGCACTTGTAGACTATACGTTTTCTGTCCCAGGAGCACATGTGACTTCAGTTTGGCTATAATAATTTGTCCATTGTTTATTATAATCTTGTTGATATTGTACATATGCCACAGGAGTATTATTTTGAGCAGTATAAGCAAGATTAGAATCTGTAGTGTAGTTTGAATATTGATGAACATAACTTGTTGAGGGTATGATTGATTTGGCTGTTGCTACTGATAGCTACTACTAGAGTAACATGCATATCCTATGTTTCCATATCCATATGGGTCATTGTTCGGGTATGTAGCAGTTGCAGTTGCAGTTGGAGTTGCATAGTTAGCATACTCTAAATTAGCTGCTCCAGAACATGAAACAGTGCCAGTATATTCCGCACTCAATCTATCTTGAAGGTTTCTTGATTGAGGTTCTGAACGGTGATCATCATCATCATCTATCGATAGATGATGATGATGATGACCCATGTTCACTCGGGTTTTTTCTTACACCAAGACAATCCAAAACCGCTACCACACTTGACCTAACATTATTATGCTCCTCCTTTATTTTAGACATTCCTTGAAAGTAACAAGGTTATATTAAATACAACGCAATTAATAATTAACATTTACACAGATAAAACATTGATCACCTGTAAAGCAGTATGTACAAGTTTATGTGCTTCATTTCTTGAACTTTTCAAAATCCCAATCACATTAGGTGCCAACTGATTATTGTTATTGGAAGGAAAGTTGTTTTCATGATTAGAAGTCGTGGGGTCCACAACAAGCCCAGAATCGGGATTAGGCTTTTGCCATGTAGGCATCGGGATTCCTGGGTATGTGTTGCGTCGCCTCAAATTTGCAAGAGCAGAAGCAACCTGATTAAGATTATTTGTTAAAATTAATTTGTAATTTGTAAATATATATGATAATAATTATTTATGAAATAAATGATACCTGATCACTAGCTTCTTTGAGCTGTAATAGTACCATTGCATATTCCTTTTTGAAGCTTTCGGATACATTCATGGGGACACCTGTCTCGTTTTTGTGACTTGATAAGCTGTCATTTACAAGCTTAAGTTCCTTCAATATTGCTTCCTAGAATTCATTCACATCAGACAAATTAGAAATTTAATTGAATTTATAGAGAAGAAATAATAAAGAAAGTATGAAATGAAGAGAAATACCTTTTTATCAAGAGCACGAGTAAGCTCAGAGAGTGCATGTATATCAATTTCTCTTGCCTGAATTTGAGAGGCTGCTGCATGCTGATGCTGTGAGATAATAACATTGTCTGCAGCTTTAAGAGGTGCACCAGACCGATTTTGTCCCTAAAAACGTATAATTTTTAATTTTATTAACATATGTTCGGGTATTTTTTTTCAAAAATAAATTTAAGAAAACTAACCAGTCGATGGAGATCGGGTTTTCAATTATACCCAACACACATGAACCTTCACATGGAGCAGGGCAAACCCTGCCCGTGAACTCTGGGAAGTTATTTGTTTCAAGAAGTCGATCCAATGCCTCACGTCATCTGTTGTGGCCGGGTCGCCCGATGTTTGACCGCATCAGTGACTCTTGATGGTCGGTCGCCTGTTAGGCATTTTCATCCTCCTTCACCTGAAAATCGAAATTAAACAAAATTACTATTTTACCCCTCAAACAAATTCTAAAGCATTATAAATAAAAAAAGATATGATTCTCACCTGATTAACAGTGTCAATCAACTGATTAACTGTCTCAGTCAGCGACTTGGCTGCCAACTTCTTAAGATCCTCAAAAGCATCTTTCTCCTTCAACACATCTTCCTCACGAATGTCAGCTTCTTCAACAGCCAAATCAGCTTTTTTTTAGTTCTTTTCTATGGATTTTGACCATTTTCAACTCGACCCACTAACACTTAATAACCTTGACTTGTGGAGAGAAAATCCATGCTTTAACCTTGTATAGATCATCTCTCGTTTTCTTGAAACAAGCAGCTTGGGACTGGAACAACAAATAAATCACAATTTCTCAAACAAATAAAATACAGGGTTTAGAGCTCATTTTAGAGCCAACTGATATGAAGGAAAAAAAAACCTCATGATACAGATATGCCTTGACCCCCTTTAGCCCATGCGACATTACAGACCCAATCAGCTTGTGGCTTACTACAGAGAGAACCTAAATTCAAATCTCTAACATATAATTTGAAGAAATTGTTGTCTTTGTCATACATGGTGTATGCAATGAATCGATGACCAGGTGAGACTTCTGCTACCTCTTCATATGCATAACCTAAATGAAGTCATGTTAATAGATTAAATGAAGTGGAAGAGAATTAGAGATCGTTGAAAGATGTTGAAATGATACTGGAATTGGAATTACCCCAAATCTTTCTGCTTCTTGATTGTAATCGATGAGTTTTTGTTCAATCCTCTTCCCGGAGATGAAATCGAACCCACCTGTTGGACTTTTATGTGAAATGAACTCTTCGTTTAGGCTAGCTAATCTCCTACAGAGTAATGGATATTGTTTCCCTTCCTCTACTCTCCTGTAATACAACCTGAATTCCACCTCCAAATTGCCAAAGAAGAACACGGAATTTGAATTCGGATCCAAAAGAAATCAACAAGCTTCAGATGAAGTGCAATTTGAAATTGATGGTACCAGGGCCCCCAGCAAAATGGAGGAGTGGAGAGCTGAGAAGACATGCGAGATGCTACTTTTGATTGGAGTTTGGATTGAAGGCGATCGGTGTCTGCTAAAATAGCTTCAATCGAATGGCGCTGATGTAAGGAGTCACATAACCTTCAATCGAAGGTGTTTTGCGTGAGAGGAGCTGTTGGATCTCTTTGAACAATTTATTGAGAAGTGGTTCAAAGCCCTAGTTCTTTTCGTCGAATGGCGCTGATGAAAGCATTTGGAGACTTGGCGACATAGTGGATAGAGAAGAGTAGTGTCTGATGGCGCTGATAAAAACATACGAGACAAACACTCTTTATAGAATCCGTGGCCGCTTAGAGCTGATGGGTTTCGATGCTGGTGATGGCGGCTTAGGGCTTGCAAAGAGAAGGGAGAGAGAGTGCAGATCAAGGTACAGGAAGACGAGTTGCTTTAAAAGGATTGACAGCCTCACAATAGAATTAGGTTTCTTTGTTAGAATAGAATTCGGGTTCTTTGTTAGAGGATTGTAGAAGGAGAGAAGTTGGTGGGTGTTTAATTTTTTGGGATTTCATTTCCCACCATCGCCGATTAAAAAAAAGCAAGAACGCGCCTTCCTAAAAAATATAAAGCGACATCTTTACACGACGCGCTTTTTATGGTAGGTGCCTTCTGTGTTTTTTTGGACATTAATTTCAGGCCATGCAAAAATACGCGCGCTCTATCCTTCACATTTTGCAAAGCTGACATTATTTTTTAGGGCACGTACAAATGCGCGTCGTCTATCAGCGCGTGTCACTGTTTGCGTGTCATTAAAGGCCTATTTTCTAGTAGTGCTAGCATGTTGTTCTATCATAAACATCATATCAAATAACAGTAGGGTAAGTTAGGGTATACATTCTTCCTTAACTGATTTTACACATCGCATCCTACCTTGGTTACTTTTAAAAAAAATTGCAAACCATTTTTAAAACTCTTGTAGTTTCTTAGTTTGAGTCTGGATTCACACGAATGTTCATCCAATTCTCTCAAACTAAGGCTCTGATACCAAATTGTAACGTCCCAAAAATCAGAGTAAAATTTTTCATTTATGTGACATCCCCAAAATCTTGGCCAGAAAAGACCGTTTTTCATTTATGCTTTAAAAATATTTTCAGAGTAAATCCTTTTGATTTGAAAGAGTTGCGGAATTTGTTCCCAAAAACAAAACATGATAAAACAATGTTTACCAAAGAATTTCATAAAAGAAATGTATTTTTCATTATATAATCAAAACTTGGGGTGTCATGTTCCGATACAGACCAATAAGCATAAACGATAACATTACAAGTCATTCAACAAATATATACATATACAGACTTGTAAACAAAACAACTAATGGTTCATCCATCTCATGCCCTTGCGCCACTTCTTGTAATACAATTAAAACTGAGTGGGTCAGGCTTGGGAGCCTGGTGAGCATATAGGGTTTTCAACCCACAATAAATAATCATATTTAATTTTCATCAACCAACAATAACCCAATTACCCATTCCCGTTATTCTCACTTTATGTCCCTAAAACAACTAACATAAGGGACCTAGTCTAAGAATATTTCATCGGGGCGACAACACATGCTTCGGGGGTACCTCAGCAATGCTTCGGGGGTACCTCAGCAATATAAGTCAAATAAGGCAACCATGAGGGGGATGGAGTACAGCAAATGAACACCCGAGTTCATTAACACCTACAGGTGGCGAACCTGCTAATGTTTCCACAAGACTGTCTAGAATAGCCAGTGGCCGTCATCTAAACTCCGCTAGATGACTAAATCAAACAAAACGAGGCCTCTCATCTGTTTATTACACACCAACTATCTACCCATGTTCTACCCAACATATTAGTAGATAAAATATACATTTTTATACATAGTTTTGAAAACCTGTATAGCATGCTTTAATCAACACATAATCCACATAACAGATAAGGCACACACACACATAGCACATATCTCATAGAGAATAAATCATATCTATGAGATAGAAAAGAGTGAATACACATTCACACATAACACAACCAAATATATACACATAGCACGTATTTTATTTAAAATACTTCATATTATTGTATTTGGAAAAGGTAACTACACACTCACACTTATAAACAACAATATACTTAATACACTCGAACCAAACTCTTATTATTATTGTGTTTATGAAAGGTAGTATACACTCACTTGATCAGAAGATGATCGGACAGCATTATGACTTGCAGAAGTAGTAATCCTCAGCAGATCTGGAAGATCTTCACAAAAATCGAACTTCTCGCGGGCAGAGCTTCGGCTCGGGAACCACACTTCTCGGGATCTTCGGGATCTCGGGACTTGCCTCGGGGCTCGAGAATAATACCGGGGCTTCGGGATATATCTGGCACGCAAAACGATGCAAAACGGGAGCCTCGGAGTACGCGGGGCGTACTGCAGTACGCAGCGCATACTGCTTCCGAAATCGTCACTGCATGCGTCATCCGAAATGTCGACACTCTTCGGAGTACGCGGGGCGTACGTCGGATCAGGCCGGTGACTCGTCTTCGGATAATGCTTCCGAATTTCCATTTAAATTTAAATACAAAATAATTAATAAACTTTGGAAATTCATATCTTCTTCATACGAACTCCGTTTTCGATGTTCTTTATATCCACGCGAAGGTGAGACTATGCTCTACAACTTTCGTTTAGACTCCGTCGGCTAATTTCGAATTTATTTTTATTATTTATTTTTAATAGTCCGCGATAGAAATACTTTGTTATAAATTCATAACTTCTTCGTTTGACGTCCGTTCTCGCCTAACTTTTTATCGCTTCGATACCAACAATGAGATCTTCGATTCTCATTTAGATTGCTTTGGCTAAAAACCCCTCGATCTCAAATCGAGTAAAACAGGCTGCTCACCGCTAAGCCGAAACTTCGATAAATCATAACTTCCTCATACGAAGTCAGATTTGGGCGTTCTAAATATATTCGGAAACCTCGTTTCAACTACTACAACATTATTCAAAGATATTAAGTTTATTTTACACTTAAATTTTGACGCTTATTTTTTTATTCTTAATTAATCAAACCACATAATTAAGCAATTAAGCACCAAAACACATAATACTCAAATAATACAATCTTATTATTTCAAAATGGGTTACAAAGGTTAACCTAGACTATTACTTTGCTAAAAATGGCAAGCCCGGAAACACAGGCGTTACAATTTATTTTCAAAACAAACCAAAGATAATAATTGTTTACAAAAGTAGCGTTACAAAAGTACTAATCCATAATCAAAGTATCCCAAGAATCCAATAACAAAAAATCTAAAGGAATGTGCATGATCACGCCTTTTGTTTCCCTGATCGTCTTAAGTACCTGAAAAAACAACTAAAACTATAAGACGAAACTTATTGAGTTCCCCCAATGTACCACCACACAACATAACAAACAATAGCATGCATACATGACCTTCAGCCTGACTAAACCACCACACAGGGCCTACAGACTATCTGGACCGCTCAGAGCCTTCAGCAGGACTGGACCACTGCATCGAAACTACAGCCTATCTGGACTGCTCTCCATCCTTCGGCCTGACTGGACCGCCTTGTAGGCCTTCAGCCTATTCGGACTGCCTTAGGTATCTTGTCCTTTAGCACAAGCATGATCGCCTCAATCTAACTGACCATAACTCATCAACATATATAATAACAACCAATATCCATCAAATACAGGTAGTCCTACAGATCTACCAGTTTAACATATATCCAACAATACAGGTAATCATACAGTTCTACCAGTCTAACGCATATCAGTAATAATCAGGTAATCATACAAATCTAACACATACTCAGCATAAAATCTATCAATATACTAGGATATCAAATCCAGTGGGCCGGCCTTGGTACCTTAGCCCCACAAGTAAAGTGAGGAAAACTCACATCTTAGTCTTAAATGACCGTTAAACAAGTCACGACTCTGAATATCATCTCTATCAGTCACCTATCAAACAAATACTGACCAATTCTCAATTATAACTCAAAATACCAAAAATAACCATATGTCAATCTTGGGTCAAAGTTAAAGTGAACTACAACAGGTGGCCATGCCGTGGCCATCCTTGGACATGCTGTGGCCACCAAATGACAAGATAGACGAGACTCAGCCCAGCCGCCATGTCGTGGAGACCCTTGTGTAACATCCAATTATCACAAGCAAAAAATTTCATTTTATTTAAGTAAATCTTCCCAATTATAACTTTTTTATGGAAAAAATTGTTTATTCCAATTACTTTTATAAATATCAAAGTAATATTAAAGCGCGAAAATCTTCATTGTTGCTGATGAATGTGTACAATCACGCCTTCGCCTTCCCATGATGACTGATGATACCTGAAGCAATAAGCAACTGGGTAAGCACAAATCTTAGTGAGTTCCCCCCCCCCCCCAAAAAAAATATCCCATACGATAAACATACACGCATCCATCGGGTCCACTTAGCCATAGGGCTGGAATACCCAGGATTTGTTGGCCTACCGCCTTAACCCAACTGCTCTTCCCAAGCCTCCGTGCCTCCGACTTACATCCAGCTCGCAGCGGGTATCTTGGCCAACATCACAAAGCAGGACCGCCTCAACCCACCACTATCAGATGTCGACATGTAAAAAACCAAGGATCAAGTAGGCACATAATACAGGAAAACACCAATCATACAGCTCACTACTGCCTACTACTCCTCTCACAACATACAGTCCTGCTACCAGCTAACCTCCATGAAATGTGTAACCATAAGTAACTAGAGGATGAACATATGATCCTACTCTAGAGCGACAACCAAACAAGGAACATGCAAGAAAGCCTAGATCAAGATTTCTCAAGCTATCCTACATGACCACAGACAGTCCCTAGGGCACTCCACCAAATGATAACCAACAAGTACAAATTGATGGGTTTGGTCATAAGACATCCTATGTGCTCATACAAACCCTAATGCTTGGATCTAGATTTCTCTATTGTACATGCTTTGAATCCAAGACTATAAACCCTAATTCTAGCATATGGAAATCAATATTAACATATAATTAGGTTTAAGATAGTACCTTGATTGTTATGTAGCAATAAAAATCCCAATTCCTCCTTGAATTGACTTTGGAAGGCTTAGAGTCACAAGTGTCACTCCTCTAATGGCTCACAAACACCATAAGCAAGAGGTTGAAGAGGAGAGAGGATGGAGGCTGCCTAAAACGTGTTCTAACCCTAGAAAAGAAGTTTTCCCACGTTTTTGAGCCTTAAGGGTTCTATATATAGTGAGGCTATTAGGGTTATCTAACAAGGAAACCCTAATTTGGTTGCTTAAGCCCTAAGCAACTCATAGATTCCTTTAATCAAGCCCTTGGACGATTTCCTTATGGGCTTCCCATAAGAATTCGTCCACCTCTTGATTTAAGACAATCCATGGCCCAAATTGCAATTATCTTATAATTACAATTCCAGTCCCTTAAGTTTCATTAATCTCTTTTAGTCACAAAACTAATTACCAATTAATTATTGACTAATATAATTAAAAAATATGATTTCTCCTTTAATATATTATTCCCATAATATATTAATAAATCATATTTAATCCTTTATCTCCATAATTCATCTTATCAAGTTGCTTTGGTGAAGGCAACCCAAAAGGACCATGCACCATCGGGTCAAGTACATACCAAAATAGTTATGGACTTAGACACTAATCCAACAGTCTCCCACTTGGATAAGTCTAATAACTATTCTGCGTATGACTTCAGATCCTGATCTGCAATCGTAGCTTTCCAAAGCCGCTGTCAACTCTGATCCTATCAGATATGCGTGTCCTTAGATAAGGGATCATATATTCCTCCATTCTAGATATCATATGAGATATGATTTCAAATCATTCTCTTTGTACTATATCTCGATTCCGATTTATGACGACTGACTAATTGAACAAATCAAATTAGCCCTAGCCCGGCCGAGCATTTACGTTTGTCATCACTAAATCATCGACGGGCCCAAAGATATCGCTTTTATTCTACTTTGAATAAAAGGAACGGATAAACTTTGATACAGTGCTTGCTTGCACTCACTCACCGAATCACACACAATAATATGTTTTATAACACCAAGTTACTAGTGCGTTTACATATTATCAATGTGCAATCGATTCGCAAGATACAACTCACACATCTCAGTTTCAAGAATATAAGATGTTATCGTCTCACCAATCACTCGTGATACAATTCATGTAGTGATCTAAGTGAGCGTGGGTTTAATCCAATGCTCAAATTCTCATTCATAAGCACTCATGAACGTTGCAGCAAACATTTGCTTATGTCTAATACTCTTTTAGACAATCCACACACCAATTCATGACAGTCTTCATTCATACCTACTTCCAACATATGAACGACTTTGGCCCATTCGAATAATTCGATTATTCTTAATAATTTCAATTATTCCGAAAGTCAAAACATGCAAATGTGAAACACAAGAATAATACTAATCCCATATGGCCTCAAACCTTTGAGTATAAATAAAACTCCTTTTATTTATCACCATATTGATTACTCATTATTTGTTGTTTCGGGTAATCAACTTCTTACTTGAATTACTACACTTGTCCCATGCTCCTAGCATGCACACAATGTTTACCTATGGTTCTTGCTTTGTGAAATAGATCAAATTGAACACATTTCCAATCATTCTCATTTAACAACTCCAAATCCTTTTTCATAAGTGTAAGAATATCAAATTCTTGCTACTTATAGATTATGCTAGATTCTAACATTTTATGCAATGATCCTTTCATGATATCACTGCACCAAAGTCACGAAGACTATTGCCAATGATATTACAAAGTCCTCTATCGGAGATTGTTACAAGACAATTCCTTAGATATGATGTCTTCTCACTCAAAGTGCATTCCTTTGAACATCCTTTTGCATAAAAGTTTCTAATCTAGTCATAGATTTTCAATATTCAATTCCCAATACGGACACGTTTCCATATTTTCCATATGACAACTCATTCTGAATAGAATCTTATCTATTCATAATAATGTCGATATGGTCCATCCAATATGGAAACATTTCCATATTTTCCAATACTATACTTCCAACTACTCACAAGCGACCAATCCTCATTGAATTTTGGATTGTCCTTTGATAGTTGTTTAATTATTTTAGTCAAACCCAATTCTAGTCCCTTTTCCCTCTAAATGCGCTCGACATTTGGAAAATTTTAGAATGGTCAAACATTAAAGCATTTGCAATCGATCCTATACCCGAAGCGTATGGGACACGACGCATAATGTTTTATTTGCTATGTTCTCAAAATTCGAATTGTGAAGAGGAATGCCGTAATCATAATCGAAATTTTAAGAACACACTATGTACCTTTGACTAAATTTATTAACATTTCTCAACCTAAGCCTTTAGATTTGAACTGAAGCATAATATTCTCTCCCTTAATTATAGCAAAACAACTATTCCATCCTTACAACTTTGCAAAGAATGACTCTTGTTTTCTATAATTAATATTGCCAACTTGCAATACTTTCCTTAATAATCATACAATAATAACTTTTATGCTTCCACTATCATGATGATTATTATAAAACATAACACTTATGCTCCCACTAGCTTCGACATGTATTAATAAACATCTTAACTTTCAGAAAAACAATACCTATTGAATTTCTTAAGTCCATGTTTCTAATACTTAATGCTTTGATAATCTTTTATCAAGGCCTCTTAAACTTATACACCTTTGCCTTAGATAGTTCATATGTGTGTCTAAACATTTAAGACTAATTGCCAAACCTCACAATTCAAATCATGGAAAGGGATACCGTAACCATAATTGAATTCGAGAATGCAATTTTACATTCACTATCTTCTTAAAATCTCTCTTAGTGAAAGCATTTCCTCACAATCATTTTCATGAAGGAGGAAATCTTATGACACTTAGATTTAAACGGTGTATGTGTTCCTATCCATGTGAATTTGTTAAAACCAAAGTTTACGACAAATTCAAACTCATATGGACCGAACTTTCTTAATCTTGATTTCTTGCCTTATGGTAGCACAGCTGCCCACCATATCTTCCAAGTAGTTAAGCAGCTCACCCTTTCCTATCAATGTACCTTTCATTGATTAAGGTGCTTAGCCTTTTATACGTTCAAAATGAGAACTCATAGAACTCACATGCATAATTAACTCGATTGGATTGACACAGAAACTAATTAATGTCAACATGATAGGTGGTAAACCTCAACTCGTGCGCTAGTGATGATTGATAAGGTTTATTTGATTTGTTCTTTAAATTTTTCATGACCATTAAGACTCCCACTGACTCCTTGACATATAAGATTCTCTTGTCAAAACATTTCTTGACAAACAAATATTCAAGAGTTAGTGTAGCTTTTATCAAAACTCTTCATAAATGGGTCCTAGTTGGTCTTTGTCTTATCCAAGACATCACAACTTTCCACATTTGATGAATGTTATAAACCTTTCTAATTCTTTTCACTCAATGTCACAATCTTAACTTTAAGACTTGTTATTGGAACGAAGTATGATTGACTTCTTGATTTGACCATTTCTTCAATCCTTGATTCCTCTTCTTAAAAATACAATTGTACTAAGACTCACTTAGAGGATCAATTGAGATATGGCTCTTAATCATTAAGACCTATGATAAAGCATAAAAGCTACTCTCCCTTCTTCTTAGAGTGGAAAAACTTTTATCTTTCTGCCTACTTGATTCTTCTTATTCGTTTTGCTATTGATTTAAACTTTTTCAATCAATTCATAATTACACTTAATCTTGTAAGTATAATCATATTTACTAACCTTTAGTGAATCATGACGAATATCATTGTTACTCTTATGGTGGACTCGATCAACACACAACTTTGTGTGCTCAATCTCCTAGTCCTTTCACTTGACACTTTGTCAATGAATTAGTCTAATTTCCAAATATGAACTTTCTCATTCATCATGCAACCAAGTTGCGTGATTCCAAATTTCTGTCCAATTGAAACTTGGGCGATGAGAAACTCTCCCTATTTGGTAAATTCTCGACTTTCCATAAATAACATAATAAGAATCAAATCCATTATTGCTAATAATAGAAACATTTTAACATCAATTTTTCATACACGCCATTGTAAGGATGAATAAATAAAATTTAAAATCAAAATTTATTTTATTGCGGAAAAAATTGTCCTTACAATGCAACTCATTGAAATACTTATGCTAATACATCTTTCTTAGCAATCTAATTCTAACTCTAAGTAGTAGCTCAAGAATCCAATCTTCAAGAAATGCGATCGAAATCCATTCCTTCACGGTTAGATTCTGCTCACTTCTTCCTATAAGCTTCCTTTTTTTTCTTCGATTCTACAAAACATCAATTGTAATCTTATCACATTATGTATTAAGAATCTAGAATGAAGCTTAAAAGAGTTAGTCAATGGATTTTACCTATATTAGAGCCATACGTTTCGACTCTCACATCTCTTAGATCTCTTAGGTAAATAGGGCAGCTTCGTCTCCAATGCCCTTTCTCTTGGCAATAAAAGCAGATTGACTCTCTTGGAACAGGACATGGAACTACTTTAGCCATTGCCTTTCTCTTATGATCAAACTTTTCGATCATAGCATGTCTTTCGTTGCCATTGTCTATATCCATAGAGGTCTTGAAGGTAGATTCACCAATCAACTTTGCTTTTCCATTGCGCTAAACCATTGTTGATTCAGCAACAATAAGCATATAGGTGAGATCTATAAGGGTCACGTCGTGGTTCATCATATAGTACTCTCTTACGAACTCACCATATGAGTTAGGAAGTGACTGAAGAACCCAATCAACAGCCATTTCCTCACAGACAACGGATCCCAACATTCTTAACCTATCAGTGTGTGACTTCATCCCTAGGACGTGTGCACACACCGACTTTCCTTCTTTATGTTTACTTGCCAAAAGGGCTTGAGTGATCTTGAACTTTTCAAGCCTTAGAACTTGTGGGTTAAGGAGAATAATTTGAGGAGGAGGAGGAAGTGAAGTATGATCTCTTGTTCCTCGATCGAATCGTGGAATATCATCTTCATGTGGAATGCTTGTTCCACGGGATTTGGGAAAACCATATTGTCGAACATTGACCTCTATAATACGGGAGAAAACGAATTCAAGTTAGTTGATTGATTGAGTCCTTAGTAAATCACCCAAATGAGATACTAAGGCTAGGACCCAACACAATATTCTACAACTCGGGAGAGGGATGCCGTAACCCAAATTGCAGAACATTTGAAGGTAAGTGAATGATGATTCACTAATTTCCACCATGAAAAACGAAAAAAAATTTAGTTTTAAATCTATGAAAACTCCTAGATCCTTTGAGATTCATTGAACTTTCAATGGCATGTTTAAATCTCGATATGCCCCTCTTGTTTGTGACAGGGATGTCGAGGATCACAAAGCAGGTGTGAATAACCATGCAAACTTACATGGTGCCCTCACATGTTACAGTCACCTATTCGATGTGCCGGTAAACCACACACACTCCACCGAACTATGACAAACATTGAGTCACCATTTGCTAACTTTTCTTAGAACCATTTAGTGTGCCGGTAAACCACACACGCTCCACTAACGTCTTCGCAAGGGCACAAAGTGTAATTTCATGGAATTGCATCAATTCACTTTTGCCTAAGTAACTAAGATTGGGAATTTTATAAAAAACATTTAGTTACTTTGATAATTCATTATACTTATAATGGAAGGTTTCGTCCTATCCTACCCGTTCGGATAACGACCCTCCACTAGTCAAGAGTGCGGTGGGTAAGAGTGGATACCCATTCAATCGCCATTTTATAGGCAATTTCCTTAAACACCCCTTATAGACCAGCTTCGTGAATGAGGCCTACTAACGGTAAGACTGACTTTTACTCATACATATATATAATGTTAGACTTTTAATGTTATATATAGTATATGGTGTATTTTATACTTTTAAAATATTAGGTGGTCAAATTTAACAATTATACCTTTAATTCAATTAAATTGTAAACCAAAACTTTTATGGATTTATTAAACCTCTTTTAATTATACACCTTAATTAATTAATAAAACCATAAGGGTGTGATTTGAACTTTTTCAAAACTATACTAGAGTTTTAGAATTTAACATTCCTAATTAAACTTTTAATCAACTTTTAAATTACAATACTTGAGGGCAAGTTTTGAAACATTTCAACACATTAGGGTTTAGAACTTAAATATACATCAAAATTAAACCATTTAATCAAAATTTAAATTCCAAAACTTGAGGGCAAGTTTTGAAACCTTTTTCAAAACATTAGGGTTTCAACTATTTAAATTTCAAAACTACAAAACTTTTGGGTTCAAATTTAAACTATAAAACCTAAAGGGCAAAATATGAAACTTTTCATAACAACAAGGATCAAATAACAAATAATTCAAATTAACATTTAATCACATAATTATCCATATTTGATTTATTTAATGATTTCTTGCAGAACAATTTATCAATTTACTCAAAATAATTAATCAATTATCTTATAAGGAAACAATTATCTTATTAATTGATAAATCTCTTCAATTAGATCAAAAATATAGTCATATATATATATATATATATATATATATATATATATATATATATATATATATATATATATATATATATATATATATATATATCAAAAAATCGGATTTATATTGATCTAATATGATAAGGTAACTATCCATAAGCAAAAACAGCAAGAAATCGCGAAATACCCTCCATCTGACGAGTTGACTCGTCGAGTCAGGCTTGGACTCGTCGAGTCTGCATGGACTCGGCGAGTTCAGCCATGGACTCGGCGAGTCCAGCCTCCAGAATCCAAAAAATCGAATTTTCCAGTTATACAATGCATCAATACAATTGAAACCAAGCTAGGTTCTGATCCCACTGATGGGTTTTGGTCATAAGACATCCTATGTGCTCATACAAACCCTAATGCTTGGATCTAGGTTTCTCTATTGTACATGCTTTGAATCCAAGACTATAAACCCTAATTCTAGCATATGGAAATCAATATTAACATATAATTAGGTTTAAGATAGTACCTTGATTGTTATGTAGCAATAACAATCCCAATTCCTCCTTGAATTGACTTTGGAAGGCTTAGAGTCACAAGTGTCACTCCTCTAATGGCTCACAAACACCATAAGCAAGAGGATGAAGAGGAGAGAGGATGGAGGTTGCCCAAAACGTGTTCTAACCCTAGAAAAGAAGTTTTCCCACGTTTTTGAGCCTTAAGGGTTTTATATATAGTGAGGCTATTAGGGTTATCTAACAAGGAAACCCTAATTTGGTTGCTTAAGCCCTAAGCAACCCATAGACTCCTTTAATCAAGCCCTTGGACGATTTCCTTGTGGGCTTCCCATAAGAATTCGTCCACCTCTTGATTTAAGACAATCCATGGCCCAAATTGCAATTATCTTATAATTACAATTCCAGTCCCTTAAGTTTAATTAATCTCTTTTAGTCACAAAACTAATTACCAATTAATTATTGACTAATATTAATTAAACAATATGATTTCTCCTTTAATATATTATTCCCATAATATATTAATAAATCATATTTAATCATTTCTCTCCATAATTCATCTTATCAAGTTGCTTTGGTGAAGGCAACCCAAAAGGACCATGCACCATCGGGTCAAGTACATACCAAAATAGTTATGGACTTAGACACTAATCCAACACAAATAACATACAGTTTTACAGATTACTATAGCAACGCAACATTCTTGATACGAGGATTCAGATCTAACATATCACCACAACATCACAGCATACTCGGTACCAGAATACCGATCTAACAGATTACTACAACATAGCAACATACAAAAGATAAACAATCCAAGGAATACATGACTGTATATAATCATAGGTGAGATAGATACCCGGACAGGTGATCCTACTTTAGAACCACAACCAAACAAGGAACATGTATAAGATCCTAGATCAAGAGTCCTCAGTCTATCCTACATTACTACATACAGTCCCTTGGCATCCCTCTACTTCCAAAACTAGTGGGTTGGCATTGGTGCCTTTGATCCACGGGTACAGTGAGGCGAAACTCACCTCGATATATGCGTAGGTCACCAAAGTAGTAACAAAGAACTCCACTAGCTTTAACTCACTTCCAATCACCTAGAGGAAGATACATGAGTTAATACCCGAACACAGGTCATAGATACTTGTAACAATGACTCCCTCTCATGAAATGACAAATAGGGTTCACATAAAATAATGATTGGGGTTAAGTGAGGACACTTAACCCATTAAGGATTTATATATAACTAGTATAACTAATTGGTCATAGAAGGAACACACTCAACACAACTTAAAGGACTAATACAGTTGACTCTATAAGTACCTAGTGAATATGTCAAGGTTGTATACATGAGGATCCGACAGATAGTGGGATTTGTGCTTTCCGCCTCATTTCCTGTTCCTTGTTTGGGTGTGGGCTTGAGGCAGAACCACACAATTGATTGTACGTTCGATCTGGATTGTATATGATTTGTATACACTAAGTACTCATAAAAAGAACTAGTACGAGTCATTTTACTTATCATTCATCATGTACATCATAAAATATGGCATTTTCTGGAGAAACACGTCATTTTTTACAAAGAACAAAGAACCTGTTTTTCTAAAACAAAACGCTTATGAACTCACCAACTTTAATGTTGACACTCTTTCAAAACCCACTTGTATTCTCAGGACACTAGTAGACAGGTACTAGCACAAGGTGCTAGAAGACGGAGCATAGTGGCTTCAAGTCTTTATATTGCTAACTACTTTTGGAGTCGATCATATATCATTCGAATACAATGTAAACATCTTAATATCAATACAATGGTTGTTTTTGCTTTGATTACTATTATTTAATTGTTGTGATACTGTACATGACGTCCTCTGCCCCCGAACGTTTCCACCGTTCCGGTTTGGGGGTGTGACAGATTGGTATCAGAACATTGTTTATAGTGAACTAAGTATATCAACCCATAAAAGATATACAACTATAAATACAATGGAGCTGTAACAACAGAAATTTTTAAAACAATTTTTCATTTCTTAAAAATATATTTCCATCCAAAATAAGTCATAAAGATCCAATGTATCATGTCATAATACAAATCATATAAATCCGAAGATCATAAATCCTCCATCAGTGTGTACAGATCATGTCGGCGCCTTCCCACGGTCCTCGCTGGTACCTGAAACACATATCACAACAACTGTAAGCATAATTGCTTAGTGAGTTCCCCAAAATACAACCTACGCACATACGCCTTTCCAGGCCCTGACCTTCCGGTCCATGTGTCTCAGGGGACTTCCGTCCCGACTAGGTAAACCTTCCGGTCCTACCCACGCCAACCTTACGGTCCACATTACAACGCCTTCCGGCCCATAACATATTCGCCTTCTGGCCCATAACATAATGCCTTTCGGCCCATATCAAGCATATCGTGCATGACACATATAACGATTAACTTATCACACACAACACATATATCTCATACCATATCCGACCTTTTGGTCACACAGTCAAACCCTTCCGGGTATAGTATAGTGAGAAGACTCACCTCGAGGAAAGTCTAAGATCTCGTGTCCTCGCTAACACCGACTCCAAACGACGGCTCAACCTTGCCTAAACATAAAATTATCATTTATTACACAAGGACTTCCACCACTTAGAACTTTACTCCTTATCATCATTCCTCAGAGGGTAAAAGACCATTTTACCCTTCCTTGACCTAAGGTCCTCAAGTTGACCAAAACCCTAAAAGTCAACAAAAGTCAAACCCTGAGAGTACGCGGGGCGTACTCTAGATGTACGCGGGGCGTACGTCGCCAACCCCTCCCTAATCGGGGTCTCCACCCAATACGCTGCGCGTACTTGAAGTTACGCCCAGCGTAACCCCCAGAATCAGCCACTCTCCATTTCTGGTCTTAATCGGTTAAGCCATTACTTCCACTTCTAGATCTGACTCTTCTAGTGTGTCTAAACCCATAAAGTCGAGACCTTTAAGCCTTGGCACGGCTGTAAAGGCTCCAACATCACATAACAACCCTTTATTCAAACTCAAGGACCTAGATCTCATGCATGGTGCAAACCCCATGTCCAAGATGCCATTTTTATGAGTCTACAACCCCAATAGATCAGAAATATGAAGTATCTAAGCTTATGGAGGCCATTTGCACAAAAGTCTCCACCTTTGGGACTTAAACCCTAGAAAATAACCTTTTATGCATACAACATGAACCAAGTGACAAGATCCGAACTTTATACCTGGAAATGAAGCTTTAGCCCTTGCAAAGTTCAGATCTACACTTGAGCACCACTTCTAGCCTCTCCAACAAGCTCTTCTTCTCCTTTGCAACCTTGAAATGACACCACCAAGCTTAGAATACACACACAATGGCCTAAGAACGAGGGTACCCTCTTTTTAGGGTTTCACTCTGAGGGATGGTGGCTGAGAAGACCAGCCACATGTTCCTTGTATAGCCCCATCAAAAGAATTTAGGGTTTGGGTCTGAATAAGTTACACCGGGCGTAACCTTGGGTACGCCCCGTGTACCTGAGGGGAAACGCGTCGAAATGAGGCGCGCGAGTACACGCAGCGTACACCTTGTACGCCCAACGTACTCGCCTACCATGAAAACCCTAAATCATCAACTTAACCAAGATGTAAGGCCAAAAGAAGAATACCTGGATTTCGGGCTGTCACAATTCTCCCCCACTAGAATCAGACTTCGCCCCCGAAGTCTCATACTGGAAACAACTCTGGATACTAATCCCGCATCTCAGACTTAGTCTCCCATGTTAGCTCGGATCCTTTCCGATGTTGCCACTGCACTTGAACCAGGGGTATTTCCATGTTCCTTAAAACCTTAACTTTCTGATCCCTGATCGCTACTGGTCTCTCCACATAGTTCAGGCCTACATCCACCTGAATATCATCCAATGGCACCACTACCGACTCGTCAGCAATACATTTTCTCAACTGCGACACATGAAAGGTATCATGAATCTGCCCCAACTCAGCAGGTAGCTCCAACCGGTAGGCTACCCGGCCCACCCTAGCAATTACCCTGAAGGGTCCGATATACCGGGGTCCCAACTTGCCCCTTTTCCTGAATCGTATGACCCCTTTCTAGGGAGAGACCTTTAGGAGCACAAGGTCGCCAACCTGAAACTCGAGCTCGGACCGCCGCCTGTCCGCATAACTCTTCTAGCGACTTTGCACAGTCAACAACCTCTGCCTGACCTGCTGAATCTACTCGGTCGTCTGGAGTACAATCTCCGTGCTACCCATCACCCTCTGCCCCACTTCTCCCCAACAGATGGGGGTGCGACACCTCTGACCATACAATAGCTCAAAGGGTGGCATACCAATGCTCGAATGATGGATGTTGTTGTACAAAAACTCTGCTAAAGGCAGATAGGTGTCCCAGCTCCCTCCAAAACCCAAAACACATGCACGGAGCATATCCTCAAGCGTCTGAATCGTCCGCTTGCTCTGTCCGTCTGTCTGCGGGTGGTATGCGGTACTGAAATGCAATCTCGTACCCAACTCCTCATGAAACTTCTTCCAAAACCTGGAAGTAAAATGCACATCACGATCAGAAACAATCGACATCGGAACCCCATGCCGCGATACCACCTCCCTCACGTATAATTCTGCCAACTTCTCCGCAGAAGAGCTCTCGCTGATGGCTAGAAAATGAGCGCTCTTCGTCAATCTATCCACGATCACCCAAATCGCGTTGACTCCCCTCGCAGTCCGCGGCAATTTGGTGATAAAATCCATGGTAATCTGTTCCCACTTCCATTCGGGAATCTTTAGCGGCTGCAACTTACCGTGCGGACGCTGGTGCTCGGCCTTAACCTGCCGACAAGTCAGGCATCTCTCAACAAACCATGTAACATCCCTTTTCATACAGGGCCACCAATACTCCTTCCTTAGGTCCAAATACATTTTTGTAGCCCCGGGATGAATCGAGAATTTTGATCGATGCGCTTCCTCCATCAAAATAGTACGCGTACCGCTCACAAATGGTACCCAAAGTCGGCCCTGAAAAGTCATAAGCCCTCGACCATCCGTAACGAATCCTGATACCTGACCCACGACCCGCTCCCTCTTCTGGTTTTCTGATTTCACAGCCTCATCCTGAGCTCCTTGAATGGTATCTAAAATCGGGGTCATCACCGTCAACCCCATACAAATATCTCGGATCGGGGCACTTTCCGCCCTACGGCTCAACGCGTCGGCTACCACATTAGCCTTACCCGGGTGGTACAGGATCTCACAATCGTAATCCTTCACCACATCCAACCATCTCCTCTGTCGCATATTCAGGTTTGGCTGATCCATCAAGTACTTCAGACTCTTGTGGTCCGTGTAGATGGTACACCGAACCCCATAAAGATAATGCCGCCAGATCTTGAGGGCAAACACCACAGCCCCCAATTCCAGGTCGTGGGTGGGATATATTGACTCATGAGGCTTCAACTGCTTCGAAGCATACGCTATCACATGCCCCCTCTGCATAAGCACCGCCCCTAAACCCGATATAGATGCATCACAGTACACCACAAAATCCTCCATCCCTTCCTGGAGTGCAAGCACCGGGGCCTCGCACAATTTCTGACGAAGGGTCTCGAATGAGGACTGCTGCTCCGGTCCCCACGAAAATGCAACACCCTTTCGGGTCATCCTAGTAAGTGGCATGGCGATCTTGGAGAAATCCTTGATAAACATGCGATAATATCCAACCAAACCCAGAAAGCTCCTGATCTCTGTGGGCGATCTCGACACTTCCCATCTCATCACCGCCTCTATCTTGGCCGGATCGACCAAAATCCCTTTCTGGTTAACGAGGTTCCCTAAGAACTGGACCTCTCGTAACCAGAAATCACACGTGGAGAATTTGGCATACAGCCTCTTCGACCTCAGAACTCCAAGGATCTCCCTCAAATGCTCCTCGTGCTGCTCCCTAGACCTCGAATATACCAGAATATCATCAATGAATACGATCACCGACCGATCCAGCATCGGCCTGCACACCCTGTTCATGAGATCCATGAATGCAGCTGGGGCATTGGTGAGCCCAAAAGGCATCACCACAAACTCATAATGCCCATAACGAGTTATGAAAGCAGTCTTCTGAATATCTTCATCCCGAACCCTCATCTGATGATAACCCGACCTCAAGTCTAACTTGGAGAACCAAGATGCCCCCTGCAACTGATCGAACAGATCGTTGATCCTAGGTAACGGATACCGGTTCATAACCGTCAACTTGTTCAACTCCCGGTAATCGATACACATCCAGTGTGAACCATCCTTTTTCTTGACGAACAAAATCGGCGCTCCCCAAGGTGAACTACTCGGTCGAATAAACCCCTTCCCCAACAGCTCCCGTAGCTACGAGGATAACTCCTGCATTTCTGGTGGAGCGAGACGATAAGGCGCCTTGGCGATGGGCGCCGCTCCCGGAACCAAATCGATACGGAACTCCACTTGCCTTTCCGGAGGCACACCTGGTAACTCTTCGGGGAACACATCCGAAAACTCGCATACAACAGGAACGTCATCCACCGATTTGGGCCTTCCCGCGGCCACTCGAGTATCTGTCACGTAGGCTATGAATCCATTGCAGCCCTGCTGCAAACTCTGCCTCGCCCTGGCAGCCGAACAAAACGCCGACCCACACCGGGTCCCCTCGCCATACACCGTAAGCACTCCCCCACTAGGGTCTCGAATCGTCACCAACTGTCTCTCGCAGTCAATGACTGCCCCAAACTTACTCAACCAGTCCATGCCCACGATAACGCAGACATCCCCCATCGCTATAGGAACCAAGTCTATAGGGAATTTGACACCAAAAATCTCGAGCACACATCCTCGAATCACGTCTGCGGCATATATCACTTTCTCATCAGCTATGGAAACCCTCAGAGGTCGACTCATCACTTCTTGATCAATACCGAGGTGCTGACTAAAAGCTAGAGATACGAAAGACCAACTCGCACCTGAGTCAAATAATACTAAAGCAGGTACAGAGTTCACAAGAAAAGTACCTACACATATCATGAAATAAGCACAACATCTCATAAAAGAACAATAAATACATGAAAGAATACATACCAGCCACAACATCAGGCGCCGCGCGGATCTCCTCCGCAGTCAACTGGAAAGCTCTCCCATGAGCCCTCGGGGCCTCGGCCTTCACTGGTCGAGTCTCAGTAGCCCTGGCAGCAGGTGCAGATCCCTGGAGAAGCTGAGGGCACTCGGCCTTCCGATGGCCAGTCTAATTGCAATGAAAGCAAACCATAAACCCCTTGGGGCAATCCCTAGCAATGTGCCCCTCCTTGCCACACTTGTAGCAAGCACCTGATCGACATGTCCCCTTGTGACCCTTGCCACACTTTCCGCAAGTGCGGCTCTTCTGACCTCCCGTCCTCGAATCGGCGGACTTGGTCCGCTTGGCTGTCGGCTGGGACTGAGTTGGCCGCCGATCCACCCGTTGAGACTCGGCCTCCTCCCTGGCCTGGGTCTCCAACTCGATCTCGCGCTTCCTGTCATTCGCCTGAAGCTCAGCAAAATTCTGGTATGATGAGTTCGATACAAACTCCCGGATATCCCTCCTCAGCACACCCAAATACCGGCTCATCCGAGCCTGCTCCGTGGACACCTGCTCGGGGCAGAACATCGCCCTCTCATGAAACTTCCGCGTGATCACCGTGACAGAATCATTACCCTGCTTGAGGGATAAGAACTCCTGAACCAACCGTTCCCTTTCTACCGGGGGAACGTACTCGTCTCTAAACATAGTGGTAAACCTCTCCCATGTCACAGCTGAAACCTCTGCCAGAGTGAAGTTCGCCGTCACGAACTTCCACCAATCCTTTGCTCCCAGGCGGAGCTGGTTCAAGGTGAACCGTACCCTCAGATGCTCCGGACATGAACAAGTGTAGAAGCATCCCTCGATATCAGCAATCCATCTCATCATCGCAGCGATTGGATCCTGCGTCCCGTCAAACTCAGGTGGCTTCGTGTTGCTGAACTCCCGGAACAGCAACGAGTCACCTCCCTGTGGTCTGGCAGCGGCCACAGCCTCAGTCAACGCGGCGTACCGCTCATCAAATGTCTCCATCAAAGTGGTCTTAATAGACCCAAACATCTCCGGAATCTCAACCCGGATCGCTGCAGCCACCTCCTCATGAATCATCTGACGAATCTCCTCATCACTCACACTGCTCGTACTGGGTCTGTGGCGTGGTCCAACCATGATGCCTCTGAAATACAACATAGAAATATCAGATACTCTATCGAGCATAATCGCACTCGATAACGCAACCCTACTCAGTCTCCGATACCCAGGGATTCTTACTTGGGTTGCCCACTGACCCGGTGTCTTTGGTAGTACGGGCCCAATACTACTGACTACACCGCATTAGCATTCACCCCAAGTCCTCCTCCCCAAACCCCGGATCCTGAGTACTCTATTCTTGCCATGCACTAGCTACCCACTCGCTCTCAAAGCACCTCATAGCAACAGATTTCCCTAGACTAACGCATCACAAATCAGGCACTCTAGTCCTAATATCAATACCTAGTCTTCTAGCATGCGTATCATATCATTTCATATTTCATAACACATATTGTAAGGGTATTTTGGGGATTTTTACCGTTCGGGCGCTGGTTGATCGTACACACTGCTTTATCCTTGGTTATCGCAAAATCCTTTATAAAAAATTTTATGCTTTTGTTTTTGAAAGATTTCCTCAAATCCTCGGTTTGAGTTCAGTTACGCCCGAAGGTGCACCCGAATCCCTCAAACCAAGGCTCTGACACCAACTTGTAACAACGGAAATTTTTAAAACAATTTTTCATTTCTTAAAAATATATTTCCATCCAAAATAAGTCATAAAGATCCAATGTATCATGTCATAATACAAATCATATAAATCCCAAGATCATAAATCCTCCATCAGTGTGTACAGATCATGCCGGCGCCTTCCCACGGTCCTCGCTGGTACCTGAAACACATATCACAACAACTGTAAGCATAATTGCTTAGTGAGTTCCCCAAAATACAACCTACGCACATACGCCTTTCCAGGCCCTGACCTTCCGGTCCATGTGTCTCAGGGGACTTCCGTCCCGACTAGGTAAACCTTCCGGTCCTACCCACGCCAACCTTACAGTCCTCATTACAACGCCTTCCGGCCCATAACATATTCGCCTTCCGGCCCATAACATAATGCCTTCCGGCCCATATCAAGCATAATGTGCATGGCACATATAACGATTAACTTATCACACACAACACATATATCTCATACCATATCCGGCCTTTCGGTCACACAGTCAAACCCTTCCGGGTATAGTATAGTGAGAAGACTCACCTCGAGGAAAGTCTAAGATCTCGTGTCCTCGCTAACACCGACCCCAAATGACGGCTCAACCTCGCCTAAACATAAAATTATCATTTATTACACAAGGACTTCCACCACTTAGAACTTTACTCCTTATCATCATTCCTCAGAGGGTAAAAGACCATTTTACCCTTCCTTGACCTAAAGTCCTCAAGTTGACCAAAACCCTAAAAGTCAACAAAAGTCAAACCCTGAGAGTACGCGGGGCGTACGTCGCCAACCCCTCCCTGATCGGGGTCTCCACCTAGTACGCTGCGCGTACTAGAAGTTACGCCCAGCGTAACCCCCAGAATCAGCCACTCTCCATTTCTGGTCTTAATCGGTTAAGCCATTACTTCCACTTCTAGATCCGACTCTTCTAGTGTGTCTAAACCCATAAAGTCGAGATCTTTAAGCCTTGGCACGACTGTAAAGGCTCCAACATCACATAACAACCCTTTATTCAAACTCAAGGACCTAGATCTCATGCATGGTGCAAACCCCACATCCAAGATGCCATTTTTATGAGTCTACAACCCCAATAGATCAGAAATATAAAGTATCTACGCTTATGGAGGCCATTTGCACAAAAGTCTCCACCTTTGGGACTTAAACCCTAGAAAATGACCTTTTAAGCATACAACATGAACCAAGTGACAAGATCCGAACTTTATACCTGGAAATGAAGCTTTAGCCCTTGCAAAGTTCAGATCTACACTTGAGCACCACTTCTAGCCTCTCCAACAAGCTCTTCTTCTCCTTTGCAACCTTGAAATGACACCACCAAGCTTAGAATACACACACAATGGCCTAAGAACGAGGGTACCCTCTTTTTAGGGTTTCACTCTGAGGGATGGTGGCTGAGAAGACCAGCCACATGTTCCTTGTATAGCCCCATCAAAGGAATTTAGGGTTTGGGTCTGAATAAGTTACACCGGGCGTAACCTTGGGTACGCCCCGTGTACCTGAGGGGAAACGCGTCGAAATGAGGCGCGCGAGTACACGCAGCGTACACCTTGTACGCCCAACGTACTCGCCTACCATGAAAACCCTAAATCATCAACTTAACCAAGATGTAAGGCCAAAAGAAGAATACCTGGATTTCGGGCTGTCACAGGAGCCGAAGTGCTCTGACTAAAATTATACTATTAAAATATAAGTATTCTTCTATGAGTATACATAAATGCATATATACATACTAGAACAAGTATCACAAGAAGAACAAAACGTATGTATTTAGATGTTGGGCACTACAGCCAAACCTGGACAGTTATGTAATCATATCTGGGATAAATATAGCCTGATCAACTGTATTTATTTGAGATACGACCAACATGTGTTTAGGAATGATGGTGGTGTCGCAACAGGCTTAAAACTTACCTAACTATATATACAAAGGATCTTTAGAACAAACCTAAAGTTAAAATACTATAGGAGTATTTTAGGCACTATAAATAACTTATGTGAAAATTTAAAAGACCCTTACTGGTAGGTCTATAATTGCATAGTGTATATTTCCAGAGTTTTATATAATTGAGATTGTATAGACTTAGAATTTGTGATCTTCGCTCTACTTCATGTTCCTTGTTTGGTTGTGGTCTTAGAGTAGGGTCACTTATTCAAATTTCTATTTAATATTAAGTTATATACAAATTGTATACACTGCATGATTATAGGAGGACCCGGTAAGGACCAACCCATAAAAATAAAATTTGTTTTATTTAATCTCATAGATTCTTTAGACACTCTCATTCTCGCACGAACAACATAGATGGATGTAGCCACTCCACAACAACAGTCAACAGAGGAGTCGAGGAAGAACAAAAGAGGTTCATGAGAAAGATTTCGATGAGAGATCAGTCGAATAGAAAGGCGTTGAAGAGATCATTAATGAACCTTACCTTATTAGGAACATACATGTGAGACTCGCTCGGCCATTCAAGTCAGACTCTACATTGTGAAGTAATGGGGAATCAGTGACAAAACCCGAAGCATGATGGAGTAAAAATTCAACACACCTACGGAGAACAAGAACACCCTAGGGATGCCCAGAGACAACATATCCCTACAGCTGAAACTAGGGCAACCATAACAGGGACAAAGAACAGAGAAAACGACTCACTAGACACGTGAAGAGACCAAGGACTATATACGTCACACTAATAACTAATAAATAAATATTACCTAGTGAGTTAGTGATTACACTGATCACACTATGTGTTAGTCTTATCGCCTCTTTCGTCGTAGCTAATAACAGTATATCAATTCAGAGAACTTCATTTCAGGGTGGTCACTACTAATTCATGAGTTTATTTTATATAGACCTCTGTTATGAATTAATTACTAAACACTATAAAAATCAGAACATGATACACACGGAAACTAAGATAACTTATTTTATATATAAAACTTGACTTGTATCCATTACTAAAGACTTACCACCGTCTCATCTTCGAAAACCGCATGGTAGAAGGACGCTTCCTCGTAGACCTATAGGGTGCGATTATACCAGCGCTAATGCACCGGATCCCATCAGGACTCCCCAGTTAAGCGTGCTTGAGTGAGAGTAATACTAGGTGTTGGATTAGTGTCTAAGGTTGTAACTATATTTGGTAAGTACTTGACCCGGTTGTGCATGGTCCTTTTGGGTAGCCTTCACCATAGCAACTTGACAGGGTGATTTGTAAAGAGAGAAGAGATATTATTATTAATATATTATGAGAGTAATATATTAAAGGAATAATAATATTATTTAATTGATATAAGTCATAGATTAATTAAGAATTAATTTGGTGACTTAAAGAGGTTAATTGAATAAAGGGGCATAAACTGTCAAATGTATGATAGTTGTGTTTTTGGGCTATGAATCCTTATGGATATTAGGGTGGACGAATTTTAGGGTTATGATATCTTAAAATCGTCCAAGCCTCATATCTAGAAGGATCTTTGGATTACTTAGGTCCTAAGTTATTCAATCAGGGTTAAGGGTGTAACCCTAGTAGCTCATAGTATGAATAGACCCCATGGGTAAGGGAAATCGGCCACTAGCAAGAAAGAAACCCTAGAGCTGATTTCCTCACCTCTCCTCTCTCTCAAGATTATCCTCTTGCTAGTTGGTTTTTGTAAGCCATTAGAGGAGTGACAATTGTGACTCTAAGCTCCAAGAACAAGAAGTTTCAAGCAAACAACCTAAGGTATTCTTCTAGATCTGATTTCATATGTTATGATTCAACTGTTTACACTAGATCTAGAATTGTAAGCCTTGGATACATTGCATGTTCAATTAGAGAAACCTAGATCCAAGCATTAGGGTTTGCATGCACATAGGAAAGTTCTTATGGCTCAAACCCATCACTAGGATGGGAAAACTTAACGCTCGTACAATACCTACTTCTTCTCACTACCATGATTACATATCAAGAATGTTGGCAGAAACACTGAGAATAGTTCAACAAAATGTGAAATTTATAAGTATATATAAATTGATGGAATACAACTAGCAATGATCATCATTAGTCACGTGATCGTTTCTCGCCATGCAACAGAATCATATCTTCACAAGGAGGTAACCAGCTAACCGGCGAGGCACCAATTCTACAGATAGACTCCGCTGCCTTTCAGGCTTCGGTCACAGCCGCCATGATAGCCGACATCGCACAAGTCAATGCTAACAATGCCAGTGGAAGCGGAAACGGTGTCGGCAATTCTAACCGTAGTAATAACTAAACGCACCAACGAGCGTGTGCCGACAAGGACACCCCAGACCACAAACCTAAGAACAAGAAGCGAAAGTTCTGGAACAAAAACGAGCATAAATTATCCCAAAGACTTGCTCAAAGACAACAACCCCTGGTTGCACCTACAGTCACAACAACAGTCACAACATCTGCCACTCCAGCAGCAACCAGTCGATATGGTGGAAATCTCCCAAAGTGTAACAAGCGTAACCTTCATCACACAAGAGCTTGCCGGAAGATGCATTGCAAGAACTGAAACGGGAGGGGCCACACTACCCGTTTCCATAGGACTTCGGCTCGAAACATCGCTTCAACCACTAATGCTGGTGTGAGTCCAGTGTGCCACCTATACGGTGAAAAACGGGACATTTCAAGAGAGACTGTCTAACAAAGAGGAATGACGGAGGAGTGGGAGGAATTTAACAACAAGATCTGAAGGAGAAACGAGGAGCCTTGCAGAATTTTTGGTGCGTGTCCAAACTATAACATTTAATGCTTAAACTTTTACTAAAGCTAGTACCACTCAAAAAGTAACTTTAAATTACTCTCTCATCCGAACAAAATCACAATATCCATATAAAAACTAAGGATCCTTATAGGTGAGCTATGATGGCTTAGTATGTACATTAGGGTTATTCATAATTAATATTTTGAAGGCTTAGAGTGAGTGATTCCACCTCATTTCCTGTTCCTTGTCTGGTTGTCAATTTAAGGCAGAGTCACTCAGTCGACGGTCTTAACAATCTTTTAATTATGCATGAATTGTATACACCAACCGGTTATAAAGGGACCTGATAGGGATCGTAAAATGAAATATCATCACTAGTTATCGGAACACTTTTACTGCTAGTACTCACTTAATGCGGTACGAATCGTTCACAGTAGTAATGACACAGATCACACCGAATTCACTATCGCGTACACACAGGATGCACTATTGTTCTAACACTTCTTCTTAATCGAATCAACACCTGTTACAATAAGAAGTTCCGACGTCACCATTCGACATGGATCGGCTTGGTCCTCACCATACCAACTACATGTGTTACGAAAAGACCCTTCGCCTTAACTGACCGACTAACAAAACCCTCGTTACTCATAACGACAAACTCGACGCAGACCTCAAAAATCGTCTCTCATTTCGAAACCCCGAAGTACCCATGCGAGGCGTACTTTATCTTCCGAAACCTTCTCAAAGTATTTCCAACAGACCTATCGAGAATATCACTTGTATAGCAGGTCAATTTCAAGAATAGAGTCTAAGGACAAATACGGTTAACCTATCACTACTAAGTGTATACGCGATGGTGGTATATAATTAAGACTCTACAGACTTAGGATGTGTGTTTCCGCCCTATCTCATGTTCCTTGTCTGGTTGTGGACCTGGGGCAAAGTCCCACACCCGACTGTCTTACTAATCTTAATTATATACGACTTGTATACACAAGGCAATGATAGATGAACCAGGTATGGATCCTACCAGGAACTTCAGAACAAAGCTGCCCAGGACTACGAGTGGACATTCTACCATTCGGATGAACCTAGACAAGTAAACCGAACCCATACTCTCCCTACTGATCTAGACAGCAGACGCAATAGTGAAGATCCACTGGAACACCAGCAAGGATAAGAATTCACTTGAGAACGAGCAGATCATACGAAGCAGAAGTACCCACCTCTTCCCTAGTTCTTGAGTAACCTCTCAGGATTCGAATTTCGGGACAAAATTCCCTCTAACGGGGGATGATGTCACAACCCGAAAATTTTAGATCAAGCAAAGCCTAAACCCTAACCAAGTACAAGTGAATCTGCATTGCAATTCTTGTTGCATTTTATCATCTATAGCCTTGGGGCTTGTTTAAAGAATTAACAAATATGTATGGATTGAAACCTAAGCCAAATTAGAGGATTATAAATGAACATAAGATAAAAGACTAAGGGTTTAAATCATAAATATAACCATTAAATATAGCCATTAAATGAGTTTTCACCCAATTTAATTAAGGGGAAAAGAGTTCACGGCCAAACAATCTAGAACCTAGTGTGTTCACGGCCAAGAAGGATTCAAGGAAGTTGTTCACGGTCTAGAAATCAAAGAACAAAGTGTTCACGGCGATGTTATGACCGTGAACATCAATCAAATCCCATTTAGGGGTGAAAACCCAAAGTGTTGAATCGTAAACACCAAAGCCCAAGTCCATTATGATCCGTAAACACCCCTATATATATGTTTTCACCCCTGAATCAATTCATTCCCCCCCCCCCCCCATTCCTCAACCTTGAACCACTCCAAAATCCTCTCAATATTCATCCGTGAATAGCCCCATTTTCTCTCAATCTTCAAAGGTTTATGCCCAAAATCTTCAAATCTTCAACCAATTCACCAAGAACATTCATAATGTCTTCAAATCTTCATAAACTCCTCAAGAACACCAAGATCCAACCGTAAACCCCTTTTCTTTTTCAACCGTGAACCCCTTTCAACATGTCAATTAATTTCAATTAAATATTGTAAGTATCCATTAACCAATTAAATCACTATTTAATTATTATTTAAATTAATATCTTATTAATTTAAATACGACGTCACAGATGATAGTTTTTAGGATACGACTGCTATTAGGTATACTAATCTGAGGCTTTATCGTTAGCATTTCACAACTCAACCGAGCACACACATTCGAGGTGAGTTCATACGCCCATATTTTTCCAAGCTTTTTCAATGTTTTTAGGGGGGGTGGTGGAATACAAGTAAAACACATGGAATCTTGTGTTTAAAAATATAAATTTGCTTATTATATTTTCTTATTGTTATCATGCATTTGAACGTGAAACGTATTAAATACAGCAAACATTGTGAGTACTAGACTTACAAACAATTTACGAAACCTGTTAAGACACAACTATTTTACAAGTACAGATTATAACACGGAAAACAAACTTATAAACTGTATTAAGTATATTTTATGGAACGAACGAACTACTTTTACAAAGATACATGTTATTTACAAAAAGGATATTCATTGTATTATTTGTGAATCCGTTGAGGCAACAAATTTTTGAGAACACATCTTTGAGTACTTACCTAGGTGCCAAGGGAAGTCTAGTCTTATGAACCAGAGTCTCCTAGAGGGAGAGCGTGAGTTTGTGTATAGATCTATACGAGACTAACAATCCCGCGTCCCGACTATTAGCTACTGTCGTTCTGGGTGACAAACGTCATTAACATTAACGACGTTCGAAGAACGTTGTAGGGTTTAACGTCCATCAATATGGTTATAAGAACTCACATAGCTAAAACAGTGACTCATTCACATAATAATATACTTAACAAACAGTCAGCAGGGTTACTAACTATATGATTACTTAGTATATACATCAGGGTCATATGAAATTAACATCTAACATGCAGTGGGATGTGTGACTTCCGCCTCATTTCCTGTTCCTTGTTTATTTGTGGGCTTAAGGCAGAATCACCAAATCGTTTTTCTGTTCGATCTAGATTTCTATAACTCGTATGTACTAAGTGATCACAGGAGGGTATTAACATCACTTCTGGTTTACAGAACAAACACGTTTTCAACTAGTTTTATTTAATAATAAAGCTACACTTTAACAACTTAAGTATGGGAAAATACTTGTACTTTTCAGTTTTGGAACATTTAAGACAACTCACTTTTATCGAAAATATAGGATTTTCCAGGACAAACATCAGTATATTTCAAGCAAACGGTTTACCATTCAACTAACGAACAATCATTGTAAACTCTATAATTATTTAGTTTATACATCAAGGTTATATATGAAGAATATTCGATAGGTAGTGGAATGTGTGGATTCCGCCTCATTTCCTATTCCTTGTTTGGTTGTGGGCTTAGGGAAGATCCACACAATCAACTGTCTGTTCGATATATATTAGTTTATATATAACTAGTATGACTAATTGGTCATAGAAGGAATACACTCAACACAACTTAAAGGACTAATACAGTTAACTCTATAAGTACCTAGTGAATGTGTCAGGGTTTTATACATGAGGATCCGACAGACAGTGGGATGTGTTGTTTCCGCCTCATTTCCCGTTCTTTATTTGGTTGTGGGCTTGGGGCATAACCACACAATCGATTGTATGTTCGATCTGGATTGTATATGATTTGTATACACTAAGTACTCGTAAAAAGAACTAGTATGAGTCATTTTACTTATCATTCATCACATCATAAAGTATAGGATTTTCTGGAGAAACACATCATGTTTTACAAAGAACAAAGAACCTATTTTTCTAAAACAAAACGTTTATGAACTCACCAACTTTAATGTTGACACTCTTTTAAAAACCACTTGTATTCTAAGGACACTAGTAGACAGGTTGTAACACCCAGGATTTTGAAAGCCAAGAAAGTGAAGGAAACCCTAAATTTAAGAGGGACTCGACGAGTCAAAGGAAGGACTCGGCGAGTCGGAGCGGGATCCGGGTCGATAAGAAAGTGACCAACTCGACGAGTCGGCCAAGTGGACTCGGCGAGTCTGGTCTGTGCGAGGAAAACCCTAAATCCGGGGCTTGGAGCCTATATAAGCATCTTAATCTTCTTCCTAGGGCTCCTTTACAGCCTCTTGCACCCAGAACGCCGCACCTTAAGCCCCCATTGTGTTCATTCAAGCTTCTAGCCATTTTGAGAGGGTTTAAGGAAGAAGAAGGAGTGGGAATCCTTGAAGCATCGGGGAGTGGCTTTGGATCTGAAGTTTGGGAAGCATTTCAGAGCATTGGAAGGTATCAATTCGTTTCTCTCCTCCATATTTTTCCTTGGTTATGAGTTTTGGGGCTTTTAAGCCATGTTAAGACCAATCTTGAGCTTGAGGTCCAGATCTGAGGTTGCTACCTCAGATCCATGTTTATTTTGGTATGTAATCCCATAAAGTATCAGCCATTGGGTGGAAATTGGAGTCTCTTGGTCCTAAACCTTAGCTATGGGTGTATTTTGCCTAGATCTCACTCTCTACACGTAAAGGTTGCAACTTTACGTGGGAAATAGGCTTGGGGAGGGTAGATCTATAGTTTGGAGCTCATGCATGACTCGGAAGTCCTCTGCATGTAAGTGGATCTTAATGGACTCGGCGAGTCCTTCGAGTGGACTCGGCGAGTAGCTTGAAGATGAGGAGGAACTCGACGAGTAGGATGAACAGCTCGTCGAGTCGGTTGAAGTTAGCCATGGACTCGGCGAGTGGTATGAACAACTCGACGAGTTGGTTGAAGATTGCCTTGGACTCGGCGAGTCTATTAATGGACTCGGCGAGTCAGATCGTGAAACCTCAAACCCTTCGAGTTGAGACTCGAATCAGTGAGTCGGGTGGTGACTCAGTGAGTTGGTCAGGACAGGACTTGGAGCTAGTTGGACTCGGCGAGTCATAGACTGACTCGGCGAGTCAGGGCGCGAATAAGATAGACCCTGAGCTTATAAACTCGGCGAGTCTTTAGGAAGACTCGGCGAGTAGGGTTGACCTGGAAGGTTGACTTTGACCAGAGTTGACCTAGTTGACTGTCAGACTAAGTGTTATATGTATATTGTTAGCTCGGAGAGCTAGAGGAGCAGCGGTTCAGGGGATTGTCGAGTAGCAGCCAGAGGTTTATCAGCAGGGCTCAGCAGTTCAGGTGAGTTACCTTCCAGTAGCGGTGGGTCTAAGGCCACAATGCCGACCCACCAGTAGGAGTTGTATGATAGATGATTGTCTTTGTGATATCATCTAAGTTCGCTAGTACCTGACATGTTATATGCTAGCATGATATGCTGTATGTGATAGTAGTAGAGTCTGGTTGTCCGGACCGAAGGGTAGTCAGACACCCCAGATACGTCTGACAGTATGTGACGATATGTATGCATGCTGGCTTGTTATGTTACATGTGATCGTAGTAGTAGGGGTGAAATAGTCCCCGAGGATCGGTTGTTAGGACCGATGGGTAGTCAGCACCCCAGAATGGCTTGACACGGGTAATACGGCACCCCAGAATGGCCGTATGGGTAGGTCAGCACCCCAGAATGGCTTGACACGGGTAAGACGGCACCCCAGAATGGCCGTGTGGGTAGGTCGGCACCCCAGAATGGCCGTACCGGGTAGTCAGGCACCCCAGAATAGCCTGGCAGTATATATGTTATGTGTTTTTGTATGGTATGTGGTAGATTGGGGGAGCTCACTAAGCTTCGTGCTTACGGTTTTCAGTTTTGGTTTCAGGTACTCGGTTTTCAAAGAGGAGCTCGGGAAGATTGCAGAGCACACACCATAGTCAGTTAGCCTGGGAAAGTTTGACTCTGATAATGATATTATGTTTTGAATTTAATACTCGAAAGTTATGTTTAACTTATGATACGTTTTTATAAATCTAGTTTTAGTAAGGTTTTAAAAGAAATTTTTAGTCGTAAATTTTGGGATGTTACACAGGTACTAGCATAAGGTGCTAGAAGACGGAGCATAGTAGCTTCAAGTTTTTATATTGCTAATTACTTTTGGAGTCAATCATGTATGATTCAAATACAATGTAAACATTTTAATATCAATATAATGGTTGTTGTTGCTTTGATTACTATTATTCAATTGTTGTGATATTGTACATGACGTCCTCCACCCCCAAACGTTTCCACCGTTCTAGTTTGGGTGTGTGACAACATCATCAATTAACGTTTGACCAAAACAATGTCAGAGTGCAATAATAGTCCAAGAAATAGTCTAAATACGCGCCTCGAACATCATGTACAAAATAGGGCTTCCCGCTTCTAGGGCTTCCCTCATAATATCATAACTAGGGTTAGTGTTTAACACTTAACCCCGTAGGGACTTACTCAACTAAGTCCTACATCACAACAAGGCAATTATACGATATGGTCAGATACGATTTATAAGTCTAAAAAGAGGTCCAAAATGCATGTCCCAGAAGTCCCAAACTAAGGTTTCTAATATTAGGGTTTTCTAAACCCTAGTTAGGGTTTCGAACCCAAACACATGCCAATTAGGTCTAAGGTTAAATTTTCAGCTCATTTAGTGTTTAGTAAATCGGACACCACCCATTACCACCTCAGGCAGTGGTGGTCGGCGGCGGTCCATAGCGGCAACCACCCACTCAAGGTGGTGGTGGCAGTGGTTTTGAGTTAGGATCCGACCAACAAGCTTCTACTACATCACCCATGCAGAAAACACTTATACATGCAATATTACACGCACACAACCAACTAATACGATTGTTGTGGTGGCCGAAATCAGCAGCAAGGAGGCAGCTACCATGGTCGGCTGCCATGGTGTGTTTTTCCACATTTTCTAATGAAACAAGACATACACACCCACACCTCACAAACTTGCAGCAGAAGCACACATGTGAAACATGCACACCACCACAACCACCTTCTTGGTGGAGGACAACGTCCGGAGGAACAACATAATGACAGCTGCATGGAGCAGCGACAACGACGTGGGATGCGATGTAGCAACAGAAGAAAACGGAGAAGATGAGGAGGGGTTTGTGCCTTTTGCTAAAGAATGGCATCGGTGGCCATGAGCGTCCGGTTCTTGGAATTAGGTCCATGATGGTTTGGGGGGCCAATTAGGAAGATGGCCCATATTAGGCCTTAGGATGCCTTTTAGGAAATTGGGCTTTTTGGGCAAATGGGTTGGGCCTTAGTTTTGGGCCAAGTAAGAAAAGGGTAAAATGCTCTTTTACCCTTTAGGAAGTTGGATTATGGAGTGGGCCTCGGATTTTGGGTTATCGTTTTAATTATTAATTAAGGTTGTATTTATTGTTAGTTGGTGCGAGGATATCTGGTTGAGCGACCTGAGTAGTTGTTTGGTTATCAGCGGATTGAGGTGAGTCTCCTCATAGTACCCGTGGTTCGAGGCACCATTACTGATCCACTAGGTTCTATTATGTTAGATGTCTTTGTGACTCTTGCATGGTATGTCGGGCTAGGACCATTTGTATGTTGGGCTAGGCCCATATTATAACGGGCTAGGCCCATTTATATGTGCGGCTAGACCCGTGGATCAGGAAGGTATATGCCCATTGTATGTTATGTAGAGTGTTAACTATCTTTGTGACTTTTACATTGTATGATCGGGCTAGGCCCATTGGTTTGGATAGGCCCATTATGGTGGGTTGGGCTAATATGCGAGTTGGGCCCAATGGTATGTATGGTATGTGGTATTTTGGGGAACTTACTAAGATTTATGCTTATAGTTTTATAGTTAAGGTTTCAGGTACTTCCGGTTCGAAAGGAAAGGGTCCGGCTTGATCGTCACGCATCCACCCATGTTTTCCTCATTGTGATGATTTTGGGATTGTACTCTGATGACTGTTTTACTGTGAAATACTTTTGGATGTTTGAATAAATGATAATTAGTTTTTTCATTGAATTAAAAATGAAATTGTTGCCTTAAAATTTTGGGGATGTTACACCAATAATCAAGGACATGAAGATTAGGGCATATAAACCTAGATCTACGCACAATAAACCAAAAAGCTTGGAACTTGGGGACTTACAAGAGTCCAGAAGATGCACAATATGATGGTGAGAAGTGTTGCTTGTTGAATCCAAACCTAGAAGTCACCTCCTTCTTCTTCAATCCCGAAAAAAAAACACAAAAACTTAGAGAGCAAAAATAGACACTAGGGTTTGCTTGGAGGCTGAGAGAGTGTGATGGAGGCTGAGGGTGACTAACCCTAGCCATCACATTCCCTTAAATACAATGCAAACCCCATATATTAGGGTTTCTCAATAAACATCTGCCATGTCGTGGTCATAGGTTGCCACCCCGTGGCAGCCATTTAAAACACGTGATACAACGACCATCCCCACGCCGTCGGATGCCTTCACCATGACGTAGTGCTACCCAAACACCAAAATATAATAAATTAAAGTACCTCCAATAATCTAGATGTTACAGTGTCAATCTAAAAGCCAATAATATTTTAAAGTATTTAAAATATTAGATTTAGTTATATTATATTTAAAACCTTCGAATTTAATGTGTCTTGAGATCCGAATTCCGCCGATAAAACATTAAACAAATTAGATTATGGACCTTACATATGTAGTACATAGAAATATGTTAGTTGATAAAATGAAATATACAAAACAAAATTTAATAAGTGTAGTGTTTGTAGTACTCTTCGTAAAATAATGTTACCTATTTGATGCTAAAAAATACAGTTCAACAATAATTGTATTATCAGCAATGAACTTTGAGATTGCATAACCATACACTTTGTTCTTCAAATTATACAGTAAAATTTGAATTTTGAACGCCAACTTTTTATCCAAAAGTACATTCAAAGAAGACGGATAAATCTCCATATTACCTTCCTAAAAATAAAAAAAAGTGAACAGTTATATAAATAGATAAACAAAAAGTAAAAATTGGTTTTATGTAAATGAAGTTAATATTGATAACCTCATTTAACTTTTGAAGCAACTCTTATGCGATTTTTTCAAGAAGTATCTTTACGTCACGATCAAATAACGTAAGTGACACCAAACCGTTAAATTTTTGTACTCTAACGGTGATTTTGAAACTAAAACCATTGATATAAACAAATTCAATAATATAAAATTAGAAAATTTAACCGAAGACTATAATAATAAGTATAAAAGAATTATTGAAAACCTTAGAACAACATATATGTATTTGTTAATGCAAGCTGAAGTATAAGATTAAAAAACTTATTTATCTTGCTTTTGGTCATCATGCATTAAAACAATTTTTAGAGCTTTCTCTTGACATTTAGTACAAGCCAAAAAGTACAATTCCACATCATTACACATATGCTTAATCGTACCGACAACAATCAATGTTTTTTCTTAGAAATATTGATGTAAGATTAAATTATATAATAAAAAAAATAAAATGAAATATGAGGATAAAAATAATCCAAAAAACTATTTGACATAATGTATATTTCATAAATTAAAGTGAAATATATAAACTTCATCTACTTGGTGGAGATCAGCAATAGCATGGAAATCAAAGTTATGAAGGCAATTGTCATTTTCAGAGCAGAGGATGGAGGACGAAGCATTGCTACAATTAGCATATGTGTTTTGAGCCATGTTTCTACTTGTGAAAAAACTAATCATTGTTAAACACATGTGACTCAACCAAGTAATATAGACCGGGTAAAATAGCCAAAATAGGTACAATTCAAAATCATAGGGTTAGAGTGAATAAATCATGTTTCTCTTAGATATTAATTAACCAAAATAACAAGAGTTAACTCCCAGATTAGTTGGGATATGAAAAAAAATCATGATAAAAAAGCTCAACATTAGAAGGTTTTAACACGATGAATTGTCCCTTTTCAAGTAATTTTACCGGAATAGTCCCTGATATTGTAAATCTATAGTAATGGTCTTTGTTATAATATTTTTTTAAAAAAATGGTCCTTCTTCAAGTGGATTCACAAGAATGGACATTGTTATAGTAAATATACACTAAATTTACTATGCAATTGTGTTAATAAATGGTCAATATTCAAAATAAATATAGGAAGTAAGTGGATATTTCCATAAAATTTATAAAACTAGTTTTTAGAGTAGGGGCAAAACAAGCAAAACTCAATATTTCTGAAAGTACAATGCTATATATTGCATAGTTTTGAAGTTTTTTTTTTCCTTTTTTTCGTTTTCTCTGTAAAGATGTAGACTTTCAGGGACAAATCAGTCACAAACAACAAAACAATATACTTTCTTATGGAAAATTTGTTAAAAATCAAATTTTTATAAAATACAATGCTATTAGAAGTGGTATGATGTCACACATGACATAATCTGATGGCCACTAACCCATTTATTTTTTAATATCTTTCTTGAAAGAACACTATGTAACATCGCGATTTTTTACCCAATTTTTTTTATTTTTATAACATTTATTTATCAGAATATGTTAGCGGAAGTCTTAATATGAATTTTATGAAAACATCACCAATGTTACTTTTATTACCAAAAACAGCATTCATCAAAAGTAAAGTTCATAAACCAATCCAAACCTAGTTCTCAAAAATAGTGTTAAGAAAACTCAACGAAATGTCCAAATTGTATCATCACTAAAATAATACTATAGGTATCTACCCAAGAGACCCCATCCTCACCAATTCATCAGACTATGTTATATGTGCTAATGCAAGGCAAACAACAAGTGAAGAAACAAGTTCCAACAAATACTAAGTGAGCGAACGCATATATCCCAAATTGGTCAAACAAAACATCATGAAAAACACTCATTCAAAAAACTCACATAGCATGACATCGCATACATCAAATATCTAACACAATTAAGCTCAATTAATATTATTCATCTTTACAGCTTGTTCATTTAGTTATGCTTCATTGTTCATCTTTGTAACTAATTTTTATTACTTAATTCATCACTATAATATTATTAAATAATATTAATCTTCATTTTCATCATTAACAATTACTTTCCTCTTATTCATCTTTGTAATTGTTGTTTGAATACTTCCTATTTATAGGACTATCTATTCATCAGTAACCCCAAGGTAAGTATCCTGTTTGCTGCTAACATGACCGGGCCAACCTAATGCACTAAGTGAGGTGCGACTCTCACACGTAACATTGCCCTCGGCTTTTGTTGTGTTCACTACTCTGACGTTGCATATACTAGTACATGCATTGTCGTTAAGGATTGGTACAAGCGGTGCCAATTCCATCAAGTTGCACCTCCCAAATGACATCCATAAGTAATCATGCATATTTATTATCATTTTTTTGTAGCATATTACTTCCGAAGTTACTTCTTATGTAAACATGTAAACCATTAAATACAAGTTAAAACATTTTACATAGCATACAAGTTCATACATATATCATCATTATGGCTTGACAACATCACTAGCATGCTTTTTCCTAATCATCATAAACAAGTGTTTCTGAGAAATCATGCATGCATCCATCACATATAATCATTACAAAATACTCTTTCTATCACGACCCTAACACACTACTTACATCAAAAGAATAAGAATCTAGCATTTAAGCATAATAAATTCCCATACATATAATGGAACATAGTAACTAAAAACATATCACATAAAATAGCAGCACATGCAACCTAACTATCCTAGGTTCATTCCAATCCATCTAAGATACGGAATTTGCTAACAAAGTACATTAAAAATTCACAAGATTAACTCACATTAAAAATAAAAAAAAAAAAAAAAAGCCATCTTCACATTTCAAACCTTGTAGGAATTGAGGTATCAAACCTTCCCCTAGTAAAACACAAATATATGGATTAATATAAGTTTACATCAATAAAGAATGGTAATTTACTACCCAAGCATTTAAATTAGTTATTAGGTCAAATTCTCATATTTTGACCTGAAAAAACAGCCTGTTCAAGGCAACTTTAGCCCCACTTAAATCTATAGAAGTTACAAAAATATTCATATTACAGTAGATTGTACTTTTAGCTTTTCAAAAAGTCCTCGCACAAGTCCATACGATTTTTTCTAGAATGTTTTATGAATTTTTACAAGACATCATGTGCGTGCAACAAATTTCTGACCATTCAGTGGAAATGATGATTTTCACCATGGATAGGGGAAATATCAGGTCTTGGAAAAAATCACGGACAAACTAGACTCAAAATGAAAACTTTGAGAGTTTACAGATCCCCAATCTGACTCATGATGATTTTTCTAGATTGTTTTTCAAAACAAGAGTAGAATGGGAATTTTTCTAAATTTCTCATAAATGCATTTTAAGGGTTAATTGACAACTTAACTCATTAAGCCTTAACCAAAATCAACTATAAAGATGGAAATTGAGTTCTTAACATTAGAAACATGTCATGAAGTTATAATAACAATTTAAACCCGAATCCATGACTCAAAGTACATTGCTTTTATGGGAAAACAAAGTTCATTGTTAAGAGAGAAAACACCATTAAAGGCTTGAGTTTCCTCCACCATTAAGCCAAATATAAGACCTTTATGGACTGTTTTGAAGAACTTTTGGATTTAACATCTCAAAAATCGCAACCAATTTAAACTTTTCAAATCAACCCATTTATTAACAAAAAGTGTTACAATGCCACTATTTTCAAAACATTGTTCAAACAGAGTTTCCCGATATCAATAACATAACATCAGGATGTGCATGATCACGTCTTCGCCTTCTCGCGATTCCCATGAGTACCTGAAACCATAACTAAAAATTGTAAGCCAACGCTTAGTGATTTTCCCCCAAAGTACCACCACACAAAATACATAACATAAACGAACAAGCATGTTGGGACCAATCAGTCATCGGGGTGGCATACCCATGGGTCCATAGCCATCAGTCTGGAATACCCTTGGCCCAGTCAGTCAATGGACTGGAATGCCTGATATTGTCATATTTATACATGTTTTTAGGGAATATTTATTTACATTTTTATTAATATTTTGGTTATTAGCATAGAATAATGGTGCTTATAAGCTTAAATTATATTTTGCAGCCAAAGTAGAATCATTTTCGAAGAAAGGGACTAAAATTGTCAAAACATGGAACTTTGGAGATTTGAAGAAAAGAAAAATTAAAATTCAGAAAAAATACGTGCTCACGAAGTGAGAATTGAAGGCTCACGACGTGAGTTGGAGTATTCTAGAAGATTGACATCGGAAGGAAAAGTCTTTGTCAACCACGGATAGATACGTTCTCACGACATGAGACATACTGGCTCACAACGTGAACTTGGAAAAATCAGAATATATATATATATATATATATATATATATATATATATATATATATATATATATATATATCCTTGTCCATTACGACTTGGAGAGACTTTTGGCTGATTGAAGAAGTTCATGGAGACGATTTTCAGAAGAGGAGAAGGTCTAGAATACGATTTCAACACCAAAGGAGAAGAGAAGTTTAAATCTTGACTTTAGATTTGGTACTTTTCAACATGCTTATGAATATGAAATGTGTTAATTTGCTTGCAAGGATGTCCAGCTGAATCTAGCTACTTCTGTTAGCTAGATGAAGCTGGAACACATGGATTTAATATTTTAGATTTGATGTACTCGTTGGTTATGACTTGTGCTAATCGGTTTTACCTAGCATGTTTGATTTAGTATTTGATTGCTTTAAATTCTTGTTCAGTGTAGTTAGTGATTATCAATCTACATGAATTAGAATATCTGGTAATTTAGTGAGCATTAAATTATTAGAGCCAGGATCACCAATATTAGTTAAGCAGTTAAGTAATGAATTAGGATGTGCTAGAGAACTCATATTATAAACATAGGTGTGTTTTGAAAATCAATCTTACATAGCTCCAATCCATTAAATAATTAATTGTGTGTTAACTTATGTGTGAACATACATTGATCTACATGAACTGATTGAATATTAGTAAATTTGGAATTGAATTGCTGATACATTATAAATGAAACCAACATTAAATATCATATCTGATTTATAAACCATTGAGGGAAAGCATATTCGAACTAATAGAAGTGTTTGTTTATTGATTGAGTTTGAATTAAGAATTAAGTTTCTCTGATCTTGCAAAATCGGATAAAACCCCCTTTCTAGTTAATAATTAGGTTAATTTAATAGTAGATAGATTAATTAGTCAAAACCATCCCCTGTGATCGACACCTGACTAACCAGACTATTCTATAATTTGACTACTACCTAGGTGCAATTAAGTTAGTTAAGTTAGTTAGGTTATAAATATAAAATTAGGTGTAGCTATTTGCACGCATCAATGCCAATATACAATGGTTTCACTTTGTTATCGGATTGGAATACCCTCGAGCCCTCAGTATGAGTCTGACATGCCTTTGGGCCCGCAGCTCGTATCTAGAATGCGCTTGAGCCCTCAGTATGAGTCTGGCATGCCAATCGGCCCTCAACTCATATTTGGAATGCTCTTGGGTTTGTTGGCTATAGCACAAAGCAGTACAACCTCAACCCAACACAATATGTCGACATATACATATCAGATAAACATATAATAAGCCAACACACAAACAGGCAGATCTACAGATCACTACCGCATAACAACATTCTAATAACTTGAAGATAGATCTAAAAAAACTGCTATAGTATAGAAACGTATGGTAAACAAGGATATCAATCCATTGGGCCGGCCTTGGTGTCTTTGACCCGAAAGTACAGTGAGGAAAAACTCACCTCATAGTCTGAACAATAGTTGATGAGGTCCTGACTCCGAAACTCATCTCTAATCGTCACATATCCAACCAAATGACCAATTCTCAAACATAATCCAAAATACCCTTAAGTTAAACTTGGTCAACCTTGGTCAAAGTCAAAGTGAAAGTCAACACCCAGCTGAGTCAACCCAGCCGAGCCAACCCGACCGAGTCAACCCAGCCGAGTATGTTGGGCGTACTCTTCTGTATGTGGGGCATAATCGGTGCTTGACCAACTTATGGGGCATTGACTGCATACGCACAACGTACCACCATGTACGCCCAGCGTACGCACCTTATTCAACCCTTTTTCCATTAAGACCTTAATACTCCATATTCTCACGTCGAAAGTCAGATACATGTCAAAATGCCATCATGAATCATAAAGTTTCCAACTTTAAGACTTTGCATGTCCATTAAGTGCTTAAAACCCAAACCCTCAACATCTTAATGCATTAAGACCTTCTATAGGTTGCATGGAGTGAAAATAACTCTCCAGATCACATTTTTATGACTCAAGACCCCTCCTAGGGTTTGAAAGGATGACTTATTGGGTCAAGAACATACCATGCTAAAAATCACCATTTTGGGGCCAAAAGGTGTCTTAAAAGAACAAATTTCTAGATCTACAAGATGGAGTGATCAAGATGCAAACTTTTGTACCTTCTGGAGCTTGCTAACAATAAGGAAATCTCAGATCCAAAATGCTTCCCAAACTCCATGATCTCCTCACCACTCTCTTCTTCTTCAATAACAGTTCTAACCACTCTAAAGTCTCCAAAATGCTTTCTTTTACTTAGGGTTTACTTGGGGGTCGATTTTACAGAGGGATGCTGGTAAAGAAATGAAACATGGAGCTATAATGGGGTTTAAATACGAGCCAAACCCTAAAAATTAGGGTTTAAATAAGCCTCATGTATTCCCCATATATGAGGTGTACGACCAGTGTACTAGGGTGTGCCCTAGTACGCCTAGTGTACACTACGTACCCTCAACATACTATACTTGAGCAAAATTACCATTTGGCCACTATGGGCCAATTTGAAATCCTTTTTCAATCCCAAGGGCCAAGATGAAAAATTATTCAAACATAGGGTCAAAATTAGAAGTACCTCATCTTTGGGATGTTACATGGATGGTTCAAAACATGGTCTTTTTACAGAAAAAAAAAATACTCACTATAATTGAGATAGAAATCAACATGAGTTTTTGCAACAACAAAAAAGTAATGATTCCAAAACTTTGAGCAATTCATGGAATTGATTAGTAACACTTTTGAGAGTGTTAATGACCATATTTTGGCAGCCGCTAAACCAAAAAAAACACACTTATAATACGGAAAAGTTAACCACACATAACTACAAAAATTGAGAGTGGAAAGCATCATGATCAAGAATAGAAAATAAGAAGCAATTGACGATGATTTTAACCAATTATTGTCAATGGAAGATAAAGTAACATGAGAAAGAAAACAATAGACTTAAAAGAAGGAAGAATTGATTTCCAACAGCCTCAATTGATCTCCACACACAGAAACAAGCAAGCAAACAAAAAAACAAAGTCTAAGTTTCATATTTTGAAGTTTCACATCCCGACCCATGTTTAGTGTTTTGAGTGTAAAACGGAATCTACAACTCCAAAAGGGGTGATATCAGACTTTATAGAAAGTAGAATCAATTTCCTAAAATTTCATCTCCTTGGGGCATTGTCTAATTCAGATCAAATAGATCTCTAATGCCCTCGCAAAACATCTCAACAAATTTGTCCAGATTTCTAACTTTGAAAAACATCACCAAAATACTTCAAGGATTAAGACAATGACTCAGAAAATAGAGATGGATGATAAGAAATTCATTTATACCTCTAGAAATGTGATGAATTTATAGGAGAAGAAGCAAGGAAGAAGTCTTCATCTCTACAAGGAATTATATCCACTCGACAACACCAAAATCACCACTTCAACTTTTGGAACTTCACCAAATCTTCAAGTATGGAAACCACACTTAATAACTCACTTCAAAGACACTTGGAGGCTGCTACTTAGGGTTTGGTGGCTGAAAAATGATATGATTCCCGAATTTTAGGGTTTAGCATTTTTAAATACTTGATAACTTTCATTCTAGGCCCCTAAAATGTGAGAAAATAACTCCATGACCCATATATATGATCAAGTATCATTTTCTTACACTTTGACCCCCATAACTTAACGTTAAACAAAAAATGGTTAGTTTAATAAATAAACTTGAAGGAATACTACTCTCATTAATAGTAGGGAAATTTGGGTCGTTACACATTGCCATAATGGACAGGTAAGGTTCCTGAAATTTGAAAAAAAAATAAAAATAAAAAACGTCATATTTTAGGAACATAGCTTGAGAATATAAATTGTAATTTTGGTTATAATGTGTTATAGAATCGATACTATTTCCAATTTCATGTTAATCTTCTATAAAAAGAGTCATGGTTAACTTCTCATCAGTTTAAGAAATATTGATGTTTTTCAATATTCTTATAATAATAGTTTAAATCTAATGTAGGACATCATTACTGGATTTTTACTTGCTGGAGTAGAGAACATTCATATAAAGAGTAAGGAAAGTAGGATGTTCAAAGAATGTTGATTAATTTTTTTTCATGAATTCTTAACAGGAATAAATAGTGATAACAAGTAATAAAAAAAGTAAATGCAAGAAATTGGAGAAGAAGAAGGAGATCAAAGTAAAGAAAGAACCTGAAAAAAAATTGGAGAAGAAGACCGTTGAAGAAGACTATTGGAAATCGTATGCCTCAATCCAAAATCGTAAGAATAACAGCTTCAATGCAATCATGTGTGTGTATGTATGTATGTGTGTGTGTGTGTATATATATATATATATATATATCTGTGTGTGTGTGTGTGTGTTTGAATAAGGAAACCATTATTTCAAAAAAAACATGGATCTTAGGATATCATATAGGAGATTTTTGGATATTTAGCTAGAAAAAATAAAGATATTAATTATATTGATTCAAAATTTCAAATTAATTGTCACTTTTCTGATTTACAGGACGTTACTATTATAAAAACTTAAATGGTTTAGAATAAATGGTTAATGAGGGATTTGAATATATGCATAAATGATTATAATGTATGATTTAAATTGTAAAAGAAGAAGAAGAAGAAGAAGAAGAAGAAGAAGTTGTAGACCTAGCTCATTTCACCTTTTATATGGTTAATCTTATCTGCATTAGGATCATTTGAGTAATACTCTATTTGTTGCTTAAGAACCCTTGAAAAACCATCATTCATGCCATAAGCATGGGCTTATAATACTAATCGACCATAAGTCCTGACAAACTTTTGATGAATGTCTTTAAGCAAAGCAAACGGAATCATTCCTGCAAAAAATAATGTATCATCTACTTTGTCCATATTCTGCAAATCATCAAGTGACTTGTTCAAGCAAAAAAATAACAGTTACATTGTTCAAATGTTATTGTGAGAAGTTTAGATTATCCACGATAATTTAACTCAACTTCCTTCATAGTTCATATATAAGAAAACGAAGAAATGAATTTGATTTTCAAGTTTCAATCTCTGTATTTTGCATGATAATAAAGGCTAAGGTGGAAGACCAATTCAGTTAACACAAAATCCTAAATTTTAAAAATTCCAACACTCAGAAATTTTCTAAGATCAAAGATCTATGGAAAAAATTCAATTTAAACACGCAATTAACAATTTTTGTATATTGGATTAGATGTAAAAAAAGGAATGACAGAAAATTTTGTTTTTAAATTATGATGTTTTTATTGGAATTAAATACATTTCATTTCAAAAAAATAATTGATCAGAAGATATTGAAGATTATTGGAATTAAATGCAGTGAAGGGTGATGTCAATAAAGTATCTAAAGATGGAAACGTTAGGAATAAAATGCAATCAAAGGCCCTGATTATTTAGGATGATGTCATAAGGTTTCTGTTTTAATATAAATTAGAGATAATGAAATTTGTTCGGTGATCATTATTATACGGTCCTAAATATTTTGCAATTTTCAATCTTATATTCAATTACTATTATGTTTGATCACTAAATCTTTAATTCGGTTACCATTAATTTTGGTCATTAGGTCTCTAATTCGTTGGCCATTATTTTTGCTCGCTAAGTCTGCAATTCCACTATTTTTCAATCATTAACCCTTCATTCCAGTGAGCATTATGTTTTGTCACTAAGTCTCCAATATAGTGACCATTATTTTTGGTCACTAATACTTGTTACGAACGTAATTATTTAAACTTTATTCTACACTTTAGTGATGGGTGAGTGACGACCATCATAATAGTTGTCATTAAATTTGTAAGATTACCAAAATTTAGAGACAATTAAATATATGGTGACTAAATGATGTTATTAGTGACCAAATTTTAGGTCGCCATTAAAAATCGGTCACTAAAATACACTTTTCTTGTAGTGAATTGGGAGGGTAGTAGTCTAGTATTCCAACATTGTCCTATTTCTTAGAGTGCTTTTCACAATGTATCCGTTATGAAATTTAGTCTAACCGAAAAACAATATTGTGGCCTTCATAGAACAAGAAATCCAAGAATTTAATTAACAAAAAAATGTGTTAATTTACAAACTGAATGAACAATTATGAAACAAATAATCCAGAACAAAAATGAAGAGATACATGCATGCTATATATAATAAGAACTAATGATCCTTCTTTAGTAACATTCATGCTATGATGGTCATGTTAGAGTTGCATATATAGTTGTTGGAAGCCCGTATTTCATTTTGTTAGATCTCTTGTACATAAACTCATTTTATTTTCTAATTATCTTGGTAGCATTCTACATATATGAGAACATGATAGTTATAACAAGTCTTAACCTTCTTATCTCTGATGTATAATAGAAAAAACGTTTGTAACTGAAAGAAAACGAATGGTGTGATACATTCATATTTAAGTGGGGTGACGAGCCCCGAGATCATTTGTGACCAGCACCACGATGGCTTGGGCCTGAATAAAGTTGAGATAACACCGGGATCAGGTAAGAAGAAGCAGGGTGGTGGTGCTGATCATTGATAGGTCGAGAACCCTCCACCCTTGTTAAGATGGAAATAAGTAGAAAGAAGAGGACGCTAAAAACAGCATTGGAAATGATAACAATGGCCTTCATCGCACTACTACCTATTCTGAATTGCTCGATGTATGTTGATGTTGTTGATCAATAATTGTCAACCTAAACCTACTTATATATGATGGGGATTGGGGTGGAAGGAAAGCACGTACGTAAGAAAGGAAGCCCACGCTTTGAAAGTCCATAATTGGAATTTTGGAAGTCAGACGAAAAGGATTTAGCAAGTGTTTGGTGGCCTTGTTTTTTTGACACTTTTGGGTCATTATAAATATTTTAATTATACGGAAATATATTACATTTAATGCGTGATAAATCAACCATACCCATTACTCACAATTCTCCATAGTGATTCACTAATTAAAATATGTAAACGTAAAAGAAATCTCCAATAAAACTTCTGAAATTTTGGTAGAGTCGTGGCTTTATTTGTTTAAATAGGAAAAGATAAAATCAGCAAGTTTTTACATCAAATGATAACAAACCGAAAATTTCTAGAAACTTATTTTGATTGGCTAGGTGCCGAATAATAAACATCTTGAAGATAACCTGGTAAATAAACTGATAAAATGTGAGAAAATATGTTTTCATAGGTAAAACTACAATATTAATAGTACTTTTTTCATGTAGAAATGTTTTTATACACTTCTAACACAAAATTCAAAAGGATGATTTTTTTAACTTTCTACATGTAAACTTTGATTTTTCGCAAGTAATACCAGGACTTTTTATATGCGAAAAAAAAAAATAGTTTTGGAGCCCATTTTTTTTTTTTTTTTTTGCAATGGTTTAGATATTCGGAGACAACATCTACGAAAATTATGGTTATTTTGGTTCAGCAAATAATTTTGCTTAAATCTTAAAAAAGGTGTAATAAGATCAGTCTAGTTTATCTTTTCATTTTTTTAACATTTGGTTAATTTCGTGGAAAAAGTTTAAATTGATCTATTTTCATCTTGTTTTTATCTTAATATAATTACAATTAAGTATTATATCAATTGATGACTCTAGCTTTCAAAAAAAATCTACTTTTTAGAAGTCAAGTCCAAATTTGAACTTATCCTAAAGAGCAGTGTACTTATAAGGAATCAAGGATCATTATCAATATTCACTAATAAAGTAGTGGGATGAAAAACAACATTTAACCATATTTCAAGTAGCAACATTTAACCATACAAGTACATAAGAATTACGAGAAAAACAACATTTAACTATATTTCAAGTAGCAAAAAATATTATATTAACCATATTTCAAATTTCAAGTAGCAAAAAAAAAAAAAAAAAAACAACACTTAACCATATTCCAAGTAGCAAAAAAAACATTACATTAACCATATTCTAAATTTCAAGTAGCAAAAAAAACATTACATTAACCAAATTGTTCCAACAAAAGTAAAAAACCTAACAAATAGTTCCAAAAAAAAATATTCTCTAATAAGTGAATGTTTTTTTGTCTCTTGTCATACTCTCATTCAATTTGTCAAATGTCATTTTGTGATTATTTTGAATTAATTTTTTTTTCGCATATCATTTTATGAGTTTTTCTATTGTATTAAATTTTATACTCCCCCTGTCCCAATATTATTGTCCACAGACAAAAAACACACAGATTAAGAAAACATTAATTACCACTAACTTTATACAATAAAATGACAATTTTGTCCTTACTTTGCATTTAATGTTTCATTAAATGCTTAGTTGGTAAAGTAATAATGAGGGGTATTTTGGTAAAAATGATATTTATTTTTAGAAGTAGACTATTATTTTGGGACAAACCAAAAAGGAAAGATGGACTATAATATTGGGACGGAGGGAGTATAATATTTTAATGTAATAATTGAAATAAATTTAGTTACAAATGAATATCAATTTCATTAATGAACTTACCTTTTAATTTCAAAATTCCCAAAATTAAAGTTCATTACTTTCTTTTATTTATTTAAATTATTTGTTTAAATTTAAAAGATAAAAAAAACATTTCCAATATAACAATTCATTATTTTTCTTATTTTCTTATAAATTCAAAGTTCTTAAATATTTTGACATTTATATTTAATTTTTTTAAATTAATCTATGTAATACATTTGTCTCACAAGTAAATAAATAAATCAAACCTTCGAAAATGGTTTCAACACAAGAGAAATCATTGGACAATCTTTCCGTCATTTAAAACTCCTAAACTTATCCCCGACATCTCGATCCATCCTCGTAACATCTCGGAAACATCGGGAAATTTCATCCACATCTCTTTCATATTCATGGTCCCTCTAAAAATGCGATGTGGAGTAAGGTGTAGAGGATTTATAGGGCCTAACTCAAGAACCTCTAACTTCTCTAAACATTGAAAAATTATATAGCCTTTAGTCAAATGTTGTAGAGCCTTTTCATTTCATATACTAAATCATCATCAGTAATAGAATGTCCATCAGGTGAGGAACTAGGAGCTCTAGGAGTTGAGGGTTTAGCCCTTTTGTTGGGGTTACCAGAAGATGAAACAGTAAATGGTCAAAGAGTAGAAGGTGGAGCAGCAGAAGACAGTGACTCACAAAAAGGCTAACCGGCATGATGGGAAGTGTCATCGTCTTCATTTATTGTAGCAAAGGGGTGCCCGTAATCTGAAGTGGTGGAACATGACACGAAGATGATCCAGATGTTGATAATGTTTGGGTTGAGTAACACTTGAAATTACCAGTGGCACTATTTCCATCAAAAAGATATGCACAAAGATCTGGAAAAGGCGATGGAATTGTTTTCAATGAAGCAGCCTTCGGATGCCCCTAAACCCAAATGTAACAAAAACTAGTATAATGATATTTGGCAACTTCAAACATAAATGTTTAATATATATATATATATATATATATATATATATATATATATATATATATATATATATATATATATATACCTTCTTAAAATCACCCCACTCTTTGGTTGTTAAGTTAAAAGTGTTTGTTTGAGAATTGTATATATTGTCAGTTTTATTCTGCAAATATATCCATCCTGTGTATTTGGCTTTCAGATTGTCATATGCATTTTTCATTTGTTTTTTCGACAAATCCACGCCAAATTCTTCTTTAAGAACTCTTCTAAGCATAATCCATGAATGTTTGTGAAAACTCAAATCTTGTCTAGCTACATTCTCTACTTCTTCAATACAAGTATCTAATAAGCATTTTAAATGCTCATTGGTCCATTGTTGTTTCTTTCCCATTTCTAACAACCAACATATCATAGAAAAATCAGATTTCATAAGGTATTGTATCATTCACAAATCTGATTTCATAAGGTATTGCAGCAAAAATTAATTTAACATCATGCATATCATACACATTTCAACAAAAAAAATCAGCATATAATGGCTATTTTCAACATTTTCAGCAATATTATATTCATATTTTCAACAAGAAAAAACTTGATTTTTAGCAATGTTATGGAATTTTCAGCACTATTTGATGGGTTTTAGTATACTACAACATCCTATGGTGCATACAACCCTAAATGCTTTGGATCTATGTTTTCTCTAATTATACATGCAATATTGTTTCCAAAGCATTAAGCCTACAACTAGCATACAAAATGATATAAACAATGTAGAATTGAGTTATAGAGTTACCTCTTAGTTGTAGCTTGAAGAACTACTTGAGTTTGGCCTTTAAGAGCTTAGTGCCCCAAGTGTTGCACCTCAAATGGTTCACAACACCCCTAGGACAAATGAGAACTTGAGAGAGAGGCTACTTGCACACAAAAACGACTACCACTCTTCTTGGAATGCATGGGGCTGATTTTGGTGACTAATGGGTTCCTCTTATAGTGTGGCAAAGTCTAGTGTTACATTCATGCAAACCCTAATGCTCATGACCTTTCATATTACTTAGGCTTCATGGGTTAAACCTCCATAGACTACCATATTGGTTTAACCCATCCTAAATAACCATTGTCCCACACTATAATAATCATTGATTTACCAAATCAATCCCCATATATTCAATTAATCTCTTTTGATCACAAAATTAATTCCAAATTAATTCTTGATCAATACTAATTAAATAATATGATTTCATATTAATATATTAGAACTTATAATATATTAATAAATCATAAGTAACCTCTTAATCAAGTGTCCATCCTATCAAATTGTCTTGATGATATGCAACCCGAATGGACCATGCTACGCTCGGGTCAAGTACATACCAATTATAGTTATGGGCTTAGACACCTAATCCAATACTATTTTCATATTTTCAGCAAGAAAAAACTTGATTTTCAGCAATGTTATTGAATTTCCAGCAAAATACACAAAGAATATTGATTTTCAGCTACATTTAACATGAATTTTAAACACGAAAATCTATTTTTAGCCATATTTTCAGATTTCCAACATCCAACAACAAATTCAAGCAACGAGAAGCAATTTCAGCAAAATTAAACCACATATTTCAGTACATCAGAGAGTTTTCAATCAAGATTAATCATCAAATTCATGTTAAGACTGTAAAAAACGAAGAAAAAAACAAACATGTTCGTTGCGTAGAGAAGTTGTTCGTCTGCGATGGGAAGGAGGTGTTTCTTGTTCGCCTGCGATCAAAGAGGAGAACAGTGGTTGGCGGCGGTGCTGATCGAAGATGATGAACGATGAAGACGATGCTGGAGCAAGGCAGGGACCATAGATGGTAGGTTAGACGTTGGAAGAATGGAGGCGTCGAATAAAAAGAAAAGAAAAGGCGTATTTTTTTAGGTTAAAAGCACTTTGCAAATCTTAGAAGTGGCTAGTCCATGTATATGTGGTGAAGACCTTGTGTAGACGTTTTTAGATCTGCCCAATTCGAAAAAAACAAACACACTGTGAGGATATATATCGACGCTTGGTATACACGGCCCAGATAAAAATGATTTCACAGATAATATGAAACATCAAAAATAATAATAATTAAAAAAACATTTTTCTTATATAAGACTACTTGGTATTAGTCTAAAACGATTTGGAGAGGCTGAGAGGGTAGTCCATCATGTTGTGGAACACTGCCCCCTTTAACACCCTATTAGAATATGTGGAGATCATAGTAGAGCAACGCATACCAAAGGGGATGGAAATCATTTTTTTTAAAGAAAATGTCACTTTTAACCAATAAATACATGGTGTGGTTTGTGGTGCTCATTTTTAACAAAAATGAAGTGGTGCAGAGAATAACATAGCATGTTATGTGGCAAAAAAATGATACAAAAATGTGACTCATACCTATGGACATAAGCAAAATGCTTAATTGAACAAGATAAATGAAAAAGTATACACTAAGGATAAAAAAATGATAGTTACTCATGTGACTTGTACTTTAAAGATGTTCTTTAGAGCACCTAATATGGGTATACAAAACGCAGTTATTGTTTATGTGGTGTTAAATGTGGAAAAGCCCTGTCGATTAGGGATTAGCATTGCATAAATATATATATATATATATATATATATATATATATATATATATATATATATATATATATAGACACACACACACACACACAAGGTTACATAAGGGACCGTACACTATACAGAAAGTATAAAAAAAAGTATAACAAACTAACACACCCCCTCAGTTTGAACATGAGGTTTACAAATGTTTAAACTGTCCCGAAAGTCTAAAAATAATTGTGTATGTAGACCCTTAGTAAATATATCTGCAAACTGATGAGCTGATGGCACATGCAAAACGCGCACTTGTCCAATAGCAACACATTCCCTAACAAAATGTAAATCTATTTCCACATGCTTGGTATGTTGGTGTTGTACCGGGTTTGAAGATAAATACATAGCACTCACATTATCGCAAAACACAACTGTTGCTTTAGACAATGGACAAGATAACTCAAGAAGGAGATTGCGAGGCCATGCAACCTCAACAACCACATTGGCCATCCCGCGATACTCGGCCTCAGCGAAGGAGCGCGAAACAACGTGTTGACGTTTAGACGACCAAGAGACAAGATTATCTCCCAGATAGACACAAAAACCCGAAGTTGAGCGACGCGTATGAGGGCAACCAGCCCAGTCAGCATCAATGTAAGAAACCAAGCGATCAACTAAAGAGGGCGTAGAAAAAGGCCATGAGACAGAGTACCCTGAATATAGCAAAGAATGCGTTTGAGAGCAAGGAGATGCGGTTCTCGAGGATCATGCATGAACAAACAAGTCTGTTGAACAGCATAAGCAATATCAGGACGAGTGAACGTAAGATATTAAAAAGCACCAGCAAGACTCCGATAGAGAGTTGGATCGGATACAGGAGCACCATCAGGAGAGAGTTTGGACTTGGTATCAGAGAGAGTGACACAAGGATTACATGTATCCATATCAGCTCTAGAAAGAATTTCCTTTGCAAAGGATGTTTGAGATAAAAACAACCCTTTGTCAGAACGAGAGGCAGCAATCCCAAGGAAGAAGGAAAGAGGACCAAGATCAGAAATGGTAAATTCAATAGATAGTCTAGAAATGACCCTACAGATGAGAGAGGATGAGGAAGTAGTGAGAATGATATCATCCACATAGAGAAGAAGGTAGATGTGATCAGCACCAGAGTGATAAGTAAAGAGAGAACAGTCAGAGCGGCTACTAGAAAAGCCTAAGGATGAGATGAATATCGCAAACCGCTGGTACCAGGCCCGAGGAGCCTGTTTGAGCCCATATAGAGCTTTGCGAAGGCGACAAACGTAATTCGGAAGGGAAGGATGAACATACCCAGGGGTTGTTTCATGTAGACTTCCTCAGAGAGATCACCGTGAAGAAATGCATTTTTGACATCTAACTGGTGAATAGGCCAGTTTTTAGAGATAACAATACTAAGAATTGTACGAATGGTAGCAGGTTTGACAACAAGGCTGAACGTGTCATCAAAATCAAGACCAGAAAGTTGAGAGAACCCTTGAGCTACAAGGCGGCCTTTGTGGCGATCAAGTTTACCTTGCCTATTAAATTTATGACGATATAGCCAGCGACACCCCACAATGTTAGCACGCGGAGGACGAGGAACAAGATCCCAAGTGTGACTGGAGGTGAAAGCAGACATCTAAGCATCCATGGCAGATTTCCAGTTAGGATCACAAAGGGCTTGAGCGGTAGATTTGGGAATAGGAGAGACATCAGTGACGACTGAGAGATTGAAGATCTGTTTGGGTCGAAAAGAGCCTGTACGCGATCGAGTCACCATAGGATGATGAGAAGGAGGAGTGGGAATGCGGACAGAAGAAGATGAGGGAGGTGAGGATGGGTCGGTAGGAGGAGAAGATGGAGCAGCGGAAGAAATATTACTAGAGGTAGAGTCCATAACAGCAGGCATAGGAGATATGGGAGACACATCGTCATCGAATAAGAAAGTATCATATTCAGAAATGTCTGTGGGAGAATGAAAATAAGTAAAGGGGAAGTGATCTTCATCAAACGTGACATGACGAGATATAATGACACGTTGGGTGATGAGATCAAGGCAACGATGTCCGCGATGATCAGAGGCAGGGCCAAGATAAACGCAAGTAGAAGATCTTGGAGAAAGTTTGTGAGGAGTGGTAGATGAAAGATTTGGATAGCACAGGCACCCAAAAACACGTAAATGATCGTAAGAAGGACTAGAGCCAAAAAGAAGTTCAAACGGCGTTTTGAAGGAAAGGGTAGTTGTTGGAAGGAGATTAAGAGTGTGAACCGAGGTGAGAAGAGCTTCAACCCAAAACTTGGGTGGAAGAGAAGCTTGGAAAAGAAAGGTATGAAGAATATTATTAATAGATCGAATGGCTCTCTCCGCCTTGCCATTTTGTTGAGAAGTGTAAGGGCAAAAAAATCGAACTTGAAGGCCTTTCTCATTAAAAAAATTAAGTAAGTGTTGGTTGTTGAATTCTCGTCCATTGTCACATTGAAAAAGTTGTATATTGGTTTTAAATTGATTTTGAACATAGCTTTGAAACGAAGTAAAGACAGAGAAAACATCAGATTTAGCACGTAATGGAAACACCCAAAGAAAATGAGAAAAATCATCCAAAAAAAGAACATAGTACTTAAAACCACTCATACTACTAACAGGAGATGTCCACAAATCAGAATGAACTAATTCAAATAAACGAGAAGTTTTAGTAGTAGAAGATGAGAAAGGTAATCGACAATGCTTCCCAAGATGACAGGCATGAAAGATGGGAAGTTTATTTGTAGAGCTAGAAATAAAACGACGAGATTGCAGGAACTTTAAGATAGAGGAGCCAGAATGGCCAAGACGCCGATGCCACGTAGGAAGAGATACTGCAACACAGGTGGTAGCTGAAGGAGGAGATGGGACAATATGGTAGAGATCACCGACACTGTCACAATGCTGAATGAAAGCACCTGTTTTAAAATCCTTCATAGTGAAACCAAATGGGTCAAATGTAACAGAAACAGAATTGTCAACAGTAAATTTGCGCACAGAGACAAGATTTTTGACCATTTTATTTGAGACTAGAACATCATTTAAAGCAAGACGGTTATGTGAGTGTGGAAATTTTGTTTGACCAATGTGAGTGACAGGAAGTATAGCACCATTACCAACCCTAATAGATTTAGAGTTACAAGGTATTAGGGAAATCATGTTACCGGAATTAAAGGACATGTGCGAGCTCTCCCCGGAATCCATGTAGAAGTTGTTGTCAGGAGGTTGTTGAACTGACATAGCCTGAAACACCGATGCTAAATCTGTGAATTGTGGTGGAGTAGCTTGTGCGTGACCCCCAAAAGAAGAAGCCGAGGGTGATTGTTGTTGGGAGTAACTCGACTGTCGAAGTTGTGGAGAAGATTGAGCGTGCAGCTGAGAGTGCTGACCAACAGGTGGCTGCAAGTGTTGTTGGCCGAGGTATTGTAGAGGTGATGGACCAAAGCTAGAAGGCTGCTGATGCACAACAACTGTTGAACCAGGTGGCGACGGCAAGAAAGGATGTCGCTGAGGCAGAGCCGGCGGAACAACATTATAAGATGGAACAGGCGGCGAAAAAACAGTAGCAGCAGGTCCAAAAAAACTATGAGAATGGGCTGATGAAAGAGCATTACCCAATACACCAGCAAAGGTGTGTGGAGGATCCGGTTTCCCACTTGTATTGGGATTTTTACTTGCAACTTTTTAAGCATTTCGATTCTTGGACCATCTGTTTTTGTTTCTGCCATTATTGTTTGAGGAAGAATACAAGGCGGAGCTTTAGGACATCATAGAGTCAATAGTTGACTCCGAGGCAGCCTCACGTGATTTATGCAGGAGAAGCATATTTTTGGCTTCCAAAAAGGAGGGGAATGGCTTGGAATTGGTAATTACATCAACAAGGCTATGGTATGATGGAGGTAATTGTCTTAGAATTTGCATTACCAATTCTATTTCTGTGATAGGAGAGTCCACATCTTGAAGGTCATCAACAAGATTTTTAAGAGTATGACAATACTCAGTGATAGAGTGAGAACCTTTCTTGGTGTTTCTGAACTGATCTTGAAGCTGCAACATCCGAGACATTTTGTTGTTACGGAAAAACTTTTTAATCTTATCCCAGAGTTCTTTGGCAGTGCATTCATCGCTTGAAATAATTTGAAGTAGGCTCGGATCACATGTGCTGTAGAACTAGGACTTGATATGGGCATCAACTGAGAACCATTCTTCATCATCATTTCCTGAAGGCTTAGATTTGCCTGAGATATGCCCATAACACATAGTGCCACGACACATATTGGAGAAGATTTGTCTCCACAACTTGTATCGAGAACCATCCACATTTAATTTGAATCTGAATTGGTTGTACACGTTAGTAAGAGAACAAACCATGGTTAAGGTAGATGGAATCGCCGAAGAAGAAGAAGTCGGAACAGTAGACATGGTTGATCAGTGCAACATAAGCGATGACAGAAGGGACCTTTGAGATCAGGTAAACAGGTGACGTGAGGGAGGTGGAGCCAGGACGTCAATCATAGAAGGAAGGAACAGCAAGCTTTTCTTAAACTAGTCTTGAACAACCGACCACAGAAGAACAAAATCGATCCAGGAAGGAGCGAGAAAAGAAAAAAAATATTGTGTATGCAGTGTTTTCTGTGAACGTACGTGAGAAGCACAAGGGGTAGGAAACCCTAGCTCGATACCATGTTAAATGTGGAAAAGCCCTGTCATTAGGGATTAGCATTGCATAAATATATATATATATATATATATATATATATATATATATATATATATATATATATATATATATATATATATATATATATATATATATATATATATATATATATATATATATATACACACACACACACACAAGGTTACATAAGGGACCTTACACTATACAAAAAGTATAATAAACTAACATGTGGCATTCTCATAACAATGTCATAACACCATGAACACCATTTCTCCCTTGGTGTTATGACATATCTTGTTGTGTTATGACATATTGAAACGAAACATTGATTGGCTGCACATTTCATCTCTCTCTATTTTTCTCCTCTTAACGGTGTTATAACACCATCAACATCATTTCCCCATTGGTGTTATAAGGTGTTATAAGACCACCTCAATAGGTCCATACTTAATGCTCTAAAAAATAACCATTTGTTTTAAATTTTTAAAAGATAATCATGATTTTTTAAAGTATAACATTTTTGAATTTCAACGATTAGCAGTCTCCTAGTCTCTTGGTATACATCGAAAAAAATCATATGGATTCTTTTTACCAGAAAATCGTTTTCGAAGCCTCTTAAAAAACGATGACTTCGACAACCGGCTTCATAAAAATTTGAAAGCATAGAGTGACATGTAGGCTTTAATTTTTGTTCATCTAATATATAATTCAAACCGTATAATGTAATTTATCTAACAGAAAAAATACTTTTTAAGTTGAAGATCAAGTTTGAAAATCGTATGACGGTTAGACGTAGTAACACATTAGATTAGACAGTATCATTAGATCTATTATTTTGATGCTTCCAAAATGATGAACAATTTTAAAATAAAAAAAAAAAAAAAATTGTGAATCTATGAACAATTACAAAAATTATGTGTTTGAAAAACTATTTGTTGTAATCTAAGACGATTTCAGAGCCCAAGCTTCCTGCCACGTATGATCGAGATAGATTTTTTTATTTAACCAACTTAGTAAGTTAAATTTAAAAAGAATACTAACATTGAATTAATTTTTAATATAGCATGCCATGCAAATGGTATTTACCGTCGACGGTGGTGGTGACCGACGTAGGTAGCGGAGAAGGAAGATGGAAATAACATGAGAGAGAGAGAGAGAGAGAACACTCCATAGAACCCTAGATCACTCCATTTATGTTTTGAACCCATCGATTATAAATATTAGATGAACTGTTTTTTTAAAAGACAACGAACTTATTTGAAAAATGAGCACATAGTTATTGTCCGGCAATAATTTATATACAATAGACATTTTTATATATCATGATTTTTTAAAAGGGATGACATAACTAACTATGCATGTAAGTATGTCGTAAATGTGAACTAATAAACAAAATACTGCTAGGATTTAATTATTGGTTCATAAAAGAGAGTATAATTACAATGTAAGGAAAAGACGACATAAATAAGAAAGCTAACTAGGTTAAATAGCTAAAGAGCTAAAGGGGCTAAATATATGCTTAATAGATTTATTAGGCTAACATCCCCCTCAAACTCATAATGCAACAACAATAAACATTGGGAGTTTTTTAGACAGAAAATGAAACTGAGGAACAGTCAAGGATTTTGTAAATATATCAACAATCTGCATTGTGGATGAAACATGATGAAGAGAAATAGTCCCTTGCTGAAAGTGATAATTAGTGAAATGACAATCAATATCAATATGTTTTGTTTGCTCATGAAACATCAATTCTTGGCAATCATTATTGCACTTTCGTTATCACAGTTCAAAGGGGTAGGATGAGAAATATGAGCACCCATATCTGCAAGGTGTCATCACAGCCTCATAATCTCGTAAGTAGCAACAACCATAACTCGATACTCAAAGTTTGTAGATGATCGAAAGACAACATCTTTTTTCTTACTCTTCCATAAAATCATCGAATCTTTAAAAAAAGATACAATACCCATTAGTAGACTTGCGATCATAAACATTGTTATCCCAGTCAGCATTACTATAGGCATGCAGATCACAAGAGGAAGTGGAAGAAACACCAGATTGTGAAACTGAGTGCTAGATATCTCAAAAGATAAAGAATAGCTCCCAATGAACCGTGCAAGGATAAGTGATAAACTAGCTAACCATATGAACTGCATGAGCAATATCTACCCTAGTGACAGTAAGATACACCAAACTCCTTACAATTGTACGATAAAGGCTCGAATCTGACAACAAAACACCATCAGTTCGAGAATATTTTGCATTAATCTCTAAAGGGGTATCAACTGTTATGTTATCCAAATGTCGTGTGTGTTCAAATAAATCTGAGATATATACTTCGTCTGAGATAAAAGATAACCTTTTGGAAATTGTACAACTTCAATCCCTAAAAATAACGCAGTCCCCAAGTCTTTCATAGTAAAACAATTAGCCAAATCATGCTTCAAGGACTCTATACCATCATGATCATTGCCTATAATAATCATATCATCAACATATAAGGAAAAAAGGATCTGGCGTGCACTTGTACATCTAACAAACAAACTTGAATCATGACAACTAGATTGAAAACAATGGGAAGTAATTACTATAGAAAATTTCTCATACCAACAACAAGGGCTTGTTTGAGACCATACAATTCTTTCCGTAGCCGAAAAACTTCACCTGTCCAATGAACAATACCTGGTGGAGGAGACATGTATACCTCCTCATGAAGATCACCATTCAAGAATACATTCTTGATCCATTGTCGAATCGAGGAAACTTGAATCAGAGTGTGAAAATGTAACATCCCAAAAATTACAAAGAGAATTTTTATTTTAAAATAGATTAATCCATTAAACCATTTTACTTTAAATCAATAAGTGACATTCATTTGTTTAAAACCATAATGTTATTAGAGTTGAATTTACAAAATAACAAAAACCAGAATCTTCGATGCATGTGTACAGTCCCACTGAGCTCTTCTCATGTACGACATGCAAAAACATTTTACCCACAACTTTACAGCACTTATTCCATCATACATACAATGCATCCACACAAATTACGGTCCTAGCGTAATGCTGTTAATTCTCCTATCAACATACATACAACTTACATAAGAACCACACATATCAGAACATATCAGGTGAATGTTGTGGTCTCCTTCACAGTCTTACAATCACTTCCATTACTACGGGCCCCATTATAATATTTCTTGCCATGGTTCCCGCCATGGTTTTTCTATACGGTTTCCAGCGTTCCCGCCTTGGTCTTTCATACGGTTGGCATGGTTCCCACCATTGTCTTTCATATGGTATCCATAGTTCCAGCCATAGTCTTTCCTTGCAATGCTAAGGGCCAAATCCTGGTCATACATATAGGTGCCAAGGTCCAAATCCTGGTCTTTCATACAACATATTAAATCATATGTAGTTAGGGATCAGATAGACAGTCAAACAGATGATTCTACCCAAAAGCAATAAATCAAACAAGAATCATGCAATAAGGCCTCAGACTAAAAATTCTCAAACTATCTAACTTAGCCCTATACAACCTCTCAAAAAAACAATGAATACTATCATTACCCTAACCATTCATGACACCTAACAGTATCATACAATCAATAGGAAAGACCCAACCAGTCTAGCATACCATGACACTAATGTCCTATATTTCATATACATAACAAGGAGTTATCCTAGCCAGCCAACATACTCGTACTCTAGCAGTACCACTATTCTAACATCCTAAAGGATATATAAATTTCATATGTGGAATAGTGAGAAGACTCACCTAAGTCACAAAACCAGAGAATCACAACAACATTCTTACTCCTTGCACTGATCAATCCCGCGAACTGATGAACACCAAATAAAGATAAATCATTAATCCACAATCCCAAACCTCCAAGTTTAACCCAAGATCAAAATGGTAAAAAGTCAACGGTCAACCAAGGCAATGGTCACCATGACGTGGAGACCTCTTAGCCACATCGTGGGCATGTCAGGAAAAAACAGTCGACATGCAGGATACCACCACATCATGGGCCCTCTTTAGTCATGTCGTGGTTACTATCAAGATGTCATTTTCTCATTAAAAACTTAATCCTAACAGATCAAGGCTCAAAACTTTAGATTTGGTCCTTCTCTTTGGCTTAATGGATAAAGTTTCCAACTTTATCCATCAAGACCTCATTATAAAGCAAGATCTTATGCCTTAAGTCAAAGCAAGCTCTTTCAGGGCTAAATCTTGTGCGTGGGATCAAGAACACCCAAGCTAGGACCTTTTTCACATTTAACAGAAGTCCAAGACCATAATAGTGTTGGATTAGATGTCTAAGCCCACAATTATTATTGATATGTACTCGACCCAAGAGTAGCATGGTCCATTTGGGTTGCATAACATCAGGACAATTTGTTAGGATGGACTTTTGAGAAGAGGTTATATATGATTTATTAATTTATTATAAGTTCTAATATATTAATATGAAATCACATGATTTAATTAGTATTCATGAAGAATTAGTTTGGAATTAATTTAGTGATCAAAAGAGACTAATTAAATCTATGGGGACTAATTATGATAATTGGTTATATTTATATGTGTTGGGCTTATGGTCCATATTGGACTAAGTTTATGTATGGATACATAAAGAGTTGGGCCACATGAACCTTGGATCATAAAACCCATGGGTGTGGATTTGGGTTATACCCATGACTCTTGGAATCCTACATATAAATATAAGCTCCATAACCTAAAACGCCATACTTCTAGTTCTTGGAGTTCATGGAGGTGTTTTTGGTGCATGGAAATTCTCTCTCAAGAGTCACTTTTGTCCTATGTGAGTTTTGATTCCATTTGAGGTGCAACACTTGGGGCACTAAGTTCTTAAAGGCCAAAGTCTTTCTAACAACATCAATAGGTACGTCTAAAACTTGTTTTATTATACATATGTTATTTTCATGCTAATTTTTGGCTTAATGCTTTGGAAACACTATTACATGTATAATTAGAGAAAACATAGATCTAAGGCATTTAGGGTTGTATGTGCACCACAGGATGTTGTAGTATACTAATTAAAACCCAACAAATAGTATCACAATAAGCTCTGGAGTTCCTCAAACTCCAAGAGTGTCCATGAATGGGACCAAAACCAACCAAAAAGGAGCATAAAAATGGATCTCAAAAGAACAAGGTCAAGGTGCAAGCTTTATACCTCTAATGACTTAGAAACATGAAGGAAGTGATGGATGTATGCTTGCTCTTCGCTTCCTTGCACCAAGATGGAGTTTCCTTCTCAACAAGCTTCCCAAAATAAAGGAGATAATCTCAAAACCAAGTCACCAAGCTTACAACCATGGAAAGGATGATAGAGTTTTAAAAAAAATGAAGAATTAAGGTTGAATAGGATTCCCTAAATTTGTATTTAGTGCCTTTAAATATGTTAGAAACCCTAAAATCTTGGGCTTGGGTTGTATCAGTAACTACATCGTAGCAACCAGCCAAATGCGTTTCTTCATTCATGTATCATTGCCACGTCATGGTCATCTTCTTACCATGTCGCGACATAAGACTTTTCCAAAAAATATTATACTTGAAATCCTTAAGTATTCAATTGGTCATATCGGGAAACGAGTGTTACAGAATAGTTGTCATTTTTGCAACTGGAGCAAAAGTCTCTTCATAATCTATATCATGTTATTGTGAGTATTATTTTGTGAAAAATATGACCTTATAACGTTCAATAGACCCACCATAGTTGGTTTTCATCTGATATACTCAACGACAACTAATTTTGTATTTTCTAGTAGGGAGTGGAATCAAATCCCATGTATGAGTCTGAAAAAGAGCTGCAAGTTCCTCACCCATAGCGTTTTGCCAAATAGAATTAAAGACGGCATCTTTGTAGGATGTTAGTTCATAAAGACAATGTATATGTAAACCTCAATTTTTCGGTATTTACATTTTGACCCTTGGTATGAGAAATAGTTTGCAAATTGGTCACAAATGGCATTTAAATGAAAATCCAGATTTGATCACGTACATTTGGTATATGCTTAGTATGTTGGGCGTACGTGGAAGAGACTTTGTAACGCCCCAAATATTTTGATTAAAACTTTAAGTATTTGTTTAATTCACAACTGCAAGATCTTAAAACATTTATCAAAGTATCATTAAAAGTTATCAAGTGTACAAGTCCCCCATTTATGCGATGCAATCGAAACATGCCCCTCCTTTAATATAAGAAAACCTAAAACATGTAAACCACAAATTGTAAGCACAAAGCTTAGTGATTTCACCAAAATACCACACACAACACAAAACAAATAAATATATATGGGTTATCAGCAACCCTAGGGACTATTAACAGTCCCAATGGGCCAACAGCACACTCGGTGGGTTATACCATGTAGACAATCAGCCGTCTCTGTCACATATAAACAGCATAACACAATAATAATAGCTAGACCCAGCTGGTCATCACATATACAATTATTCTACGACACAGGCTCATACAAACATATATATAAGAGTCACAAAGACAGCTAGCATCCTACAAACATAATTTAGTGAGTCGGCATTGGTGCCTTCGACTCATGAGCACCTAGAGAAGACTCACCTAAATCGAAGAACCATGAAACACTACGACACGATCCCTTTTCTGCACTACTTTCACCTGCAAATCCACTAATACCATAACCAAAGAGAATCTTATTTAATAGCCTAAAACCCTCAAGTTTGACCTGAGGTCAAACTTGGTCAAAAGTCAACGGTCAATGAAAGTCAAAGTCAAAAAGTCAAACTTCAGGCTGAGTACGCCCAACGTACTCAGCTCGTATGCACAACGTACTCACCGTACAGGGACGGGACTCCTCATGAGTACACACAGTGTACCCAAAGGTATGCCTAACGTACTCGACCAAAATACACTTTTCCATTAAGTGTTTAATCTCTTAAGCCCTTTCATCCAACACTTAGATCTAGTCCCACAACATCATTCAAAATCATAAAGTTTCCACCTCTATGACATTCCATGTCTAGAAAAGGTCAAAAAGCCAAAACCTTAACTTATTAATCCATTAAGACATCATGACACTTCCATGCAAGGAATTGAAGGACCAAGATCACATTTTTATGGATACTAATAGCTCCATAATGGATAAATTTTCCAAATTTATCCATTAGAATGCTTCAAACCACCAAGATCTAGACTTTAAGTATCAAAGGGACCAAAAAGTGCATCTTTTTCAACTTAATCCATTACGTCCAAGTCTCCAACCTTCAGATCTGAATCACAATAATGTTTAGATGGATAAAGTTTCCAAATTTATCCATAAGAAGGTCACAAAATTTCAAGATATAAACTTTATGCACAAAAATGACCAAAAGCTCATAACATCCAAAACTAGCTAGATCTAACAAATGCACCATCAAGATTCAAACTTTATACCTCTAGAAGAGAGATCAAGGTGAACAAAGTCTAGATCTACAAGCTCCAATGCAACCAACACTTTTCCAAAGAGTTCCTTCTTCTCCAAAGAGCACCATGCACACTCTAAAGCACTCAAAACACCTTCTTTTAGCTCACAAGGCTCAAACTAGGGTTAGGGTTTCATAGGAGGGTGTTGGAGAGGTGGAGACTAAGAATGGAATGGTTTTGGGGGAGTTAGGGGCTTAAATAGGGCTTAAATGTAACGCCCAATTCCCGGTACGTACTTTAAATAAAAGTAATGTCATTTTTACACCGGGACTCGACGAGTTGGAGGCCTAACACGTCGAGTAGACTGGACTTTGGGCGCGGGTTTTAAGTAACCTACTCGACGAGTCGGGAGCCTGAATCGACGAGTAGGACTGCTTGGATGAAACCCTAATATTTAGGGTTTGCACCATATTTATGTTGGATAAGGTGTCTAATTCCGTAACTATATTTGGTATGTACTTGACCCGACCCGGCATGGTCCATTTGGGTTGCACTTCACCGAAACAATTTGTATGGATATTCTTTTGAGAATAGTATAGTTATGATTTATTAATATATTATTAGTTATAATATATTAATATGAAATCATATTATTTAATTAGTATTGATCAAGATTTAATTTAGTGATCAAATGGAACTAATTAAATATGGACTCTTATATATATATATATATATATATATATATATATATATATATATATATATAGAGAGAGAGAGAGAGAGAGATAGAAAGAGAGAGAACGGGCCAAGTTCATTTAGGATGGGCTAAGCTTGCATGAATAGTCCATGGAGTTTTTAACCCATGGATCCTATGGAAATGAAAGGTCATGAGTATCAGGGTTTACATGGATGTAACCCTAATCCTCCATACTATATAAAGAGGTCTTTGGCACATGAAATGTCACTAGTGTGTGAGTACAAAGGGTGGGCCGATTTCTACTGGTGCATATTATTCTCTCAAGTCTTCCAAGGTGTTTGGTGATTTGTGATTCCACTTGAGGCATCCACATTATTGGTGCTAGGCTCTTAAGACTCCAAGCAATCAACCACTAGAAAAGTTATGTTATTCTACTAAAGTTTTTATATTACAAGTACCCATAACATGCTAGTTAGGTTGACAACCTTGGAAAATAAAATTTGCATGTATAATAAAGAAAACATAGATCCAAGGTTTCTAGGGTTGCATGTACACCATAGGAGTGTTAGAATGCTCAAAACCTGTCAATTTAAACGCCTTATCTCGTCCCATATTAGCCTTCATCGCCTCTTTCAGTCCAGAAAAGTCCTAACTCGAAACTCTAAGGAATTTGGAGTGTTCTTGAGCCATTTTTGTGTGTTTTTGGTTGTTTGAAGCTTCAAGAAGGACGTGGAAGCTTGGGGGTTCCAGAAGAAGCAAATAGATCCAGAGGTTTTGCTTCCTTTCCAGCTTATTCAAGGTAAAAAGCTCCAACCTTGACCATATATCTCTTAGATCTCTAGTTAGGGCAAGTTTCTACCTTTTCTAAGCTTTTGTAGAGCCATATTCGGGTTTTTTTGGTCCTAAGAGGGGTATGACTACAGATCTAGAACCATTGGGGGAACCTATGGCATAAAGGTGCCAACTTTATATGCCATAAGAACCCCATGCATCTTGTAGATTCCATTTTTGGACCTTTGGGCTTAAAGACCCATGCATGGACGTAAAGTTTGTAACGTTACGTATAATATGGACCCTAGGAGGTTAGATCTATGTATTGGATGCATTAAGACCAACTGAAATCGACTGAATAGTTGTGTACATGGAGGAACTTGACGAGTCACTCATTTGACTAGGTGAGTCGAATCGCAGTTTCCCCAAACCCCTTCTGATAATGGACAAGGTGTTGAGCTAGAAGAGCACTCAGCCAATGGCCTCATCGTGGACCTGGAGATCATGGAACTCAGCAGGTTTAAGAACAGAACTCGGCGAGTTCAAGGCAACTCCCAACTGCATGAAGACGAACTCGACAAGTTCATAAGGAGTTCGGCGAGTCCATGGCTAAATGTGCCTTCTTGCATAAAGGAGGACTCAGCGAGTTCAAGGATGAACTCGGCGATTGGTTGAAGAATGTCCTGACTTGGTATGAAGGAGAACTCGACGAGTGCGTGCAAGGCTTGACGAGTAGGGTTGAGGTTTTAGTGTTTTGAGGATTTGCGGACTTGGCGAGTTGTTGGGTCAACTCGGCGAGTCGAGTCAACTAGATGTTGACTTTGACCCAGAGTTGACTTTGACCAGGGTGTTGACCTTGACTTTGGCTTTGACCTGAGTAAACCTTGTAAGGGTTAAGAGTATGTAATGGTAAATTAAGTAAAGTTGTTATGTGTAGGAGTTGAGAGGAGTTGATCCCAACAGCGAGAACAGTTCAGACACTTCACGACACTGAGGTGAGTTACCTTCCAGTAGAAGTGGGTCTAAGGCACCAAGGTCGGCCCACTAGTAGGAGTTATAGTAGAGATAATTGTCTTCGTGATGATTATTTTGTAGGTTGTTATCTGTTATGATTATGTGCTAGCATGATATGACATTATGTGATAGTGGTAGTAGGGGGATAGCCCCCGGTTACCGGTCGATAGGGCCCAAGGGGTAGTTTAGTACCTAGCCATGCTAGACAGTATGTTATGTTATTATGTGGTAGTGGTAGGGGTGAAATAGTCCCCGTAACCAGTTGAGATACACTGGAGGGTAGGTCGGGCAACCAGATATGCCTGACAGGGTAGGTTGAGCACCCCGGTATGCTCAGCAGGGAAGGTTAGGGACCCAGATATGCCTAACAGGGTAGGTCAAGCACCTAGATATGCCCGACAGTATGTGATTTGTATGGTATGTGGTATGTTGGGGGGACTCACTAAGTTTCGTGCTTACAGTCTATAGTTTTGTTTTCAGGTACCTCTTCATCGAATGGGAAGGAGCTGGCACGGTAGCAGCGCATCGCACATACACCCAATTTACGCACTATGATGTCCTTGGGTTGTAATCTGACATTATTATTATTCCATGACATGTTTTTATAACATTTGAATTATGGGTTATGAGTTTGTTATGATATGGATGTTGTTTTTCCAGTAATTTTTTTTATAAATTACTTAATTAAAAACGAAATTTTTGGTATTAAAAATTGGGATGTTACATCAAACCACAAAAATAGGATTTGGGCACTGATTTTGTACACCCAACATACTCCTAGTACGCTCAGCGTACTCAAGATACCCTAGTACGCCCAACGTACCCCCCCCCCCCCCCGTACGCCCAACGTACTTAGCTTAACCCAAAACCATCCAAACTTCAAACGGTCATAACTTCTTCCTTTCAACTCTGATTTCGACAATCTTTATATCCACAAAAAGGTATTAAGGAGCTCTACAACCCTATCTAATTCCTTTTTACTTAAAACACATCAAACTAAAATCCGTAAGTCATAAAAGAAATCTTAAACACTACTTATCCATTTTACCCTTTGCTCCAAAGCACAAACCGAACTCTTGGATCACGCAATCTACATTACCAACATCTAAATGGGTCTAAACCTTTTGTTACCACAACCCAAATCCTTATAATACTTGACCTTAGGGTCATGACCCCAAATTATGAAACGAACCGAAACAGGGTGTTACAGACTTAAACCCCAATTTTTAGGGTTTTGACTCTATTTAAACATTCTTAACTCATTGAGACTCCTTCATTCATCAGCCTCCATCCCCATCTTTGACCATAGCTAACCCTAATCTATTGTATGAGCATTTTTGACCTTGAGTGTGTATTTTGGTGATCTTAAAGGAGGAAGAAGGAAGAGGAATCATCTTGGGAGCTTAAAGACAACCTAGATCCAGAAGCACATCATCATTTTGCACCACTTAGAGGTAAAAAGCTATGATCTTGATGAAGTTTTTCTTAGATATTGTTATCCATGGATTTGTGTTTATTTTGGTCCCATAAGCTTGAAGTTTATGAGTATGGGTTACTCTAAATCATATGAACTGTCCTTTAAGATGTTTTGGAGTGTTTAGAGTCATAAAAATGTAATTTTGGTCCTTAGTTTCCTTCTATGCATGGGCTATGATGTCTTAATGAGCTACTTAATAGTCATGTAAGATCATAACGTTGGAAACTTTATGATTAAGAACGGTATTTAAGGACTAGATCTGAATTTTGGACAAAATGGATTAAAGGATTAAGCTCTTATTAGAAAGGGAAGCTGGCAGACGCGTACGTTGGGCGTACATGATGATACGTTGTGCGTACCTAGTCAACAACTTGTAACCTGGTCAAGACGCTTAGTACGTCGCGCGTAAAAGCTGAGTACGTTGGGCATACTTAGCTGAGCTGACTCGGTTGAATCCTTTGACTTAACTTTGACCATGATTTTACCAAGTTTGACCTAGGGGTATTTTAGGTATTCTGATTTATAGTTTAGATTGGTCACTATTTGATGTATAGGTGACTTGTAGAGCTAATATTCGAAGCAATGTCCTGTTCAGCTATCTTTCAGACTGAGATGTGAGTTTTCCTTCACTGTACTTGTGAATCGAAGGCACTAATGTCGGCCCACTAGATTATGTATCATGTTATATAAGATGTTACTATGCGATAGTGATCTATAGATCTACCTGTTAGTCGGTTGACTATTTATATGATTATCTGTTTGTTGAATATGTGTTATCTATTATATGTCGACATAATGTGGTTGGGTTGAGACTATACTGCTTTGTGCGGTTAGTCAACAAACCCGGGGCAATCCAACCGGGAGGTTGTGAGCCAGGGTACTCCAACCTAGAGGATGTGGACCCAATATGCATTACATATGGCAATCTAACCAGGAGGTTGTGGGCAAGGGCAATCCAACTGGGAGGTTGTGGACCTAACATGCAATATAATTATCCATTTTGTGGTGTGTAGTACTTTGGGGGAACTCACTAAGCTTTGGCTTACAGTTTCAGGTACTTCAGATGATCGAGGGAAAGCAAAGGCGTGATCGTACACATCCTTCCAGTTTTTATGATTTTGGATTTTTAAGATACTCTGATTTGTGATTATCACTTTTGAGAACAATGTTTTGTAAACAATTATGGTTTTGGTTGGATTTTAAAATGAAAATTTTTACCTAGATTTATGGGGTGTTATAACATATTCCCAATAAAGGATGCAAAAACAGTCGAGTAAGAGGAACATACAATTTTTGGAAGCTTGGTGGACTTTTGAGCTCTAGTAGGTCTTGATGGTGAGGGATCCTGAGCATGATGGGTATTTTGAGCAGGTGGGGGTTCGTGAACAACAGTGTCTGTGGGATCATAGGTTGGAAGACTATTTGAAGTAGAATAAACATTAAAAGAAACATCATCACTGTCAATGCTAAATCGCGGTGCGAAAAACGACGAAAAAAAGTAAAATCAAACGAAGACCAGCAATAATCGGAACCCTCGAACAATCCAGACAAATCAAAACAAACCAAATTCATAAACAATGGACCAAATATGGCTATGATACAATGTAAACTCATAAACAAAATACTGCTATGAATTCATTAATAAAAAAAAAGAGCACAATTATAATGAAAGGAAAAGACTATTAAAAAAAAAAGGCTAACTAAAATAAACCTAAATGGCTAAAGGGTCAGATATACAACCCAAACCGAAAAGACCCCTAATAGATTTATTAGGCTAACAATAAATACTTACTATTTTATAAAAAAAAATTATTTTAAACGGCGAATTTATTTAAAGAAAAAGCATATGATTAGCAAGTAACTAAATCGTAGGTTTGTACAAGGTGTTATACAAATACAATTTACTAGGAATTAAATGGAGAAATACTCCAATCAATCCATCTACCATATTGCTTAGAACCTTGGTGTTTATATCACAAATATGAATAGGAGATGATATCATCCACGATCCTTGCAGTGGTTGTATTTTCTTTTAACATCACATGATTTTTCGCCATCCAAATATACCACAACATACAATAAAACAAATCTTCCTAGGACAATTACCCCCGATACAAGATTTTTATAAAAGACGATATAATTTTTGTAACACACTATTTTGTTTTTCATAAAATCAGTATACATAGTAATTCGTAGACTTTTTGTCATAAAATGAGTGTTGATCGTAATCGTGTGCAATTTTTTTTTCTAGTTTTCACTAAATAGCATTAAATTTAAATCAAATTTTATTATTTCACCACATTTGCTATTAATAGATCAACCATACAACGTTAGTGTGTGAAAATGGAAGATGAAGGTGTAGGTGGTGTGGTTGAAGAGAAGAAAGTTTTGAAGATTAGATCGAAGGAAGAAGCTAAATATTGGACAGATGCTTATCCGATTGGCAATGGGTGTCTTGGTGGAATGATTTGGGGTGGTGTTACTTCTGAAACTATTAATCTCGATGGTATGTACACTACACTCTCCACTTTAATACATGTTTCTTATTGATATCATCGATTCAAACTTCTTCATACTAATTATGGTTTGGTCAAATATCTGTTATGATGAAATTTGGATATTGGAATTTTGGATACTGATCTTGATTATCTCATAAGTTGTATCATAATTAGGATGAACATGAGCCAAGCTATTCGGATCGACTCATAAAAAGGTTTGACACAAACTCGAGTTTAGCGAGTTGGAGATGAGCTTGAACTTAGTTCCAGACTTATTTATTAAACGAGCTTGATCCCAAGTTTCATATGTTGAGCTTGATTAGGCTCGAGAACCTAAAAGAACTGAGCTCAAGCATTTTAAATCTTCTACGAGCCTAACTCTAGCTTTGAAAACTAAGCTCGAAACAAGCCAAACTAAAGCTTAATCCCCATGAATTTTAAATGAATCGAACTCGAACACTTGGCTGGTTTACACCGTTAGTGTTTGTAATGAAATTTCGGAAAGAGGTAACTTTTGATTTGGTAGGTGATTCGGTTGTTTTTAAGGATATGAAGTATAGCTTGGATTTGATTAGTAAATTAGGTTCTTTTTAAACTAATTGACATAATTTATTGATAACATCATAACGTTTTTTCCATAAGTTTAGATAATTTTTGATAAACTTGCATTAGACACGTTTTGATGGGGAATTAAAAACTTATAACCCCTTACGACAATCTTTTATTTAATAAAAATTAACTTATAACTCAAATAACATTTCCTTTTAGTTGAGTAGCTTTAAATTTAATCATTGGTATCTAAAAGAATACATTCATATAATAAACGTTTGTATTGTGTTATTAACATTTTTTTCATTACCAATAGAGAATTTAATTTAGATTTGAAATTAGTTGGGACGAAGTATGCGTTTTTTGTAGTATAATGAACTTCATGAAGTTTTAAACAAATCCAATTAATTATATTAATATATAATGAACTTTTAGTGTTTATGGGAACTAGAAATCGGTGGTTGATAGCTAGTAGCTGAAGTTGCAGTTTTTATTTATATAAAAGTGTTCAGTAGCCGGAAGCGTTTGAAAGATAAAAAATAACCATGATTCTAATCGGCACGTCAAGGCGTGGAATGACGCAAGACGTGGTGTAACCGTTACGAAAACATCTAATGCGGGTTTGTTAAACGTGTCGCCTTAAAAACGTGTTAATGTGTACCTTGTTGTGTTATAGCGTGAGTTATTTTCAAGGCACGGAATTTTTTTTCTGATCGAACCTAAAGCAATTGAGTTTTGTTATATTTTTTTATATTAAACGATAATATAACACTTCTAAAAACTTGATATATTTGATATAATTCTATAATTATATGATTTATTTTTTTAATGTATAAAAAATTGTCATGCCTTGAAAAACGTCATGGCTTAGGCTTGATCTTGTCGTCAAGTTCACGTCTCACACCATTTAGAATCTTGAAAGTTAAATAAAATGACATACGGATAAAAATTAAAATTGAAATATAATGATGATAAATTATTTTTTTTTCTAGAACTACAGATAACAAAACTTAAAATCATCCAAATTTTAACACCAACGGCACAAGTTAAGCTTCTTAATTGGTTAAAAAACCTATTTATGCATATTAACAAATGTTAATTTTTACAAATAAAATAAATAAGACTTTTAAGTTTTGTTGTAACGACCCAAAATTCAAGATCAAAAATTTCTTTTAATAAAACATTACTTTAAACAAAGTCATCATTCCAAAACATAATTTGAGTATAAGTTTTCAAAACACATGTTCACTATCAGAGTAAACATTCCCAGGCTGACTAATCTATGGTGTGTGCCATGCGATCACCCCGAGCTCCTCCCTCCGCTACCGAAAGTACCTGAAAACAAAACTGAAAACCGTAAGCACGAAGCTTAGTGAGTTCCCCACCTTACCACATACCATGCATAACCACATACTGCGCATACTGGGCCACGCCCGCTATCCGAGGCCTTGCCCCCTACTTCGGGCCTCGCCCGCTACAACGGCTCCGCCAGTCCAGGCCCCGCCTGGCTTCGAGCCCCGCTAGGATACATATCTGTTTCACTTAGGCCTCGCCTATCACAGGGCCCCGCCCACTAACATATAATAGCACATACACATATCACATAACATCACATAAGCTAAACGTATGCTAACAACTCTTGCTCTAAGGTCTCGCCTATCTTTGGGCCCCGCCCGTGTCCTGCTACTGATGAGTCATGGAACCTCGTCCATACTCCTACTGATAGTGAGATACGGGCCCAGCCCACTCTCACTCCTTTCCTAACTTGGGCCTCGCCCCTGGGCTGCTGCTACTGAGATGTGGAACACCATCCACACTCTGCTATTGGTGAGATACGGGACCTCGCCCACACTCACCTCCCTACCAGGCACATACGAGTATCACACAGACAACAAGTATAAACTATCACATAAACCATCTCTTGGGCACCCGCCCTCTATCATTGGACCTCGTCCGGATATCATACCAGCATACTGTGCCTAGGGCTATCCCCCAGGTCTTCTACTCAAAACTACATGGGCCGACATTGTGGCCGTAGACCCATTCGTACAAAGGGAAACTCACCTGCACTGGCTGAACTTGCTGATGATCCCACTAGCTGCTGCCTGACCACTCACTAAGCTCCGGCTCTACTAGCTTCCCGAGCTATCAATATCAATGCAACACTTAGTCTAACTGACCCCCGGCAGTCAACCAAGTCAACTCTAGTCCAAGTCGAATTCCTGGTCAAAGTCAACCTTCCAGGCCAACCCTACTCGTCGAGTCCACCTACTGACTCGACGAGTTCTTATGCTCAAAGTCCTTCTAATCGCGACTTGACTCGCCGAGTCTATTGATTCCCGAATCCTGACCTAATCAACTCACTGAGTCCTGGCTCGACTCGCTGACTCGAGTCTTAACTCGAAGGGTTTGGGACCACGCGACCTGACTCGTCGAGTCCAATAACAGACTCGCCGAGCACAAGGTAATCTCCAACCAACTCGCCGAGTTGTTCATCCAACTCGTCGAGTTCATGCCCATCTTCATCCGACTCGACGAGCTGTTCATCCCACTCGTCAAGTTCCTCCTTATCTTCAAGCTACTCGTCGAGTCCACTCGAAGGACTCGCCGAGTCCATTCGGTTCCACAACATGTAAAGGACTTTCGAGTCATGCAGGGACTCCAAACCGTAGATCTACTCTTCCCAAGCCTACTCCTCATGTAAAGTTGCAAACTTTACATGTAGAGAAGGAGATCTAGGCAAAATGCACCATAAACTAAGGTTTAAGACCAAGAGGCTCCATAATCCACTCAATGACTGATACTTTACGGGATTCTAAACCAAAACAAGCATGGATCTGAGGTAGCAACCTCATATCTGGACCTCAAGCTCGAGATTGATCTTAAACATGGCTTAAAAGCCCCAAAACTCATAACCAAGGAAAATCTGAAAGAGAGAAACGACTTAATACCTTCAAGTGCTCTGAAATGATCCCCAAACTTCGGATCCAAAGCCACTCCCTGATGCTTCAAAGATTCCCACTTCTTCTTCTTCCTCTAAATCACTCAAAAATGGCCAAAAGCATGAATGATCACAATGGGGGCTTAGGGTGCGGCGTTCTGGATATGAGAGACAGTAAAGGAGCACTAGGAAGAAGAATAAGGCGATTAAATAGGCTCCAAGCCCCGGATTTAGGGTTTTCCTCGCACAGACCCTACTCGCCGAGTCGCCTTGGCCGACTTGCCGAGTTGGTCACTTATTCCTTGACTCGGATCCCGCTCGGACTCGTCGAGTTCCTCCTTGGACTCACCGAGTCCCTCCTAAATTTAGGGTTTCCTTTACTTTCTTGGCTTTCAAAATCTTGGGTGTTACAACTCTCCCCCACTTCAACTAAACTTCGTCCTCGAAGTTTTACCATGGCCCACCGCCTGCGATCTGCCTCCAATATCCCACCAATTAATCCAACTCTCGCTGCCTACTTTCGCTGGCCTTTAGCTTGGTCATTCCGACTAACACCACCCCCTACGGATAATAATCCTGGGTCAACCCCGACCCTGAACATCCTGGAAGCACTGCTTACTCAACGACAATCCTTCTGGCACTCTATGAATACTGCACTGAACCCATAGGGATTCACCCCCTCTTTCATTGCGTGGCTCCTTGCCTTCCCAAGGCAACGCTCCAAACTAACTATTTCCTCTGCCGCTGAGAAGGTCCTAACCTTTGCCAACTTCATCACTCCCGCTACTGCCCGCACGGGTCATCACTACCAATAGCCACTGACACTCCTCTCTGCCAAAACTTGGTGCCGAGGACCTCTCGATCAACCAACTGAATTCAACCAAACGTTGCATACTCGCACTGCCACAGCTTGGCAATTCTGCTGTTCTTCTTCCGACTTCCGGATGAACTGAGACCACCCCGGTCCCTACCAAGCCTATCAATATCTAGTTTACCGGCTCCCACCGATTGCTGACCCAACACAACTCTTAGTCGCTCTCAGCGACTCCTGAAAGAACTTCAACCACCTAGCACTGCTCAATCTATCGCGCCATTCCGGCGCCACAATCCCGGGATCCTCGATCCCCTACCTCGACACTAAGGTCCTACCAGGTCCCACCTGAGCTGCCAAAACTTCTCGGGCCTCGCCCACGGGTCCCACCCGCCTCTAACTTCCCAGACCCACTAGTCTAACCACTCTCCCGCTCGGGGCTCACCCAACCATACTATTGAGCAACCTTGCCCTCAGTTCTTAGCTACACTGCTAATCTCATACGGGCCTCGCCCACGGGTCTCACCCAACTATATCCTGGAGCGGCCTCTCCCAAGGTCTCACCTCTCTAGGGCTATACAGGCAACTCCCTATCATTCTCATCCACTACCCAATCCTGATCCCTACCTGATCACTAGGAGATAAGGGCCTCGCCCCAACTCCGCTAACGAAACTACTAAGGAATGCTACAGCTTACCCATAGGCTTACATCACCATCCATTGCTGACCGCTAGTGAATGCTACAGCTGCCCTGTAGTCTTACAGCACTTCCACTACTGACTGCTTATACGAAGGCACCCATGTGCCATTAGCTCTCAAGATCCTCATTCCTACTCCCTCGAGTCATACGGGCAATCCACAACCTGAATTCCCAACCACGAACTAACCATTACCGACACACGCTCTAGCTGATGGGGAGTTTCTCAAACTCCCAGCCCTGAAATCCTCAATCCATCGAACGCTGAACTACTTCCTTTCCTCCTCGGAGGTTGCGTACTCCTTCTGGGTCTGCGTGCTCCTACCCTGGCTTACTCGGAGGATTCTCCCCCACTTCAATCCTGCTTACCCCTTGTTGCTCAATGCTCAAAGAGAAAACCCAATCCTTGCTACCATTCCATAATCAATCTGCTGAGGAACCCAAGCTTACCATAGCTAGGGATCTAACCAATCCATCTCTGACACTACACGACCCTGATCTAGCGAGACATACCAAATCCCTCCCAAGCATGCTACAGCTACTGCATCCTACGTAACCTTCTCCAGTAGAACACATCCCCTAACTACCATACAAATATCCAAGGTATGCAGATGGCATATAACACGACCATAATCAACCGCACATAAATAAAATACTCAAACCGATGATGATGCAGAACCATAACAATATAATCATGCACAAAATAAAAGAACTGCAAATGGAAATTGCATACCTGCAACGTCCGGCGATGCTCGCGCCTCCAAGGTCGTCATCTGAAAAGCCCTGCTCCCTACTGCAGGTGCCTCTACCCGGCCCTGACGGCCCACCGTGATCCTCAAGGTTGCAGGGGCGGGTGCCATCACCCGTCCTGCCGAAGACAAACTGGGGCACTGGGCCTTCTTGTGGCCCCGCTGGTTGAAATGAAAACATATCAAGTCTGATCCCTGCGCGGCGGTAACAGTGCAATCCCTGCTGAAATGACTAGTCCGACCGCACTTGAAGCAGCCAGACTCACCACCGCTACCACTCCTGCACGCGCCCCCGTGCGCCTGCCACACCTTCCGCACCGACTGCGGCCTTGATGATCCCTCGATCTCGAATCCGATCCCTTAGGCCTTTTGCCCGAACCCACAGCTACCTGAACCTCATCCGGCTTCCTCTTCCGGATTTGCTCCAAATCAATCTCCCTTTCTCTAGCCCGAGAAATCATATCTTCCAGCGTCTTACAGCTGGATCTGCTCACGAACTCCCTGATGTCATCCCTCAACATCTCATGATATCGGGCCTTCTTCATCTCCTCATCCGCGACATACTACGGTACAAGAAGAGCCCTATCCCTGAACTTGGCGGTGATCTCCGCCACAGTCTCAGTAGTCTGCGTCAAATCCTGAAACTCTCGTGCCAGCTGCTGCACCTCAATCATCGGCGAAAACTCCGCCCTGAACCTGGCCGAGAAATCGCTCCAAGTCATCGCGTCCAACGCGGCATCATCCCCCAAAGCATGACCAATCTCCTCCCACCAATCCCTCGCCCTGTCCTTCAGAAGACAGGAAGCGAGTCTGACCTTGTCCCCCTAGGGAAACTTGCTCGTATGAAAAGCGTTGGCAACATCAGCCAACCATCTGCTGCTAGCAATGGGGTCCCTAGCCCCATGATAATCTGGTGTCCCGCAGGCTCTGAGCTCTCGAAATGTCAAGGTACGCGCTCCCATCAATGACATCATCTCAGTACGGAAGGCTCCCAGCCTCTCATCCAAGATCTCCAGTATACCCTCCTTGACCGTGCCAAAGATCACAGGAGTCTGAGCTAGAATATTGCGCATAACCTCAGCTGATATTAACTCTCTCATCCCCTCCTCGAGCTGCTCGGCCCCTGAACCCGAGCCCGATCCCTCTCCGGCGCCTGATCCGCCCGCTGGTCTCTCTCGCAATGTCACCATACTGAAAATATACCACAACCACTATCAGAATACTCATCACTGATGCGAGATCAAACATACCCTACCAGGTTCCCGGTCTTGTCTCGGCCTTTCCCAAATCGAGTACGGATCCACTGCTTTCAGTAGTACGGGCCCATACTACCTTCCACATCTATCCGTACTTTCCTCAGGAATTGCTTTGACTCCACCAGATCCCTTAACCACTACTACTGCTCCCAACACTATCTCATCCTAGGCTTACCCTAGGGAAACCTTTTGGCTCAACTCAAACCAGTCCTCAGTTACTGAAGGTCTCCTTGTGATGCCAATTAGCCATCACCTGGATACCATCTCATGCGACGAGGCTCAGATAATCCTTCAAGTAAAAGACTCGTCCTTACAACGGTTGGACTCAAACAAGAGTTGCGCAATAGAACCAAATCCAGCACTCTAAGATTATTCAACCCTGATCGCATGTGACGTGTCGTATCCACCTAATGGCTAACTCCCATCACTCAGAATCCCACAATGCACAAAGCAAGCAGCATTCAAACAAGGGAAAATCTAACCATAATATACTCAAGCAATCGTATCCACATAGCAAGAATCTGAACTAGCATGCAACACAAACTCATAACTCAGGCATAACCTAAACAGGCTATCCTACTACTGTCTAATCAGCACTACTATGCAGCTCAAAAGCACAAATAACAGGCACATAAGGCATCATCCCTAGATCCTTAGTCCTATTCTAGCATGTTGTTCTACCAACTGATAATCATAACATAAACTTGTATGGGTATTTTGGGGTACTTACTTGAGCTCGGTTGATTGCATGCACCAAACCCCTTTTCTTTTTTCAAAGTTCTTCTCTTTCTGGATTCTTTTTGTTTTTCTAAAACTGTTTTTCGTTCTAAAAATTCTTTTTACAAAACTGTCTTTTCGCTTTTCAAAACTTTTTATCCGACCCCTCAGTTTGAGTTCAGGCACACCCGAGAGTATGCCCGAATCCCTCAAACCAAGGCTCTGATACCAACTTGTAACGACCCAAAATTCAAGACCAAAAATTTCTTTTAATAAAACATTACTTTAAACAAAGTCATCATTCCAAAACATAATTTGAGTATAAGTTTTCAAAACACATGTTCATTATCAGAGTAAACATTCCCAGGCTGACTAATCTATGGTGTGTGCCATGCGATCACCCCGAGCTCCTCCCTCCGCTACCGGAAGTACCTGAAAACAAAACTAAAAACCATAAGCACGAAGCTTAGTGAGTTCCCCACCTTACCACATACCATGCATAACCACATACTGCGCATACTGGGCCACGCCCGCTACAACGGCCCCGCCGCTCCAGGACCCGCCTGGCTTCGAGCCCCGCTCGGATACAGATCTGTTTCATTTAGGCCTCGCCTATCACAGGGCCCCGTTCACTAACATATAATAGCACATACACATATCACATAACATCACATAAGCTAAACGTATGCTAACAACTCTTGCTCTAAGGCCTCGCCTATCTCTGGGCCCCGCCCGTGTCCTGCTACTGATGAGTCTTGGAACCTCGTCCATACTCCTACTGATAGTGATATACGGGCCCAGCCCACTCTCACTCCTTTCCTAACCTGGGCCTCGCCCCTGGGCTGCTGCTATTGAGATGTGGAACACCATCCACACTCTGCTATTGGTGAGATACGGGACCTCGCCCACACTCACCTCCCTACCAGGCACATACGAGTATCACACAGACAACAAGTATAAACTATCACATAAACCATCTCTTGGGCACCCGCCCTATATCATTGGACCTCGTCCGGATATCATACCAGCATACTGTGCCTAGGGCTAACCCCCAGGTCTTCTACTCATAACTACATGGGCCGGCATTGTGGCCGTAGACCCATTCATACAAAGGGAAACTCACCTGCACTGGTTGAACTTGCTGATGATCCCACTAGCTGCTGCCTGACCACTCACTAAAATCCGGCTCTACTAGCTTCCCGAGCTATCAATATCAATGCAACACTTAGTCTAACTGACCCCCGGCAGTCAACCAAGTCAACTCTAGTACAAGTCGAAGTCCTGGTCAAAGTCAACCTTCCAGGTCAACCCTACTCGCCGAGTCCACCTACTAACTCGCCGAGTTCTTATGCTCAAAGTCCTTCTAATCGCGACTTGACTCGCCGAGTCAGCCCTTGACTCGCCGAGTCTATTGATTCCCGAATCCTGACCTGATCAACTCACTGAGTCCTGGCTCGACTCGCTGACTCGAGTCTTAACACGAAGGGTTTGGGACCACGCGACCTGACTCGTCGAGTCCAATAACAGACTCGCCGAGCACAAGGCAATCTCCAACCAACTCGCCGAGTTGTTCATCCAACTCGTCGAGTTCATGCCCATCTTCATCCGACTCGACGAGCTGTTCATCCCACTCGTCGAGTTCCTCCTTATCTTCAAGCTACTCGCCGAGTCCATTCGGTTCCACAACATGCAGAGGACTTTCAAGTCATGCAGGGACTCCAAACCGTAGATCTACTCTTCCCAAGCCTACTCCTCACGTAAAGTTGCAAACTTTATGTGTAGAGAAGGAGATCTAGGCAAAATGCACCATAAACTAAGGTTTAAGACCAAGAGGCTCCATAATCCACTCAATGACTGATACTTTACGGGATTCTAAACCAAAACAAGCATGGATCTGAGGTAGCAACCTCAGATCTGGACCTCAAGCTCGAGATTGATCTTAAACATGGCTTAAAAGCCCCAAAACTCATAACCAAGGAAAATCTAAAAGAGAGAAACGACTTAATACCTTCAAGTGCTCTAAAATGATCCCCAAACTTCGGATCCAAAGCCACTCCCTGATGCTTCAAAGATTCCCACTTCTTCTTCTTCCTCTAAATCACTCAAAAATGGCCAAAAGCATGAATGATCACAATGGGGGCTTAGGGTGCGGCGTTCTGGGTGTGAGAGACAGTAAAGGAGCACTAGGAAGAAGAATGAGGCGATTAAATAGGCTCCAAGCCCCGGATTTAGGATTTTCCTCGCACAGACCCTACTCCCCGAGTCGCCTTGGCCGACTTGCCGAGTTGGTCACTTATTCCTTGACTCGGATCCCGCTCGGACTCGTCGAGTTCCTCCTTGGACTCGCCGAGTCCATCCTAAATTTAGGGTTTCCTTTACTTTATTGGCTTTCAAAATCTTGGGTGTTACAACTCTCCCCCACTTAAACTAAACTTCGTCCTCGAAGTTTTACCATGGCCCACCGCCTGCGATCTGCCTCCAATATCCCACCAATTAATCCAACTCCCGCTGCCTACTTTCGCTGGCCTTCAGCTTGGTCATTCCGACTAACACCACCCCCTACGGATAACGGCTCAATAAATATTAGTTAATGCGGAATAACCCTAATCGCAACCTTTTTCACAGAAAATATGTGTATGAGTTACACAGCCTCCTGCTCTGATACCAATTGATAAGTTATAAAACAAACTTGAAGATTGATTAGATCTTTGTAACAGGAATTGCGATGAACACAAAAAACAATAAATAACACAAGTGTGGATCAAAATATGTCGAATGATTAGATCAAACAATCCTCAGCAGAGCTCGACTAAGAACTTCCGCTGTAGAGGATTTAGGGTTACAAGAACGATAACAATAAACTTGCTGAAATAAATCTCTGATCGTTCTATTCTATCGTTAACTTCTAAGATGCATGCAAGCACCTTTATTTATACTAAACCCTACTAAACTCACGGATGGACAGGCCCATACCGGAGATACAAAATGGACTAGCTAATGAGCCCAATAGACGCAACACTTTATACAAAACACGACCCAACAATCTCCCCCTTTGCGTCAAATTGGAGCGAGACTACTTCTTCTTCTTGCTTGGGCCAGCAGCGGGAACTTTCTTCGTAGTATCAAACAGACGTGAGATTAGCGCCAGGATAGTCTGTCTGAACCGAATGTACCATTGAATCATGTCACCAAAGTACTTGACATCATCCGTTGTGTTCTGCTTGCATCTGTGGATGATCCCCAAAACGTGCTCTAAACAGGCAGTGGTGTAGAGGTGTTTGTCAGCCAAGGCAAAAAGACATTTCTGTCCTTCGTTCCTGGTAAACATGACCGAGTTCCTCTTCGGGTCAATCTTACCCGTCTGCATTAGATTGAGATCACTGGTAGAGCCAACAGGAGATATTGTAGGTTTCTTCTTAAATACACTCGCAATCTCCTGATCCATCAGTGCAACTTCCATGATGTAGCACACGAGCATCCTTTTGAAATGGTCGATGATCGGACCGTATTCAGCTTCGTTGGTGAGGAGGATGTTGTTCAAGATAATCCAATCATGGGGATTAAGGTTGGGAAGATCTGCAAGGGAAATAGCATGTTCGGCTTTGGCAGATCCCCGAAGTACCTTGAACCGAACGTTGATGAAGTTACCTTCACTATACGGCTTCAAGACCCGAACGTTGACAATTTTCTGAGCGCTCCAAGTCTGATATTGGGGTTGAGCAGCCTTCAGATAGAAATTTTTTAAGTCCCGATCAACCTGTGGATCAGGATGAGGGAACTCTGCAACGTTGGAGAAGGCATGAAAGATAAACGCCTTTCGGGTCAGTGGCATGTCGAACTGTGAGTCGACAGTGTTGGAACAATCTAGAGAGATCACAGGTTCCAGCCACAAGATACTCGGTGTGTCAATGGCTTCTTTAATCATCCTCTCGAGAGTCCAAGCAGGAAAAAGAGTTTTCCTACTCTCAAGAAGGTCGTGGGCTTCCTTCTGTTTTCGTTCGGCTTCTTCAGCCTCTCTTGCCACACAAGCACTGATATCAGCCTCTATGTCTCGACCTTGACGCTTCAATAGGTTGGCGATTGTCTCTTTATCTTCATCTTCACTCTCCTCAGCAGTCTTTTTGCCTTTGTCTTTCACACCAGAACCGGAGGCTTGGCCTACTGGAGGAGGTTCGGTTGTGTGAGTTGTTGTTGAGGTAGGAGGTGGTTGAGACATTGTTTCCTTCTCTCCCCCTTGTTTCGGAATGGACACAAAATCAAGGAGCCCTTCGATTTTGCTGAGTAGGGCAAGGGCAGGAGCGAGCTTCTCTGCAAGGTCACGCCTCACAGTGTAGTTAAGAATTGGATCATGTGCTTCTAGGATGTTTGAAATTGCAGAGTGGACATCCGAAACACACGATTTTAGCACCTCTCTTTCAAATCGAAGAGATTCAATCTCCTGTTGAGAGTGGGAGAGTTGAATGCTCTTGACCTTCAAAGCGGTAGTCTTCCTCGCGAGAGCATCCATGAGAGTGTTCTCGGCAGCCAAATCTTCTTGAAGCTTGGAGAGACGCTCTTCAATGGGTGTGCAAAAAGCTAAGTTGTCGTCAGAAATTGATTGATGGAGAGAAGTGAAGGACTTCAACTCAGTTGTGACTGATGTTGCCAGCTGGTTGACAATAGGTTCCAGCGTAGTCTTGGCAGCGTTGGCACTCTCCTGTAAAGACTTTAACAGGGAAGAGGCATCAGTAAATAGTTTATCGACTTTTTCGGTCGCAGCCTGGCAGGCTTTTGTGGAGGCATCGATGGCGGTGGTGGCAAAAGCAAGAGAAGCTTGCTGAGATTTGCAGAAAGCTTCAACAATTTTCTGAATTGCAGCTTCAGATAGGGATGACTGAGAAGTGGAAGAGGAGGCGATGAGCGAGTCAATTTTGTCATGGAGCTCCTGGAGATGCCTTTTGGTGACAGGAGCGTCATCATCGTCATCACTTTGTACTTGAAACGGGCTATAGTAGACCGAGTCAAAAGTCATATTCTCCCCGCCAAGGAGTGGTTCTTCTTCCTCTGATGCATGACCAGGAGAAGATGGTGGTGGTGAAGCTGGTGGTTCGGTAGTATGGGTAGGATCGGGTTGGGTTGTTTGTTCGGGTGTAGGTGTGGGTTCGGGTGCTTGGGTGGTTTCGGGTGCTGGAGTGGATTTTGGTGCGTCAGTATGAACCCCCGTATCAGATACGTTGGTTCGCACTTCGGCAGTGGTGGTTGTGGTTGCTTCAGTAAATATGGGTGGTATTGGATGGAAGTGGTTGGAATTTGTGTAGTGGGGGTTATGGGGGGGAAGGGAAGTAGGAATAGTTTTAGGTGGAGAGGAAATTGGAGAAGGAGAGGCATGAACATCATGGGTTGCAGATCGTGGTGGAGTGTTACCACGTTGAGAGCCTTCAGAATCAGAACTCTCACCATCAGACTCGCTTGAGGAGGAAGCGATAACCAGCTTTCGCCTTGGTTGGGTTTTTCTCCTCTTCTGCTGTGGAGACTGAGCAGCCCTGGTGGGTTTCCTCTTCTTTGGAGACGGGCCTTTTGATGGGTTTTGAGCATTCTAACACTTCCTAAGTGTACATGCAACCCTAATAAACCTTGGATCTATGTTTGTCTAAGATACATGCAAATAATTATTTTTCCAAGGCTTATATCCTAAGTAGCATGGCATGGGGAACTTGAATCAAATAAAGCTAGTAGAAACACTTACCTTGTAGTTGTAGTTGATTCCTTGGAGTTTTAGAGCCTAGAACCAATAATGTGGATGCCTCAAATGAAAGTCACAAATCACCACAAACTTGGAACTTTGAGAGAATAGTCACACTTCTCTTGAAATCGGCCCTCACCTCAACATGTGTCAACTAGTAGTGATTTCAAGAGCCAAAGCCTCCTTTATATAGTGTGGTGGATTAGGGTTACATCCATGTAAACCCTAATACCCGTGTCTCTTCATTTCCATGAGATCCATGGGTTAAAGCTCCATGGAGTATCCATGGACTTCTCCATCCAAGCCTAGCCCATTCCAAATAAGCATAAGCCCACACTATATAAATATAGAAGCCCATATTTAATTAGTAATATCTTTGATCACTAAATTAATCCTAGATTAATTATAGATCACTACTAATTAAATAATATGATCTTATATTAATATATTAGAACTTATAATATATTAATAAATCATAACTTGTACTATTCTCAAATATTATCCATAAATTGTTCGGGTGAAGTGCAACCCAAATGGACCATGCCGGGTCGGGTCAAGTATATACCAAATATAGTTATGGACTTAGACACTATATCCAATAGTCTCCCACTTGGATAAGTCTAGTAACTATATTTGCAAGTATAACTTCAGGAACCGATCAGCAATCGTAGCTCTTTAAACTCTGTTGAACTAGAACGCGCCATTTAGATAAGAGATCATATAATCCTCTGTTCTAGATATCAGCCGGACAAATACATGGAACATTGTCTTGCTTATTGTCCAGCATTTGTTTCCCGATTTCCGATTTGTTTGACATAGAACTCAACTGAACACATCAATTTAGTTCTGACCGGGCCCGGTACATAGGTCAAAACAAAATCATCGAGGGGCCCAGATATCAGCTTCTGATCCAAGAAGGAACAGATAAACTTTGACTCATATGTTTGTTCTACCACTCATTGAATTACACACAAAAGCACGTTTTATAACATCGAGTTACCAATGCGTTTACATACAATCAATGCATAACCAACTCGTAAGTAACAAATCATATCTCTAGGTTTGAAGAATTATATGATATTACCGTCTCACGATCACTCGAGATAAAATTCCATGAAGTGATTCCAGTGAGCGTGGGTTGAGTCCAATGCTCAGAACTTATGAGCACTCATGCTTGTTGTAGCCATGTCCAACACCTTAGACCTCTGCAACCAATCATGACAGTCTTGATTCATACCTACTTCCGACATATGACCGACTGTGGAGGTTTGAATAATATGATATACCAAACATAATTATTCTGGAAGTCAAAACATGCAAAAGAAATATAGTAAAAGATCGACAAGAGATAGCAACACTTTACTCATAAATAAAACACCTTTTATTCATCATCAAATGTCAATTACACTTTACAAATTTCTGGGTTATCTAACTACTAAAACTTATATCATCCTTCAGCCCTATGCTCCGAGCATGCTGGAGATGCTTAACCCTACTCAGTCCCTTCGTGAGGGGATCTGCCGGGTTCTCATCCGATGATACCCTCTTCGCCATGAGGAGTCCTTCTTCAATTCGATGTCTGATAAAATGGTATTTTCTGTCGATGTGTCTGGATCTCCCGTGATCCCTTGGTTCCTTGGCTAAGGCAACCGCACTATTGCTGTCACAGAAAATCTCCATTGGCTCTTTTATAGCTGGTACAACTCCAAGGTCTCCGATGAAGTTCTTTAGCCATATCGCCTCCTTTGCTGCCTCGCTTGCTGCTATATACTCTGATTCACAAGTGGAATCAGCCACTGTCTCCTGCTTGGAACTCTTCTAAGAAATTGCTCCTCCGTTTAGGGTAAATACCCAGCCTGACTGAGAGCGGAAATTATCCCTATCAGTCTGGAAGCTAGCATCACTATACCCTACAAGTCTCAAGTCATCACTCCCATCGAAGGTAAGGACCCAGTCCTTAGTCCTTCGCAGGTACTTGAGGATATTCTTTACCACAGTCCAGTGTTCCTTGCCAGGGTTCGCCTGATACCTGCTAACCATGCTCAAAGCAAAAGCTACATCAGGTCGAGTACACGTCATGGCATACATGATCGATCCTACAGCTGAAGCATAAGGAAAACGACTCATTTCTGCTATCTCAGCCTCACTACTAGGGCTTTGTGTCTTACTCAATCTGGCGTTACACTGAATGGGTAACTCACCTTTCTTGGAGTTATGCATGTTGAATCTTTTCAACACTTTGTCCAAGTAGGTACTTTGACTAAGTCCAATTAGTCTTTTACTCCTGTTTCTCAAAATCTTTATCCCTAGGATATAGGCAGCTTCACCAAGGTCATTCATAGCGAAACACTTCCCAAGCCAGGACTTTACTTTCTGCAGGGTTGGGATGTCATTTCCTATGAGTAGTATGTCATCCACATACAGTACCAAAAACCTGACTATGCTCCCACTAGCCTTGATATAGACGCAAGATTCATCTTCACTCCTTGAAAAACCAAATTCCTTGACTTTCTCATCAAAGCAAAGATTCCACCTGCGAGGTGCCTGTTTCAATCCATAAATGGATTTCTCGAGTTTACACACTCTATTAGGGTACTCGTTGCTGACAAAACCCTCTGGCTGATTCATGTAAACATCTTCAGCCAACTTTCCATTAAGGAAAGCGGTTTTGACATCCATTTGCCATATTTCATAGTCATGAAATGCAGCTATGGCTAACAGAACCCGAATAGACTTAATCTTGGCTACTGGAGAAAAGGTCTCATCATAGTCCACTCCAGGAATTTGAGAGAAGCCCTTTGCAACCAGTCTCGCCTTATAAGTGTGTACTTTACCATCCATGTCGGTCTTCTTCTTGAAGACCCATTTGCACCCTACAGTCTTACGACCTGGTACATTCTCAACCAAGTTCCAAACTTGATTATCATACATGGATTGTATCTCGCTATCCATGGCCTCTTTCCATTTAGCAGCCTCAGGGCCTGCCATGGCTTCCATGTAGCTGTTAGGTTCATCCAGACCTACTAGTGTCTCATCACTAATAAGTGTCTCACCTTCCGCGGTAATATGGAAACCATAGTAATGCTCAGGTGCATTCCTAACTCTCATGGAACGCCTCAGAGGTACAGGCTCATCAACTGGCTCAACAGGAGTTTCCTCCTCAAGTTGAGGGCTAGTGTTTGAAGTTCCTTCACCGCTTGATTCTTGAATTTCTTCAAGATCAATTTGCCTCCCACTGTCTCCTTGGCTTATAAATTCTCTCTCTCGAAAGACTCCTCTTCTTGCTACAAAGACCACATTGTCACTAGGTCTGTAGAAGAGGTAACCAAAGGATTGTTGTGGGTAGCCGATGAAAATACACCTCTCGCTTCGAGGTTCGAGCTTATCATGAGTCTCGCGTCTCACGAAAGCCTCACAACCCCAAATCTTGATGTGGTCTAGCTTAGGTACTTTGCCAGTCCACATCTCGTGAGGAGTTTTGGCAACTTTCTTTGTAGGGACAAGATTAAGAATATGGGCGGCAGTCTCTAAGGCATACCCCCAGAATGAGATTGGTAGCGTAGCTCGACTCATCATGGAACGAACCATATCCAACAAGGTTCGATTACGCCTCTCATCCACACCATTCAACTGTGGTGTCCTGGGAGGTGTCAATTGTGAGACGATCCCACATTCCCTAAGATAGTCGAGGAACTCTGAACTAAGATACTCACCTCCTCGATCGGATTGAAGCATCTTAATGTTCCTGCCCAATTGATTCTCGACTTCCTGTTTAAATTCCTTAAACCTCTCGAAAGTCTCTGACTTATGCTTGATTAAGTAGACATATCCATATCTACTGTAATCATCAGTAAAAGTCAAATAATAACGATTAGCATCTCTTGTGGCATGTTTGAATGGTCCACACACATCCGTGTGTACAAGGTCCAACAAACCTTCACCCCTCTCACACGAGCCTGTGAAGGGTGACTTTGTCATTTTTCCAAGTAAGCATGATTCGCAACTATCATCTGACTTTAGGTCAAACGACTCCAAGACTCCATCCTTTTGGAGTTGGCCTATGCGTTTCTTGCTTATATGTCCAAGACGACAATGCCATAATGATGCTTTATCCAAGTTATTATGATTAGTAGAATCAATACACAAAACATTATTTCCTAAGTTATCTACAACAGATGCAGCTTCATACACACCATCACAAGGTAATGCTTTAAAATAAAAAACATTATTATAGAAAACATCTATAGAACCAACTTCGTTATTAAATGAAAAGGTAAACCCTTGTTTGTACAAAGCATGAAAGGAAATAATATTTCTTGCCATTCCTGGCGAGTAACAACATTTATTCAAATCTAAATTAAACCCACTACTTAGCGATAAAGTATAAACTCCAATCTTGGTAACAGGTGAAGCTTTCCTATTCCCCATGATCAAGTTTATTCTTCCTTGCTCCACATTCTCACTTCTTCTTAGTCCCTGCAAGTCACAACAAATATGAATACCACAACCGGTATCAAGGACCCAAGATTTAGAATGGGGTGAGTTATTAGAAATGATAGTGTAAGTACCTGCATGGTTGGGTTTGACTTTCCCATCCTTCACATCCTGCTGGTACTTTGGGCAGTTCCGCTTCCAATGAGATTTTTCATGGCAATAGAAGCATTCAGTCTCTTTTGGGTCAGAAGAAGGAGTGACGAAACCTTTATTGGTTCCACTTGAAGAAGAGCCATCAAGGGTCCGAGCCTTGGTACCCTTCGAGGATCTCTTTCTCTTCCTCCATCGACTTTTCCCAATTGCCAAAACCGGAGTTGAGTTTGGAGTAGGAGTGATAGCAACCGACTTCCCCTTAAGACCTGATTCTCCGGTCTTGAGAAGTCCCTGAAGTTTGCTGAGTGTGACCTCTTCCTTATTCATGTCATATGTCATGCGGAATTGATCATAGCACGATGGTAAGGAGTGCAAAATGATATCTATTGCAAGATCCTCAAGGAAGTTCACATTAAGCTTCAGCAAACGATCCACATACCTTTGCATTTTCTGCATGTGGCTGGTGACGGATTCCCCGTCCTTCATCATGGTTGTTATCATGGAGCAGATGATTTCATACCTCTCTTGTCGTGCACTTTGATGGTATCTTTCCATCAAATCTTGGTGCATTTCATAAGGGTAGAAATCCTCATAAGACTTTTGGAGTTCCGCTGTCATCATGGCCATCATGATGCAAGCCACTTTCGTAGCATCCCTTTCATGTGCCCGACATTCAGCGATCTCCTGAGGAGTTGCAGTGATCTCATCAATCTCCTTAAGCTCCTTCTCAAGGACATATTCTTTGTCCTCGTAGCGGGTAATCATCCTGATGTTTCTGATCCACTCATTGAAGTTGGATCCATCAAAGGTGACTTTCCCACACAAGTTCATAAGGGTAAAGGAGCCATTAGGATTAGAGCCAGAAGCAGTATTGTTTGAAGACATCTGAAAAGAAGAGAACAAGATTAGTTTAGATGTAAGAGAGTCCTTAATAAAACACCCAAATGTAATATTAAGGCTAGGATCCAATCACAATATAATATAACTTAGAAGAGGTATGCCGTAATCTAAGCTATACTATATTTGAAAGGTAGGTGAATGACGATTCACCAATTTCCACCACGAAAACCGAAATATTTAAGTATTAGGTTTTTGATTGGTTCTTAGAAATTCCTAGATTCCTTGAGATTCAATGAACTTTTCAAAGGCATGTTTCAATCTCGAGTGTGCCCTCCAAGTTTTGTGACTGGGATGCCGAGGATCACAAAAGGAGGTGTGAAGTAACCATGCAAATCACTTGGTACCCTTAAGGTTTATCACTCAATCGATGTGCCGGTAAACCACACACGCTCCATCGATACTATAATAAACCCTAAGTCACCCTTTACCTACCTTGTTAAGTCCAAGTTAGTGTGCCGGTTAACCACACACGCTCCACCAACGACTTAATCAAAGTGTAAAGTGTGATTTCATGGATTAGCACCTTATTCACATTTTTCCTAAAGTAACTAAGATTGGGAATTTAATAAAACATTTAGTTACTTTATAATATTCATCATACTTTGAATGAGAATTTATAAGTCCTTGTCTTACCCGTTCGGCTAACGACCCTCCACCAGTCAAGCAAGCGGTGGGTGAGAGTGGACACCCATTAAGTCACCATTTTATAGGCAACAACCTTATACCCACCTTATAGACCGGCTTCGTGAATGAGGCGTACTAGCGGTAAGACGACTTTGTTCTTATACATACATATATATATATATATATATATATATATATATATATATATATATATATATATATATATATATATATATAATTATTAAATCATAATAATATAAGTATAAGGGTTGAATTTTAACTTTTAAAATTCTAAGGGTTGGAACTAAAGTTTTAACTTGACTTTACTTGTTCCAAAACTTGAGGGCAAGTTTTGTAAACTTTCAAAACTTTTCATATCTTGTAACTTATGAGTTTAATAGAGTAATAAAATGAAGACTCTTCATTTTTCTAACTCTTGTGTTCTTTTAATGGTTTTCAATCCAAGAGACTTTTGGTTTTCCATAACTTGAGGACAAGTTATGGACTCCATTAAATAACATTATGACCAAGAATTAATCTACCACATAGGTTACAAATAATTCCTATGATCATCTAAACATCATAAGAACAAGATCATGAACATGAACACTTTCATATATCAAAATCACACTTAATCTTTGTAATTTTGATAAGTAGTTGTTGTAAATGAGTTAGAAAAGACATTACACCTTCTAAAACAAGTTTTCAAGTACCAAAACAGTTTAGGGTAATGTTTCTAATCCATTTCCAGCAACTAAAGTCGAAAAACTGCACTCTGTCGACCCTACTCGCCGAGTGCATGAACCTACTCGGCGAGTAGGTTGAAGATACAAGTGGACTCGGCGAGTCCCCCCATGGACTCGGCGAGTCCATCAGTCAGACAGCAAGATTTCGACTTTTTCAAGCATATTGCAACAAGTATCAAACAAACAAGCCTAGGCTCTGATACCACTGATCGGTTTTGAGCATTCTAACACTTCCTAAGTGTACATGCAACCCTAATAAACCTTGGATCTATGTTTGTCTAAGATACATGCAAATAATTATTTTTCCAAGGCTTATATCCTAACTAGCATGGCATGGGGAACTTGAATCAAATAAAGCTAGTAGAAACACTTACCTTGTAGTTGTAGTTGATTCCTTGGAGTTTTAGAGCCTAGCACCAATAATGTGGATGCCTCAAATGAAAGTCACAAATCACCACAAACTTGGAACTTTGAGAGAATAGTCACACTTCTCTTGAAATCGGCCCTCACCTCAACATGTGTCAACTAGTAGTGATTTCAAGAGCCAAAGCCTCCTTTATATAGTGTGGTGGATTAGGGTTACATCCATGTAAACCCTAATACCCATGTCTCTTCATTTCCATGAGATCCATGGGTTAAAGCTCCATGGAGTATCCATGGACTTCTCCATCCAAGCCTAGCCCATTCCAAATAAGCATAAGCCCACACTATATAAATATAGAAGCCCATATTTAATTAGTAATATCTTTGATCACTAAATTAATCCTAGATTAATTATAGATCACTACTAATTAAATAATATGATCTTATATTAATATATTAGAACTTATAATATATTAATAAATCATAACTTGTACTATTCTCAAATATTATCCATAAATTGTTCGGGTGAAGTGCAACCCAAATGGACCATGCCGGGTCGGGTCAAGTATATACCAAATATAGTTATGGACTTAGACACTATATCCAACACCTTTTTCCCCTTTGACCACCTGTTTTCCCTTATCAGCCTTCTTGCCTCTTGGAGCAGGCTTGTCGGCGTCATGAATTGATTTCAGCATCTCCGGAGTAAGCTCTCTCGGACCAAAACGCTTGAACCCCTTGTACATCTTGATAATCCGGCTATCAGCAGGATCATCCCCATACATGGTTTCCGGGATAGACCCGTTGAAGGGAAACTTGGAAGCATCCGACACAATGATCTTCGTGGTATGGAAGGTACCAATCGAAGACATTGGAGCACCAGTGACAATGGGGACGTGGTAGTTGTCCATCACCCATTTCGTGATAATAGTCCAAAACCTGGCATAAGAGATCTCCGAGTGTCAAGAAGTTGAAGAGAGACTCTGAATGAGTTGTTGCCACAGAACGGACCCGTAGTCCATGTTGATGCCATTGTAGATCCCATACATGATGGAGAGAAATAAACGACTAGCTCCATCAGACCCGGCACTTCGTTCAGATAAACCCTTGAACAAAACAGTGAACATCCCATTCCACTCTGGAGGTAGGCACGACTTCTTGAATTTCGTCACCGTAGTAAGCACCTCCGTGTAGCCCATGTTGTAGAACATGTTGAACAGATGACCCATGGGGATTGATTCCGGATTGACCCTGGAAGAATCCACGTCAAACCCTAACAGCGAGCAAAACTGCTGCTTTGAAATAGACGCCTTGTGCTGAAAGACATCGAAGAAGATTCTGTCGACGACCTTGTCGTAGTGAGCGGTGGCAAAGATCTGTGACAAGAACTCCATTGGAACAGTCTCAACCCTGGAAAGAGCAGGAGCGATTGGAGAAAACTTCAGGCACTCCATGATGGGGAACATGAACGCATCATACGAATGTGGGGTTAAATCGATGATCAAGCTTTACTGTGGGCGCATGGGCAAAATGTGGGATGTTGCGTGAACTGAGGAAGAATCTGCCATTACTTTGAAGATGATGAACAGTGAAGGGAGAAGAATTTCTGGCTCTCTGGAAATATAGGCACGGTAAAGAGGTAAATGGTGGTTTACACTGCCTTTTATAGTGAGGGTAAAGGAGAGAGAAAAATCTTTCCAAATCTTCGATCGAAAAACGAAGGGTTTTTCGGAGTTGACTGACGCGTGACAGTTGGCGCTGGCGATGATCACGCATGAGAGAGAGTGTCAGGCCCTAATTACATGCCTTCCCATCAGGCGCCGTTTGGAGATTAAACGGTTCCGATTCGCACGCTTTCCCTTTTGCGCCGTTTGAAATCAAATCAATTGGACTCCCGCCTGAGTCATCATGTCATCATCTTATCCCTTTAAATTGTAACGGCATCTTTTAAAAATTCGTCCACGTCGATTAAAATCCACCACAATCTTTTATAATAACCAAGCCAATTAAAACCCCTTGAAATTAATGAAACCAGAATTTTGGAAAATTAAAAAGATTTTCGTGCGGAGTGTGTAAAAAATAAGAAGAAATAAAACAACACTTTTTGTGGGATTATGTGATGTCAATAAAGACACGAAACAATGGATCATGGACACGAATTTCTTCCTTCAAAGTCAAGAGAGACCTTAAAGTGTTTGTGTGGTTTCCCGTTAAATAACGATCAGACACTTATTAAGAAGTGTTGAAACGCTTCTTTTAATTAGGCTTATGGGGGTGGCTTTCGCTTCGATTCAGAATTCCTAATCTTGAAATAAGACAGAAATCGAACGAAGTACTTGTGAGACTGGTGTAGTCTGTTGAACAAACAGGTTTGAGATAATTTAATTTGGCTAGGAATATATATATATATATATATATATATATATATATATATATATATATATATATATATATATATATATATATATATATATATATATATATATATATATATATATATAATCTCAACAAAAATTAAAACTGAATCCCAAGGGAAGAAAAGGTATTGGTTTTAACAATTTCATAGGAAGCACACAAAAGAAAATTTTGAGATTTCATGGAGGTACGTCCGTCAATTCATTAGTGAAAACTAGAGCAAATTAATTGTTCACCGTCAATTCGTATTGGGTATTGAATTTTGGGTTTCACTTAGCTCGTAGTGGCACGAAACTAAGATCATAAACACAGAAATTGTGTAACCATAAACCTCAGTGGTAATTTCTGAGAGTCTCAAGGGTTACGTTGGTGAAACGAAGAAGATGGAGAAATGTAATGTAGATGTTGTAAAGAAACCAAAGTACCTCTGCTGTTAAGAGAAGGACCAAGCAGAAAACTCTTATCTCATGTGAGAAGAGAGTTAGGTAGCTCATGATTAGAATAAATATGAGAGCCTAATTTGGAAGACAAGGTTTGTTTATACCAAGTCATTAAGGCTATTATTCAGAATCAGGTGAGGCTTTGGACACATACAGCAACATGCTTCTAGGGACACTTAGCTAATTAAACGCTTTCCCCATAAACGACCACACAAAAAAATAGAGCCAAAAAGAAAACAAATAACAAAATATTTTTGGAGTTTTTGAATTTATGATAAAAAAATATTTTTGGAATTTTTGATAATAATGAAAAATAAAAATAAAAAAAATTAAGACATAAAAAATGAATACAAAAAAAAATGTTGGAACCGAACCCGAGCGTTCGGTTTATTTCGGTTGTGAAAAACTTTGGAACCGAACCCGAGCGTTCGGTCTATTTCGGGTGAGAAAAAATTTTGGAACCGAACCCGAACGTTTGGTTTATTTCGGTTGCCAAAGAAAATAGGTTTGAACAAGAGAATAACTTTGACAATAAGATAAATGCATTTGGAAAAATTATAAATAAGATCTACAACCAAGGAAACTACCTTTGAGTGATGAGCGAAAAGCGGATTATGCAACCGAACCCGATCGTTCGGTTCATTTCGGTACATTAGTACAAGACCCGAACCCGAACGTTCGGTCTATTTCGCTTCTTACTTTTGATCTTGAGAGGTAATTTTTGGTACTGACTCTGATTCCATCATACCTAGCCCTTGTAGAATTTTGTTGAACGATGCTTCAGGAAGAGCTTTGGTGAAGATGTCAGCCAGTTGATCAGTGGTTCGAATAAAATGAATTTCGACATTCCCATCTTCCACATGCTCCTTAATGAAGTGATACCTCAGTGCTATGTGCTTAGTCTTGGAGTGTTGCACTGGGTTATGACAGATCCTAATTGCACTTTCATAGTCACAATATAGTGGGATCTTTTTCATATTGAGTCCATAGTCCCGGAGCTGGCTTTGGATCCAAATCACTTGAGATGTACAGGAGGCAGCTGCGATGTATTCTGCTTCAGCGGTAGACAAAGACACACAAGTCTGTTTCTTTGATTGCCAGCTAACCAACTTCCCGTCAAGGAATTGGCAGCCTCCCGTGGTGCTTTTCCTGTCTAGTCCACAACCTCCAAGGTCTGCGTCGGAGTAGGCTTGAACAAAGAATCCTGAGTTGGATGGATACCATAAGCCTAGAGAGGTAGTTCGCTTGAGATACCGGAGTATGTTCTTCACTGTAAGCGTATGAGGTTCACGAGGATTCGCCTGAAATCTAGCACAGTAACAAACAGAGAACATTATATCAGGCCTGTTAGCAGTAAGGTACATCAGAGAGCCGATCATCTGGCGATATAGCGTAATATCAACTGCTGGCTTATCCAAGGATGGACTGAGCTTGGTGTCGAACGCCATTGGAACTTTAACCTTTGAGTCTCCCATCATTCCGAACTTCGCAAGGAGAGTCTTGGTGTAGGCTTCCTGGTTAATAAAGATGCCTTCGGGTCCCTGTCTAATATTTAAACCAAGAAAAAAATTAATCGGACCCATTGAGCTCATTTCAAATTTAGTCTCCATCAGCTTTCTGAATTCAGCCGTTAAGCTAGGATTCGTTGAGCCAAAGATGATGTCATCGACATAGATTTGAACAATCATAAGGTGGTTACCTTCCTTCTTACGAAAGAAGGTCGGGTCAACCGAACCTTGTTTGAATTTGGATATCTTTAAAAACTTGGTTAGCGTTTCATACCAGGCCCTCAGAGCTTGTTTCAATCCATATACCGCTTTGTCCAAAATATAACAGTGATTGGGGTACCTTTCATTGACGAATCCAGGAGGTTGCTCCACGTACACCGTTTCTTCAAGTTCTCTATTTAGAAATGCGCACTTGACATCCATTTGGTAGACCTCAAAGTTCTTGTGTGCAGCATAGGCAAGAAATATTCTAACGGATTCCAGCCTAGCTACAGGAGCAAAAGTTTCTTCATAGTCGATTCCTTCCTCCTGGCAGTATCCTTTCACCACTAGACGAGCTTTGTTTCATATCACATTGCCTTCCTTGTCCATCTTATTTCTGAAGACCCATTTGAGACCAACAACCGAGGCATTTTGAGGAGTTGGAATGAGGCGCCAAACTTTATTCCTTTCGAATTCATTAAGTTCGTCTTGCATCGCTTGAACCCAATCGGAGTGATCAAGAGTAGTGTTAACTGTCTTTGGTTCAACTTTTGAGACGAAGGAGTTAAACATACAGAACGCTACTTTTGAAAATAAGGAAGTTTGCTTTGCCTTTAGTTGTGATCGGGTCAGGACCTTTTCAGAGACATTACCGACAACCTGTGAAACAGGATGATCTCTGGTCCATTTGACAAGAGGAGGGTAATTTGGATCATAAGATGGATCCAATTCAGCATTTACCATCTCTTCTAGTTCAGATTGACTATCATCGTCATAAAGCATATCGGCATTCTCCCCCTCGACAGATAAGCTTTCAGGTGTGTCTTGAGTTGTCGGAGCTACAGGAGTTTCGGGAGGTGTCGAGCTTTCGGGTGTTGTAGCACCTTCGGGTACTATAGGACTTTCGGGTACAGCTGGGCTTTCGGGAGCAACTGGAGAACAGTTCTCCCCTTCAACATGTGAGCTCGGCTGTGATGAAGAAGATAGATCCTCCCCCTCAACTGAAGCATCATGCTGTGGAGGTTCGTTTGGACTTGATCCTCCTTCATTCATTTTCTTGGCAGCATCTTCGATGAGTTTCTTCAGATGATCTACTTTGTTGTCTGCTGCACTAGCTTCCGAGAGAGTAGCCTTCTCTGGTTCATCGAATAACTCAACAAACTTCTCTAATAGATTTGCGATCGAGGTTGTGACTTGGCCTGTTTGAGAAAAAATTTCTCCAACTGTGTCTACGGTGGCCTTCAGCTTTTTGACATAGCTATCATCAAAAGTCACATAATAAGTTTCTTCTATCTTCCTCGAGCGCTTGTTTAATACCCGGTAGGCTTTCGAAGTGAGAGAATATCCCAGGAAAATCCCTTCATCGGCTTTGACGTCGAACTTGTTACGATGTTCTTTAGAATTGAAGATGAAGCACCGTGAGCCGAATACATGGAAGAATTTGACATTTGGCTTCCTGTTGTTGATGATCTCATAAGGAGTGAGAGTGAAGCGCTTATTGAGATATGACCTGTTCTGCATAAAACATGTTGCAACAATAGCATCAGCCCAAAAATATAAAGGTAAAGAAGCAAAACTTAGCATGGTTCGGGCCGCCTTACACAAAGATCGGTTTCGTCTTTCGACAGTCCCATTTTGTTGAGGGGTGTAGGGAGCTGAGAAGTTGTGACTGGTTCCTTTTTCGGCCAACAAATCTTCGAATTCTTTATTTTTGAACTCCAGCCCATTGTCGCTCCTGATGTTGCGAACGACTTTCCTCAGCTGCACTTCAACTTGCTTGATAAACATCTTTAGCTTGAGAGTTGCTTCAGATTTGTGCTTCAGAAAGAACACCCATGTAAAATGTGAAAAGTCATCAACAATGACAAGAATATACTTGCTACCGCCGATGCTTTCGATAGATGATGGACCACACAAATCAATGTGAATTAACTCTAGTGGTTCAACAACTTTAGTGTTTACAATTGATGGGTGACTTCGACGACTCTGCTTCCCCATTTCACACGCAGCACATAAATGTTCTCGATCGTACTTGAGCAATGGAAGACCTCGAACATGACCTCCGGTGACAAGTTTGTTGATATCCTTGAAGTTGAGATGAGAGAGCCTTCGGTGCCACAGCCAGCTTTCGTCAGATTGTGCTTTGGATAAGAGACAGACAGCTGGATTTCCTTTGATGGGTTTGAGATTCAGGGGAAACATTTTGCCTTTGCGCTCTGATTTGAGAATAACTCTTTTCGTTTTCTTTTCTATTATTTCCGAACCCTCATCGTCGAATGAGACCTTGAGACCGGTACCTCCAACAAGCTGAGATACACTGATGAGGTTGTGCTGTAGTCCTTCAACGTATGCGACCTTTCTAATCGTAAAATCTCCATTTGTTATCATTCCATAGCCTTTTATTGTGCCGAATGAGTTGTTCCCGAACTTGACATTTCCACCGTTTGAAAGAGACCGAAATTCCCTCAGCTCTTCCTTCCTTCCTGTCATGTGACGTGAGCAGCCACTGTCAATATACCATTCTTCGTCGAACTGCTCGTCACTGATAACCTGCAAAAATCAAGCAGATTTAGGAACCCAAAGTTTCTTGGGTCCACGTTAGCCTTTCACAGGTACAGGAATAGTAAGAGAGATGTCAACAAGATATGTTCTTTTTATTAACGTTGTTTCATCTTTCTTTTTAATGGTGAAAACCTTAATTTTATTGGGATTTGTTGTTGTTGGTTTGGATTCTGGTTTAGGTATTTGGACTTTGGGATTATTTTGATCTGTCTTGACTGATGAAACCTTCGATTTTCCTTTCAGATCTGTTGAAGATTTTGGTTTTTGAGTGTGAACAGAATTGAATTTAGAATGAGGTTGAGAGGAATTAGAAGAATTAGAAGAAGTAGAACGAGAGAATTTAGACTGAGATGTTTTCTTGACTTAAGGTTCTAAGTGACCCTTTTGTTTTTGATCATTAGTGGGACCGAACCTAGAACTTTGGTCGCTTTTGCTCTCGGAACCGAACCTATGCTTTCGGTAGCTTATGTTCTCTGAACCGAACCTTTGCCTTCGGTTGTCATATTTTTCATAACCGAACTTGTCCTTTCGGTTGTTATAATCCTCAGAACCGAACCTCTCCTTTTGGTTGTTATTACTTTCTTGCGATCTAACAGTACTTTTCTCTGACTTCGAATTTCTGTCATGATAAGAGAAATGGGCGTTTTGAGATTGCCAAAACTGTTTTTGTTTAGAGAGATTCTTCTTGTATCTCTGATTCCTTTGTTGTTTTTGATTCTTCACTTGCTTCGGCTGTCGATGGATATTCGCTTTTTGCTTTTGCTTTTTGTCAGCTGGTTCACGTTGAACTGATGATGTTTCGCCTGAAGGAGTGACTTCTTTTGCAAAAACTCCTTTTTCTTCAGGAACATCTTTTGTACCACTAGTACTTGGCACGTCGAAGTTATCAGGCTTGTTCAAAGGCTCTGGCATATATCTGCCTTTGGTTTTCCAGGACGTCCTTTCTGACAGACCAACGGTTTCGTCAGCATTGTCGATAGGGGCGGACCAGAAGAACTCATCACAACCATCAGCATTATCTTCGTTTACAATCGCTGTGAGTTCAGCTGTCTGATGTTCGGTTACACCTATGACCTTATACACCTGATTTGGAGTCGTCCTTACCTTTTGGTATACAACAACCTTTTCTTCAAGGATCGGGGACTTTTGTTGGGACAGACGAGCAAACTCCACAGAATTTTCTGAAATAAGATTTTTGTGGTTTTCGGGTTCACTCTTGACAAACTCAGAACAGTCAACTTCATCCTCTAAAGAAATTTCACTCATATCATCATCCTCATTAAGCTCAGATGCATTTTCAACATCAGTTTTATTTTCTAAGCTCAAGTTGGCATTCAATGAGTCAAACTTTTGTATGGTTTCGGTCCTTAGTTTCAGTTTATCATTTTCATCCAAAAGATTTTTTAGCATGTCCTTATGGTCCTTGGACTTTATGAAAGATTCGATTTTGTCTAGACCATACATATATGTCGGATTTACATCCTCAGACGAAACTACACTTTCGCAATTATATGCTTCAGCATCAATTTCATCCTCCTTAAACTCAAGGAAGGGCAAAATCATGCGATGAATTTTCTGCCCTATTTCACAGTTCAAATGAAGTTGAGTGATATTAGTGTAAAGACGCTTAACAATTAAACAAAAGACATTTCTCTGTTTCAAATTGTCTCTTTGTAAATAAATATTTTCGTCCTTGGATTTGATTAACTCCGACTCCTTCAGCTCTATCCACATCCTCCGTTCCTCACTCTTTGAAGACACCCTGCTTATTTGGTCAGTTAGGTTAGAATTGGTGACCCGTGTTTGAGTTAAACTACTTTCTAGATGAGAGATTCTTGAATATACATTTTTTAATTCTTTTTCATATGAATTTTGTGGGACTTTGAATGAAACAAAAATAGATTGTACCTTCTTGATTAATTCATCAAGCTTATTAAACTGCACGCTGAGAGGTTTTGCTGTGAAGCACAAGTCCTCTCGCTCCTTCGTGTCTTCATTCCCACCGTCTGTGTTGTATCCCCTCATTTGAGATACATCTGACACCATCAAGCACTTTCCACCGCTTCCTTCATCTTTCGCAACATAAGCCTTTCCATAAGATGGCTTCCTGACTTCATCATCCTCAGAGTCGGTTGACTAGACCTCCACGCCACCGAACTCATCATCCGCTACCGAACCCTGCACAATTAAAGCATTTATTGAAGGGTTAGTGACAATTTTCTTTCTCTTGATCTCTTCCAGCTTTTTCATTAACACAGCTTCTTCATCTTTCTCCTCATCCTTTTCTGCCATTTTCTTTAGGACACAGTCTTTGGCATAGTGGTTCTTTCCTCCACAATAGTAGCAGTTCAAACCCGAATCTCCTTCAGCTTTCGGTTCTTTCTTTGGTTCTTCTGCCTTCGGTTCTTCCCTGACCTTTTCAAAACTATAACTTCCCTACCAATTTCGGTTCTTATTGGTAGGAAACCTTTTCTTGATGAACCTCTTCGGGTTTGACACCATCATTGCATAGTCTTCTGAGGTAAGGTCATAGTCTTCTAAGTTAAGGTCTTCATCTTCCACCACACCTTTGCTTTTGGACAGAAGGGCCAATGATCCCAAGCTTGAAACCACATTTTTCTCCTGCAAGACAATTTTTTCTTGGGATTTCAAAATCCCTACCAGCTTTGCCAATGAGTAAGATTTGAATTGCTCATGTGCTTTAACAGTGGACACAACCGCTCTCCACTCAGATCTAAGACCGTTTAAAAACGTAACCTTTTGTTCAATCAACTTCCTTTCAATATCGTGTTTAATCATCTTACTAAGAAGATGATTGAAGCGATCGAACGTCTGAGTAACAGTTTCTTCAGGATTCTGCTTAAATTCACCAAACTCAGACAAAAGTAAGGTTTGAATGGAATGCTCGAGATCTTCGTTTGTGGAATATAGCTCTCGCAGCCTATCCCATATTTCTTTAGCAGTGTTGCACGAACTCACTAGCCTGAAAGTATCAGATTGAAGAGCGAATCTGATTAGTCTCAATGCTTTAATATTGCACTGAAATTTATCCTTTTCGTCTTGGGCAATATCTTTTACGTCTTTCAACAGATCATTATACTCTTTCTGAGTTTTAATGATTCTTGACGTTGCTGAATGAGCGAATGGTCCAGACACGATTGCTTCCCAAATAAGATATCCATTGTCTTCAGATCCAATGACATAATCTTCAAAGTGATGTGCCCAGAATTCGTAATCCTAGGTGTAAAGGATGGGAATCTTTGTCGTTGATCCAATGCTGTTTGAGATGTTAATGGGATTTGATTGTGACTCGTCCATGCTTGATCGAATAACCTGTTTGAAAGATCAGACTTGTAATATATTAAATTAGGGCAAAACAAATAAATGCTGAGTTACGTCATTTATGGGATGACGGCTCAATAAATATTAGTTAATGCGGAATAACCCTAATCGCAACCTTTTTCACAAAAAAGATGTGTATGAATTACACAGCCTCCTGCTCTGATACCAATTGATAAGTTATAAAACAAACTTGAAGATCGATTAGATCTTTGTAACAGGTATTGCGATGAACACAAAAACAATAAATAACACAAGTATGGATCAAAATATGTCGAATGATTAGATCAAACAATCCTCACCAGAGTTCGACTAAGAACTTCCGCTGTAGAGGATTTAGGGTTACAAGAACGATAACAATAAACTTGCTGAAATAAATCTCTGATCGTTCTATTCTATCGTTAACTTTTAAGATGCATGCAAGCACCTTTATTTATACTAAACCCTACTAAACTCACGGATGGACATGCCCATACCGGAGATACAAAATGGACTAGCCTACGAGCCCAATAGACGCAACACTTTATACAAAACACGACCCAACAACCATAAATTAGGTTTCTTGGCAATTTAAATAATTTGTGTCATAAAATCAATAATAACCTAATATTTATTATAACTTACAAAAAAATCTAAAACTAAAATTTATTTACAAATTAGCATTAATTACCGGTAAAAATGACAATCTGACATCTTTTTTCCAGTTTTCTTGTTTTATTACTTATTCGGTTTAATTTAAGTCTTATTATTTTACTATAACTTATAAATAAGTTTCAAACTAAAATTAAATAATGATTTGACATGTTTCTCCATTTAATAATATTTTATTGGTCTTATTGACATATACTCCTAGTCATTAAATAAGCTGATAAGATGGAGACAATGGTTTTTAAATAAAAAATAATGTATTTATACGATTTCAGATATATATATATATATATATATATATATATATATATATATATATATATATATATATATATATATTACAAATTGAACAAAAAAATTGAATGTTGAAAATGAAAATAAAATGCAAACTGAGTGTAAAAATTGAAAAAAAAAATTAGTGCATTTTGTAACATTTTTTTTTCAATTTTAACACGTCAAAATGTTAACATACTATGTCATCATGTCGCATCAGCGGACAACCGGTTTGACCATTCAAGTTGTCGGAATTGTAACAGACTGGAAAACATAATGTCAAATTTAAGACAAAAATAAAAATATTAAATTAGAATTTTAATGTAAAATTAATGATTTTTGTACTGTTTTCGCTACAAAAAAAATCCTTATTCTAATAAAAGAATAGTTTTATTCTCCTTTTGACATGTGTCATCATATTAGGCCTTATAATTAATGCATATTTTATTTTTCTGTTGCAATGTGTCACTCTATTATGTCTCCTAACTAATGCGTGACACTTGTCAACCTATTGATTATCAAATTTCAAATTTTAAATTTTCCACTCTAATTACATTAAATTAATAATATTAGAATAAAAATTAAAATAATATTAGTACAAATTATAAAGTGATATAATTTTTCATATTTATTTAAATCAATGATTATAATTTTATATAACTAAAAAAAATCTCTTAATTAATAGTTTATTTAAAATAAGTGATTAATAATTTTGAATATTTTTACTATTAAAGTTTAATTAAATTTGTAACTGTGGTTCTAATGGGTTAGTTTATGGGTTATAAAGTAGTAAAATATAAAAAGATAAGTGTATTCAAGATTACTCTAAGGTCGCGTTTGATAGTTGTTGGTTGAGAAAGTGCTGACTGGGAAATGCCTGTCTGGGTAAGAAATCCTGACTGAGTAAGGGGTCGTTTGATTTGCACTTACCCAGTCTGGTCAGAGCTGACTGCTGACCCGGTCAGTAGTCAGACTATTTGATGGGCCTCCATTGTGGCTGACTCGGTAAGCAATCACTGACCAAGGGGCTGACTCGGTCCCAAAAAAAAAGAGGTGACTAATTACCCTAACACAAATCGCCGCTCATTCTTCTTCTTCCTTCGATATTCAGCGCGACGACACAAGAATTGAAAGTTGCAGCTTCCGGCCACTTCACCTCCTGCGCCGACTAGGACTCAGCTCCGGCGACGAAGCCACAGCCCCGACGAAGCCACATATCGACTGCTCGACTGCAGATACGTTTCTTCGTTTTTTTTTTTTTCTGAAATCACAAAACCCTTCAATGTTTGCTGTCAAATTGATGATTTCATTCTGAAATTAGGGTTTGAAATTACTTCTTTCATTATTCTTGGATTCAGTTAGAACAAAGGGTTAGCATGAAATCAATTTATAATGTGCTTTTGATGAAATCTGATTTTATCTATATGAAGGAATGAATTGCTTGTGTATGAAATCTTTAGCAACTAATGTGTGAAATCATAGCCCCTTATATAATTGTTAAATTGAATGAATTGTGTACTGTATGTATATGATATGTTTATGTGCATATGTGTGTAAGATCAAAATGCTCAAGACAATGATTAGAATTTGAGATCTTGTCTTCAAGTTATGTATTGTGTGTATATGATATCTCCCAAGTATTGTCTTCAAGTTGTATTATCTTTAGGTATATGTGTATTACCAAACTGATATATGAGATCTTGTCTTCAAGTTATGTACTGTGTGTATATGATATCTCCAAAGTATTGTCTTCAAGTTGTATTATCTTTAGGTTAAACAAAAAAATATATGTTTTATCTTATTGACATCAAGCAAATAGTGTTAGCTATTTGTAAATGTGTGTTATGTGGATGATTAGATTTTTTTTTTCTTTTTACAATAGACATGACAGTTAAAAGAATTAGGGTTAGTTGGAAGTCGGAATTGGTTGACAAAACTTTTTTGGAAGCATGTATACAAGAATTAACAAGCAATGGCCGGGAGGGTAGCGGACTAAAAGCAAGCTCATGGGCTGTGGTCGCGGAGAAATTGAAAACAAATCATAATTTTATTGTCGACTAAAAACAAATGAAAAACCGATACGACTATTTAAAAGCAAAGTATGCAGTGTGGTTAAAACTTAAAAACAAAACAAGAAATATTTATAATCCCGTTACGAATTCTTTTAACATGACTAATGAAGAATGGGAAGCGGAAGCGAAGGTACATATATACATATTTTTTAAAGTAGATTATTTTTTTACTACTTTAATACTCCCTCCGTCCCAAAATAATAGTCCACAGACAAAAAACACACGGTTTAAGAAAACATTAATTACCATTAACTTTATTAAAGGAAATGACAGTCTTACCCTTGGTTGCATTTAATTCTATGGTAGTTGCATTTAATTTTATGGTAATTTAACTAATAATGAGGGGTATTATGGTAAAAGACATATTTATTTTTAGAAGTAGACAATTATTTTGGGACAAACCAAAAAGGAAACATGGACTATTAATATGGGACGGAGGGAGTAATATTTATTAAATTTGTCAAACAGTTGAACAAGTATGTACATAAGCTGAGAAATGCACCCCTCCCTTGCCCTGAGCTTTGTACCCAACTATTTGACGGGGCGACCTCGACCGGTGCTCACAGTTGGGGGCCATCTTCGACATTACCTCATCCCAATGAAACCTTCAGTACACATGATTTTGAGGATACAGAGATGGATGAGCCAGCACCTCATGCAGATACCCCAAGCTTAACAGTACCTCAACCTACTAGTGAGGAATCATCTGGGCGGACAAAAAACAAGGGGGGCAAACGAAATGGTCCTAAAGAAACCACACTTGATGATGATTTGAAAGAAGTTGGAAAAGAGATTATCAAGGCTGTACAAGCATTCACCGAAGCAAATAATCTTGACAAGGAGATGGATGCTTGTATGGCGAAATTGACAAGCTTGGAGTGGGGAGAATATGATCCGAAATACACCACTGCTCTTATGTTATTTGCTGAAAGTGCTGGTAATAGGAAAATTTGGTTGCGCCTTAACTTGTCAACTTGTGAGTCGTGGGTAACAAATGCGGGAAAAAAGTTTGGATTAGTTGGTTGACTTTAGTATTGACATGTTACGTTTGACTTTAGTATGTTATGGTTCATTGTTTGACTTTAGTATGTTTTGGTTCATTGTTAGACATTAGTATTCCATGGTTTAGTTATGTTATGGATTGTTTTTCTTAGCTGCGGTTATGTTATATGAATTTATATGTTATGGAATGTTATGTTTTTCGTATTTACATGTTACGGTTTGTTATGTTATGGATTGTTATGTTATTGATTGTTATGTTATTGATTAAAATGTAATTTGTATTTGACATCTAACAGGACACATGGATAAAGAAGGTGACTTTTTATATTTTCTTATATTCTTGTGGTATTGGTTGATGTTGGTCCGACAAAGGCAAAGAATAATTAAAAGAATAAGAGCTAGCGAACAGGTAGCAAAGGGATATGTGTATACGCAAGATTTGATACATGGGTGTCCTATACAATGTTACGATATGATACGTCTTTCACAAGATACATTTGTACTATTATGCAATCACTTTACACAAAGAAATTGGTTGCAATCTAGTAGGACGATAAGCGTTGAAGAGAAGATGGCTATGTTTTTACATGTTATAGGACATAATGAACGTTTTCGAGCCGTTAAAGAAAGATTTCATCACTCCACACAAACGATTCATCAATGTTTTCATGAGGTCTTACGTGCAATGATGTGTTTTGCACGAGAAATTATAGTACCAACCTCGTCTAATTCAACAAGAAATACCTCAGAACGACATAGACGGCTAATGCAGCCCGGAGCAATAGGTGCACTAGATGGAACACTTGTACATGCAGTTGTGCCTGTTGATCAACAAACTCGTTATAGGGGAAGAGGAAAAGGTGAATGTTATCAAAATGTGATTGGAATTTGTAATTTTGATATGATATTCACCTTTGTATGGGCTGGATGGGAGGGCATAGCACATGATTCTAAAGTTTTGAAAGAAGTTGCATTTAACCCAAATTCCGGATTTCCATTCCCTCCACCAGGTTTGTAACGTTACTATGCGTTTTATTATCTATATTATTTATATGATAAATTTTTCATACATCTACAGATAAATATTACCTTTGTGATGCCGCATACACCAACACCCGTGGATTTATGGCTCCCTACCACAATACTAGGTATTTGTTAGCCGATTTTCGAAGAAACAGAGCTTTGACTAAGGAAGAAATGTTCAATCATGCTCATGCACAACTTAGAAATTACATTGAACGTGCTTATGGTGTATTGAAGGCGAGATTTCCAATTTTAAAACAAATGACTCCTTATCCTTTTCCAGTGCAAAGAGACATAGTCATTTCTTGTGTTGCGGTCCATAATTTTATAAGAAAATACGATATTGAAGATGAATTATTTACGAACTTTGAACAAAACACTATGGTTACTCATAATGTGGGTGGTGGAGGAAATGAGGGTCAAAACATAGAAGGCATAGAATGGGGTTCCGAAGCCGTTAACTATATGACTAATTTGCGTGACCAGATTGCTAATCAGTTACTTTCAAATGGTTCACGTTAAACGGTGTACTTTTTTTATTATGTATGACAATTTGTATTTGGATTTTGTATTACACTTTGTATTTTGATTTTAATTGATGTATGTTTAATTTGGATTTCATATGTTAATTTGTGGTTTTATAATTTTTTTTATCCAGCACAAGAGACGACACAAGGGTAATATGGTCATTTTTTCATTCAGTACAACCATTCAGATAAATAATCAAACAGCATAAACTCAGGGGCTGTTTGATATACGTCTGACCGAGTCGGGTCAGACGTATTTGGCTGACTCGGTCAGCTGAGGTTGTTTGTTAAACCAAATTAGGCTGGCTGACTCGGTAAGAGAAGTCTGGGCGAGAAAGCTGAGAATCGATCGCTGACTGTGAATCTTTTCCTAATTTGCCCTTGTCTTACCGTTCCTTCTCTCCCTTTCTTTCACTCCTGGTTTCAACCATTTTGAATGATGCCTCCTTTAAAACGATCGATGAGAGTATTTTAGGTTAAGGATAAAATAAGTTTCCCTGGAACTTTTAATTGCAGGTTCAACAACAGAAAACAACGCATCCTCCATTATTGTTGTGTCGCTGAAGAGAAGAAACAGATCCATGTTTCTGAAAATGGCAAAGCTGGTCCCTGAAGCTCTTCATGTTGACATAACCTACCATAATACTAATTTATATCAAATAAAAATTGTTCATTATTAAAAACACCAAAAAGAAAAAGGGTGTTTGTGAATGGATAAATAAACTAGAAAATGTTTTATAGTTTTTTTATTTAAGTTTCATGTACATCTTGTATGCTAGTAATTACTTTTTTTTTTTAATTTTTGGATTTATTTTTCAGCAATTTCACCCATCACTATCAGCATGGTAAAATGGTCATTTTTTATCAGTCAGCACAATCAGTCAGATGTACAATCAAACAATATGGTTTCTTACTCAGTCACGATTTCTTACCCATACAGATATTTCCCAGTCAGCACTTTCTCAATCAGCAACTATCAAACGGCTCCTCAGTCAGATATGAACTCAGTCAGCATTTCTAACCCAGTCAGCTCTAACCCTGTCAGCAACTATCAAACGACCCCTAAGAAACCAGGTTGTTTGATTGTACATCTAACTGAATGTGTTGACTTATGAAAAATGACCATTTTACCCTCATCTTCTTCACACCATTATCACTGCATCATCATCTTCTTCACCGTACTTTAACCTCTATTATCACACATCTTGAACCCCCTCTGTAACCCCATCCATCCATAAAACCCCTTACCTACACCATTCCACCCTTATCTCCATATCAACTATCAAAAATCAACTGAATTCAAAAGGACATAGAAGATCTTAACATCAATCATAAAGCAATCATTTGTTTATGAGCAAAATCAATATTCAACAGAAAAAAAAAAAAAAAATATGTATCTTAACATCAATCAGAAATCGTTTGTTTATGGACATAAAAGATCTTAACATCAATTAGAAACCATTCCATAAAAAATGAACTTCAAAATCAACATTCAACAACAAAAATCAACAAAAATGAACATTTAACAGCAAAATCAGCATTTAACAAATATGTATGATGTATCTATGAATTCAACAGCAAAAACATCTTTGCAAAAGCTAAAGTTTGAATCCAACAAATTAAAGTATGAAAGCAAATCAATCAACTAACTAGCAAATCAAAAAAGTCAATAAGCAAGATAACAAATCAATTCCCTTAACAAATATCAGAATGCAAATTCTGCACCATATTTATCTTTCAAACAAAAATTCTGCACTAGATTTCTACGGAAAAAAAATCTGCATCAAATTTAAGAATCTCAATGTGAATAGAGAAAAAGACACGCAATACAACATTAGATCACAGGGCAAGGGCAGGCAAAGGCAGAAGGTGATCAGCGCAACTCGACATACACCAGCCCTAGAGCTCGGATGTCGAGTTGGGCTTGCCATCACTAGTTGTGGTGGTAGAGGATAGAGAGTCTCTCTTCTCTTCCTCTTTTTGGTACCGCACTCCTTCTCTTCTCAACTCAGGCAAATCCTTGAAAGTTGAAACTGAGGGTGGTTCGATTGAAATGGAGCTCAATGCCACTCCCAAGAGCCTTACTCTAATTGTAAATTTGTTTGTGCAGATGATACACTGTGGACAGGAAGTCCAGGTAACTACACAAATCCAGATGCCCCAAAAGCACTATCCGAGGTCCGAAAACTTGTGGACGACGGAAACTATGCCGAAGCTACTACTGCTGCCGTCAAATTATCCGGCGAACCCTCCGCCGTATGCTTCTTCATTTACTTTTTTAATTGATGCACAAACTTTCCTTCCTTTTATAACTTGAATGTAAATACAATCTAATCTCTCTTCTCTTTCTCTCTCAGGCGTACCAGCTTGTGGGCGATATCAATCTCGAATTCGACAACACTGCTGCTGCCTACGACGCGACAACGTATCAACGAGAGCTTGACCTAAACACCGCTACAGTAAAAGTAGGGTACTCCATTGGAGAAGTTGAATTCACGAGGGAATATTTCGCCTCATTCCCTGATCAACTCATCGTCTCCAAAGTTTCTGCAAACAAATCAGGTTCTTTGTCTTTCACTGTATCTCTTAATAGCCAGCTACCTCATCGTTCATCTGTGAATGCTCAAAATCAGATCGTTATGGAAAGAGCCGAAAATGACGATAACTCTGAGTCAATTAAGTTTTCTGCTATCCTTGATTTGCGAATTAGCGATGGAATCGGCACCATAACTGTTACAGAAGACAACAAAATTAAGGTCGTAGGATGTGATTGGGGTGTCATACTTTTAGCTGCATCATCTTCATTTGAAAGCCCTTTCGCTAAGCCTTCTGATTCAACGAAAAACCCTACATCTGAGGCTTTGAATACTTTAAATTCGGTCAAGGATTTTTCATATGAACAACTTTACACTCGTCACTTGGATGATTATCAGAAACTTTTTCATCGTGTCTCGATTGATCTTTCGAAAACCGATTCAGAAGATGTGACAGAGAACATGGTGGCAACATCAGAGAGGGTGAAATCTTTCAAAACAGATGAAGATCCTTCGTTGATCGAGCTGCTATTCCAATACGGTCGTTATCTTCTTATTTCATGTTCAAGACCTGGAACTCAGCCTGCAAACCTTCAGGGTATATGGAATGATAAAGTCACACCACCATGGGAGTAAGCTATTCCATTCCGAATCCGACCTTTTTGTTTACAAAATGGAAATTAAAACCATTTATATTGTCTTATATATATTTTCAGTGGTGCACCTCACTTGAACATCAATCTTCAAATGAATTACTGGCCTTCACTTTCCTGCAACCTCCATGAATGCCAAGAGCCTTTGTTCGATTACATTGAATCACTTTCTGTAAACGGAACCAAAACCGCAACAGTAAGACGACTTTGAACTTTCTATTTTCTTATTATGAAAAAGCGCCAAAATAGTAAATGACTAATTTACCCCTATGCTAAAGGTAAACTACGAGACAAACGGGTGGGTTGCACACCAAGTATCGGATATATGGGCCAAAACATCACCTGATCGTGGTGAAGCTGTATGGGCTTTATGGCCCATGGGTGGAGCATGGCTTTGTACCCATTTATGGGAACATTATATACTTATACAATGAACAAAGTAAGACCCTCGGTTTTTTTTTTTTTTTTTTTTTTTTTTTTTTTTTTTTTTTTTTTGTTATCTTCACATATATTAATATATATGCTGACTTTGGTTGAAAAAAAGGATTTTTTAGCAACAAAAGCATACCCGTTGCTAGAAGGATGTGTTTCTTTTCTTTTGGACTGGTTGATTGAAGGGAAAGAAGAAATTCTTCAAACTAACCCATCAACTTCACCCGAACATATGTTCACTACACCTGATCGTAAACCAGCTGGTGTCAGCCATTCAACCACCATGGACGTGTCGATCATTCAAGAAGTCTTTTCTGCAATTGTATTTGCTGCTAAGGTATAACACATAACACAGTACAACTTGTTCTGTCTTGTCATGAATTGTTGACATGAATTGCTCTGTGTGACAAATGAATGGTTGGAAACAAACAAGTTTTGGGAAAAGGTGAAGATGATTTGATCAAGAAAGTTGTTGAAGCTCAAGGGAGACTTGAGCCAACAAAAATTGGTAAAGATGGTTCCATTATGGAATGCACGGAGGATTTTGAAGATCCAGATGTGCATCACCGCCATATTTCACACCTATTTGGGCTGTTTCCCGGGCATACAATAACGGTTGAGAAAACACCGGATCTATGTACAGCTGCTGATGTCATTCATAATAAAAGAGGTGCTACTATATCGCATTTTATGATAAAGTAACGAAAAAAAAGGAAGGTCATATCATAATATCAATAATAAAATGACCATCTTTTCAACAATCGTTACAAAATACGAACTTATTTAGCGGGAAAAAAGGTTTTTTAGTAATATTTATTGCAAATTGACATAAATTTTTGCAAAGATATAATTTTAGTTCTTCAAATTAAAAAATAAAAAAATTAAAAAATTAAAAATAAAAATAAAAAACTCGTGAAATTGACTAACTTAGGAAAACTTGATAAGGTATTTGGTTTCTCCTAGAAAGATTGTGGGTTTAAGTCTTTTTAATTGAAAAAGAAACAATGTTTAAAGAAACTACATGTATGATTGAAAATATAATCATGTTATGTTTGTAAAAATTGAAAATATAATCTTATAGTATTATAAATTGATAAATATCAAACATTATTTACGTGATTCAACATTTTTACTTAAAAATGAGAGGAGGGTCCTGGGTGGTCAACTACATGGAAAGCGGCTTCGTGGGCCCGACTTCACAACAGTGACCATGCGTACTGAATGGTCAAACATTTGTTTGACTTGGTTGACCCTGAAAACGAAGCCAACTATGAAGGTGGACTTTATAGTAATTTATTCACCGCATATCCGCCTTTCCAAATCGATGGCAACTTCGGGTAATTACAGATTACCATATTTTACATATGTTTGCCGAATAATCTATAATTAATAAACTATTGAATGGATAAATGATGTATGTCTGGAGATAATGAAATTGTACTTGTTGATGTACAGTTTCAGTGCAGCTATAGCAGAGATGGTGATCCAAAGCACCGTGAATGATATTTACTTGCTTCCGGCACTTCCTAAAGATAAATGGGGGAGTGGATCGGTGAAAGGTCTAAAGGCACGTGGGAATGTAACTGTGAGTGTTTCATGGAATGATGGAGGTCTGAATGGGTTCAAACTTTGGTCCCCAAATGACAACAATTTAAAGGCGATGGAAAGTGAAAGTGTCACAAGAACTATACATTACAATGAAATGAGTGTCATGGCGAAAATGTTGAAAGGAAAAGTATATACTTTTGATAAGGAACTACAATTCATAAAGGCAGATTGAATTCTTTGTTAAATTCATCAAGTATTTTCTATAAATAAATAGTATATTTGTTCAATTTGACAAGTATTCAATAATGTGTATTTGTGTTTATATGTTATATGGTTGATGGCTTTTAAAAGTTTTATAAATCATATTGCACATGTATTTGGATGGTTAACACATACATGAGAATGGCTATAAGTCTCACATATTTGAGTAAATGCTATTATGCTTCTTAAACAATGGAAATGGGATAAGGTGCACGGCATTGTCTTAGACTTTTAGTTACTTATGTTTTTAATACGTGTGTCTTTTAACAAATGTTTATGTGTTCATTTTATGATATGAAATTATGAACTTAGTAGGCGACATTCCACCAATGTAACAGACACTTCACCTCCTTGAAATCTTCCTTCCTCAATACTTTAGGCAAGTTAGCAATATGGTTCATGTCCCTCAAGACTTTAGGCAAGTTAGCAATATGGTTCATGTCCCTTACGCAGCATAAATACATGTGGCAACGTCCACGACCAATAGGACTTCAGGATCGAGGTCTTTTTCATCTAGAGCAATATAATCATCGTTAGACTACCTTCTATTTTCATGTTTTGGAGTTACTCCCTAAAACCGTGCCCGCATAGGATTCATTCCCCTGCTTCTCAACATTTTGTGTGAACTTAACAACATTAAGACCGTTCTTGCCTTTGTTACCCACCCATACCGGCTTTTGCACTATCTTCGATCTCTCAAATTGAACAGATGACACCTAAAATTGTCAATCAATCTATTCTTATCTTTACTCGTAGAAATTGAATGAAAGCAATTTGATCGTTTCAAAGGAACATATACAACCAATCTGACTGCTCGCATAACTTCCATAGTTTCATCCACCAACTTAAAACTAGGGTTCGGTTTGCTTATTTTCGAATAAATCTTCTATGACCACTATTAGAAAAAAAGATGGATTTTCTACTTATATTTTCGAGGAAAAAGAATTTATCGGGATTTCCCACACATTAACGAGGATATTCCTAGAAAAAACTAGAAAGTTGATTTCCTCAAAGTTTCTAGAAAAGACATTTTCTAAAATCTTTATAAATACTTAACTTTCCTGGATATTTCCTCATTAATATTTTTTAACAATTTTGTTATGAAAAAATAAATCATATCGTTTTTAAGCAGAAAGATAAAAAAATGACTTTATAAATACATTCATTTATCCTTACTTTTCCTAGGAATTTATAAATACTTCATTTTCTTCGACATTCCCTTGGTATTTGTGAGGAATTTCATCGGAATGAGAAATTTCATAGGAACTTGCTTATAAATGATCATTTTATAAATACACTTGCTCGTTACTTAAATGAATTGAAACCTCACAAGTTGGCTATAACAACCCGTATTTTTCATAAAATATTTCACATTAAATTCTGGAAAATATAAGAGTAATTCACATTGTTTACAAAACCAGAATTTAAAAAATATTTCCAAAAGTATTTCAATAAACAAATATGGGTGTACCAATCATATCCTAACGACAATTCAAGAAATAAGAATAATACATGAAACAAAAGTTCAGTCCAAGTTCTTGATGCATCTAGGTCCACTATCTCTATGATTTGCTATTGAAACCTGTAAACAAATGGAAACAATATATATCAGACGACAACAAGTCTGGTGAGTTATAATTTAACATAACATATATAAAATCATTCATTTGTTAATGTACTTCACAACGTAACCAGTCAAATAAGTGACCATGCATCTTTACTCTTAACGGTAGACAATTAATCGGTCTTTATCATCTCTAAAGTTTCCATACAAAACTCTAGACATTCTCCTTTATTGCAATACCTAATTTTCACTCAATACATACATATACACATAACATTCACATAACACATTTTATCCAACATGTCTCTATCTAACGATGATGTAATTTACATTCACATATTCATTTCCACATACTATAACATCAATCAAGTATGACCCACCTCTTTGAAGACAATGACAGCCAACTTCCAAGCTTCTTCAAACCTTCTTATGGAGAACTCCAACTCCACTTTTGCCACCACCCTTACAATCCATATATATTAAGCTCCTTTTTAAACAAAACTTAACCTATTAAGATCTCAATAACATTTCTAGCCAAAATCTCATATTTTGGGTGGAACTCCTTATTGACAATCTTTTTTCAATGAACCTGTTAAACTACTCTAATCAAGCTTTTCAACACTTAATATAACAAGTTCGTAACACACATTAACCATTTCATGATTTTCCAAAGTTAAGGTTTCTAACCATAATAATCAAAACATGAATTTAGCCTTAGAACTTCCATAGAAATCATGTATTAAGCTTCTCAACATATGATTAAACGTTACTAACAAGTTATTCATGACTAATCTTGCATAACTAGCTCAAATCACCAAAACACCATTAAAGCCCTAAAAAGCTTGAAAATTGAGAAGATTGTAACTCAAAGAGCTTCTAATACTCAAACCTTGCTACAATCACCCTTCATCTCCCTAAGAACTTTCTTCAAGCTCAAAATTGTTGGAGCCTCGCTCTAGAGTGTTGGGGTGTGTTTGAGAGAAAATGAGCCCTAAAATATCTATTAATATATCTCTAAACTACGTTGTGACTACATCGTGATACACATATACCACATCGTGGTAATGTTGCCTACAAATTACAACGAAATCTTGCCTAAATCACCACCTCAACCACCACACTGCGGTAAGCCTCTCACCCCACCATGGTGGAGTTGGAATCAACTTTTCCATTCATTTTTTAATGCATTTCCAACCTAACCTTATATATATATATATATATATATATATATATATATATATATATATATATATATATATATATATATATATGATCAAATGAGAACACCAAAAAGGTTGAGAACGCGACAACAGTTCTAGACCAACCAATTTATAAGGTTAAGTTACTAATTTAATATTTAAATTAAATTGCAACTCCTAAAATGTAGGGATAATGATTTTAGTTACTTAAAACTTTCATTTAATTTAAATATTTTCGGTATTTTAAAATATACCAAAAAGATACTTAGGTAATTTTATCAGCTTGATCCTTAAAATCAACCACCATCATCTCTCACGTCTCTATAGCTATGCTCATGACTTTTTGAAGAGAACCCTAATTCATATGTCTTCTGCACTGATCAAGCAACCCTGCATTCGTCAAAAAAAATAGTGATTTAATGTATATTCATTTGTAAATAAGAATATTTATTTGTGATTACATGTATTCATTTGTGAAAAAATGATAAAATTTTAGAAATTTTTTTATCTTAAATTGATGAAAAAAACATTGAATTCATGTTTGATGTGTACTATTTGTAAATAGAAGTATATATTTATTGGTGATTGTAAATAAAATTTAATCATTTGTGACGGAGCACGAATCTATTTCTTATATTAGTTTTTGAACAAAAACATTATTTGTGAATACAAATATATTTATTTGTGATTGAAGTTGTATTCACTTCTTTTTGAAAAGAAAAAAAAACGTAAGTTATTAATTTTAGGGAAAGTGATAAAAAAATATTTTTTTTCATCTATTAACTAAAAATATTATTAATTTTTTAAGTAACTAAAATCATTATCCCTAGATTTAGAAGTTGCAATTTAATTCAAATATTAAATTTATAAATTGGTTGGTCCAGAACTGTTCTCGCGTTCTCAATAATATTTTAGGTGTTTTCATTTGATCATTTCTCTCTCTCTCTCTCTCTCTCTCTCTGTATATATATATATATATATATATATATATATATATATATATATATATATATATATATATATATATATATATATGTATATATATATATAAGCTAGTCGGCGGACTAGGATCAAATGATTAATCGGCTATGCGGAGATTAACCGGGTACCATTAATTACTAAATTGTTGAATTTTAAAAATAATATCATATCAAAGTTCGTAAATACCACTAATATGATAACAAAATAGCATAATATGAATAATACAACACTAATCATGCCTCAAATAATTTTCATTGAGATAAAACTTCTTCAAAATGTAAAAATTTCATCGTTTTATAATGTTTCACTCATTATGTATGCAATGATTAATCACTAGGCGCTATTTAATTGGTTGAGTAGCGACATGAGAGTGTTAGCGATAGACACGTCGAATATGACCGGGAACGAGCTTCAAATTATTTGGATGATGAAGGAGAACGTCAAAAAACGTTACGCTAATCATTTTTAATTTCTAGTTTTTTTAAGTTTTTAATCGTTTGATGTGTGTTTTTTTTAAGTTGTAGGTTTAATATTTCTAATTTGTTTTTCTAAATTTTTAGGTTTATTTTTAAGTTATGCAATGTGATGGTACTTTTATTTTCAATTAATGAAATATTATCTTTATTTAAAACAATAAAGTTTTTATTTATTAAAAGAAAAACACACACACACACACACACACAACCTAAGTGCGGCACCGTTGTTTGGGTGTGACAACAAACCACACTTTAATGGTAAAGTGGTGCCTACGTGGCAGTGTGACAAAATGAAAGAGTGTGACACCACTCCCTCCAATCTTACAGACAAAAGATATACATCACGAAAAACTACATCATTACTCTATAGAAATTTGTCTCTCAAAAACACAAATCCCGATAAGGTATTTTATGTTGTTATCACGAAAAACTACATGTTTTTTAATCGAGCTGAATGTTGTGCTCTATAGTTATGCTAATATTACAAATATGTATGCCAATGACATCAACATAATATCATGTAGGGCAACATTTTTTTTCTTTTGGGAAAATGACTGGTAAGGGTAATGAAGTATTATACTTGTACAAAAAATACCATTGAACTTTTTTTTGTACACATATCACCAATCAACTATAACTTTTGTACACATATGACCATTAAACTTCACCTTTGTTCAAAAAAATACCATTATGTTACCGGTAATAGTAGCTCACCAGCCACGTAACATGCCACGTGGCATGCCATGTGGCTGCTGACGTGGATTTTATTGTATATTATGTAAACATTATACCATTAAACTATTTTTTGTACACATTATACCATTAAACATTTTTTTTTGTACATTTTACCATTAAACTTTTTGTACACATTTTACCATTAATCTTATATAATTTATTCAAAAAATATCATTTCAACAAATACATATTTTTACATAAAATGGGTTTTCCATCACCTATTGTGACTCCCTGATTTTGTAAGGTTTTGGGGAAACGATTTGTTTTTTACAATGATACTAATGACTTTCTTTTACAACTACATTGTGAATTTATGTTGGTCATACATCAATTGAAACCCACAAGGTTTGAACTTGAGACTTTTATCTGGAACGGCGAAGAAATACTCAATTGTTCATTATTTTAGCTAATGTCTAGTAAACATATTCTTATAAGTCATTTTCTTAGGATACTATGTTTGAGGCACACTTATAAACTCATGAAACATTTTGTACATGTTACCTTATTATAATCTCCCCTCTTCTTGATTATGGTTGATGATTAAAAAAGTGCATTGAAATTATGTCGTTGTTTACCGATAGGAAAATGACTTATAATGATAAGTTTACTAAATTTTAGAAAATCAGTAAAATCCGTATCAGGTGATGGGAAACCTACTTTTATGTAATGATATGTATTTTTTGAAATGATATTTTTTCAATAAATTATATAACATTAATGGTAAAATGTGTATAAAAAAAAGTTTAATGGTGAAATGTGTACAAAAAAAAAAAGTTTAATGGTATAATGTGTACAAAAAATAGTTTAATGGTATAATGTGTACATAATAAACAGTAAAATCCACGTCAGCAGCCACATGGCATGCCACGTGGCATGCTACGTGGCTAATGACCTATTATTATCGGTAGTATAATGGTATTTTTTGAACAAATGTGAAGTTTAATGGTCATATGTGTACAAAAGCTATATTTGATTGGTGATATGTGTACAAAAAAAGTTCAATGGTGTAATTGTCAATTTCTTATAATTTTCATTTTCATAAATTTAAAATCCACATTTCAGTAAGATTTATATATATAAGGTAGGTCATTCTATTTAATTTAGTAATAAATGTTCTATAATTTTTCAAATCTCCTATATTATATATTAAATTACTTACTTTATTTATTATATCTTTTATATTTACGTAAAATTATTACTTTAAAAAATATGTAATTCTTATAACTTTAAATTAAATTTGGTTTTTAATAAACTCGTGTAATACACGTGCCTCACACCTAGTATATATATATTAACTCTATTAAATTTTGAGGAGTAATGAACACCTACCAAATGATTCCCAACATGCAAATCTTACCTAGAAAATAAGTGTGTTACTAAACACCCGCTAAATCATTCTTATTATCTAAATTATACAAAATGAAAAAGCAATCAAATAAAAAAATAAAGCAAAAACATAAAACCAAAAGGAAAAACAAAAAGGCAAAAATAATCTAAATCTAAAATAAGAGGTGTTTGGGTAATTAATGGGGATGAATTTGGTAAAATAATTTTAAAAGGGAAAAAGGTTGATGAGTAAATGATGAGAATGAATTTGGTAAAATAAATTTAAAAGAAAATGTCCATCGGTTAAAGTTGAAACAAAATTTTATTTGATTTACATTAGGTATGGTGTATATGGTAACTTAGGACTTTTTTTATAAAAAGTTTCAAATAAAAAAGCTTAGTTTATCGTATAGAAATTGCTTCCTTTCGGTTTCGTAGGAGACGCGGACAAAGTTTTATCGTTTTATGTGCACAGAATCTAGTGGGAAAACTTGCTGACATACGACGGGACCAAACCTAAGAACATCACAATATATAAGGGAAAACTTGACTTGTAATGGTAACAAAGTATTAGACTTGTATAAAAAATACCATTGAACTTTTTTTGTACACATATCACCAATCAACTATAGCTTTTGTACACATATGACTATTAAACTTCACCTTTGTTCAAAAAATATCATTATAATACCGATAATAATAGGTCATTAGCCACGTAGCATGCCACGTGGCATGCCATGTGGCTGCTGACGTGGATTTTACTGTTTATTATGTACACATTATACCATTAAACTATTTTTTGTACACATTATACCATTAAACTTTTTTTTGTACATATTTTACCATTAAACTTTTTTTGTACACATTTTACCATTAATGTTATATAATTTATTGAAAAAAATATCATTTCAAAAAGTACATATCATTACATAAAAGTAGGTTTCCCATCACCTGATGCGGATTTTACTGATTTTCTAAAATTTAGTAAACTTATCATTATAAGTCATTTTCCTACCGGTAAACAATGACATAATTTCAATGCACTTTTTTAATCATCAACCATAATCAAGAAGAGATGGGATTATAATAAGGTAACATGTACAAAATGTTTCATGAGTTTATAAGTGTGCCTCAAACATAGTTTCCTAAGAAAATGACTTATAAGAATATGTTAATTTACTAGACATTAACTAAAATAATGAACAATTGAGTATTTCTTCGCCGCTCCAGATAAAAGTCTCAAGTTCAAACCTTGTGGGTTTCAATTGATGTATGACCAACATAAATTCACAATGTAGTTGTAAAAGAAAGTCATTAGTATCATTGTAAAAAACAAACCGTTTCTCCCAAACCTTACAAAATCAGGGAGTCACAATAGGTGATGGAAAACCCATTTTATGTAAAAATATGTATTTTTTGAAATGATATTTTTTGAATAAATTATATAAGATTAATGGTAAAATGTGTACAAAAAGTTTAATGGTAAAATGTACACAAAAAATGTTTAATGGTATAATGTGTACATAATATACAATAAAATTCACGTCAGCAGCCACATGGCATGCCACGTGGTATGTTACGTGGCTGGTGACCTACTATTACCGGTAATATAATGGTATTTTTTGAACAAAAGTGAAGTTTAATGGTCATATGTGTACAAAAGCTATAGTTGATTGGTGATATGTGTACAAAAAAAAAGTTCAATGGTATTTTTTGTACAAGTCTAATACTTCGTTACCCTTACCAATCATTTTTCCCAATATATAAAAGTTAAAGGGATGGAAATTGTTGTTGTTCAAATTTAAAAGGGTAAAACTGATATTTTTACAAAATAAAGGGATAAAAATGTCATTCTACAATGTAAGGGATGAAAAGTATCATTCTACAAAGTAAAGGGCTACAAATTACAAATTCAAAAAGTTTATAGACCAAATAGGCTAATATAAAAAAATACCAAAACATGAAATAACAAAGCAATTTGTAGCCAAAATATTACATAACAAACTATGATGAAATTATAAAAACACAAAACTATATTATTCGAATTGTTAATAAATTATAGTAGTATAACAATAGGATAGCTTTTCAATTTGTTTGTTTATGAGTTTCGTTATTTTGTTTTTATATTTATGTTGTGGTTTATATAAGTTGTTTATTTTCAATTTGTTGAAAACCATAAAACATAAAGAAAAAAAACCGATGACAAAATTTTGTTGATTAACAATTTGTTTAAAAATTGTTTAGCCATTTTGTTTAAAAATATCAATTGAAAATTTATTTTTATTTGTAAAAGCTTTACAAATGATCCTTTAAGGACAGGCAGACAGAGTTGGGTTTTATCGTCATAACTAGGTATGTCAACGGGATCAAACGGGAGCGGAAATAGTTGTCCTCACCCCCGCTTTCGAAATCAGTTGTTGCCCCCGCCCCCGGTTACCTCGATCGCCCCCGGTCCTGCCCACGTTCCCTCGGTTTATATGTTTAAAATTCAATTTTTTTTGCTAAAAAATTATTTTGTTTTAGGCTAAAAAAATTATTTTTAATAACTTTAAAACAAACCTAATCTTTTAGAAACAAAAAAAATTAAAAATCCAACATTACAAAACGACAATTCCAATAATCTTACAAATATAAAATACAACAAATTCAACATTACAAATATAAAATACTTACATGTCGAAAAATATATGATCAATTTGCTACATCTTTAACATCCATTAAATGGAAATGAAAAAGTCAAAGCTACACTAAACCTATAATCAGAAAATATATTTTGTATACGTATTTTATATTAAATATATATTTTTTACATAAATATACAATCGGGACCTCCACGGGAGTATGGGACGGAAACACCGACTCCCGACCCCGATCCCAAAAACAAATAGGGTTTAATTCTACCCCCGGCCCACCTCCTGCTCCCAGTTTTTTTTTTTTTTTTTTTTTTTTTTTTTTTTTTTTTTTAAATTTAGTCACATACGGTATCGGGGTCTCACGAGGGTTTTTGACATCTCTAGTCATAACCTATTTGTGGTATCGATGGCATATCAATTTTAAGAAAAGGCAAGGTACCGACATTTTGAAGATTCATAGGTTAGTTTACACGTTAGCTTTCTCTCTCTTTATCCTTTCTTTTTTTTTTTCTCTTTCTTAGACACACTCACACTCACAAATACATATACACACCTTTAAAAATTGTAATATTTTCGAAATTTTATTTATTTATTTATTTTTGTCTTTTTACAATTACAAATACTCCCCTCTATTTTTTCAAAAACCATGCATTTCTTCATTTTCATTCAATCTTTGTTCAGTTTCATTCATTTTCTCTATAATTCAATTCCAATTTATCCAAATTATATTATAAATGGATTATCTTGGAAAATCCAAACAAGGTTGTTTTAGCCAAAGACATAATGACGAAAGGAAACAACTTCACAATATATTTTTCATTTTGTTTTAGAAACCTAAATCTAAAGTGCCCACAATACATACACTATCAACAACAATATAATTCACTCTCGATTCAACAATCTTACAACCAATTTCGTCTTTTGCCAGAAAATATCGGTTATACGCAATATAATCAATCAGTTCGAGAAACCCAATACCAATATTATTCTATACACTTCCTGTAATATTTAGAAATGCAAAACCTAGAATCTAAAAAATCTAGCGATGAACGCGCTCATGTCCATGATGAACAAACAAGCGATGAACCTGAACCCATCGTTGAGACCACACATGCTTATATAATATGGAAAAAGTCAAAGAAATGGACCAAAAAAACAAAAGGTGAGGTTGGCTAAGGCGTATATCGACGTTTCTGAAGATACGAAGAGGTGGCTTTTGCTAAAGCTCAACTAGAAGGTTCGGATCGTACAATGCACCAAATGAACTCCAAATGAAGGATCTCCAAAAAATGTAACGATGTTAACTAAATCTTCAACCAAAAATTGAACAGTGTGGCAAGCGGGAGATCCACGGTTGATGTTTTAAAATCGAGACAAATCGAGCATCGAGGGCTTTATAAAATAAAAGTGTTTTCACATGAAGTAGTTTAAGATATTTTGAAATGTCGCGACATATGGTTATGTGTTAGAAAAGTCGGTGAAGACTCCCCGCCTCCATCCAAAAGAACAAAACATCTTCATCCAACGCCTACACCACCTCTTCAGATCCATAATTCTCACCCGGATTCAACCATGACCCAGAAGTGGTTCATTTTGTTGACTTACCACCTCGAAGACAACAGAAAGGAAAAAAAATTGGCATCAATATCCTCACAATCACCAGAAATAATTGTTCTCGTCAATAAAATCATGGCTCGATCATGTATGCTACGACTTGTACTCGCCCTAATATGGCATTCGTTTTGAGCATGGTCAGCAGATATCAAGGGAACCCTGGAAGAGCACATTGGACTGAAGTCAAGAATATTCTTAAGTACCTTTGGAGGACCAAGGAATGGTTTCTAGTCCTCGGTGGGAGTGATGAATTAACGGTGTGAGGGTATAGTGATGCCAGTTTTCAAACCGACCGAGACAACTAACGTTCTCAGTTGGGCTGGGTCTTTACCCTGAATGGAGGAGCAGTGACTTGGAAAAGTTCCAAGCAGGAGACTGTAGCTGATTCAAAATGTGAATCAGAGTATATAGCGGCGAGCGAAGCGTCAAAGGAGGTGATATTGTTGAAGAACTTCATTGGAGACCTTGGAGTTGTGCCAGCCATAAAGGAGCCCATGGAGATTTTCTATGATAATGAAGGAGCGGTTGCCTTGACCAAGGAATCGAGGGATCATGGCAGATCCTGGCATATCGACAGGAAATATCGCTTCATTAGACATCGGGTAGAAGAGAGAATCCTCGTAGTGAATAAGGTATCGTTAGAAGAGAACCCAACCGATCTCCTTACGAAGGGACTTAGTAGGGTTTAGCACTTGCAGCACGCTAGGAGCATTGGGCTGAAGGACGATATTAGTGTATATTGGATAGCTTCGAAACGTGTAATAGATAAATTGTAATTAACATTTGATGATTAAATAAATGAGTATTACTTATGAGTAAAGTTACTGTCTTGTGTTAATTATTTACCTATTGTTTCACTTTGCATGTTTTAACTTCCTGAATAATAAGATTATTCGAACAGTCCACAGTCGCTCATACTTTGGAAGTAGGTATGAAAGAAGACTATCATGAATTGGTTTGTAGACTGTCTAAAGTGTATTAGACATAGCAAAAGTTTGTTGTAACGTTCATGAGTGCTTATGAATAAGATTTGAGCATTGGATTAAACTCACACTTGCTGGTATCACTTCATGGAATTTATCACGAGTGATTGCAAGAGGATAATATCATATAGTCTTTAAACCTAGATATATGGTTTATTGTTTGCAAGTTGGTTGTGCATTGATAATGCGTAAACGCATCAGTAACTTGATGTTATAAAACGCATTGTTGTGCATGATTTGATGAGTAAATGGTAAATGCATATAAGTCAAAAGTTTATCTGTTCCTTTTATCCTAAGAGGGTAAAAGTGATATCTAGGCCCCTCGATGATTTGGTTTGACTTATGTGTCGGGCTCAGTCAGGACTGAATTGATGTGTTCAATTAAGTTCCATGTCAGAGATCGAGAAACAAACTGCAGGACAATAAGTATGACTATGTTCCATGTAATTGTCTGCAAGATATCTAGAACGGAGGACTATACGATCCCTTATCTAAAGGACATATTACTGATAAGATCATAGTTTGACAACGTCTTTGAGAGCTAAGATTTCTAATCGAATCCTAAAGCCATACTTGCATTTATAGTTACTAGACTTATCCAAGTGGTAGACTATTGGATTAGTGTCTAAGCCCATAACTATATTTGGTATGTACTTGATCCGATTGTGTACGGTCCTTTTGGGTTGCCTTCACCAAAGCAATGGGACAGGGCAATTTATGGAGAGAGAGAGAGAGAGAGAGGTTATTATGGTTTATTAATATATTATATGAATAATATATTAAAAGAGAAATCATATAGTTTAATTATATTGGTTAAGAATTAATTATGTGGCTAAAAGAAATTAATTAAATAAGGGGAACTGGAACTGTCAATTATAAGATAATTGAGTTTCGGCTATGAATCCTTATGGATATAAGGGGGGACGAAATTTAGAGTGGAAGCCCACTCTAATTTCGTCCAAGGGGCCTTATTCCAGAAGGTTCTTGAAGCTGCTTAGGGTCTAAGTCATCCAATTAGGGTTTTGACTGAAACCCTAGCAACTCAGCTATTTAAGGGACCCCAGGGCTACAGATTTCGGCTACCCAAGAAACCCTAGAGTTCCTAAGAGCCAAAATTGTGGCTCTCTCCTTCTCTCTTCTAAATCATCTTCTTGCATTGGTGTTTGTAAGCTATTAGAGGTATTACACTTGTGATAATAAGCTCTTGAAGATTGAAGATTCTTGCAACTATTGAAAGGTATCATCTAAACTTGTTTTATTATAGATCTCGTTTCATAGTATGCTAGATAGGGTTTGCAAGCTTTGGATAAATTTGCATGTACAATAAAGAAATCTAGATCCAAAGCTTTAGGGTTTTGCATGTGCACATAGGATGTTCTTTTGCTCAAAACCCATCAACAATTTGTCAAAGACAAACTATGCTCACGTGTGAAAAGGGAAAGAAAACCATGTCTTCCTTCAAGCAAAAGTCTTGTTCTTGCATTCTCCAACCTCTTCATCTTCTCTATATGGATCTTTTTGGATTGGTCCTGATTAAGTCAAGGGTTGGAAAGAATTATTATCTTGTTTTTATGGATGTATTCTCAAGATTTACTTGAGTAGTCTTTTTAAGGAAGAAGAGTCATGATGCTTGTGAAATCATTTCACTTGTTATGTAATGGAAAGTTCTTTATGATCATAAAGTCAGGCAATTACGTAGTGATCATTAAACTAAATTTAGAAATTCTTCCCTAGAAGAATTTTGCTCAATATCAGGAATCTCTCAGAACTTCTCCATTATTAGAACCCCCCAACAAAATGGCATTGCTGAAAGAAGAAATAGAACTCTAATTGAATCTAGGAGAACTATGGTAGTTGAAGCTGGTCTTTTTTGGGATGAAGCTGTTAACACAACATGTTATAACCAAAATCGTTCCATCATTGTTAAGTGTCATAGGAAAACTGCCTATGAGCTACTTAAAGGTAGGAAAACAAACATCTCTTACTTTCATGTGTTTGGATGTGTTCTCTATATTTTGACTCAAAGATATTATGGCTCTAAGTTCAAAGCTAAGGATGATGAAGGAGTGTTCCTAGGTTATTCTAGTGTATCCAAATCCTTCTGGGTATTTAATCTTTCAAGGAAAAATGTTAAGGAGACTGCACATGTCACATTCGATGAAGACTCATTAATTCATGATCGGATTGATCATCCTTCATCCATTTTGAACGAACTTAATTACAGTCCTTCAGACCCTGTTCCTGATTTCTTGCCAAATGATACTGAGCCTGTTGTTCCCAATGTTGACTAAATTATAAGCTCTCAACCTATCTTTAAAGATCAGCATGTCATCTCTGAAGAAGCTGAGGCATCTAATCAGGAAGATTTTGTTCCAAATAATACGAATGAATGTTTTAATCCTATAACTCTTCGTGGTCATCTGGAATTTCAAATCATTGGAGATGTAAATTCTAGGATTCTCACTCGTAGCAGAGTCAGCAGCAACTTCTGCATGTTTGTGAATTTTGTCTCAATGATTGAACCAAAGAATGTCACCGATGCCTTGAAAGAAGCTGACTGGATCAAGGATATGTAGGATGACCTAGATGAATTTGAGCGACATCGTGTGTGGAATCTTGTTCCTATGCCTCAAGGAAAAACTCTCATTGGCACTCACTGGGTATTCAAAAACAAGATGGATGAAGATGGGATCGTCATGAGAAACAAAGAAAGACTTGTGGCTCAAGGTTTTTGTCGACTGGGAGGATTAGACTATGACGAAACATTTTCCCCCATTGCTAGACTTGAAGAGATTCGTTTGTTTCTTGCTTTTTCCTCATTCAAAAACTTCAAATTCTATCCAATGGACATTAAGACTACTTTCTTACATGGAGATCTTCAAGAAGAATTCTTTCTAAAGCAACAAGATGGATGAATATGGGATCGTCATAGGAAACAAAGCAAGACTTGTGAATTAAATTTTTTTCTCAATTAGAAGGATTAGACTATGATGAAACATTTTCCCCCCATTGCTAGAATTGAAGCAATTCTTCTATTTCTTGCTTTTGCTTCATTCAAAAACTTTAAATTCTATCAAATGGACGTTAAGACTTCCTTCTTGCATGGAGATCTTCAAGACGAATTCTTTCTAAAGCAACCTCCAGGGTTTGAAAGTGAAGAGTTTCCAAGTCATGTATATCATCTTAATAAAGTTGTTTATGGTTTGAAGCATGCACCTAGAGCGTGGTATGACATGTTGGCAAGTTATCTTCTTGAAAGTGATTACAAACGAGGAAAGATTGACAACACTTTGTTCATCAAGCATTCAGGATCTCACATCATTCTTGCTTAAGTGTACGTTGATGATATCATTTTCGGATCCACTGATGAGAAGCTAAGTTCAGAATTCTCTGAAATCATGGCTAAGAAGTTTGAGATGAGTATGATGGGTGAACTAACTTTCTTTTTTGGTTTGTGGGTTAAACAACTAACTAATGGAATTTTTGTTTGTCAAGCTAAATACATTACAGACGTGCTGAAGAAGTTTGGTTTTCTGATTGCAAGCCAACAAAGACTCCAATGCCCTCATAGGTGTTTATCGGCGCCGATCCAACTAGCGCTAATTTGAATACAACCTTGTATTGAGGAATGATAGGTTCACTAGTCTATCTTACTACCAGTCATCCTAAAATTATGTTTGCTACCATATTATGTGCATGTTATCAAGCCTGTCCTAAGGAATCACATCTTCTCGCTATAAAAACGAGTTTCCGTTACTTAAAGAATACACCCAATATTGGGTTATGGTATCCTCGTGATTCTGAGTTTACTATGGTGGGATACACTGATTCCGATCATGGTGGATGTGGCGTTGATCGCAAAGGTACTTTAGGAGGGGATCAAATGCTTAGATATAGATTGGTGAGCTGGTGCAGGAAGAAGTAGACATATATGGCTTGCTCTACCACTGAAGTTGAATATGTAGTCGCCGGAAGGTATTGTGCTCAGATTCTATGGATTCAAAATCAGCTTTTAGATTATGTTCTAAACTTTTCAAAAACTTCTATTTGTTGTGATAACACCAGTGCCATTCAGATGACACAGAACCCAATGCAGCATTCCAAAACCAAGCACATCGATATCCGTCATCACTTCATCAAGGACATTATTCAAAAAGGAAAAGTGAGTTGTTCTACATCCCATCCACTAATCAACTGCCTGACATTTTCACTAAGGCATTGGACGAGAAGACACTAAACAAATTGATTGCAGATCTTGGCATACTTTCAATGACTTAATTGTTCTCTAAATCTCTTTTACTTTCTTTCTTAAAACACAAAGACAAATGTTGCTTTTATTTTGCTTTTAGAACTTTATAGAGTTTGCTTAAGTTTTGCTTCTAATGTTTACAAGTATTCTCTTTTCTCTCTATTTATCTATCTTTCAGGCCTATCTAAGATTTATTTACACTTCTTCTTTCAGAGTTAGAAAGGTCTGGATTCATCCAAAATGTTTTGAATGTACTTATTTTTTAGAAGAATATTGGCATCAAGTCTTCTTGTTGTTGACAATACTCTTTCTCCTTCACTCATGGGCATCTTTAGGGCGAATACTACCGCTGCCAACTCCAAATACGGGATGGCTCGCATCCTATTTATAGCCGTGAGGCTGCTGGCTACGCGGGGCGTTCCTGTGAGGGTACGCAGGGCATACCTCGGACGCAAGGCGCTCCGGCCTATGCTGCACGTTCATACTAACAGATATCTGAAGTCCGTTGGGTCATTGTGGCCGATCCGAGACCAAGTGATGCGAGAACGCGGGGCGTTCCTCGAACAGCTCGCAAATTGTCATCCCGACTTCAAATTTTCACAACTTTCGCATATGAGCTCAATTTTTGACGTTCTTTATATCCACGCGTAGGTAGAGACGTACTCTACAACTTTTGTTTAGACTCCGTCAACTAATTTTAACTTTATTTTTAAAGTTATATTTTTAACGGGCCGAGACATGAAAATCTGTTAAAAATTCTTAACTTCTTCATCCGACGTCCGTTTTCATCTGTCTTTTTACTGTTGAGCTACTATTAACGAGTCCTTCAATTCTCGTTTAGGTTGCGTCGGCCAAAAACCGTTCGATCTAATATTCGAACTCCGGGCTGCACACTGTTAAACTGAAACTTAGAAAAATCACAACTTTCTCATACGAAGTCAGATTTGTGCGTTCTTTTTATGCACGCTCTCAGTTTAGCGAATACTACGACTTTCGTTTAGATTGCTAAGGCTAAAAAGCACTTCATCGTAAACTCACTTTTTTACATCACGTAGTGTCGTGCCGGTTCTGTCGCGAAACTTCGACATGCCATAACTTCTTTGTTATAACTCGGATTTCGGCGTTCTTTATATCCACATAATCTTTGTCACAACCACTATAAATTTCTTCATAGATAATGGGCTTGTCTAACATTTTTTTTACGCATATTTTTATTATATCTTTACAAACAATTATATAATCACATAAAAGCACATAATTCACATAATATTCAAGTAATTCATCTTTATTACTTTAAAATAGGTTACAACAGTTGACCTAGATTATTACATCATCGCATCAATGCTTAGCCTCGAAACACGGGCGTTACACGAATGCACCACCAATCGACCAGAAAAGTTCAAGGACCTTTTTTGTAATTAATTTCTTTTCATTTAACAGTTATAAACCTGAAATTAAAAGTAATTGGGCCATTTAATTCCTTACAGTTACGATTTCAAATTAATCATATCAGTTACATTTTGCAGTATAAATATTGCATTTCTCTCACTGATTGGGTAACACCAGATGATCGAATCGTCTCTTTCTCTCTTCCAGTTCTACTTCTGCTTCTTTCTACTTCTGCAACCAAGGTATTTTCCGGCCTTTTTCAGGGTTCGTGTGATCTTGATCGCTTTCCGCTCTTGTATCGTAGGAAACAAACATCCATATAGAGTGAATTTGTTTTAAGGAAACTGTATTTAACACAGGCCTCAACCAATTTTCTTTCTGTTTGTTCTTTTGTGCACTTTTGGGTGATGTTGTCCTAACACTCATCACCAACGCCGATACTTTTTATTCTTGGGATCGAGATCAAGTATCTGAATAATATGACTAAATACAAACATTTTAATCATTTGCGAGCTTGGTGTAGAACAAAGAAAAATATCAACAATGGTTCCTTGCTTAGATCAAGACACAATACGAAAATAATAATTGTTCTTGGTTGATTAATAAACTCATGAGCTTCATTTGAACAACGCATGGGAGTGATTCAGTCGATACATAGGTGCGCTTGAAGTGGGGGGTGTGTTGTCCCTAGTGAGTTGGGCCCTTCCCCATAAGGCCCCACCGTCGGGGCATAAGCGCCCTCTTGCTACCCATATGTGAGGCGTCGTCTTAGCCTTCCCTGACCAGGGTCGCTCCCACACCTATAACGTTCGTGATCGGCCTCCTCAACTGTGTATAGATCGAGAGGCGGGGCGGCACAACCCCAACCAAGGGAGTGGTTACGTTTAGTATGTCCCCCTTCTTCGTTTTGAACAAAGACATTACGATCATTTTAGTCTATAATATAACACTCACTTCTAATGTCACTCCTTTCAACAAGAAATGATTGTTGATTGTTCACACTCTATTTGTTTTATTTTCTTCTTACGGTTGAATAAGAATATAGGTATTAGATATTGTATTTAAATGAAGTGTTTTGGGAACCACAACCACAAATTCATGGTTAGTATTTTTGCATTGATCGTGTTCATTTTGTTTTGGTAAAAATAAGTGTTGTAAAAATCAGAATATATCAAACTCGGTCCAACTCGGAGCAAATCAATCCAATTCAATGAACTCTGTCGAACTTGGAAAAACTAAGTCAAGCTCAGGATTTCTAACTTTTTTCAAATAAACTATAATTATTGACAAATTAATTTAACATAGATCATATATTTACTTATTTATAAATCATTTGTTTTGTTGTTATAAATTTTAATAAACTTATGGTATTTATTAAATATATAATTCTCTTAAAACTAATTTACTTATAAATTACTTGGTAGAAATAATTAGGGAATTTTAACCTCATTTTTCTATTATTTTTTTAACAGCAAAATGCATTAGAGAAAATCAAAACCAGGCTGGAAACAGTACAGAAATGAGCAAAATCAAAATACAAAATGAAGCCAACACTACAAGGCCAACTAAAATAGGATTGTAAAATGGGAAATGAAATACGGGCCTTCAACATCAAGTAGAAAAACTCCAGAGAGCTATCCCTAACCCTGAGGGTAATTTCGTCCAAAGCATTATTAAGTATGGAATAAAACGATAGAGTGTTTAGGATTAAACGTGAAGGAAGGATATAAGATACCAATCTTATGAGTAAACGCGAAACCCATAATTGATGGCGCATGCTGAAAGAAATCAGTACACACAGGTCCCACACACATGACACACACACACACACGCGATAAACGCCATTGTTGTTAGAGCCTGTAATCATTAAATAGTTTGGCCCTCCGATTCCCCATCCTCGGCCGCCCTCTGCTGACTTTCTTGCCCCTTTTCACCACATTTTCCATTAATAGATCAACCATACAACATTAGTGTGTGTGCAGGTGTGTGAAAATGGAAGATGAAGGTGTCGGTGGAGTGGTTGAAGATGAGAAGAAAGTATTGAAGGTTATATCCAAGGAAGAAGCTAAGTATTGGACAGATGCTTTTCCGATTGGCAATGGGCGTCTTGGTGGAATGATTTGGGCTGGTGTTTATTCTGAAACTATCAATCTCAATGGTACGAACACTACACTCTCAACTTTATGACTTGTTTCTTATTCTTATTGATATCATACATTTAAACGTCTTCAAATCTATTATGGTTTGGTCAAATATCTGTTATGATGAAATTTTGGATACTGATCTTGATTTTCTCCAAAGTTGTATCATAATTAGGGTTCACATGAGCGCTAGCCACTCATCTCAAACTCAGTTAAGCGAGCTCGATTTGAGCTTGTACTTAGTTTCATGCTCATTTATCAAAAGAGCTCGAGCTAGAGTTCATCTGCCGACCTCGAGCCTATGCATACTTATATAACATATTTTTATTTTTAAATTTATATACTAAAATTATAATTAAATAAGTAAATATTAAATATTAAATATCAAATAATGATAAAAGGAGTTTAAAACACACAAATGAGCTTGATATTTCATTATTAACCGAGCCAAGCTCAAACATTTTAAATCCTCCACGAGTCCACCTCGAGCTTTGAACAAAACTCGAAACGAACCAAGTTCAAGCTCGAACACCATGAATTTTAAACGAGTTGAGATCAAACTCGACTCGACTAATTTACACTGCTAATGCTCGTAATGAAATTTCGGATATAGATAACTTTTGATTCAATGATTCAACTGTTTTTAATGAGTATAAAGTATAACATATTATACAGGATTTGATCGGTAAATTAGGTTTTTTTTTAAAGCTAATTGACATGGTTCATTGATAACATCATAAAGTTTTTTTCATAAATTTCTAAAAGGTTATACTACAAGTAACCATTTCACTCACATAAATAATCACATGAGGGTTATACAACATTGCGGTATGTATACAAATTGTCTTTCTAAATATACCTTTAGATAATTTTTGATAAACCTAGGGGGTGTTTGGCTTATCTTTTTGGGAGCCAAAAGTTCTTTTGGCAAAAATTACAAAAAGACAGTATTTCCTGACTTTTCCAAAAAATCACTTTTCCTTATATAAAAAATAAAAAAATAGTTTTTAAAATGGTGTTACCAAACATCTTTTGCATTCTATCTTTTTCACAAAAAACTTTTGGCGAGATAAACCAAACACCCCCTACATTAGACGTGTTTCGGTGGGGGAATTACAAACTTATGACCCTACAATAAAATGATCTTTTATTTAATAATATAATATATAACTCAAATAAAATTTTCTTTTAGTCGAGTAGCTTTAAATTTAATCATTGGTATCTAAAAGACAATTAGACAACGAATACATATATATCATAAACGTTTGTCTTGTGTTAGCAATGTTTTTTCATTACCAATAGAGAATTTAATTTAGATTTGAAATCAGATGGGGTTGATTAGGCGTTTTTTGTCCTAAGATTGTTTTATGTAGGGTTTACTAGTGATTTTATAAAATGAATTATTTAAATTTTTTTGAAGTTTCCAATAAAATCCAGTAACAAACTTATATATTTTTACATGCTACTATAAGTTTATTATGTTATTTATATGTGTTATATTTTTCCTGAGACTTTAATACAAATTTAGTCCAAATTAATCTGTCAACTTAAATATTTTCAAAAAAAATTAAACCAAAACCTCAACAAAATAAAAGTTTTAGACCACTAATACTAGCTAGTCCAAACATTTTTAGATCAAAGTGATAATTTCAGTTAATAATCAATACCATTTTACATTTTATTTTTCTTTTTTGATAGTTACAAATGGAATCATCATATTTATTTTGTAATAGAAGTGCATGTAAAGAAAATACTTGTTCAAAGATGTGCTTTCATTTTGAAATAATAATAGTGACCGAGAATGAAATATTGCAAATTAAGTTAATTTTAGATTAATTAAGCATAATGATTGCTAAACTTATATTAAATTTTAGTTTATTTTTAACTTTATTAAAATAGAAATTATTAATAACAGCTTTTTTACACAATCGATACCGTCGGATTGCATATATTTTTTTACTGGAAATTATCTAACAATAAAATATAAGAAAAAGAAAAAGTAATGCCTGTTTTTTATAATTTGTCTGCAAAATAATGATTTTTCTTTCTAATTACTATAATGGTTATGCTAAATAAACCTATTTTTAGGGTATAAATTACATTGTTTTTCAAAATATAATAAATATGTCCAAAATTATATATATATATATATATATATATATATATATATATATATATATATATATATATATATATTTATAATATCTATATTATTCTTTTTGAAAACCAAATCAAAATCTTTAAACTTATTTATAACAGATTTTTTTTTAAATATTACTAATTAAACTGAATTAGTGACATTAAGCATACTTCTATTATTATTATTATTATTATTATTATTATTATATCTTATTATTATTATTATTATATTTTTTTTATATTGTTTTATTACTATCATTATTTATCTATTACTTATTTCAATAACGACTAATTATCAATATATCTACTTTTGAATTCGACTTCAAACTTATTATAAACAAATAATGAAATATTCGGGGTATTTATTCATTTTCGAATAAACATGTTTAACCGAGAGGTTTATATTTTTCTTTACTCTTTTGTGTTCCAAACTAACTGCAGCTAACCAAAAGAAACAAGGGTCGAGGGGCTAAACCAGTTTAACTAGTTGAAAAGTCAGGAAATCCTGACTTTTTGTAACTTTTCCAAAAATGACTTTTGGGGTTTGAAAAGCTAAGCCAAACACCCCGAAGAAGAAGTTGCAGCTAAAGGAAGAAGATTAACTTAGAGAACCCATATAAAGTTCATGCTCATTAATCTGAAGCTATGGCCGACAATGGGTCGATAGGAAGGACGGAGTAGGCAGCAATGCTGACGTTGGGGGTAGGCTGCAGGAAAAAATGAAGATGAGAGAGAGAGAGAGAGAGAGAGAGAGAGAGAGAGAGAGAGAGAGAGAGAGAGAGAGAGAGAGAGAGAGAGAGAGAGAGAGAGAGAGAGAGAGAGAGAGAGAGAGAGCAGTTGATTTTATTTTTTCTTTTTTCATAATTATTAAAAAGGATGATAGTTTATTTTTTATTTTTTTATGATTATTTAAATACTAAAACAAATAAAAGAATGTAAAACAGAAATAATAAAGGCAAATAGTCGTTTGTTTGGTTGAAATGGAGGTCGATGAACTCAAGGCCACTACCTAACTGTAAATTTGTTTGTGCAGATGATACATTGTGGACAGGAAGTCCAGGTAACTACACAAATCCAGATGCCCCAAAAGCACTATCCGAGGTCCGAAAACTTGTGGACGACGGAAACTATGCCGAAGCTACTACTGCTGCCGTCAAATTATCCGGCGAACCCTCCGCCGTATGCTTCTTCATTTACTTTTTTAATTGATGCACAAACTTTCCTTCCTTTTATAACTTGAATGTAAATACAATCTAATCTCTCTTCTCTTTCTCTCTCAGGCGTACCAGCTTGTGGGCGATATCAATCTCGAATTCGACAACACTGCTGCTGCCTACGACGCGACAACGTATCAACGAGAGCTTGACCTAAACACCGCTACAGTAAAAGTAGGGTACTCCATTGGAGAAGTTGAATTCACGAGGGAATATTTCGCCTCATTCCCTGATCAACTCATCGTCTCCAAAGTTTCTGCAAACAAATCAGGTTCTTTGTCTTTCACTGTATCTCTTAATAGCCAGCTACCTCATCGTTCATCTGTGAATGCTCAAAATCAGATCGTTATGGAAAGAGCCGAAAATGACGATAACTCTGAGTCAATTAAGTTTTCTGCTATCCTTGATTTGCGAATTAGCGATGGAATCGGCACCATAACTGTTACAGAAGACAACAAAATTAAGGTCGTAGGATGTGATTGGGGTGTCATACTTTTAGCTGCATCATCTTCATTTGAAAGCCCTTTCGCTAAGCCTTCTGATTCAACGAAAAACCCTACATCTGAGGCTTTGAATACTTTAAATTCGGTCAAGGATTTTTCATATGAACAACTTTACACTCGTCACTTGGATGATTATCAGAAACTTTTTCATCGTGTCTCGATTGATCTTTCGAAAACCGATTCAGAAGATGTGACAGAGAACATGGTGGCAACATCAGAGAGGGTGAAATCTTTCAAAACAGATGAAGATCCTTCGTTGATCGAGCTGCTATTCCAATACGGTCGTTATCTTCTTATTTCATGTTCAAGACCTGGAACTCAGCCTGCAAACCTTCAGGGTATATGGAATGATAAAGTCACACCACCATGGGAGTAAGCTATTCCATTCCGAATCCGACCTTTTTGTTTACAAAATGGAAATTAAAACCATTTATATTGTCTTATATATATTTTCAGTGGTGCACCTCACTTGAACATCAATCTTCAAATGAATTACTGGCCTTCACTTTCCTGCAACCTCCATGAATGCCAAGAGCCTTTGTTCGATTACATTGAATCACTTTCTGTAAACGGAACCAAAACCGCAACAGTAAGACGACTTTGAACTTTCTATTTTCTTATTATGAAAAAGCGCCAAAATAGTAAATGACTAATTTACCCCTATGCTAAAGGTAAACTACGAGACAAACGGGTGGGTTGCACACCAAGTATCGGATATATGGGCCAAAACATCACCTGATCGTGGTGAAGCTGTATGGGCTTTATGGCCCATGGGTGGAGCATGGCTTTGTACCCATTTATGGGAACATTATACTTATACAATGAACAAAGTAAGACCCTCGGGTTTTTTTTTTTTTTTTTTTTTTTTTTTTTTTTTTTTTTTTTTGTTATCTTCACATATATTAATATATATGCTGACTTTGGTTGAAAAAAAGGATTTTTTAGCAACAAAAGCATACCCGTTGCTAGAAGGATGTGTTTCTTTTCTTTTGGACTGGTTGATTGAAGGAAAAGAAGGATTTCTTCAAACTAACCCATCAACTTCACCCGAACACATGTTCACTACACCTGATGGTAAACCAGCTAGTGTCAGCTATTCAACCACCATGGATGTGTTGATCATTCAAGAAGTCTTTTTTGCAGTTGTATCTGCTGCTCAGGTATAACACAGTACAACTTGTTCTGTCATGTCATGGATTGTACTGAATGACAACTGAATGGTTGGAAACAAACAGGTTTTGGGAAAAGGTGAAGATGATTTGATCAAGAAAGTTGTTGAAGCTCAAGGGAGACTTGAGCCAACAAAAATTGGTAAAGATGGTTCGATTATGGAATGGGCGGAGGATTTTGAGGATCCAGATGTGCATCATCGCCATATTTCACACCTATTTGGATTGTTTCCCGGGCATACAATAACGGTTGATAAAACACCGGATCTATGTACAGCTGCTGATGTCACTCTTAATAAAAGAGGTGCTACTATATCACATTTTATGATAAACTAACCCAAAAAAAAATGGAAGGTCATATCATAATATCAATAATAAAATCATCATCTTTTCAACAATTGTTACAAAATACCAACTTATTTAGCGGGAAAAAAAAAGTTTTTTTAGTAATATTTATTGCAAATTGACATAAATTTTTGCAAAGATATAATTCTAGTTCTTCAAAAAAAAAAAAAAAACTCGTGAAATTGGCTAACATAGGAAAACTTGAGAATGTATTTGGTTTCCCCTAGAAAGATTGTGGGGTTAAGTCTTTTTAATTGAAAAAGAAACAATGCTTAAAGAAACTACATGTATGGTTGAAAATATAAATCATGTTATGTTTGTAAAAATTGAAAATATGATCTTATAGTATTATAGATTGATATATATCAAACATTATTTACGTGATTCAACATTTTTATTTAAAAAGGAGAGGAGGGTCCCGGGTGGTCAACTACATGGAAAGCGGCTTCATGGGCCCGACTTCACAACAGTGACCATGCATACCGAATGGTCAAACATTTGTTTGACTTGGTTGACCCTGAAAACGAAGCCAACTATGAAGGTGGACTTTATAGTAATTTATTCACCGCACATCCGCCTTTCCAAATCGATGGCAATTTCGGGTAATTACAAATTACCATATTTTACATATGTTTGCCGAATAATCTATAATTAATAAAATGTTGAATGGATAAATGATGTATGTTTGGAGATACTGAAATTGTACTTGTTGATGTACAGTTTCAGTGCAGCTATAGCAGAGATGGTGATCCAAAGCACCGTGAATGATATTTACTTGCTTCCGGCACTTCCTAGAGATAAATGGGGGAGTGGATCGGTGAAAGGTCTGAAGGCACGTGGGAATGTAACTGTGAGTGTTTCATGGAATGATGGAGGTCTGAATGAGTTCAAACTTTGGTCCCCAAATGACAACAATTTAGAGGCGGTGGAAAGTGAAAGTGTCACAAGAACTATACATTACGATGAAATGAGTGTCGTGGCAAAAATGTTGAAAGGAACAGTATATACTTTTGATAAGGAACTACAATTCATAAAGACGGATTGAATTCTTTGTTAAATTCACAAGTATTTTCTATAAATAAATAGTATATATGTTCAATTTGACAAGGATTCAATAATATGTATTTGTGTCTATATGTTATATGGTTTATGGCTTTTAAAAGTTTTATAAATCATTTTGCACATGTATTTGGATGGTTAACACATACATGAGAATGGCTATAAGTCTCACATATTTGAGTAAATGCTATTATGCTTCTTAAACCATGGAAATGGGATAAGGTGCACGACATTGTTTTAGACTTTTAGTTACTTATGTTTTTAATACATGTGTCTTTTATCAGATGTTTATGTGTTCATTTTATGATATGAACTTATGAACTTAGTAGGCGACATTCCACCAATGTAAGAGACACTTCACCTCCTCGAAATCTTCCTTCCTCAAGACTTTAGGCAAGTTAGCAATATGGTTCATGTCCCTCAAGACTTTAGGCAAGTTAGCAATATGGTTCATGTCCCTTACGCAGCATAAAATACAGGCGGCAGCGTCCACGACCAATAGGACTTCAGGATCGAGGTCTTTTTCATCTAGAGCAATATAATCATCGTTAGACTACCTTCTCTTTTCATATTTTGGAGTTACTCCCTAATATCGTGCCCGCATAGGATTCATTCCCTTGCTTCTCAATATTTTATGTGAACTTAACAGCATTAGGACCGTTCTTGCCTTTGTTACCCACCCATACCGACTTTTGCACAATCTTCGACCTCTCAAATCGAATAGATGACACCCAAAATTTTCAATTAATCTATTCTTATCTTTTAACTCGTAGAAATTGAATGAAAGCAATTTGATCGTTTCAAAGGAACGTATACAACCAATCTGACTGCTCGCATAACTTCCACAGTTTCATCCACCAACTTAAAACTAGGGTTCAGTTTGCTTGTTTTCGAATAAATCTTTTGTGACCGCTACTAGAAAAAAAAGATGGATTTTCTACTCATATTTTCGAGGAAAAAGAATTTATCAGGATTCCAACACATTAATGAGGATATTCCTAGAAAAAACTAGAAACTTGATTTTCTCAAAGTTCCTAGAAAAGACATTTTCTAAAATCTTTATGAATACTTAACTTTCCCAGATATTTCCTCATTAATATTTTTTTAACAATTTTGTTATGACAAAATAAATCATATCGTTTTTAAGCAGAAAGATAAAAAAAAAATGACTTTATAAATACATTCAGTTATCCCTGCTTTTCCTAGGAATTTATAAATACTTCATTTTCCTCGACATTCCCTTGGTATTTGTCACGAATTTCATAGGAATGAGAAATTTCATAGGAACTTGCTTATAAATGATCATTTTATAAATACACTTATTCGTTACTTAAATGAATTGAAACCTCCCAAGTTGGCTATAACAACCCGTATTTTTCATAAAATATTTCACATTAAATTCTGGAAAATATAAGAGTAATTCTCATTGTTTACAAAACCAGAATTTCAAAAATATTTCCAAAAGTATTTCAATAAAAAAAATACGGGTGTACCAATCATATCCTAACCACAATTCAAGCAATAAGAATAATACATGAAACAAAAGTTCATTCCAAGTTCTTGATGCATCTAGGTCCACTCTCTCTATGATTTGCTATCTAAACCTGTAAACACATGGAAACAATATACATCAGATGACAACAAGTCTGGTGAGTTATAATTTAACATAATATATATAAAATCATTCATTAGTTAATGTACTTCATAACGTAACTAGTCAAATAAGTGACAATGCATCTTTACTCTTAACGGTAGACAATTAACAGGTCTTTATCATCTCTAAAGTTCCCATACAAAACTCTAGACATTCTCTTTTATTGCAATACCTATTTTTTACTCAATACATACATATGCACATAACATCATAATAAACATAACATTCACATAACACATTTTATCCAACATGTCTCTATCTAACAATGATGTAATTTATATTCACATATTCATTTCCACATACTTTAACATCAATCTATCCCATAACATCATATTCTAAAGGGAAGTATGACCCACCTCTTTGAAGACAATGACAACCAACTTCCAAGCTTCTTCAAACCTTCTTGTGGAGAACTCCAACTCCACTTTTGCCACCACCCTTACAATCCATATAAATTAAGCTCCCTTTTAAACAAAACTTAACCTATTAAGAGCTCAATAACATTTCTACCCAAAATCTCATATTTTGGGTGGAACTCCTTATTGACAATCTTTTTTCAATGAACCTGTTAAACTACTCTAATCAAGATTTTCAATACTTAATATAACAAGTTCGTAACACACATTAACCATTTCATGATTTTCCAAAGCTACGGTTTCTAACCCTAATAATCAAAACATGAATTTAGACATAGAACTTCCATAGAAATCTTGTATTAAGCTTCTCAACATATTATTAAAAATTACTAACAAGTTATTCATGACTAATCTTGCATAACTAGCTCAAATCACCAAAACACCATTAAAGCCCTAAAAGCTTGAAAATTGAGAAGATTGTACCTCAAGGAGCTTCTAATACTCAAACCTTGCCACAATCACCCTTTATCTCCCTAAGAACTTTCTTCAAGCTCAAAATTGTTGGAGCCTCGCTCTAGAGTGTTGGGGGTGTGTTTGAGAGAAAATGAGCCCTAAAATATCTATTAACATGTCTCTAAACTACGTTGTGACTACATCGCGATACACATATACAACATCGTGGTAATGTTGCCTACAAACTACAACGAAATCTTGTCTAAACCACCACCTCAACCACCACACTACGGTAAGCCTCTCACCGCACCATGGTGGAGTTGGAATCAACTTTCTCATTCATTTTTTAATGCATTTCCAACCCAATCTTTTATATATATATATATATATATATATATATATATATATATATATATATATATATATATATATATATATATATATATATATAGGATCAAATGAGAACACCAAAAACGTTGAGAACACGAGAACAATTCTCGACCAACCAATTTATAAGGTTAAGTTACTAATTTAATATTTAAATTAAATTGCAACTCCTAAAATGTAGGGATAATGATTTTAGTTACTTAAAACTTTCATTTAATTTAAATATTTTCGGTATTTTAAAATATACCAAAAAGATACTTAGGTAATTTTATCAGCTTGATCCTTAATATCAGCCATCATCATCTCTCACGTCTCTATACCTACGCTCATGAATTTTTGAAGAGAACCCTAATTGATACGTCTTCTTCACTGATCAAGCAACCCTGCATTCGTCAAAAAACAGTGATTTAATGTATATTCATTTGTAAATAAGAATATTCATTTGTGATTACATTTATTCATTTGTGAAAAAATGATAAAATTTTTGAAATTTTTTATTTTAAATTGATGAAAAAAACATTGAATTCATGTTTGATGCGTATTATTTGTAAATAGAAGTATATATTTATTTGTGATTGCGAATAAAAATTTAATCATTTGTGATGGAGCAGGAATCTATTTGTTATATTAGTTTTTGAACAAAAACTTTATTTGTAAATACAAATATATTTATTTGTGATTGAAGTTGTATAAAAAGAAAAAAAACGTGAAAGTGATAAAAAAAATATTTTTTTTGTTCTATTAACTACAAATATTATTAATTTTTAAGTAACTAAAATCATTGTCCCTAGATTTTAGAAGTTGCAATGTAATTCAAATATTAAATTTATAAATTGGTTGGTGCAGAATTGTTATCGCGTTCTATATATTTTAGGTGTTTTCATTTGATATATATATATATATATATATATATATATATATATATATATATATATATATATATATATATATATATATATATATATATATATATATATATATATATATATATATATATATATATATGACAGGTACGTAGTCGGCGGACTGAGATCAAATGATTAATTAGCTAGGCGGAGATTAATCGGGTACCATTAATTGCTAAATTGTTGAATTTTAAAAATAATATCATATCAAACTTCGTAAATACCACTAATATGATAAATAAATAGCATAATATGAATAATACAACACTCATCATGCCTCAAATAATTTTCATTGAAATAAAACTTCTTCAAAATGTTAAAATTTCATTGTTTTATAATGTTTCACTCATTATGTATGCAATGATTAATCGTTAGGCGCTATCTAATCGGTTGAGTAGCGCCTATGTATTAATCGAAGATTAATCGGGACCTAGTCGGGACTTTTACAACGGTGTGTGTGTGTGTGTGTGTATATATATATATATATATATATATATATATATATATATATATATATAAATTTTGAGGAGTAATGAACACCTACCAAATGATTCCCAACATGCAAATCTTACCTAGAAAATAAGTGTGTTACTAAACACCCGCTAAATCATTTCTATTATCTAAATTATACAAAGGAAAAAAAAAAACAATCAAATAAAAAAATAAAGCAAAAACATAAAAGCAAAAGGAAAAAGGAAAAACAAAAAGGCAAAAATAATCTAAATCTAAAATAAGAGGTGTTTGGGTAATTAATGGGGATGAATTTGGTAAAATAAATTTAAAAAGGAAAAAAGTTGATGAGTAACTAGTGAAGTTTTGCACGGGTCACTTTTACTATGGTTATGCTCAACACCATCAATGAGCTGCTGAAAGAATCTTCTAGCTTCTCTTCACTAAGGCGTTCATCATAGACCCGGTGAATATGCATTAGATTTATGAGTCCATGGAAACCAAATGACCAAAATACATCCATTTGACCTTGCTTGGAGAGCTGAGACTTACAACTTTATCAAATAGCTCACCTTCAAATTTTAACATAGGTGGGAGTGGCTTAAATATTTTAAATAAATTAATAAACATGCGAATCATTAAATTGCACAAGGATGATATCATTTTATTCCAACATAAACTCAAGATGTAAAGTGTAAATCTGAAGAACCCAAATGCAAAGTGTGAAACCTAGTATATTGTCACTAAAAGCTATAGGTTAAAAACAATCAGCATCACCTATAAACTTGTGATCCAAAGAAAAAGTTAAAAAAATCAAAATCAAAACACTTAGCCACCAAGTTAGCCACCAAATTGTTCTTTCGTTCAAAACCCCACGTCAAAAATCTAACATCAAAAAATAGTTAAACACAACAAAAAAAAAAATACGAAAATTGTTGCATCAAAGAACAAAAATCATACCCTTTTTTTAAGATTCATCACCAACATCTAAAGTTTAAATCTTGTACCTTTTTATCTGCAGTTTCTGCATTTGAACAATGATTCTTCAAAACCGTTGCAATGCCAACCTCATATGCAACCGTAAGCTTCCGAAATTAGCTGTATGAACCCGATTCCACACCGATGAAGATGACAGCGACGATACAATAGAAAGTGTATAAGATGATAGTTAAGGAAAAAATAAGTTTGTGATCAAACACACGTAAAATAGATATACCCGTTTCATGATTTAATGAGATATATAGATTGATGTAATGAATGACAACTGAGTGTTCAAGAATCGTATACTTGGCTGGAGCACCATGATCACATTCAAGAAAGCAAATCCAAATAAAAATCCCAAAAAAAAAAAAAAAACAAAGTTCACAAAAAAGGTATTAACAAAATTGGAATGACTAAACCTTCACTGATTCACTTCTTCCCGTGACACACTGAAACACAACACATCGTTTAATACGTTAATGATAAAATGTTATAACAGGATATGTCTCTCTTTCTATAAAGCAAAATAGCAGGTGTTTTTTTATAAAGGACTATAACTAAACTCAAAAGTTTTAACAAATTTCAAAGTTAGACCTAGCCTTGAGGTGAAAATTCAAACCAAAGGAAACAAAATCTCAGTGGCACTGAGACTCTGAACATTATTTGTGTTTAAAATCTTGATCGCGACAGTTATCCTTACTCCAGATTTTAATGGATGTCCTGTCCACCCACCGTTTATTTACCATCCGAAACTCCAACCATGGCTGATGGCCGGAAATTCCGGATGGCTCTCCATAACTCATCAGATGTCGAAATCTTCAAGTTATGCATCCCCATATTAATACTCAAAGGATATTTATTTATGTTTACATTGTTCCCCACAACCTTTGATGCAGATAGGAGGAGGCAATTAATAGATGTGAGAAACAAACTTCATTTCATATATTGTTTGAAAAATAATGAAAATAAAACCAACTCACATTATTGATAAATTTTGTCAGAGTAAGCTTCTGTTGTTGCTCTTCTTTCCTTCGACCTAAAGCCAAAAATGATTAAAAAAAGTAGATAAATGCCTAAATGACCATGTATAATTCATAAACTTGAATACATAACAAAATAAAAACTTAATTTACCTCCGGAGGCTTTTCTTATTTTGGGGCTTTGAGCATGGTTTTTGGTTGGGTCTTCAGGTAACATTATTAGATTATAACCTCAATAAATATAGAAGGAAAAGTAAAACCCATTGGCGTACAGGAGACAAAGAAATTTGGGATTCTTATAAATTCATAAAATGAAAGCATGAAACTAAGTAAACGAACTTCACTCATTACATACAATACATAGATTCAGATTGTGGAGACGATTGATTGGAAGACGGAACGATGCTCTATTCCAGTCGATGACGCGACACAGCAAGCCTTGAAATGGGTCGATTTGAATTGAACAGGAAAAGGACATCGGTGAGCAGGTGGAGAAAACTTACATCAAACGGTTGGCGGACATGACAATTTATCACATATTTGAACACTGCAGCCCGAAATCAAGTTGAATTAATCAAGAGTTGAGAACGAATATGAAGAGTATAATAAAGAGAGTAGTTACCGTGGATACATGGACTGAGGAAGAGAAGCACCGTCAGATAGAATTGATGAATTATCAAAAACCATAAAGTAAGTTGAAATTTGAGCTTTGAAGCACCTTGTTCATGGAAGTTGGCTCGACATACGGTATTCATGGATTGAGAACAGGTACAGACATCGGCTGATGGTTTGAGTATGGTTGTTCGTCAGCTCCATTACTGATGTTGTTAACAGATGGGGAAATACGATGGCGGCGTGCAGTGGGTCAAATTATTCAGCAAGATAGACGATGCAAGAAAAGGAAACCGGAGGCGGTGATTTAGGGTCGAACATGTCGGTGCAGGCGATTTCGTCTGCATCAAGAAAAATGAAGGTTGAGAACAAAGGGGCCATAAAGGGAAGCGCTACCGTGAGGTTCTGGTGTGGAGGTTGTCGACATTCAAAGCGATTGAAGGTTTTGAGCGATCGGTGGAGGGATTGGTGGTGGGATTAAGCGTTGCCGACTAAAAATAATGAAAAAGCAAATGTATCTGAAGCGGTGAAAGAACGAACGTTAGGTAGGCGAAGGATTAAACTAATCATGGTAGACAAACTAACCTGATGAGGCGCTCTCCGGTGGTCATCATAGAGGAATCGAGAACCCCTGCGGTTCGTACCTTCATTTTTCCATTTATCAACCTCATCTTTGATCATAAATTGGGTCGTGGGGTCATCAAAATCTAATCAATCAACACAACCATGATAAACCCTAGAATCTGCAAACCCATCGACCGAATCTCCGTTGATTCTCGCGACGAACAGTGACGATGACTTCTTCATCGGAGACGGGGAAACCTGAATTCCTTCTTGATTTCCAATCAGAAGCCGCTAGGTTGAGAAGAACGTGCGGCTTCTGTTAGCAGAGTCGACAGATTTAATGTGGAAATTAATGAGATAAAAAAAAAAAAAAAAAAAAAAAAAAAAAAAAAAAAAAGGCGAGGAAGCGATGGTATATCGGGGCGTCATTTTTTTCTGGTGGAGACGGTAGTGGAGCACTGGGTAAACGGCGAACTCCGGTGGTTGGTTGTTGGTACATCGCCTGAAGCCAATGTTTTAAAACTCGGGTCGACCCGGCCGGTTGGACCGTGACCCGGGGTAGAAGATGAGTCAATTGAGAACGGATTTTTGTAAAATTTCAGACCAGATCGAACCGGCCGGGTTTTTCCTAAACCGCGGTTCGACCACTTATGTTGAACCGGTTAAAACCGGATTGACTCGTTTTAATAGGGTTTCGATAGTTGTATACAAGTAGCGAACGCCAAAACAACAAGTCGTTTGCGGTTTCTTCAATGTTTAAATTTTATGAACATTAAATTATTGGTTTTATATGTTTATACATTATGCAAGAAAGTAAATATATATAAAAATAGAAAAATATCATAAACCGGGTTGACCCGGCGGTTCAACCGATTGACCCGTGAACCGGTCATCACACCGGGTCAACTAAAAACCGGGTTTTAAAACATTGCCTGAAGCAGTGGAGGTAGCAGCAGGTAGAAGAAGGGAGGAGACCCGATTTGGGGAGGATAAAGTAAAATGTGAGACCATAGTAATGTAATCGAGAGATAGGCGCGCGAAGAAGAATGACACCGATCTTAATTTGATTGGCTTAGAGAGACAGTGAAAGGCAGATAGAACACGTGTATAGCTATAATTAAAAAAAAAATACAAAAAAAAAGTCTAGAAGGACTTCCTAGAAAGAAAAGCAGAAAACACACAAAATTAACCATACATATATAAATAAGGACCAATTTCGACAATTGCCATAATCAGGGGATCATTTATGTCAAATCCTTAGCAGTTTACTGTAGCTAAGGATTGATAATTTTAATATATATATATATATATATATATATATATATATATATATATATATATATATATATATATATATATATATATCTTTACTATCTTATAAAAAAAATCTCACTATTTCTAAAAATAGATTGAATATAATAATATTATTTCTTTAAGACGTTCAAATCATTAAGTTAATAGTACAAGTAGTCATCAATAAAATAATATTAAATTTTAACATGTGTTTTGAATCCTTATATTTCTCAACAAATTCTATCTCCTTCTCTGAATTTCGGATAATTCAAAATTTGAAACCATCAAAAAATACATGTTGATTCAAATATCCCTCCTGCAGATGGTTTTTGGAGAATTTAAGGGATGATCTAGGATTGGAAAATCGTTTTGGTGTTACTTTGATGTCAGATCAACATAAGGTATGTTAACTACCATATCCTTTAATTTTAGTCTAATTGTTGTTGTTTGTTTTAATAATTTTACTTTTTGGTGTAGGGTTTGTTGGAAGCTGTGAAAGAAATTTTGCCTACTGCAGAACATAGGCAGTGTGCAAGGCATACTTTAGCCAACTTTAGGAAAAGATTTACAGGTGTGCATTATGAGAAGATGTTTTGGAGGCCATGCAAGGCATCCACTGAGCCTTTGTTTAATGCAGCAATGAAGGAAATCCAAATTTTGAACCCTGTAGCCTTTGAATACCTTATGGAGAAGAACCCTATATCATGGTGCAGAGCTTTCTTTCAGGAGGGTACGATGTGTGATGCAGTAGAAAATGGACTATCTGAAATTTTAACAATGTCATAAGAGAGGCAAGGAAAAAACCAATTATCACAATGCTTGAGGAAATTAGATTGTATGTTATGGAAATGCAGTTTAATTTGAGCATGAAAGGTAGTGCATGGCCTGAGTTTAAACCATGTCCTACAATTAGAACATTACTTAATAAACTTAAAAAAGCTCAAAGGTAAATATTGAATATCTTTAGTTTGGTTACTATAAACATAAACTAACTTCCATCCAATGTGTTTAGATACTACCAGGTTCTACCAACAGGTTTAAACCAGTTCGAGACAAGAAACTTGGCTGAGTCTTACGTGGTGGATTTAGACAAGAAGACCTGGTCATGTAGAGTGTGGCAACTGAATGGCTATGGTTGTGTGTATTCGGTTGAAACCATTTTCTTTCTTAATAGGAATGTTGGAAGTTATGTGGATCCAATGTACTTTGGAGCATTTTACAGGAACACTTACAAATATCCAATGAAAGGGATGAACGGGAGCAATATGTGGCCATGTACTAACTATAGTCCACCACTACCACCTTTGAGGAAAAAATTGTCAGGCAGACCTAAAGTAAATAGAAGAAAGGACCTAAGTGAAAAGGCTACAAGGCACACGGTCTCAAAGGTTGGAAAGAGAATTTTATGTAGTATGTGTAAAGAGGTTGGACATAACAAGGTTACATGTCCTAAAGTTGACAAGCCCAAAAAACTTAAGGTCAAAAGGAAAAAAAAAGACAATGGTGGAAGTAATGGAGGTGAAGTAGGTAGTGGAACAAAAAAATGAAGGCAGTAATCCAGGCGAAGGAGGTAGTGGAACAAAAACAAATGAAGGCAGTAATGGAGGTGAAGGAGGAAGTGGAACAAAAACCAATGAAGGGGGTAACAAATGTGAAGGAGGTATTGGAAAACAACCTAAAGGAAAAGACACTACAAGGAAAATGAAGTATTCTGAAAGGATTATAAAAAAGAAGTTGGGTAAAAGGGTTGAAGGAAAGAATGGAGAAGACAATACTAGTGCTAATCCACTAGATATTGAATAAGGATAATGTGTTTGTTTTGTGTTTAAGTTGTTGGATGTTCTTGGATTTAGTTATGGATGTTTGTTGGATGTGCTTGGATTTACGTATGGATGTTTGATGCTTGTTTATTTTATATCTGGATTTTGTTACCTATATGTTTGTGGTTATGTTATTTGAGATCTGATATGCATGTCCATATTATGTAATGAACGTGCATGGTTGTGTTAATAAGTTTCTGTATTATTGTATATTTATGTGGTCCCAATTGTGGTCCACTAAACTAATATGCGAATATAGTATGTCCATGCATATTAAAGATAAAGTGGGCCAAAAACTATGTTTTCATTACAACTTTTTTTGGTTCACATAGGGATGTCAAAAAGTCCCGTGGGACCCCGTTCTCGTGGGGGCCCCGTCCCGTTTGGGGAGATTTTTAAAAAAAATCGGGGGCGGGGACAGGGGTGGGGGCAAGGTTAACCCTCATTTCAATTTCGGGGGCGGGGGCAGGCCTGGGGGTAGGCAATCTCGTCCTGAAACCCCCATGGTGACCCCGTTAATAAATTACACATATATCTACATATATTAATTATGTAAATATAATAAACAATAACATGATTTTGATCTTCCAAAATTCATCAAAAAATATGTTTTTAAGTTGTTAGTATAATGTTTTTAAGATGCCATAATTTTTTATTTTTAACATGTAAAATTCTGCTATAAATTATTATTTGTTACCTAATAAATAACTTCTTTTAGCCTACATAACAACTTCTTTTAGCCAAAAAAGGAAGCTCAAAATCAATCGGGCCGGGGGAACGGAGGCGAGGGCGGGGATAATAAAGGGGATTCGGGGGCGGGGGCGGGGACGGGGGAACTAGGAAATTTCGGGGGCGGGGGCAGAGAATGCACTCCCCGTCCCATTTACCCCCGTTGACATCCCTAGGTTCACAGAACCACATTTATCGAAATTATTAAAAATCATCAATAAATTTCCATTGTTAACCAATTACAACTTGTACACGATTATGACAAAGAAAACAACCCAACTAACAAATAAACTAAATTTAAGCTTCCAAACATCGGACTGAAGCTTCTTATTTGACCTAAGCAAAGTTGCAATCATCATAGCCTCACTAGTTGTGCTCGTTGTATGAACTTCATCTACCCAACAAATAAACCCATTTCGGGGATCCTGAGATTAGATATTTGTGAGAAACAAATGATTTACGCATCAAATAGTTTTCAAATCTAAAGCAACAGTAAAAAAAATTAAAATCACTTTTTACCTTTTTGGGGCAAGCATAAAAGGCTCGACCTGGGTTGCTCCGAGTTGTTGACGTTCGTATTATAGAATCATACCCACAGGGGCATGCCACTGGTTTGAAGCTTCCTTCCATCTTCATACCTTCAATTTGTACCAAGAGAAAGCCAACCAAGAAATAACAAAGAGTAAATGGTAACGGATCTATGTGAGTGGTATATATTGGTGAGTACAATGTCAAATGACAAAAATACCCCCAACTATCTCATTAACTGAGGCGACAATTCTAGGGTTACTGTTATAAACATAGTTTATTTTAATGTTAAACTAATATATTGCTTAGTCAACGATTACATATTGATTACAAAATGCCTGCTAACACAGGACTTCATCTTCCACTTCAAACGATTACACCAAAAAGACACTAATCTACATAAACCCTAATAGACAATATTGCAGATTAACACAAAAAACACAGACAAAGGGCGAGTCAATAAACAACATCAGAAGCATGATTACATTAGATTGTGCATTTTGTCCACCAGAAAACCAAGCGTCACCACCACCAGTCCCACCAGCACAACTGTCATAGCTTGCATCTTCTTATCCTGACGGTCTAATCGGCGATGCACGACAAGCATTTCGACCCTTGATATCACAGAATCGCGCCCCATTTCCTCCTTAATGCGATCCATCTCCACCTGTGTTTCTGCCATTCTCTCCCCACAATCACAAAAAATTGTGTGTATGTCACTGAAGTTCATCCAGTCTCGAGAATTTAACGAGATCGAATCTGGTGACGGTGGTGGGGTAGCCATCTCGTGATTCTCGTGAAAGGAATTGTCTCCTTCTTGTCGGTAATTGTTTGGCCGAAAATGGGTATAATGTATTAGGGTTTGCTTTATTAAACCCTCCCTTGGGACCACAATGACCCTTAGGGACCAAGCAACCGATTCGACTCAACTCGGTGATGTGTAGGGCGAGTCGGCTCCGAATGAACTCATTACATGACTTGGAGTGTGACTAGGCTAAGAAACCTGTAATAACATGTCATTGGACTACTTTAGCCGGTAAAACTACATTTTGTTCCCCTTAAATGCCAAAAAAAAACAAAAAAAACAAGAAAAACAAAACAAAACAAAACAAAAGGGACCATTTAAACCAAATCATGAAACTTCATAGGGCTACAGTGACATTTACCCTATAAAAAAATACCAAAACATGAAATAACAAAGCAATTTGTAGCAAAAATATTACATAACAAACTATGATGAAATTATAAAAACACAAAACTATATTATTCGAATTGCTAATAAATTATAGTAGTATAACAATAGGATAGCTTTTCAATTTGTTTGTTTACGAGTTTCATTATTTTGTTTTTATATTTATGTTGGGGTTCATATAAGTTGTTTGTTTTCAATTTGTTGAAAACCATAAAACATATCAGAAGGAAAAAAAAAAAACGATGACAAAATTTTGTTGATTAACAATTTGTTTAAAAATTGTTTAGCCATTTTGTTTAAAAATATCAATTGAAAAATTATTTTTATTTGTAAAAGTTTTACAAATGATCCTTTAAGGACAGGCAGACAGCGTTGGGTTTTATCGTCATAACTAGGAATGTCAACGGGAACAAACGGGAGTGAAAATAGCTGCCCCCACCCCCGCTTCCGAAGGCGAAATCAGTTGTTGCCCCCGCCCCCGGTTACCTCCATCGCCCCTGATCCCGCCCCCGTTCCACCGGTTTATAGGCTTAATTTTTTTGCTAAAAAACTGTTTTGTTTTAGGTTTAAAAAAAACTATTTTTAATAACTTTAAAAGCTTAAAACCTAATATTTTAGAAACAAAAAAATTAAAAATCCAACATTACAAAACGACAATTCCAACAATCTTACAAATATAAAGTACGACAAATCCAACATTACAAATATAAAATACTTACATGTCCAAAAATATATGATCAATTTGCTACATCTTTAACATCCATTAAATGGAAGGGGACTGATTCTTCCACTGAATCCATTGATTATTCCACAGAAAAATAATATAATTGACCTTTATACCCTTGGTTTTAATTTGTAAACATTTAAGGCAATCCAGCTTCAACATTAGCTTGCACCATAAACAAACAAATACTAGATTTGTAACGAGAAAGAACAACTGAAGAACAAGTCATAAAAGGTTTCCCGTCACTTGATTACACAATTACACAAAATGCACAAATCTGAGGGAAAAAATTTCCCCCTTTTGACTAACTTCAAGCAACTTTGTATCCTGTGTTTGAAGGCTCTCTACAGAAAACAATTATTTTTTTAAGGAACACATTTGAATAACTAAAACTATACCTGATCATCAGTACTCTCCAATCTGATTATAATGCTTCTTAAGGATCCTACATCAGTACTCTCCAATCTGATTATAATGCTTCTTAAGGGTCCTACTGATTCGTCCAAAAACGAATAGAAAAAAAAAAACAATTGTTTTCTTGTATCCTTTTGTTAAATTCACTAGAACAAAAGGCCTTTGAAGAATATAACCACAAACTAGAGAAAAACAAAACATACACAAATACATAGCGGGAGAATGCACATGAATAAAAAAACACATGAAGAAACTATATACCCAAAAAACATACATAAATTACCCAACTAAAAAATAGAAGAAGAAATTCCGCACCACAAAAAAATAACGTTACAGTGGATTTGAGTTGATTTTCAAATTATCGATGCAGATTAATCGATTCAAACCCTGGTTTAATTGATTGAAAAGATATGAAGTATATATAATTTAGTGTATCCCTTTTTTATAGAAATCAGTTTGAAGAGGATTTTGTTTTGCTAGAGTGAAATTGCATGATGCTTTGTGATTGTAATAATCTATTTAATTAATGGCAAAATTTAAAGAAGTGAAGAGGGAAGAAGAAAGAACGAAGAAGAAGGAGTAGGGTGTGTTATTTGGAAACAAGTTCAAAGGATTTCTCTTTCTAAATTAAAATAATGGGCATTTTTGTCAATATTTTAATTTTGTTTGTGGATGGATAAAAAGTCTCAGTGGCAAAATCAGCTCCCTAAATGGAAATGGGAAAGTGAAACCTACACTAAACCTAAAATTAGAAAATATATTTTGTATATTTATTTTATATTAAATATATATTTTTTACATCAATGTACAATCGGGACCCCCACAGGAGTGCAGGATGGAAATACCGACTCCCGACCCCGGTCCTGAAAATAAATAGGGTTTAATTCTAACTTCTGCCCCAGCTCCTGTTCACGGTTTTTTTAAAAATTTAGTCACATACGATATCGGGGTCCCAAGGAGGTTTTTGAATCTCTAGTCATAACCTATTAGCGGTATCGATGACATATCAATTTTGAGAAAAGGCAAGGTACCGACATTTTGAAGATTCATATGTTAGTTAACACGTTAGCTTTCTCTCTCTATCCTTTCCTTTATTTCTCTTTCTTACACAGACTCACACTCGCACATATATATACACACCTTTAAAAATTGTAATGTTTTCAAATTTTTATTTATTTATTTATTTATTTTTATCTTTTTACAATTATAAATACTCCCCTCTATGTTTTTCAAAAACCACGCATTTCTTCATTTTCATTCAATCTTTATTCAGTTTCATTCATTTTCTCTCTAATTCAATTCCAATTTTATCCAATTATATTCTAAATGGATTATCTTGGCAAATCCAAACAAGGTTGTTTTAGCCAAAGACATAACTGACGAAATGAAACAACTTCACAATATATTTTTCATTTTGTGTTAGAAACCTAAATCTAAACTGCCCTGTAACATACACGTTTTGAAATTGTGTTTTATAATGAATAATATTGTGAAATACTATGTGTGTCACACCCCCGAACCAGACGGCGGAAACGTCCGAGGGCTCGCGTGACTTTAATTGAATATCATCACAATGAATATACATGAATTATAACATAAACGTCACCATGCATCAATATATTACAACTGCATTGTTCACATCAAGTACATTGTTTAAGCATTACACATTCATAACATAAATAGTTTGAGTGTTTTTAACAACATAACGTCTAACATTACTTCATAATACTCTTCCGCTTACCTCTGAGAACACAAGTTATTTTGGAAAAACGTCAACATATGAAATGTTGGTGAGTTCATAAGCAATGTTGTGATAAAATGATTTGTGTAGTTTGTAAAACCCAGAAAATCCGATATTTTTTGAAAAAACTTTTGTTTATCAAAGTGTGAAGATCCATAAGTTGATGCATGAATAATTTTAAAAACATATATATATATATATATATATATATATATATATATATATATATATATATATATATATATATATATGAAGGGCATTTTGTATTATAGTTATAAAATTTCGAACGAGTAGTATTAAATTCCCCGGAAAACCCGACGTTTTCCGATGTTGAAATGTATTCGTGATTACTGATTTTTGTATTGTCTTAACAAATGAATATTGATTAATCCACATTGTATATCGTCCTAGTTTTGTCTACTTTGATTTCTCGTAAGACTTAGCGTACGAAGAGAAGGGGAGCATTATGTCCCACCACTATCGTAAGTACCTTAGGCTGTCGCGGATGCGAAAGACACGATGGTCCAACTCGCACTCGATTACTATGACCTTACTAGCTTTTCTAACGAGACACTTTGGCCCGCTAGCACATAAAAGCTATTGAAAGTCATTTTATAAAATATTGGGTCATTGAAGGCCCAATAACATATAAGCGTTATCCCCTTGGGCCCAAAGATCATGTTTGTGGGCTTGCAAGGCCCAACAAACATGATTTGAAACTCATAAACCCAAAGTTTGTAGGTTTATTCATTTTAGTCGTCAAATAACTATTGGAGAGTTTTGATTTAACGATTGTTGTTTTGTATTGATTCGAGATCGAATCAATTCGTTTATAACGATATTTGGTATTGAAGTTGTATTCGTTTTCCGTTTTGTTACTAATCGGGTATCTTGTATTTTGTCTTAATGAATTAATTTGTTTAAAAGTATGACTTTGACCTTTTCACTACCTTTCTTTTATAAAAATAACACTTTTAGTCCTTTATATAAAAGAATTTCATTTTTAGTCCTTAAAACATTTTCTTGACACTTTTGTATCATAAACTTGTTGAAAAGAGATTTTTAACCCAAAATATATTTTGTAAACAACTTTAGCCTTTCCAGAATGGAGTTTCTCGGTTAGAACCCCAAATTTTGCAACTTTTACAGTTTCGGCCCAAAATGTAAAAAGTTTACATTTTTTTTATCATTTTTGGAATTGAAAAGCATTTTTGACCTTTGAAATATATTTATTTCACTCCTTATCCCCTGTTTTTCAGAATGTTACAATTCAGCCCCTTAAAACTTCAAATTTCGCAATTTTGGGCTTATTGGGCCGAAAAGCCCAAATTTAGCCCATTAAGCTAAATTTTTGCATTTTAAGTCCTTTGAAAATTCCAATATTCAGAAAAATGATTATAGAAACTGTTTTGACTCCTTTGACCCTCAAGAAACCGTGACTTGACAGTTTTTACCCAAGTTTTGTAATTTTTGACAATTTAAGCCCTAAAATGGGTTTTATGTTAGAATATGACCCTCATAACCTTATAAGCTATTTTTCTTGGCTTGTTTAGTGTAAAATAACTTAGATTATGTTTGTTTCATTTCTCAAGTCATAGATCTCGAATTAACACCCCTTTTTGTTACATATTTATCACAAAAACACATAAAATCACACACATACATGCATAAAATCACACATAGCATACACATACACATAGATCTACACATTTTCTTGTATTCTCCCCCATAAAACATATGAAAACCGAAAAAGAGGGGTATGAAGCTCACCTTGAGTTGTAGTTTCGGTTTATGAAGGAAAAGATGAAGAAATTTCGATCCTAGCAAGTCTTCTTGGAGGATCTCGAACTTAGATGCTTCTAAGGTGCAAGATAACAATATTGAATGGATTTAGAAGAGATGTTTGGATGAAATGAAGTAGCTAGATCATGGATTTAACATCAACTTACCTTAGATGATGTGTTTGTAGGAAAAATCTCCTTGAAAGCTTCCTAGATCTCGAAAATTTGGAGAGGAGTGGAGAGTGTTTCTTTGAGAGAGTTTGAGTGAAGTGTGTGTGTGTGTGTGTTTAGGTTCGGCCGAGAGGAAGAAAGAGAGAAGAAGAGAGATGAGTGAAAGGATGGTTGCATGGAAATATGAGAGTTGCATGGAAAACCTTTATGTAAAAATGAGGTGGCACACACACAAAGTCAACTCTTCCTCTTTGTAGGCTTTGGCCGAGAATGGAGAGGGAAAAGAGAAGATTTTGGGCTTTTTGCCCTTAAGCCCATATTATAGTTAAGTTAGATGATGCTTGACCCAAATAAATCAAAGTGTAATTTTTATGACCAAATATGGCTAAATTAATTTGGTTGTGACCCATTAAGGCCCAAAATATTATGTTTCATGTATATGGGTCCATTTAGGGCCCATTAGAGAGTTCTAGATTCAAGATGGATAATTTGGAAGTTTATTAGTCCATTAGGCCCAATAAGGAAATCCTAGTCCAAAATGAACTCAAATTGGGATTTCATAGGTTTCCAATTCTTTGTTGACCATTTGTAGGGCTAGAATGAAGTATTTGATGAAGTTTTGTTGTTATAGAATGAGCATCATGCATGCTTTCATGTTATTGATTCATAGTTGTTATAAATGTTGTAGTTACAAGGCACCAAAATTTCTAGTTGTGACAATGTGATTTTGAATTTTGAGTTCTAATTGATGGTTTTTACTAGAAATGAAGTAAAACTATGCTTAGAATCATTCAGAAAGTAATAGAAGTCTTATGAGATCCCAATCAAATGTCAAATGGTAAAATTTAACGAAAATATAAATTTTGGAATAAGTAAAATTTTATTATTGAAAATTGTAGATAATCTCGTTAGAAACTTGTAGGCGAAAACCTCGTCGGAATCCGAGTTATAACGAAGAAGTTATGACCAATCGAAGATCCGCGACAAAACCGGCACGACGCCGAATGACGTAAAAAGTGAGTTTTTGATAAACTACTTTTTAGCCTTAGTGATCTAAATGAAAGTCGTAGTATTCGTTAAACCAAGAAGTTCGATAAAAAAAAGGCCAAAATCTGACTTTGTATGAGGAAGTTATGATTTTTCTAAATTTCGGAATAGCAGTAGACAGCTAAAAACTCGAATTTTAGATCGAACGATATTTAGCCGACACAACCTAAACGAGAATCGAAGGTCTCGTCATTTGTAGTACAACGGTAAAAAGTCTGACGAAAACGGATGTCGGATGAAGAAGTCATGAATTTTTAACGGATTGTCCTATCCCGGTCTGTTAAAAATAATAATATTAAAATTAAACTCAAAATTAGCCGACTAAGTCTAAACGAAAGTTGTAGAGCATAATTTTAGCTACGCGTGCATATAAATAACGTCAAAAACGGAACTCGTATGCGAACGTTATGGATTTTAGAAGATTTGGGCTCAATTTCCGAGAAATTCGCATGGATAAGCCTTATCCGGAACCAGCCACGTCACCTCGCATGAACAGTAGCCGCGTGTCGCCTTCTGATTGGACCGAACTTCAGTCTGGTAAACTTCCGACGCGCCTTTTGGCGTCCTAGGTGACGTCTAAGACGCCTCCTAATACGTCTCGCATCTGGCTGCCACCTCCTCGCATCCGAGCTAGTTGCCGCGCCACGTGCTTCGCTCCTCCTGTTGCCTCGTGTCCTCGATGCTAACTCCCTTCTCTCGGCCGACTTCGGACCTCGCTTATAAATAGGAGGCTTGTGAGATTTGCCGAGTAATTTTGAGAAATTGCCACTTTTTCACCCCAAATTTAATATTTTTAGTATTTTGACTTCCCCCGAAGCCCCGGTATCATTTTTAAAGCCCGAAATATGTCCCGAAGTGCCCGGAGAGCCAGAAAAATTTATCTTTTCTGTTTTGAAGCTCTACCTTTGTAGAGCCCGGATTTTAATAAAGCTCTCGGTTTTCAACATAAAAAGTCATATTTAAAGTCGAAGTGCTGCCCAAATTACTATTTTGACCCCCGGTTAATTCAAGGTGAGTTCAATATATATGAACAATTGTATGTTATGTGTTATATGTGCTATGTGCTTTTCAGTATTATTATTCCGGGTTATTTTCCCGTGTTATTTTATTCGTTATTTTTATAGCAAAAGTAATATCTTTGACCATATTATTCTATGCACTTCCTGTAATTTTGTGAAATGCAAAACCTAGAATCTAAAAAATCTAGCAATGAACGCGCTCATGTCCATGACAAACAAGCGATGAACATGAACCCATCGTTGAGACCACACATGCTTATATAATATGGAAAAAGTCAAAGAAATGGACCAAAAAAACAAAAGGTGAAGTTGGCTAAGGCGTATATCGACATTTCTGAAGATACGAAGAGGTGGCTTTTACTAAAGTTCAACTAGAAGGTTCGGATCGTACAATGCACCAAATGAACTCCAAATGGAAGGATCTCCAAAAAAATGTAACGATGTTAACTAAATCTTCAACCAAAAATTGAACAGTGTGGCTAGCGGGAGATCCACGGTTGATGTTTTAAAATCGAGACAAATCGAGCATCGAAGGCTTTATAAAATAAAAGTGTTTTCACATGAAGCAGCTTGGGATATTTTGAAACGTCGCGACATATGGTTATGTGTTAGAAAAGTCGGTGAAGACTCCCCGCCTCCATCCAAAAGAACAAAACATCTTCATCCAACGCCTACACCACCTCTTCAGATCCATAATTCTCACTCGGATTCAGCCAAGACCTAGAAGTGGTTCATTTTGTTGACTTACCACCTCGAAGACAACAGAAAGGAAAAAAAATTGGCATCAATATCCTCACAATCATCAAAAATAATTGTTCTCGTCAACAAAATCATGGACATCCCTACTATAAGCTAAGTGGAGACGGAATAGGAAAAATATCAAGATGAAAAATTGTGCATAATGCAAGAAACCGAGCAAGGGAAAGTTCCAATATTGGAGCGTGAGATAGAGGCGCAAGATATGAATTTTTCTAAATCTACATGACCATTTGACTGGAGGTTGGTTGTGATTGATGTTTGAGAAGAAACGTCAGATTGTTAAAAAATATGGTTGAGATTTTTAAAATTGTATTTTAAGATTTTAATTATCGTAATTTTAATTGTCATTTTATCTTTTTACTTTTTATTTTTAATATTTATAGTTTAAAATTAATAAAAATTTAATTTAAAAAAAAAATTGAGTGGGTTGAAAGGATACAAAAATATGAAAAAAATGTGTTTTTGTTTGTGGTAGGACGAAGAATAAAAATTAAAAAACAAAAAGACATAAAAACTAATATAGCATGATGAGGGGAAATGAATTATAAATAACAAAAAAATGGACTCTTTCTACCCTAACATCCTATCCAAATTTGTAGTAAAAAACAAGGAAAAAATAAAGAGTTGAATTAGAACTAGAGGTTAAAAGGGGACATCAACTATTCATCTGTGAATTGAATAGTGTTATGTCACCATTTCAATAAAGATAGGATGATTCGTTTCCTGTTTTCATGTAACTTTGCTTATTATAATACATTTATTATGAGAAAATACAAAGATTACATTGAAATAGTATCAAACGAATAAACAAAAAAAAATGTCTTAGAAAACAGATAACGTTTTTAGATGGATGAATTTATGATATGTCATTATGTTGGTACTAAGTCTTTTTTAACTGTATTTTTAACGGTAATTAACAAATGCTTTCTTGTATTCGAAAAAATACAAACCCATTTACCGGGTCTTAACAACAATACGAGAGTTTCTTGTAGACACACCTGAGTAGGCCCGATAAAAGATGATACAACTTGCCAACCCAACCAAATATTCACAAGTTAGGTTAAAATTTGCTACCTATTTAATTAAATACAAATATTAGATTTTTATTTTTGAACAGCAAATCCAGTCTGCTCTTAAACTATATCAGATACACCAGATCAAACAACTTTTTTGTAATAACAATTATTAATATTTATATTCTTTTAGATTTCAATTCTTTAAAACCATTTTAACATTTTGTGAACTATTTATATTCTTTTAGATTTCAATTCTTTAAAACCATTTTAACATTTTGTGAACTAATCGCAACTTGAATAAAATAACTAACTATTACTAAATAGAACTTAATAGAAGACTAAATACACCAAAGGTGTGGTATATGAAATTGTTATTAGATTATTATAAATTCTATAGATCTACACATCTCAAGGATGCCTCTAAATCTTTTAAAAAGCTCATTAACAATAAAATTTGATTTTTCATTTTTATAATATGTTAAAAGATTATAAAAAAGAGCATTGGTTTACAAATAAGATTATTTATTATAAAAAAATGCAATAGTAAGTTTAGATATAAAAAAGGAAAAAGAATTTTTATAAAAATACACAAATTAAAAAGGGAAAACACTAACGAAAAAATATTCCTTTTATGTTGGGCTTGAAACCAAAAACAAACTATATAATTGCCTTGAGTTTTTTTAAAAATTAAAATTAAATATTAAAAAAAAAAAAAAAAAAAAAATTCTTGCACCCCACCAGCTCCCCCAAGGACTATTCCTCTAATTTACTCTCAATATTAATTATTTGGATTTGTAACTTATTAAGTGGATGTAATCCTTATACCAACAATCTAGCGCTCTAGCTATATATCATATTATCTAACTAGTTTATAAAACATGAGAACCACGCTTGTAAAATTAATTAAACTTTCATATTGAAAAATCAAAATTATTAATCAATATTTTAAATAATTATTACTTAAGAGATATTTTTTAGTTACATAAAATTATAATCGTTGATTTAAATAAATACGTGAAGTTATATCACCTTATAATTTGTATTAATTTTAATTTATTTTTTAATCTAATGTTATTAATTTAATATAATTAGATTGAGAAAATTTGAAATTTAAAATAGAGAATCAATTATTAATTTAATTTAATTAAAGTAAAAAATTTGAAATTTGAAATGCATAATTAATATGTTGACAAGTGGCATGATAATTGACAATTAATATTAATGAGAAGTTGTAATACTATGACATTTATCAATAGAAGAATAAAACTATTATTTTATTAGAAAAGAGAGAAGAGAGAAGAGATTTCCATTTCATATGATGCTTTTGCTAACCAATGATAGTTATTACAAGAATGGTCATTTTAAAGAAACATATATTCATTAAAATTAGAATGTAATTATATAAAAATTGTTCATGACAATCTTTATTTTTCAACATAATATTCAAAGGAGGGGAATGTTAGATATTTAGTTACTCTTAGTGTGCTAGTTTAACCAAGACTGAAGTGACAAACGAACCCCTTGGATGTTGGAAAGGCCAAAGCACCCTATTACTATCACATGTAACTTTTTCACATACCTATCTATCCTTCTGTGATGTGAATGGTTCCACCATCAACCTCATCAAAAAGTTATCGAAAGAAATGCTTTTGTATGAACAATGAACAAAAAAAACAATCCCTTTTACATGGGTATTATTGATCTTTTACGAGAGAACAAAAAGGTTAAAAGCATTCTCTTTTTAAAGACTTTACTAATAAAAGAAATATCACATATGGGGTTGATATGCTTTTTCCAAGTTGACTAATATTATATAATGGAATATTACTATATCTAGTCATTACCTTTTAAAACAAAATATTATGTACATTACTGTAGAAAATCTTTTCATAAACCCCACCACATATCTCAAAGCAATTTATAGACGCATACACTTGAACATTATTGCAAACACATGATAGTGGAGAAACTATATGCCTATTAATAACACTTATCATTACCCCACCTTGGTCCATCCGATGACACTCAAGATCTTGAGAACCCAGCAATAGATCCTAATGCTGATTGGTGGGTTCCATATTTATTCTTAGGCTTTCAATAAAGAATACATAAATATTAATGTCGACGATGTTTTTTTTATTGTTAATCAAGATGTTATATTATTTAACAAGACCATAGGTATAGCTGGAGTAATAAGACAACAAATAGTACGGGTAAAAAAATAATAATGGCAGACACTCCAAATAACTTTCAAGATATTTGACATGACTTCAATTGGAAACATCTATGGATTGTTCATCAATTATATACATTTTTGGCAACCCACAAAAAGAGAGCCATTTAAAGTAAAGTATGACAACGACATTGTATGACAAGATGCACAATATGTCCAAAACTATTGCCTAGGACAATTTTGTCATCACTCTTTCAACAAACCATATTATATATATATATATATATATATATATATATATATATATATATATATATTACTTAATATAGACTTAATGACCAGTAAATGGTTATTTAGTCTAATTCAAATGGTTTTATTTGTTCTATTATAAATATTTTATTCAAACATCATTACCCATTCAGCAGGAGACCCTAAGTGTCAACAAGATGATATGATTACAATAATCGCATAACAGTTTTTTTTTTTTTTTTTTTTTTTTTTTTTTTTTTTTTTTGTAGTGGCAAGCAACTTAATAGGATGATGACACAAAAATGTCACATCTCAAACACCAACTTACAACGTTATAAAAATACTAAGTGTGTGTATGAGAGAGAGAGAGGGGGGGGGGGGGGGGGGGGGGGGGGTGTGTTGCCCCTATTAAAACAGATTGTTTTCCTTGTATTTTATTTCCTCCATGATCTAAGGCCTACACTACTCTACACAAATCTTATCTCCCAAAAAGAAGCCTAAATTAGAATATGGAATATGAATCCCATAGATGAAGAAAAGAATTGGCTGAATCTTAACGTGGGACAAAACTTTGAAGATTCTTATCCAAGATCAAAACCAATCTCAGTGAAGATATGCCACTTCTGCAAGAGGAAGTTCTACAGCCCACAAGCACTTGGGGGTCATCAAAATGCTCATAAAAGGGAGAGAGATGCAGCAAGAAGATACCACTCTCTTAACATGGACACTAAGTTCCCAACTCATCGAACACTTGGTGTGCATACCCACTCGCTTCCATATAAACCAACCACAAATGAAGGAGGGCAAATAATGGTAACAGTGGGTGACTATGGAACTACATGGGTGAATGGTGAAGAGGGTTTAATGTGGCCTGGAAGTTTTTATTTGGATTCACAAATGGTGGCTCCTCAGCCTTCGGATCAACTCTCACTTGATTTAACTCTCAAGTTGTGATTTTGGTAATCTACTTTATGTATGTATAAACTTTGTTGATTAGGTTTATTTAAATTATGTATGTGCTTCTTGTGATGATTTTGTTGCAAGTGTGTAAGGGTTTTTTTAAGTTTATATATATAGGTAATGCGGAAGTTAAATGAAAAAGGAAGTGGATATATCATATATCATATATCATATACATAATACATCAACAGATTTATGATAATCACTTAGTTGTCCAGAAAGCATAGATATATATATTATGATTATCACACAGCAATTGATTTTATAAAAGTTGAGATTACTGAAAATAAATAAAGTAAAGCTTACAGTTAACAGGGTATCAGGAAGGGATTTTAAGCTTTTGGGTGTTGTGGAAGACAATGGGAAGCCTTTGACTGATGATGTTTGGATCGTTGTATGAGGCAGAATCAGAAGGATATCCTTTCTGCACATTTTATTGATTATCTTAGAACTAAATTCAATAAAAAATCATAAGCTTAAAGTTGCATAATTATATTTAAATAACAAACAGAAAAAAAAAAATACACATAACATATAAAGTATGCATAGAAACAACATTACAACAACATCATAACTAAACTTCAAAAAAATTTCTTACAAGTTTCCAATCAATAATTCCCATGTTTGTCTTTAAAAGAAATAATGGTGAAATTAGTTGCTAGAGATTTACTGGATTAATATTTAGGGTAAACTGAAAATTCAATCCCTGTGGTTAGTGATTTTTGGTCCATAGCTGAAGCTCATTTAGTTCTTCAATTGAAATTCAATAAACTCCTCTCTCATTTGAAATCAAATTTGTATTCTGATTTTCTATTTCTGAAGATTTGTATATATGAGTTTTAACATCTATGGCTCCGTTTTATGAATTTTGTCTTCCAGCTTAACAAAGTTATTGCATCCACTAAGGGTTTGTAATGTTTGATTCCAGGGATAAAGATTATGAAACTGGGTTTTGATTACGAATCTAAATATATTTTGTATTAAGTTTAGATTTGATTTTTGGGATTATGGTTGAAATTGTTTGATTTAGGGTTCTAGAGAAGTAGAGAACATATGAAGAAGATGACAGAGATAAGGGCAAAATGGTCAGTTTGACAAATTTAACAGCTAGGCTGTTAAATTTGACAATCCAAAAACATTAAAAAAAAAAATTTTAAATGAAACCTAAAACTAGGGACCAAATTTGAAAAAAGGTTCCTTTTTGGATCTATACGAGAAAAAAAAATCACCATCCACAGGGACCAAAATTTCAATTTACTTGCCATTTACAAGATGATATATTATATTGCTGGCTTTGCATTTATTTAGAAATATAAGCAAATATGTGATGCTTTCTTTGCATTTTAAATTATTAAGATTCTCTTAAAAAACAACATTGACCATTAAGTTTGAGAGAGTGAAAAAAAGGCCTACAGAAGCAAGAGCCTTAAATGTAGTTTCCCTCCAGCAAATCTCTCGAATGATAAGTGGCTTTGAATTCTGATTAAAAGTGCAAAAGACACGAGTATCCCTCAATCTCATTAGGGCACCATCAACTCTAAGCTGTAACAACAGATACACATGAATATTATTATTATTAAAAAAAAAAAAAATGCACCAACATATTAAATTATTATTATTCAAAGGGAAGTCAACTCACCCAGAAACGTAAGAGAAGAAACCAACAGCTAGGCATCACTCTCTACAAAAAGCAAGGAAAATAAAAACACGCGTCAAAGTAAATGAAAGTTAAAAGGATTCGCTGAAGAAAAATTTAAGATTTTTTTTTACCACTTTCACAGTTAAAAAGGAGACTCCACTATCAGCCAATTCATCTTCATACAAAATCACCTCATCATAAAAGAGAATAGGTTCTTTTTTCGATGCAAGTGCAACCACATTAATTTCTTCATCACAATCCTCCCATTTTAGACAACCCTTGTTTTCCTCACTATCACTGCCACTCTGATCATCATCAAGATAACATTTCCAATATATTTTAGCAAAACGTTGTAATTTAGTATATCACCATCCAACTGCTTTATAAAGATCTAAAAAAAAAAATTAACTGAATAATTAATTACCTCGACAGTTTCACTTCCAGAATAAGGTGTGGTGAAAGTGTAATCATAGTCTAGAATCACCTGCTGAAAGGGTTTGCTGCAAAACAAAATAGAAAAAATTAAAATTTGAGATTGGATGGAACTCTACATCTTGTAAATTGCTAGCTGCTAGTTGATAAAAATTAACCTTTGGTAAAAACTAGCTGATAAGCATAAGCTAGCTAAGAAATGTAAAATGACATAAAATGTTAGGGTAAACAAAACTAACTAGGCAGAAAAATATCACAAAGAGAATAGGTTGTAGTGATGAATTTATATGCAAACAGGTATTTATGTATAATCATTTTTTTTTATATTTGTTCAAATGGATGTCTAAGTTACACAAAATATACGTGATATGATGTAAATAGTATATTTTAAAAAAATTGATCCGCATGTTTTCAAAATTCAAGCATAATCTTTTAAAACACGTATAATCAATAAAACTTACAACATGGTATCATTTCAATTTTTATACTTATTTCATTTCAATCAAAAATCACAATTAATAAAGGGTATATTTGGGAGAATTCAAAAAAAGCTCCATATACTCAATAGTTAAAGAAAAAATCTTTGGACATAAAGAAAAGAGGGAACCTAGTATTGCTAGGTAGGCTAGTAATGACAATAGAGTACATTGGTATGTTTAGTTTTTCTTCAAAAACTAATCAAGCACTAATTGTAATTTATAAATGAACACAAACTGATAATTCCAATATATTTTCATGTAAATTTATCCCGAATGCTCACACATGGTACTAGAGTTCTCATTTTTTTATTTGTTCCTCAACTTTTATATATTGTCCTGCTTCTCTTGTACACAATATGTTAGTGACTAAATAACTAAAAATTAAGAAGAAGAGTGAAGATAAGAGTGTATAAGTATAACCTTCTGAATTTCCAGTGTGCAGCTGCAGGGACTTCAACTGGGGGTAGGGCTTCTTTCTTCCAGCCAAGTAAAGCATCAAAAGCATTGAAGTGAATTTTGGTGCCACTGCTCATGTGCTTAAGAACCAAACAACTGTCCCCAAACATCATCTCTGGCAAGTGGGTTGTCTCAAGCTTTTCTTCCCACCTGCAAAAGGTTTTGGAAAACAGTATCCATAACTTATCAGGAATGAAAATATAGTTTCATAATATAGTGTTCTTCATAACTTGCAAGAGGCTACACACAAATTATTTTAATGCAATTCTACCAATTCAGAATTACAATTCATGTGTCAACTTAATATCTATAACTTGTGTCAGTCGCCCTACTTAAATTCAAAAAGATATGTAGATGCAAATCTAGGTTTTCATTTATTTCGTTTTTCCATTTATTTGGGAGAAGGAGGGAGGGGAGAGGGGGCTGGTATTGGGGATTACATTTCCTTCTGAGTCAAAAACATGACAGCCAAATGCCAACACGTGAATCCAAATTATTGGATAAGTATCCATGTTTTGTATGCCAAACCAGGTTTATATTGCACCTAAGGCCCCTCTTTGTCAAATCTCAGGAAAATAGCTAGTCAATCCAAGTTCATAACATTTTGATTTGTCCAAACTCCATCATAATTCAGCAAACAGTTCCTTACGACCTCATGTAAGATCAAAACAAGTACTCGATCACTCTCCCAATTCCTAACAATTCCAAGCTTTATTAAACAGATTATACTAAGAGCTTCCAGAACATCGCCGAACAAATTACATATTATAACGTTATAACAACAACGTAATTCGCAGAATTCAACTCTTATTCAATGTGCTTTAAATAAAAAAATCGATTGTTTAACAACTTTAACACAAATCCGATGTAAAACCCTAAGTCAAATTGGCTTATAGGACTACAATTGAAGTATGATTGAGAGAGAGAGAGAGAGAGAGAGAGAGAGAGTACGATTGTAGGTTAAGGGAGGTGAGGATTGAACGGTTGCTAGACTCGATCTCCCAGCCATGAATGCGGAGTCCTCTACGTCCGTCCGGTAGAAGCTCAGCCCCGGCGGCTTTAACCTCTTTCTCGTCCGCTTCCCACTCCATCTTTGTATGTGAGTCGGAGTCGTAGGTGGTGTTTGCTGAAAATTTGAGATTTGCACTCGACCCACGCCAACTATAGCATCTAGGTTTGAATGATACCTTCTTCCAATTTTACTATTTCAGTTTTAATGTAATGTACGAATGATCAAATTATTTTTCATATGAATTTTTATATTTTTGAAACTTCAAATTTGGTCCCTATAGTCTTTTGTTTTTTCCATACAACTTTGCAAAAATGTCCCTGTGGTATGCAATTTTTTTGGGTATTAGTCCAAACCTTAACTTTTTTGGATTAGTGATCATTTTGGCCATGTTTGTACGTAAATTTGGTCCCTCGTAAAATTGAAATGACTGAAATGCCCTTCTGATATATTTTTTTATGTTTTTTATCTAATTTAAATGAAAAAGAAATTAATTAATTAATTTGGGCCTCTCTCTCTCTCTCTCTCTCTCTCTCTTATAATCGACCCTCTCAAATAAACCACTGAAGACGCAATGTTTTTGATGATCTGCACCCTCGAATAATCCATCATCGTCGACGATTCTCCCCCCCCCCCTCTCACCACACAATTGCCGTCTACTTCCTCCTCCTGCACCGTCACCGCCTGCTCCTTCCCTTCTTTGCCCTAACCCGTTTTCCCTCTCATCGCCGCCAATAGGCCTGCTCCTTCCCTTCTTTTCCCTAAATCCTCACATGAACTCACCGATTTCTCTCCATCAGGCACCAATGACAAACTTTGGAAAGCACAGTTAATTTTGCTTGGAATTCATCAATATAGAGCCCGCTTCCATTCTTTTTATTGTAATTTTTATTTCGTCGTGTACTTAACTCTTGTAAACAAACCCCAAATCCACTGCAACCCGGTTCGTGTTCATTGGAGAAGTTTTTTGTTACGTTTTTTAGAACTTGAACAGAGAAGGGGAATCGATGCTCGACCAAGGACATTGTGCTTCTTTGACCGAAGACTGACAAATGTGGGTGGGGAACTCACCGGCCCTACAACATAATTTATTATAGGTTTGATTTTGATTTGAGGCCAGACCTGTGATGTTTCCCCTTTTTGTGTCTGGAAAAATCAATTCCAAAAGTGGTTTGTACAGGGGTGGGGAACTGTTGGGAGATGAAGTGAAAGAATGGTGTGATGTGTCTGATTGTAGGTGCAACAGGTTGGTCCGGTGTTTGATATTTGGTTTAATCAGCATGTATGTGTGTGTGTTGAATCAAGTTCACCGGTCTGTGAAACCTCATAACAAGTTGAATCAATGTGTGTAGTTTGTTGAACAACGTGTTGTGCGATGAATATGTTTTTCGGATCTGAGAACTTAGGATTTTTTTTTCAGGGTTCATCAATGTATGTGTGATCGATGTATGTATGTTGAATAATAGTTCATCTTTGTGTCTTTTGAATCGTGGCTTTTTCCTTGATCAGATTTCGACACTACCTCATCAGATTTGGGTTCATCAGCGTGGGATGATAACGGAGAGAGAGATAGAGAGAGAGAGAGGTGGCCCCACTTTTTTAATTATTAAAATAAATAGAAAACAATTAGATTTTAAAAGAATGAAAGAAAAATGAAAAATAAATACCCCAAGGTCATTACAGTCATTTCAGTTTACCGAGGGACCAAAAACGCAACGAAACTACCTCAAAAGGACCATCAATCCAAAAAAGTCGTGGTTTTGACTAAAACCCCAACAAAATACATACCACAGGGACCATTTTTGCAATTTTGTCTTTTTTCCACGTGATACATCTCCCTTAATGAAATTCGCAATAATAAGACAAAACACACCATAAAAATGTATAAAAGGGAGTTAGGTAACCATGCAAGTGTTCTGTTCGAGAGGAATAATAGTTTGGAAAGATAAACATTTTAAGAATTTGAGAAAAAAAAAAGGAGACATCATGAAATCGTATCATCTATCCAATATTGGTGATCTTTTTGCAATAAGTCAAGAACCTTTCCATATCTTAAAATATATCTGGTGGAAGAAAAAAATTAACTAAAGGTAATTATAAATACTTGAGAAAATTAAAAAAAAAAAAATCTTTATGGTATGTATAAGAGAGGAGGGATTCGTTCCCTCCCAACCCACTGAACCCACTGCCATAATAATTTTTGTTTTTTCTTTTTCTTCATCTTTCTCAACCCACAACACATGGAAATCATATCTTTCTCAACCCACTCAATCCAATCAATTAAAAAAAATACAAAACAACTAAGGTACAAGTTTTAAAACACATGGTACAAGAGAAAATGAGATAGAGATGATGAAGTGGGTTAGTGAAATCAATTAACCAACCTGTTCAAGCGGGAGTGGTACCGTCGGTAACTCTATTGCTAATTAAGATTTTACCTTTGATTTTTTTGTATTTTTTTTAATTGAATGGGTTGAGTGGTTTCAAAAAGATAGGGTTTCCGTGTGTTGTGGGTTGGGAAAGATGAAGAAAAATAAAAGAGAAAAAGTGATGTGGCAGTGGGTTCAGTGGGTTGGGAGGGAATGACTCCCTTCTCCCTAATAGGCATATGTATAGTTCAACTTCAAAAAAATAAACAAACTCGGTTCTTGTGTTTTTGTAAATATTATACAAATCATCCTTAAGTCGTTAGATCTAATTAGAGAGCTACTAAATTCCTAATAAAATGACTTTTTTATCTTTTCTTTTAATCTTTTTTATAGTTTTTGTTTTTGATACTTTTATTTTATTAAGTTACTTATTATTAAATTAGAAATGGCCCCACTTCACCCATGCCCTAACCCTTACTACCACTGTCGCCGCCGCTCAATGCCGCCTCCCACTATCACCTACCGTCCGCCACTTCCCATTAAACATAAATATGATTCTAGTGTTCCTCTTATTCGTTGTAAATCCTAAATGTCCCATTCTTATAAACATTAATAGGTTCATACATACACCCAAATTGATTTCCTATAAGTTTAAGAACTATAAGATTGTTAGTCATATTTGCTTAGGTTGCAAAAGGAAGAATTGACTAGTCAGGTACAAATTGATCCAACACTTGATGCAAATCAATGGATTTCAAAAAATTGATCAACTTCAATAGATTTCAGAAATTTGGAAGATGAACAAGTAACCAAGAGCTAATATGATCAGAAGAATCCACAACATGAAGAATGCAATAATTACAGGATGAACACATGGGCTTTGAGGTTTGGTTTCTATGTTTCTGATTTCTCCTATAGATATCCACCAAGATAATCAGAAAACTAAAATGAGTCATCAACATCATCAAGTTAGAACATACCCAAATTAGGTTCATTTTGATTTCGATTTCTAAGTTCCGAGCTTCATCAAGCAAGGTTAAACCCCAAGATGCAGATCTTAGAAAAAAATGCGCAAACCCAAAAATATAAACCTTGTCGAAAACCTAATGAAGGTTGTCGGTGACATTGGAAGAAGAAATATAGAAAATGATACGAAGAGTTGTCATCGCAAACCTCCATCAACCAATGTCCAAGGCTTCCTATGATCAATCCTAGCATTGACGATATCAGAAACATGATGAAGGCTTTCGTGGTTCGTTTCTTGGATCTGATGTTGAAATCAGGAAATGGTAATACATAAGTTATAATATTGGAGAAGAAGACACGGATGGTGTGAAAGATTTAGTATGCTCAAGAGTCATATTAAAGTGATATTGCTAATTAATATATGACACTAATGGGTCATACTAAAACCAAACTGATACAATTGATTATTTTTTAGAAATTAATTTTAAAAAATATTCAATAAACTTATAATTAATTGGAAATTATTTATATCATGGAAATATTAATTTTCATTAGCAAGTAAAATATCATATGGTGTGATTTATTAAGTCATGTACATTATTTTGGACTAGAAAGACTTTTTTGTCTTTTAGCTAAAAGTTAAAGTTGTATCTTATAAAGAGTTATTAGAATTTTATAAAATTATCTTCTCTCTCTCTCTCTCTCTCTCTCTATATATATATATATATATATATATATATATATATATATATATATATATATATATATATATATATATATATATATATATGAGTTAGTTTCTAGAAAGCAAGACATGGTCTTTTAAATATAATAAGGGAAAGTAAGCATTGCTTAAAAGGCAAGAGAGACATGTAGGCTTTAGGGTATAAAGTGCTTAAAGTGTTTAGAACTCTTTGTTGGATTAAGGTGTCTAAGCTAATAACTAAATTGATATATTCTTGAATTAGAAACAAAGTCCATTTTGGATTGCCCTCAAAACTAGTATTTGGATAGAATGACTTTTGGAAGAAGAGACTGATTTGTTAATTTATTATATGTTTAATAAATTAATTAGAAATTGGAATAAATAATTTATTAATATATGATTAATATATTAATTGGAAAAAGTAATAATTAATTTGGAATTAATCAGAATTAATTTTGGGATATATTGGTTAGAATTAATTGGAAGTACATGGACTAAGCTACAATTTTTCAATAGTTGAACAAAATAGGGTTTCTAGAACCTTCTAGATAGGGCTAAATTTTGGCTTATCTTTCAGGGTTTTAGGATAATCCTATTGGATAATGATACTAGATAATTATCTTGAATTTGAAATATTATTATTTAATTCAAGATTAGGGTTTCTATGGTTATCCTATAGCCTATAAATAGGGTCCCTTGGGAGCCCTATTTCATCCACTCTATTCTTCCATACAAGAGAAAAAATTTTGCTCAAGCCTCCTCTCTCCTCAAGTATTCTTGCTACTAGGGTTTTGGGTACAAGCTATTAGAGGCATCCATTCTTTTGGTGTTAAAGATCTAGAAGAAGGATTCTACTTTGATTATTTACAATAATAATCGAAAGGTATGTAACCCTAATCTAATATGAATTTCAATTTCATAGCCTCTCTCCTAGGATTTCTTGATATTTATAGTTAGTTGTTATCAATAGAGAAAAGTGTTTAGGTCATTTTTGATCACTTAACTTTTGGTTTTGTGCTCATTTGGTTACTTAACTCTTTTTAAGTTTTAAAAGGACATCGAACTTTTGGCTTTGTGCTCATTTAGTAACTTAATTTTTAGTTTGGTCACTTAAACTTTGGATTTGTGCTCATTTGGTCACCTAACTTTAAAAATTGTGCTCATTTAGTCACTAAACTTTCAAAATTAAAAGTTTAGTAACTAAATGAGCACATTTTTTAAAGTTAGGTGACCAAATGAGCACAAATCCAAAAGTTAAGTGACCAAACCAAAAATTAAGTTACTAAATGAGCACAAAGCCAAAAGTTCGATGACCTTTTAAAACTTAAAACGAGTTAAGTGACCAAATGAGCACAAAGTCAAAAGTCAAGTGACCAAAAATGACCTAAAACCTAGATAAAACATAGATCATTTCTAGGTTGCATTCGCTTTGGCTTCAACGATTGGGTCACCCAGAACATCAAGTTTTCAAACACCTTGTTTCCATTAATTTTATTTATTTTTTGAGTCATAAAAACAGTAGCTTATGTCAGTCATGTCAGCTAGGCAAACATGTTTTCCTGCCTTTTTCTTTATCTACTTTTAATTTTTTATTTCTATTTCAATTCATTCATTCTCATGTTTGGACCTCCCCTATGTAGAGTATTAGTGGTATTAAATACTATGTTATTTTTCTGGATGATTTCAGTCATTATTTTTTTGTGGGTTTATCCTTACGCACTAAATCTGAAGTGTTCTTTAAATTTCTTAATTTTCTTGCAGGTGTAGATTTTCAATACGCAAAACTATGTGAACTTGGACTGCTGAATTATAAAACAAAGCATGTCTTTTACCCTTTTGAGAAGAAGAAATTCCGATGTCGCTATGATTACTATTGGGCTTCTATATTTGAGGTCATTCTTACTTCAACCTTTTTTATATTACATTATTATAAAAAATGGAATTCTGATGTCATTCATTTTCAGGTTGAATATACATACCACTCTAGTTATCCTCATATTGCATTTGCAGAAGCTCCTAATGAGGCCTTACCACCCAATTGCAGACCCACTATCAACACTGCCTAGATGGCTAAAGATAAATTCAAGGTATTTCATACAAGACAGAACAAAACACAAAAATATTGGTGATGTTGCCCTAAGATATAGGTAGATGGTTGTGACTTTTTTACTCATTTTCGATATATCTATGTTGCCTTTCATTGATTGAAAGTTCATTTTTTTTACTTTAAAATTCTAACAAGATTATACATTTGGTAGAGGAAAACAAAGGTAACATGAAGGACTAAATATGAAAGGAAAAGTTGAAAGATAAAAAGGTATACTTATGAAACCGATATTTTTTCTTTTTTATAACTTTTATAAAAATATGTTTTACTTTCGATTATAGAAATCAACATTCTGGTTGTGATATATTTTTAGGATAATTTGGTAGAATCATCTAAAAAGCCAAGTATATCATGAGTTCCAACATTGGTTGTAGTTCCATTTTCTATTAGCACGAATAATCATTTCCTGATTTATGTTCTTAGGATTTTTATAACACAATCGATTTACTTGTTAATTGATGCAACATTAAGTGGGTCAATAAATTCCTTATTGAACAAAATAACCAAGTAGAGGGGTAAAAATGGGACGTTATTAGTTTTATTCAAGCTCGAGAAGGTCAGGAGACAAACCATTTAACATTTTGAAAGGTTGATGACTAATGGCAAAGTTTAGTTTCTAAAAAAATTAATTGGTGTTTATTTCGACAGTTTAACCTATGGGTTAGTTGCAGTTGTATCAACTGCCAAGTTAAATATGAGTTGGGAGTTTTATGTGAAAGTTAGAAAACAGGGCAAATGATGGAGAGTAAGTTACATGTTTGTCTTTGAGTATAATTCATTTTTTCAATTATAGTCTCAAAATGTTTTCTTTTTCAAAATTTTATCACTTATTTGAGCTTATTGCAGTGTTTTTTTTTTCACTTTTCTAAGAAAGTGCACTATATTTTAGAGGAAAGAAATAGTCATTTTGAAAAATGAACCAAAAATGATATAAAAACTTTAAAATTAAAATGGTTTGGTTGTTTTGTGTTTGTAAATACATGTGTATTGTTGTTTGGCAAAATATTTACCAACAAATTGTGTTCTAAGAGTGAGTTTTCAAGTTACTTGCAAAAAAAGAATAATATTAAAGGACAATTTATGTAATTTATTCTTGATTTTAACTTTGGATCATTAAACTTTGTTTATTTCTTAATCAATTACTTGATGATATGTTCACAGGTTTTACAAAGAATCCAAGATGAGTTAAGAACATGTAACTCAGACTTGCATGTAACTGAAGAAACCAACAAGATATTGTTGGGTGAAAAAATGTTATTGGAAGAAAGAATTGCAAGGCTTGAAAAGAAGAAAGTTGATAAGGTAATAATTTAAGTTTTATTTTCTTTATTTATTAATATTCAGTTATACATTTGCATATATATTAAATATGTTTTACATAATTTGTTAGGTACGGATGCTTGAGAAAGATTTAAAACAAGACAACAAAACCTTGAATTTCTAAACTTTAGAAAAAAGTGGCAGAGCTCACACAAAAATTGGCCAATGTCTACTCTTGCAATTAAAGATAACGAGTAATCAAATTTACATATAAATCTTAAAGAATTGGCGGATTTATGGTAAATTTAGGGGATGTTTGGCTTAGCCTTTTAGAGGCCAAAAGTCATTTTTGAAAAAGTTGCAAAAAGTCAGTTTTATGACTTTTTCAAAAAGTTGATTTTCCTTCTATCCAAAATCCAAAAGTAGTTTTTAAAGGTCTTTTGTCAAACATCTTTTACTTTTGATCTTTTCCTAAAATGACTTTAGGTCTCACAAAAGCTAAGCCAAACACCCCCTTACTCTTTGTTATAAGAGTAAATTACATTTATGGTCCCTAATTTTAGCTGATATTTGTAATTTTAGTCCCAATAATTTTTTATGGCAATTTTGGTCCTTTGAGGCTATTGTAACATTTTTGGTCTCTGAGTGTAGCTTAATTTGCAAATTTGGCCCCAAAAATAGTCACATGACTTGAATTAGGACAAAAAACGTTACAAAACTTGGTTTTAGGTTTGCTAATTAGTTTCACTTTTATGTTATTTAGGTTTAGGTTTTGTAACAGAAGAAAAGAAAAGATGTATCAAGACAAGTAGGTAGTTTGGAAGGGGGATGTGGACCCAAATCTAGGTAAAACGTGTTTTGTATAGCTGGCTGAATGACTTAAGTGTAATTTTTTTTGCCAATTAAGATCTTACATTTTTTTGTAGATTTAGACGGGAAATAATAGGTTTTGGAAAGATTTCTTAGAAGAGATTTAATACAAATAGGACAAAAGATCGACTAATTTTGGAGTATGCTTTGGTTTTATTATTTATGTTTATTATTTTTTTCGATTCAATAAGGTTATTTTCTTGAATGTGCTTCCTGGAATTTTTATCCTACATATGGAGCATTAAAGGTCACACATTGGACTCATGTACTTACACATCATAACCGGATAACCGGTTTACCATCCAAGATTTAGATGACCATGAGGTTTTGTTGATTGGAATAAAGGCTAGAATATATATATATATATATATATATATTTTTTCAGTAGATGTTGTAGCATATCTCATTTTGGCAGTAAAATTTGCATAAAAATGTTTTCGATTTGGTTTATTAGATTACTAGATTAATGAATTTTGATGAATAAAAGTTATAGCAGTATTCAAACCTACACCAATGGCGCAGACGACCTTCATCTAGTTGCAAATTAATATATAGATATAATTGTTAAATATAATAGATTTACTTAAATTCAAAATAGATAATTAAGTTAGATTAAATAAAGTTTTATGTTGTATGATATCATGGAATTTCTAGTCACAAAATAGAATTTTGTAAATATAAGATGTTTAAATATAACTATTTAAATGAAAGATGTTTGGATTGACTTAATTATCTAAATATGTGATATATTATATTACTATGACTTATAGTTAAATAGATAGTGAAATAAAAATATTGTTAGACTACATATTTATATTTATATGTTTGTTTTTATGGGATAATTTGTGTGGACCAACCTAGATGCCTAAGAGCACCCACACTGTGCCATGTTAAGGTCTTGCAAATGATTAACAACTCATCATTATTAAACTATTTTTAGAAAGAGAAACCAGGGCCACTATAAAAATATTTGCAAACCTTTCATATATAACAAGATGAAGTCCTAGGTGGCACTAAATTATTGCTCAGTGACATTGAAAATTATACTTAAAAGACCCGATGTAGATGGTCTAAGATCTTAACATTTTTTAACGTGACATTAAATGAGGGTTTAGTTTTTTTTTTTTTTTTTGAAACGATAAATCTAACATATTTAATGTGACATTAAATGAAGGTCTAGTTTATTTTATATATATATATATATATATATATATATATATATATATATATATATATATATATATATATATATATTGAAACGGTAAATCTAATATATTTCAAAATTATTTTTTAAATCCACTTATGTTCATAATGGAACTAGAACTCTCAACCTAAAGAGGAAGGACAACATCGGATACCGTTGGATTAGAAGTAACTTCCTGAACGATGATCTAATGTTGGCTTTATAGTTGATATGGAGGTAAGTTATCAAAAACACATATCTTTCACTTTATTTTGAACTTTTTTGAGTTATCCTTGCTACTTAAAATATTATATGTATGTGTGCATTATGACATATAATCTCTGGAAATTGGTTTGATTATAAAATAAAAAATCTTATGTTTTTGACAAATGATTTAAGCATCTTGTCCATATCATGTTAGGATAAGTGTGACAATGTGGTCCTGAGTATCCAAATGCACAATTGTTTATGGTTTTTTTGTGATTAGATTTTTAGATAATCTTCACATACACAAGTAAATGCCTCTACCCCTTAGGTGGCCTAAGATGATGGATCACGGTGCCTTGTTTGTGGATGTTAGTGCAAAAGTTGATAATGTCATCTGTTATGAACCCTTCACATTCGACCATCATATTGTATGCAGTAACGAGTCTAGAACGTAAAACCATGTGCTTCACTATTTAAGTGAAACCAAAAAAATACAACTAGCGGGTTTGGGTTGGGTTGTATAAGCAATAAATAAATAAATAAATAAATAAAGTTATTACAATTATACCTGACGAGGTCTTATATCTTGATATCAACGGTGATGGAGAGTCGGCACTCGATGGATGACATTGGGTGATTTTTGATTTGCACAATTATGTATCACGGTAACAACATATGTTACGAAGCGGGAGAAGAACGATGTGTTGAGAAATGATTTTTTTTGACTTTTTTCCTTTATTTATTTGATTATCTTTAAGTTGTATTGGAATATTTTTTATTGGTTTATACCTTAAATGAATCGGGTGCCTATTAAAATATAAAATCCGGGTTTTTGAAATCTTGATTTATATACAGTTTCACTCGAAATTATTAAGGTATGTCACAATTTATAAGTATGTATAATCTCTTATAAAAAAAAAAGGTAAGTGAAGTAGGCATAGGTCAAGTAACACACCTTCTATATGCTTAGACTCGTTCCCGATTGTATGAAATCACAGTTATTGCGGTGGTATGACGGTTTTTTATATTATATATTTATATAGAATTCATATAACAAAGTATTAATACTATATAGATTTAATATCATAAAAAAGTCATATAAAAACAATAACATAAAACATATTTAATATTCTAATATAGTAATATGTAAATTAAAAATATCATATTTAGATCAACCCGGTAAAGAAATTCAAATTTTGGTTTGGCCTCATTATAAAGCCAAATTTATTATAAGGAGTAGCCCACAATTGTTTTTATTATATCAAGTAGCCCAACAATGACTTACAAGTAATAACGATTGTAACAGTGTTATAGTGTTGACATGAATCACTGTAAATAGGGCCACCACTATTTGATAATCTCCTTCTTACGAGTCCACAGATTGCTATAGCATGCGATTAACTGCCTAGATGACATGGACATACGATTAATATGGCAAAACTTGACGGTGTTCTCCATTATGAGCTCTACGAACTCTTCCATCATTTGTGAGTTGGACTTATGAGATTAACAAGGGGTGAAAATAGTTGCATGCATTGCATTTTATATATGTTATAACCTTCATAAACCTCTTTTACGTAAATTTGTGGGACTTATGTGTCCTTTTTGGAAATAGTACTAATAAAGTAAATCTAAAAGCATATAAGGCTCCTTTATTTGATTGGGTTATTAAACCAAAGTGCTTCATGTGTGTCTGTGTGTGTGTGTGTGTTTTTAATCATTTTCAAAGGTTTGATTTGAGTAAGTTGGATTGTTGTCCTTTACTCTAAATGAATCAACCTCTGATAACTCACTAGGCAAATCCATTGCCTAACTTATTGTGATATGTATTCAGATTGAAGACCTTTGACTTAGGGATTGTCTTGGACCTTAAGTAGGCCGTAAAATGTATGGTGAGCTTGAACCTTATTTTGATATGGTTATTGTTAACCACCTTACTAGTTTTCAAACTTGATTAAGATTACCATTTTGGGACCAAATCATTTTTCTGCAAAACAACAACTTTGAATTTTTGGGAATATTTTTGTTAATGATTTTTCTTAAGTATGATTTTAAATAGGACCAAAACGAATAGTGTTACAATTTATTATCAGAGCAATGGTTTAAGTAAACTAGGTGCTAGGATTAGTATTTGGGCTTAAAATATGATTGCTCTAAAGATGTACATAGGTATCATAGTTGATTTTGGAGTTCTCCTTAGAGATTTATGGGTGTAGATCTCTATATGCTTAAAAAGTTGGAATACGTACTACCAAAGAAGAGTTGGAAAGAAAGAGTAATCATGAAAAGTCTAATAAATATCAACATCCTATGATAGAACCTTAAATTGATGGTGTGCAAGATTGAATATATGAGATGGAGATGACCTTCTGAATGTGTTCATGTAAGAATAACTCAAGGGTAAACTTTGCATTGATAAAACTCAATACAAAAATATGTTAATGATGGATCATCTCAAGGGAATGGTTCACAAACATGTTATCAAATTATCATGGAATGAATTTAAAAAAGTACTCAAAGAACAATTTAGTGACCGAATGAAACTCGAACGATAGTGTACGATATCCTCATGTCCGAAAACAATATAAAGAGTAAAAGAATTGTATTAACAAGTATAAGGCTTGTTGGTGATTTGTTATAATCAATATTATTTAAGTGTAATGAGATTAATTTGTTGACTACAAGTGATCTTGATAAATATTGAACTAGTAAGGAATGTGTGGAGTACACACTTGTTTAAGTTTGATTAAGTTTTAAAGTACATTGTCATTTAGGGGGAAGCCCCTGAACGAACGGGGGTTCGATGGCAGCGCCCCTGGGAGCGAGGTCCAAAGGGGGGCAACCCCTGGCTGGGGTCAAGCTTCCAGGTCAGCACAATTTTTTTTATATGAGTTATGTTGCTATATAAAAAATGTATTAGAAATCCGAATTCTTGTAAATGAACCCGGTTTTTTGACTTCATTTTGACATTTATCAAAATTCGGTTTTAGTGACAGTTTAGGACTGTTATAAACTGTCTTTTGACAGTTTGAGTAGTTTTTGGACAAATAAAATTGCCTTGACAGTTTTCAGACAAAAAAAATATTTAAGTATTTTGGTCATAATTTTCTTGGTACAACTATAATCACAAAAATCATAACTTTCATATTCTCTGTTCTTGAAACTCTTCTGAGTCTTATCCGATTAAAGGTTGGGAGTACCACCCAAATACTTTAATTTGAAAGTGTACACATGATTCTCAGAATTTTCAAACCTTTTGTTACCCTGAATTTCTAAAAAGGATGATGGGAAATAGAGAACAATAATTTTTATAACATCAAGTCAACAAAAACACAAGGAATAAAGAAGTAAAGGAAGGTGGAAATTCAATAACAAGATGAACCGATGACATGTACCAATAAGACAAAAGGCTCAAGTAGTTAAGAGTTTGAACATATTGTCATATGTTATCCAAGAAAGAAGAATTTTAAAATTTATGGAGACTTATCAAAATACAAATAAAAAACAAAAAACAAAAAATAAGTGGGATTCAACGTACCAAAAGGTAAAATGATACAATAAAAGGAAAGATGTTATCACGACATGAGAAGAATTAAGTATCCAACGTACCAAAATAAGAAAAAGGCAAGGTTAGCGACCCATTGATTCAAAGAGAACCAAGGGTAAAATGTCATTTAACTATAGCATCGAATCATCGATACAAAAGTGGGATTCAGTTTTGGATTTTTTTTTTTTTTTTTTTTGTTTAGAAATAAGTGCATGCATTATAAGATTTTTGAAAAATTATGGTGAATTTTGAAAGTGCCAACTCAGCATGATTACAAAAGTCTGGGTTATTTTTACTCTGGATCGGATATTGCGTTTGGGCTGATGTGTACTTTGGGCTCCTATGTTTACGCCAGTTCCCAGCTCATCTGGCGACCCAATATCTAGATAACTAGATAAACAATACGACGTCATTTAAGCAGTTCCTCAGTCTTGTTGTTGACTTGTTGTTCTCTACTCCACCGCCCATATCCTCCACAAGTCTCCTTCCTGATTTGGATTTTTTTTTTTTCGAAAACGACAAGGCATCTTAACACCTATATTAAGTAATAAACCATAAACACTATATCTATCGGTGGCTTTTAAAGATTGAAGAATTAAGATATTGCAAATTAAGCACAAAATATTCGGAAGACGGAAATCAATTAACAAAAAAAAGCAACCAGGAATCAAAAACATCACAACACTATGTTGCAATCACAATATAATTAAAATTTGAAATTTACCAATAACCCAATAACCAAGCAAAAAGGCCGAAATAAAAAATCAGGGTGATAGCAATTTGCAAAATTTTGTCAGATATTAATATTGCAAAACAGAAATAAAGGAGAGCAGATGCAATTTTTTGGTTTATAATATGAGATTGAAAGCAAAATGATAGTTTTTTTTTTTTTACAATTCTTGCAATCAATTGGGATTTGCACGAAGAAACGGGGCATGAGCGTAATTACTCCGGAATTACGCATCATGATTCACGAATCAGAAGCTGAAATTACTGAAGTTGGAGTACTAAGAAATCAAAAATCGACTGTTAAACACTTTACAGAGCTATGTAATAGAATGATAAATGAGAAATTCTGAAAGCAAAATATCAGATTTAGAGAGCTAATCAGTTCTTACTTCTTATCTAAGAGATCGGCGACTTTAAAAGTAACAAAGACATTTGAAATCGATGCGATTGTTTCTAGTTTCTGAGTGACGATCTGCAGTCGAAAACTTTGAGTTGTTCGCGCCCACACTGCCCTCCTCAGTCTTATAAGCAGAGCAACGCTATATCATTGGGCTTATAAAGTGGGCCTAAATTTTTGTTGCCTTGGGCCGGGCCTGGTTTACATGTTACCAACAAGCCATCCGATCAAGATCTCTAAAAATCCCATCCTTACAGCGTGTAAGAATTTGGCGAACTCACGTGCATATAATAAGAAACAATGAGTTTAGGAAATAATTATTTTTGGTTGATTATCACCATTTTTAGGGTATGCACAAAGCATTGAACTCTATAGAGTTCAATAGAATGTCACATCATCATTCATTATTCCATACAATTCTATTTATTTTTATCTCACAATACATTAAACTCTACAAGTTCAATGGAATATATTAAAAAAATATTTATTTAAAGATTTAAAAACTTTCCTTTTTCTATTGAAGAGTTCGATGACCATTGAATTCCAAATCCATTGAATTGCAAGGTGGCATTTCACAATGGTTGAGTTGTATCCATTAAATAACAAGTAGGAGCTCATTCAATTCTTCCATTAAACTCTCCATTGTGAATGCTCGTTTGCTTACAAGTTACAATAAGCCACAAGTTGATATTGGTTTGAACAACATCCAGAAGTTATAATCTCTGTGATAGTTGGTTAAAGAAGTTATTTTAAACACCTTAGCACCTGAAAACATTTAGAGTGTTAATAAGGTTTCCTCCTCTCAGACCATCACATACTTCCCTTTTTATGAATCATGCTTTTTTTTTTTTTTAACTTTTTTTTATATTTTTTTTATCATCGCAAGAGAACCACAATAAATGGACATGTGGTATATATATTTCCTCTACTTCTTTGGCCTTATAAGTATCAGTTAATATGAACCTGACTTTGCCTTTCTGTTTATGTTGCATTTGTTGTGCAGCAGTTTTGGTTGTCTAAAATAGATTTGCAATAACGGTATGGTGTAATAGCAAAATTACATAAATAGTCTTTGTATAAGAGGGCATTACATAAATGATGTTAAAATGATAGGATTAATAAATCCACTGCGCATCAGTATCCCCACTAGTTACTATCACTTGTAGCTTTTTCACATACCTATCTATCTTTATATGATCTTTATGGATCCACATCCACCGTCAACCTTACAAATAACCGAGGAAACGCTTTTGTAAGAACGGTGATAAAAGAAGCATCACTTATTGGTTGAGATATGTTTTTCCAAGTTGATTAAGGGTATCAGGGATACATTGAACTTCAAAAAGTTAAATGGATTGTCATATCATTTTCTATATAATTCTATTCATTTTTTTTTCCTATAATGCATTGAACTATACAAAGTTCAATAAAAAAATTAAAAAAACTAATTTATAGTATATATTTAAGAAGTAAATTCTTTCATTTTTTCTATTGAAGAGTTCAATGACCATTGAACTTTAAATTCATTGAATGCCAATGTGACATCTCACTATGGTAAAGTTTAATTCATTAAATGACAAATAGACTGTGCATCTCATTCAACTCTCTCATTGACTCACCATTGTGGATGCTCTAATATATAATGAAATTTTACTATATATTATAGTTGTAACCTTTGACAAAACTACAAAAATGGTCTATGTCCTATGTTGAAAATTGTCACTTTTGTCCAAAAAGGTTTGCACTAGCACCATCATCTAATATTTTGATTTTGTAGTGAGTTTGGTCTAATTTACTTTAATTTTTTTAAAATGAAAAATTTGCCCTTTATTAATTTCATTTTCTATTTTTTTCATTTTGTTATATTTCTGATGTTATCAATACCCTCACCCCTCACCCCCTCGTTCTCTTTTATGCTGCTACTCTTACATGCTGCTACTCTTACGCCTTGTTCCCGAGTTCTACTTGAGGAGGGAAATGGAAGGATACATAAAGAAACTGAGGTGTGTCGAAGGAAAATCATGTTTTTAAGTTTCATTAATGGAAGGAAAGTGAGGAGAGGGAAAGGATTTTTGAGTCATATTTTCCTTTCAAATTTTCCTCCCAAATTAGATGGATTTGGGAAAAAAGTAAGGGGAAGGAAAATTTGAAGTTTTATTTTCTTTTTCTTCCTAACTCGGGAATACAAAAACTTAAAATTTTCTTTTCATTTCTGTTAATTTCCTTCGAACTTGGGAAGACAGAATAATGAATATTTTCCTTGCCTTTAAAAAAAAAAAAAAAAAAAAAACTCGAGAACAAGGCGTAATCTCGGTTCTTCAATTTTCCCCCTCCGGTAAACATCATCACCACCACCAGCAGTCACCATCCTCTCTCTCTCTCTCTCTCTCTCTCTCTCTCTCTCTCTCCAGAACGCTTCGAACTGAAAAAACCCTCACCGGAAGTGCTCTTTGTTTCTTCTTTGGCGATGGCAACCGATCTGTAAAGGAGGGTTTTCTTCGAGCTAGGGTTTGTTGAGGAAGATGACGAAGGACCTCCCTTCTCGTCGGGCCTCCCTTTCACATATCGGAGGTATCCGATCTCAACACATCCAAGGATTTTCATTACCACTTGCGTCAACGATCGAATCGGAGGAGAAGGCGAAGGGCGGCGAGTGGCGATAGGGTTTTTGTCAGTGATTTTTTCCTTCCAGATCTTGAAACCAACAAGGAACTTCGAATCTATAATGTGATCTCTTTCGGTCGTAGCTCAACATCTTTGTCGGAGGAGCGAGGGTTTTAGACGGTGGTTTCAAAGTTGGATTATTTGTTGTTTGCAGATGACCGACAACACAAAACCATGTCTCTTCGGATATCGATTTGTCTTCCTGATTGAAGGTTGGTGGTGACGGAGAATATGGGGGCTAAATATGAAAACCCTAATTAGATTATTCATGGGATTTAAACTGTGGTGGTGGTGACTTTTTACATGTGTATGTGGTATAGACAGGCGATGGTGGTGACAATTAAAGGAGGCAGCGAAATGGGTGACACTAATGGCGTTCAGATCAGAGGTGTTCTGATCGGTTATGGTGGGTTCTCATAATCATTCATGAGGTGGTGAAGATTACGGGTGTCAGAAAATCGATGTTGGTGGTGTTGAACTGGTGGTAGGTGATGCAGGTGGTGGTCCGAAAAATTAGGCTTGAATTCATCAAAATTTTTATACTCTTTTATTCTAAGCTCGTGGGGATGTTAGACGGGTGGTGGTGATGGTGGTCCAATGGTAGTTTGGTGGTGTTCCAATGGTGATACGGTGACTGCTCCGGGGGTGTTCCTAGATCTCCGACGACTTGCTCAGGTGAACTAAAGAGATCAAGTGGAAGAGGGTATAAGGTGTGGGGTGTTTTTTTGTTAGAAAAATGACAGTAATTAAAAAAGGGAAAATATCAAAGCCAAATCCATTTTTAAAAAAGTTTTGAAAAGTTTGGAACATGTTAGCAACAAAATAAAATTTTTGGACAACTGATGTTATTCCAAACCTTTTTGGATCAAAATAACAATTTTTGACATATTATTTTTGCAATTTGGTAACAAAATATTATGTACATTACTAGAGAATCTTTTTACAAACCCCACCACATACTTAAAACAATTTATAGATGCATACACTTAACATTATTGCAAACACATGATAATGGACAAACTATATGTCTTAGATCACGCACATAAGTGCTACTTTATTAGTCATCTAAACCAACTCTTTTCAAATATTGTAAAACTTGTAAATAATACTTTTTGTTAAACAATGTTTTATTTATTTAATCATCTGTTTATTATATTAACATATACAATATAAGCCTTTTTTTTATATTGTTTTCATTCATTTTGGTTCTTTTATACGTTATATTAACTTTAATTTTGAACTTTAATTATTATTTGATTAACAAATAACTATTGTTTATTTAAAATATATATGATTATAAACATATTACATTAAAAGAAATATATATATATATATATATATATATATATATATATATATATATATATATATATATATATATATATATATATATATATATATATATATATATATGGGTAAATTACACGAATGGTCCCTATGGTTTAGGGTAATCTGCGTGTTTAGTCCCTAACAACTTTTTTGTTTAACTCGGACCGTCCCTAATTTATGTTTTTGTTGCACGCTTCGTCCCTGTCCGTTCTAAAAAGACTATTTTACCCTTAGGCCCCGTTTGATAGTTGCTGATTGAGAAAGTGCTGACTGGGAAAAGTCTGTCTTGGTAAGAAGAAATCATGACCGAGTAAGAAATCATGCTGTTTGATTGTCTATCTGACTGAATGTACTGACTGGTGAAGAAGGACCATTTTACCCTCCCACTTCAAATACAAACCACCACCTCAATATACTCTGGAATCACCAATTCCGGAGTTGTCTTCAATTCCAACACATAATCCATTTCCGCCTTCGGTCCCTATTTGATGCCATTGCAATCCCAATTTCATCTCAATTCTTTTCCACTTTCAATTCAATCCCTCAACACCCACAACAAAAAGCCATCATCTTTCGCTGGAATCTACAATTCCATCCTCCAAACACAAATCATCTTTCGCTGGAATCTACAATTCCATCCTCCAAACACTACTATGGAACAAGAGGCAGGTACATAACATCAAAAAATCGAAAATTTTAGAGAAGTTTAAAAGGAATCAATTTCATGAATCAATAGAAATCAATTTCAAAAATCAGACTATTCAGAATAGAAACCTTCCTGATCAAACAGGAACATAACATCAAAAAATCGAAAATTTTAGAGAATTTTAAAAGGAGTCAATTTCATGAACCAATAGAAATCAATTTCAAAAATCCGATTATTCAGAACAGAAAGGGTATAAAGAAATATGTGAACAAAATTAATTCATGAATCAATTTCTGAATAGAAAGGTAAACATGCGATTGAAGGAGATGGTTTCATGAATCAATTTAAAAAACGATTTTCATGAACAAGATGGTTTCATGAATCGGTTTCACGAATTCATGGATCAAATTCAAAAACGATTTCATGAAATTGGTTTTATGAATCAATTAAAGAAGAAGAATAGAGGCCTGTAAGAGGAGAAGACATACCTGATGAGAAGGGGAGAAGGAGTCGATCGGTGGGGGGAAGGGGCGCAGAGGCGTGAAAGAGGAACGTAGGGAAGGACACAATTGGTAACACTTCCTTCTTTCTCAGTCAGTCGTTGGTTTTCTTCTTACCGAGCCAGAACCTTCTTTCCGAGTCAGATGGGCCAAGATTGATTTACCAAACAAATTTGGCTGACCGAGTCAGCAAAAATTGTGTGACCCAGTCCAGTCAGATGCATAACAAACATGCCCTTAATAACTTATTTATTTATTTATTACTTATTCTTTTACCTTTTAATATTAAAAATATATTTAAAAAAATTTTAAAAAAAAAAGTAAAAAGAATCCCTAAAATCCTAAGCAACGCCTCCGAGCCTCCATGGCTCCTCCTACAAATCTCATCTTCCAGCATCACCACTCTCTAACTTCATCTCTGACGACTCCAATAACATCATACATGGTTGGTGAGAAAAACCTTCATCTCCTTTCGTTCTTCACTGGTGGGACTAACTTTTCTCTCTACTCCGCCTCTCTGACCCTCTATTTCACTTGAAAGAATACGTCACCTAAAACTCCAATTGCCTTGCCCACGTTTATTCCCAATCTCTCGTCTTCTTCCTTCAAGGTTTTCCCATAAACTTCTTCCTTCATGGCCTCCGACCCCCTCTACTATCATACGCCAGCAACATCTATTGCCAACGCCACCAGAGAAGGCAGAGGTGAAGCAGACACTGAGACAATACAAATTTAAGCATTGGCCTCTTTCTCTGTCTCGGATTGGGGAGCATGTTATCGAACCAGAAGTGAGATTTAATGTTTGATTGCAGTTTCGACACCCAAAACAATCCTACAACACTGGTTAGGTTTGATTTAAGGTTTGGTTTTCAATTTTAGGTTTGATTGAATTCTAGGTTTGAATTAAGTTTCACATTCAAATTTCAGTATGATTTCATGTTTGATTCCAGTTGTAGGTTTGAATTCATATTTGATTTTGAATTTTGGGTTTGATTTGTGTTTCACTTTCGATTTTAGTTTCAGTTTCAGGTTTGCATCATGGATCAATTAAAGGTTCAAGTTCAATTCATTATGGTGATTACAGTAATACGCTTCACTGTAGTCGGATAAGAAAGTTGTGGGGGAGGTGGAGGTGGAGCAGGAGCAGACACAGTCAATGTGTGAGATTTTCCGGTGACTGAACACAATGAGGGTATGGTGGTGTAGGCTCTTGAATTATACCGATATATATATATATATATATATATATATATATATATATATATATATATATATACACTATATATATATACTAGTTTAGTTTATAACCACGGTTATACAATTAATTAAACTTTAATAGTTAAAATTTAAAATTATTAATAATTTATTTTAAACAAATTATTAATTAAGAGGTATTTTTAGTTATATAAAATTATAATCATTGATTTAAATAAATATATAAAATTATACCACTTTGTAATTTGTATTAATTTTATTTTAATTTTTATACTAATGTTGTTAATTTAATGTAATTATAATGAGAAATTTAAAATTTGAAATTTGAAATGGAGAATTAATATGTTGACAAATGGTATGTATTAATTATAAGACATAATAAGTTGAAACATGACAAAAGAAAAATAAAATTTGCATTAATTATTAGGATTAATATGGTGACACATGTCAAAAGGAGATTAAAAACTACTCTTTTATTAGAATATATATATATATATATATATATATATATATATAATAGTTCTTCAACGTTTAATTAATATGTTTTATTTAACTGGTGATTTAAAATAGATAAAAGAAGACAGTAAGGGTAGATAAGTCTTTTTAGAACGAACAGGGACCAAACGTGCAATAAAAATATAAATTAAGGACTATCCGAGTTAAAAAAAAAAAACTTTTTAGGAACCAAACACGCAGATTATCCTAAACCACATGGACCATTCATGTAATTTACCTTATATATATATATAACTAACATCATTTCCCATTTATTAATTGCATTTCATACGACTTTCTTTGTCGTCCTGACAATGTTGATGGATCAATTTCTAATAATTTCCTTGTTACTTTACTTTTTTCCGCCCATCTTTTTTCATATTGTGGTTTTTTAAACTTATGTATTCTTTCATTGTGTTCATTGTTTCCATCTCAATATTAATTTGGGTTTACATTGTATCTTTTATACTTTCAAGTTTCAAGAGAGGTGCTTCACATAGGTTTTTGCATCCCTTTACCTTTAGAGGATTTTCTTCCGATTAGACAAATATTTGATATTGGCTCATTAATTGATATGTTTCTATTTGAAGACGATGATGTATATTCACCGGATATACTATTCTTAGTCCTATTTGGTTCAATACCTTCAATTTCGTTGGAATCTCTTTGTCTTTCTTGTATACTAGTACACCACTTCTCTTCATCACATAATGTCATCCAAGCATATAAAAAAATTAATCGTATGGTGAAATATATATTGCTAGAGACATTTTTTTATTCTTCATTTAACCCACTTTCATGCCTATATTGGAATTGTTCATAACACACAATAAATTTAGAAACAACATGATTCAGTCTGCTCCAATGATTCCGAAGTGCCTTGACTATTCCTCGCCGCTTGGTTAGTATTATTAAATGATATCAATGTGTTAGATCATTCTCCTATTTTTCATGAGGTGTTAGAAAGATCACCAAAGGTTAACTTCCAAGTGAATGACAACAATTACAATTTTGGTTACACCTTACACATCAAAATGTTGTATATTGCTCGACTTGATGCTTATGTTCCGCATAATATATAACGCACCGCACAATTTAATACCCAAACTGTCGGTATATTCAGTCATTAATAAAAACAAACTTTGCTTTAATATTATTATTTATAATATTTTTAATAATAATAATATGAAATCAAATAAATTAAATAATATTAATTAAAAAAAAAAGATAAAATAGACTAAAGACAAAAAAAAAAAAAAAAAAAAACAAAAAAAAAACAAAAATTAAAAAAAAGAGTAAAATTAATAACGAAAAGGTGTATATAGACTTACCCTTTCAATAATCATCAATATTATGTATGAGTGCTATTATATCACTCATATAGCTTATCAAATCATGAGGATACACACATTACTCCATTTATAATAAGAGTACACAAAACAATTTAAAAGATACGTATAAAATCATGCTTTAACAAAACCATACCATAAATATAGCTGAGTTGGAGTAATAAGACAATAGTACAAGTAAAAATAATAATAATGGCAACAATTCAAATAACTTTCATCATATTTGATATGAATTTAGTTGGAAACATTTGTGTGTTGAATATCAATTAAATAAAGTTTTGGCAACCCACATAAAGAGAACCATATAAAGTAAAGTAGGAGTAAGACAAGGAAATTCTCGTTTACTTATGATAATTTTGTCCCTACATCTTTCCACCACCCTCGATAGGGATGAGAGTTAGAACTGGAAAACCGGACCGAAACCAGAATCGGACCGGAACAGGAGCCGTTAGAACCGGAATATGTAGAACTGGGTCTGGTTCCGGGTTTAAAAATTGGCTTTATCCGGGTTCTGGGTAATTCGGTTTTGGGTCCATAGGGTCTGGGTAAACCGGGTCTAAAAACCGGAACCGGTTTTTGGAACCGGAACCACTTTTAGGGCCGGAACCGGTTTTTATGAAACGTTTAAAAGATGCATATCTTATTTGTTTCAATTCCAATTGACATACAGTTTTTTCCAACATGTAGTTTAGAGTTTGTACTTGATTTTAGACTATAAATTTGTCATTTTTAGTTTTATATTCATTGACTTACAGTCCTCCAAAGTTGAGATATCAAAGCTAGAAGTTTTTAGTTTTTCAGTTTTTTTGTATTCGGTAAAAGTTTTAAAACATGCATATCTAATTCGTTTGAAGTCGGATTGGCATGTGGTTTTTTCCAACTTCTAGTTTACAGTTTGTACATAAGTTTAGACTATAATTTTGTCATTTTTGGTTTAACATTCATTGATTTACAGTCCTTCGAAGTCGGGATATCAAAACTGAAAATTTTCAACTTTTCAGCTATTTGTTTTTGTACTTTGTATAATGTGAAAATATTAACACAAGCATATCTCATTCGTTTCAAGTCGAATTGATATGCGGGTTTTTCCAGAGTATATTTTAGAGTTTGTACATGATTTTAGACTATAATTTTGTTAATTTTGGTTTCGTAGTCAATGAGTTACAGTCCCCCAAAGTCGGGATATCAATATGAAAATTTTCAAAGTTCAGCCCACTAAGTAGCAAGTAATTACCAAAAAATTCCGGTTTTTCCGGTTCTAAACCCACTTTATCCGGTTCCAACCTACCCACTTTGATGTTTTCGGGTTTTCCGGTTCTAGACCCACTTTATCCGGAACCATACCCGGAACCGGTTCCTATATACTTGTCCGGTTTCCGGTTCTATAAAATCCCGTTAACCGGTTCCGGATTTTCTGGGTCTGGGTCCATCCGGTTCGGGTTTGGACCCACTTTCATCCCTATTGCTCGATACCTGTTCGGCCGACTACCGAGTAGCGAGTACTCGAGAATACTCGGGGAGTACTCGGATTTGGAAATTTGTGTAGAAATATTTTTAGGGAAATTATATATTTCAAAATCATAAGATAAAATCATAAGTTGATTAAAATATATAACAAAATTGGATACATGTGAATACACAAAAAATGGAAAACACATAATGGTCTCACTTCGTGAATAATTACTGAAAATTTAAGATATATATATATATATATATATATATATATATATATATATATATATATATATATATATATATGTAGTATGTGTGTATTAAATAATAAATCATTAAGTATATTATACATATTAATCACTGAGTTGACCAAATTTCACAACACTACTCAGTTTGTAAGGGGCCGATCGGGGAGTACACATGATTTTGTAACTCACCTCGGCAAGGGGGGGGGGGGGGGGAGTAGCAAGTACTCGGAGGAGTAATCGACCAACTCAGCGAGTTTTACAACACCGGTTATTATAGACTTTTTTTTTATTATTCTCATTCTGTCAGAATGTTGTCATAATATTTATTGAGTCGTATTCTGTAAGAATGATAATGAGTAAAAATGATGCGTTAGAACAAAAATGAATAATAATTAATGAGAATGCATGAAAATGACAATAGTTGTGTAAGGTTGAACGTATTCACATTGTCAAACAACATATTCTCTTAGTAATTCTATTAGAATAGAATTGTCCACACGTCCACACAATAGTTGTCCATCCACATTATAACCTAGCCCTATATATATATATATATATATATATATATATATATATATATATATATATATTGTTTTATAATAGTTGTCCATCCACATTATAACCTAGCCCTATATATATATATATATATATATATATATATATATATATATATATATATATATATATATATATATATATATATATATATATATTGTTTTTTAATACTTAAAATGAGGAGTAAATTAAACGAATGGTCCTTATGGTTTGGGGTAATTTTGCACGTTTGGTCCCTAACTTATTTTTTTTTTTTTTAACTCGGAAGACCCTAAAGTTTGTTTCTGTTGCATGTTTGGTCCCTGTCTTACCTAAAAAGACTATTTTGTCATTAACATTTTAATTTATTTAAATAAGGTGGGGTATGAAAGGTAAGGTAATGTGAGATGGAATTGTGGTTGGAGGTGTGTTTATTTAAATAAATTTAAAAAAATCAAGGGCAAAATAGTCTTTTTAGGTATGACATGGACCAAGCGCACAATAAAAACAAATAATAGGGACCTTCCGAGTTAAAAGCTAGTAGGAGCGTAAAGGTTATGCTGGAATGGAAATAATCATCATGTTAGTGGAAGCATGATTATTATTTGAGTATTGCAAGTTGGCAATATTAATTATAGAAAAACAAAAGTTTCACTTTGCAAAGTTGCAGGGGTAGAAAACTTGTTTTTGCTATAATTAAGGGAGAGAATGTTATACCTCGTTTCCATTCTAAAAGCTTAGATCGATAAATTTTAATTGAATTTAGTCAAGGGTATATTTATTATTTGCAATCTCAAAGTTCGATTATGATTACGACATCCCTCTTCATAGTTCAAATTTTGAGAACACGGCAAATAGAAATATTATGACGATATTATAGTAAGAAACTGGTAAAGTATCACGTTTTTCATTATGAATTGTATCCCATACGCTTCAGGTATAGGATCGATTGCATATGATGTAATATTCGACCATTCTAAAATTCTCCAAATGCCTTGGGCATTTAGAGGGAAAAAGGAAATAGAACCGGTTTTGACTAAAATAATTAAACAACTGCCAAGGACCATATTGACATTATTATGAATAGATAAGATTCTATTTAAAATGAGTTGTCGTATGGAAAATATGGAAATGTTTCCATATTGGGAGTTGGATATCGAGAATAAATGTTTAGATTAGAAACTTTTTTGCAAGAAGAATGTTCAAAGGAATGTACTTTGAATATGAGACTTCATGACTATGGAATTGTCTTGTAACAATCTGCAATAGAGTATTTTGTAATTTCATTGGCCGAGTCTTGGTGACTTTTGTGACATGACATTACGAAAAGGACCGTTGCATAAAATGTTAGAATCTAACATATTCTAGTAGTGGCAAGAATTTTGTATTCTTACACTAATGGATTAGGAATTGTGAAATGAGTGTGATTGAAAATGTTATTCAATTATACTATTTCACAAAGTAAGGACCATAGGTAAACATAGTGTGCATGCTAAGAGCATGGGACAATTGTTGTTATAATTCAAGTAAGAAGTTGATTACCCGAAACAACAAATAATGAGTAATCAATATGGTGATTAAATAAAATGTTTTATTTATACTCAAAGGTTTGAAGCCATATAGGATTAGTATTATTCTTGTGTTTCACTTTGCATGTTTTGACTTCCCGAATAATAAGATTATTCAAACCCTCCACAGTCGCTCATTCTTTGGAAGTAGGAATGAAAGAAGACTGTCATGAATCTGACTGTAGATTGTCTAAAGTGTTTTAGACATAGCAAAAGTTTGTTGCAGGGTTCATGAGTACTGCTATAAGATTAGAGTATTGGAATAAACCCACGCTCGCTTGGATCGCTTCATGGATTTTATCACGAGTGATTGGTGAGACGATAATATCTTATATTCTTGAAACCGAGATGTGTGAGTTGTATCTTGCGAGTCGGTTGCACATTGATAATATGTAAACGCACCAGTAACTTGATGTTATACAACGTATTGGTATGTGTGATTCGGTAAGTGAGTGCAAGCGAGCATTAAGTCGAAGTTTATCCGTTCCTTTTACCCAAAGTGGGATAAAAGCGATATCCGTGGGCCCCTCGATGATTTAGTGATGACACCTAAAGTGCTTGGCCAACCTGGGACTAAGTTGATGTGTTTAATTGTAGTCTGTTGTCAGTCGTCATAAATCGGAAATCGGGAAACAACACATTGACTGAGAGAATGATTTAAATCCATGTCTCACGTCTATACGATATCTAGAATGGAGGAATATATGATCCCTTATCTAAAGGACACACTTCTGATAAGATTAGAGTTGACAACGACTTTTGAAAGCTACGATTGCGAATCAGGATCTGAAGTCATACGCATAATAGTTATTAGACTTATCCTAGTGGGAGACTGTTGGATTAGTGTCTAAGTCCATAACTATTTTGGTATGTACTTGACCCAGTGATGCATGGTCCTTTTGGGTTGCCTTCACCAAAGCAACTTGATAGGATGAATTATGGAAATAGAGGATTAATTATGATTTATTAATATATTACGAGAATAATATATTAAAGGAAAAATCATATTGTTTAATTAATATTAGTCAATAATTAATTAAGAATTAATTTTGTGGCTAAAAGAGATTAATTAAACTTAGGGGGACTAAAACTATCAATTGTGTAATAGTTGAATATTGGGCTAATGGACTCCATATTAGATGAGTGGACGAATTCTATGGGAATTCTATGGGGAAACCCATTAGAAATCGTCCAAGGCCTCTAAAGAGGGAGTCCATGGGCTGCTTAGGGCCTAAGCAGTCAAATTAGGGTTTCCTTGTTAGATAACCCTAATAGTCTCACTATTTAAGTACCCCTAGGGCACCAAAAAACGGGAAAAACTGATTCCTTAGGGTTTCTAGACGTTTTTTGGTGCCTCCTCTCTTCTCCTTCTTCATCCTGTTGCTCTTGGTGTTTGTGAGCCATTAGAGGAGCGACACTTGTGACTCTAAGCTTTCAGAAGCCAATTACGAGGAGGATTTGAGATTGTTATTGCTACATAATAATCAAAGTTAATTTCTAAACCCTTAATTCGGTTCATAGTATGATAGATCTAGGGTTTAAAGTCTTGGAGGAATGCATGTACAATAGAGAAACCTAGATCCAAGCATTAGGGTTTGCATGAGCACATAGGATGTTCTTCTGGCTAAAACCCATCACAATCATCCACGGGATGGAATACTCTCGGCCCTCAACCATCGGGTTGGAATGCCCACATACTATGAGTCCAATCATCCTCGAGATAGAATACTCTCGGCCCTCAACCATCGGGTTGGAATGCCCCGGTCTGTTGGTTCATGCACAAAGCAGAAGTGCCTCAACCACCAATCAAACATATGAAAATATATCAAATAATCACTTAACAGTATATAGACAGTCAAACCGATCTACAGATCACTAAGCATAACAATATCCTATCTACTAGGATACCGATCTAACAGATCATAACCATATAGAAACATCCTATCTACCAGTATATCGATCTAACAGATCATATTAATAAAGTAGGATAACAATCCAAAGGGTAGGCCTTGGTGCCTTAGACCCTTGAGTATAGTGAGGAAAACTCACCTCAGAATGTCCACTGAACTGGAAACCTTCGGCTACTGACTCACCGAAATCCCAAACTATCACAATAACGAACACTAATCAATAGTTGGAAAATCAATCTTGGCTAAGGGCCCAAACATAGGGTAATAGTTTGTTTTACCCTTTCCCTAATTTGTGACAAGGACCAACTCCAAATCCTTGATCCAAAGGTCCAAATATACAAGGCTCCTAATTGGCCCAATTTTCCACATTCGGCCCAACTCTTTAATTGGGACTCATCCTAAGGCCCATTTCCATAATTGGCCCAATACACTTCTATTCAGAAAGTATAGCAAGGGACTAAGCCAAACTGGCCCAAAGATAGCTCAAATTCGAAGCCCAAATCGCAAAAGCCCAACAGAGGGCGTACGCGAGCCTTGAGTTGATTGGAAAACGGGTGCTAACTACGTACACGGGGCGTACTGCTCTCTACATGGGGCGTACCCTCGCTGTCTTCAAAACTCCAATAAGTGCTTAATGGCTTAAGCACTTAAGCCCAAATTCCAGATCCATTGACCAAATGTATCTCAGAACCATAAAGTCTCAAACTTTAGGACTTTGGATGTCCAGAAAGTCCTTAATACATGGTCTTAATCCATTAAGACCTTTCTACCGATTGCATGGGACATCTCTAGACATTGGGACTTCATTTTTATCACTTAGAACCCTTCCTAGGGTCTGAAAGGACAACTCAAAACGTCCAAAATGAATCATGCATTATAATGGGACTTTATGGGACAAAAGAATGCAAATAAGCTGCCAAGGAGAGATCTAGAAGAGATAGACATAAAGGTAGCAATGTTGTACCTTTTGGACCTCCCAAAACAGATGATGAACCAAGATTTACAAGCCAATCTTCCCTCCTTGACTCCTTAATGCACAAGCTTCTCGTTTAGGGCAAACAAAACACACTTATAAGCTTAAAATGCTCACTATGAGGCTAGGTTTCTCTCAAGACGGCTAAGGGAGGTTTAGAGGCTGAAAGAGTGAGCCACAATGTCCTATAATGATGCTTAAATACTGTACAAACCCTAAAAATTAGGGTCTTATCCGGACACACGTACGCCCACCGTACATAAGTGTACGCCCAGCGTACTAGGACGTGCTCTAATACGCATGGCGTTCCCAAATGTATGCCCAGCGTACTACTCAACTTCCCAAAAATTACTGATCTGCCCCTAGGGCTAGGTCCAAACCAATATCAGGGGCTAAAATTGAATTATTAACATACCAAGGAAGGATTCGAAAAATACCTGAAATCCAGAATGTTACAACTCTCCCACACTTGAACTAGACTTCGTCCTCGAAGTCTGCTGTAGCAAACAAATTTGGATAATGCTCCCGTATCTCGGGCTCCGGCTCCCAAGTCCACTCGAATCCATTCCGATACTGCCACTGTCACTTTACCAAAGGTATCTCCTTGTTACGAAGTCTGATACTGCCACTGTCACTTTACCAAAGGTATCTCCTTGTTACGAAGAACCTTTATCTTCGTTTCCAAAACAGCCACCAGCTTCTCAACATCATTCGGGCATTCATCAACATGAATGTCATCTAACCACTACCGCATCCTCGTCTAATATGCATTTCCGTAATTGCGAAACTGTAACACTCGGTTCCTGGTATGTATTTAATTTAAAGTAATTTCATGTTTTTCTCTGGGACTCAGCGAGTTGGAGGTCCAAATCGTCGAGTAGACTCGATTTTGATCGGGAGGTTTAGTGACCTACTCGACGAGTTGGGAGACCCACTCGAAGAGTAGTGCTGTCTGGATGAAACCCTAATATTTAGTGTTTTACACCCTATTTAAACAACTTATTTTTGTCTAAACCCAGCCTCCATCATCCCTCCCAACTTAGAGAAACCCTAAATCGAAACCCTAAACTTTTTTGAGTGTTCTTGAGCCATTTTTGTGTGCTTGTGAAGCTTAAGAAGGAAGAAGGAGCTTGGAAGTTCGAGTGGAAGCTAGTAGATCCAAAGGTTGTGCCCCATTTCCAGCTCACTTGAGGTATAAATCTGAAACCTTGACCATCTATCTCTTAGATCTCTAATTAAGGTTCATTTCTACCTTTTCTAAGCCTTAGAGGTGCCATACTCGGATTTTTTTTGGTTCATTGAGGGTATAGCTTCAGATCTAGAACCATTAGGGGTTCTTATGGCATAAAGTTGCCAACTTTATTGCCATAAGCACCCCATGCATCTTGTTGGCTTCATTCTAGAGCCATTTGGGCAAAATACCTCATGCATGGACGTCAAGATTGGAACTTTACGTATAATATGGACCTTAGGAGGCTAGATCTATGATTTGGATGCATTAAGACCGATTAAAATTGACAATATAGTTTTGGACAAAGAGGGACTCGACGAGTCACTTAGGTGACTCGGCGAGTCGGGTCGTAGTTTCCCCCCAAACGTCTTCTGGAAATGGTCTTTAGTTGAGTTGGAGGAAAACTCAGTCTTTTGGGGTTTGTTATGGACTTGAAGATCGAAGGACTCGACGAGTTCAAGGAGGAACTCGATGAGTTCAAGGCAATGTCCCAACCACATGAAGACGGACTCGACGAGGTCAAGGAGAACTCGGCGATTCATAGACTAAACACCTTCAAACGGATGAAGATGAACTCGACGAGTTCAAGGATGAACTCGGCGAGTCAGTTGAAGAAGGTCCTGATGTTTTGGTGAAGGTGAACTCATCGAGCTCTTGCTAGACTCGACAAGTAAGGACGGGGTTGTAGCATTTTGTGGACGTGGGGACTCGACGAGTTGGTGGACCAACTCGGCGAGTCTAGTCAACCAGATGTTGACTTTGACCAAGGTTTCGACCTTGACTTTGCCTTTGACTTGAGTTGAACCTTGTAGGGGTTATGAGTATGAAATGGTAATGTAGAAAGGTTGTTGTGTAGGGATTAAGGAGTCGAGAAGAGTTGATTTCCATACCAAGGACAGTGCAGACACTACATGACATTGAGGTGAGTTACCTTCTAGTAGTGGTGGGTCTACAACCACAATGTCGGCCCACTAGCAGGGAATGTCTTTAGATGATTGTCTTTGTGATAGTTGTCTAGGTTTACTGCTACCTGATGTCTTCTATGTGGCAGTATGATATGTTATATGCGATAGTGGTGGTAGGAGGGGAATAGTCCCCCGATTCGGTCATTAGGGCCGAAGGGTAGGTCGGACACCCCATATATGTATGACAACATGATTATGATATGATATTATGTGATAGTGGTAGGGGTGAAACAGTCCTCGTGGCCGGTTGGGATAGACCAGAGGGTAGGCAGGCACCCCATAATGGTCTGACACGGGTAGGTCAGCACACTAGAATGGTTTGACACGGGTTGGTCAGCACCCCATAATGGCTTGACACGGGTAGGTCGGGCACGCCAGAATTGCCCGACAGTATGTATGATTGTATGGTATGTGGTATGATGGGGGAACTTACTAAGCTTTGTGCTTACAATTTTTCAGTTTTTGTTTTAGGTACCTCTTTGTCTAAGGGGAAGAAGCCGGCAGGGTAGCAGCGCATCGCACACACATGATTACACATTTGAGATTTCTAGGATTGTACTATGATATTATTACTATTTGACGATATGGTTTTCGGGACATGTAACTGTGGTTTATGAATTAATATGATATCAGTAATGTTTTCCTCCAACAAATTGTTATAAGCAGTATAATTGAAACAAAAATTTTTGGTCTCGATTTTTGGGATGTTACAAGTTGGTATCAGAGCCTTGGTTTGAGGGATTCGGGCACACCTTCGGGGGTGCCTGGACTCAAATCGAGGGCTTGAAAGATTTTACAAGAAAATAGTTTTCTAAAATTTAAAAATAAGGATTTTTGAGAAAGAACAAGGTGTGTGATGCGTGCGACCGCCCGATCTCAAGTAAGTTTTCCCCAAGATACCCATGAATGATATGTTATATGATATGATTATGAGAACTACAAGTTAGATTAAGGCTAAAGATCTAGGGAGGATGCCTTGTATGTCTTTTATGTGATTATGAGAACTAAATGGTAGATTAGGGCTAAAGACATAGGAAGAATGCCTTATATGCCTGTTGTATGAGCTTATTGAGCTATATGCTAGGGCTGGTTAGTCAGCAGTACGATAGCCTGATTAGGTTATGCTTAGTTATGGTTACTCGATGCACGAATGCTGCCTGCTTTGTGCTTATAGGGGTTCTAGTTAGCTTTAACAAACTAGTAAGTGAATATGTAATAGTATTTGCAAGCTAGTTAGGGAAGGGTAGTAGGGACTCCTTGTGCAGCTGATGGCGGAGAGTAAGTCAGAGAGTACCCTAGGACAAGCCTAGGATGAGATTAGCTTGGAAAGCAATATTAGTGTAAGGGACTTGGTGAAGTCAAAGCAATCCTTGAGGAAAGTACGGATAGATGTGGATGGTAGTATTGGCCTGTACTACTGGAAGCATAGGATCCATACTCGAGTCATGAGGGTCCGAGATAGAACCAAAGAACTCGGAGAGTGTGTGAGACCTCTCGAGAGTATGGATGACCCTGATGTTTATGTGTTTTATTTCATAATGGTGATTACGCGTCATGGAACAGGAGATTTCGGGTTTGGATCAGGATCAAGATAAGGATCAGGCTCGGGTGCGGGATCCAAGTAGGTTGATGACGGGATATGCAGATTCGTCGCGTCTGAGATCATGAGAGATATCCTTGAGGTGACCCTGGTCATTTTCGGGTCGATCAAGGAGGGGATTATTGAGCTGATTGAGGATAGCCTCTGGACATTCAGGAGTGACTTGGCATCCAGTCAGTCAGGGACGCGCATACTATCCTTCAAGGACTTCAGGGGGAGTGGTGCGCTAGACTTTTACGTGGTGAAAGGACCTTATTTCTTCCAGGAGACGGATCACATACATCGAGTCTGCGCTGTTGACAAGCTTCTGCTCGGAGGGGTCGACGGTTCGCTTTGCAGCGGGTAATTTGAGAGACGGAGCTAGGGATTGGTGGGAGTCAGTTGGTGAATCACTGGGAGCCCCAGTCATCGAGGCTATGACTTGGTCGGACTTTGTGACCAAGTTTAGGTCTGAGTTTGCTCCAGCTATGGAGCTTTAACAACTGGCTAGGGAGTTTCTTGACATGAGACAGACTACTGAGACAGTGGCGGAGATCACCGCCAAGTTCTGAGAGAGGGCCTTGTTGGTACCTCAGTATGCAGGGGATGAAGAAATGCAGAAGACCCGCTATAATTACATGTTGAGGGCTGATATTCGAGAGCATGTCAGCTACTCAGCCTGCCCGACCCTGGAGTCCATGATTGCCAGGGCGAGGGAGAGGGAGATTGATTTAGAGCACATCAGGAAGAGGAAGGAATAGACAGAGCAGGTTACTGGGGTTTCGGGGAAGAAACCCAAGGGATCCGACACTAGGTCGAAGGGCCAGCTGGGCCAGATCCACTGCATGAAATGCGGCAGGCTGCATGAAGGAGCTCGTAGAGCGGGATCATCAGGCTGCTACAAATATAGCAAGACGGGGCACTTTGGCAGGGATTGTACTGCCCTCTGCCCCCACTATTCAGACATCAGACCTGATTTTCTTTCATTGGATTTAGAGGGGCCATAAAAAAGGCCAACTGCCCTAGGTTGACAGCAGCAGCAGCAGCGCCAATGGTGGTGCCAACTCCAGTGACTACTCAGGTTACGGATGGCCGGAAGGTCAAGTCAGAGGCTCCAGTGGTGAGGATCCAAAGTTTCTAGTTGAAAGTCGATGAGGCACGTGCCTCACCCAATGTGGTGACGTGTATGGTTTCCTCTCTCTAAATTTTATTATATGTTGCTTGTGATATTGATGTGCATTGTTATATGTTTTGTTTAGGATCGTTCCATGTGAATTCATGTGTTGTTTGATTCGGGTGCTACCCGATCATTTATCTCTCTTGCGCTTAGCAAGAGGTTCCTTGAGTCTTCAGGCATGTTAGATTGCCCTTTAGAGGTCAAGATTGCGGACGACCGATCAGTGCGAGCATAAGAGGTTTTTAGGGATTGTGTTTTAAGGTTGTTTGAGGAGCGCTACTTGGTAGAATTGGTTCCCATACCATTGCAAGGGAACAAGGCTATTATAGGCATGGATTGGTTGAGCCCCAATGGGGGCTGTGATCGACTGCGCGCAATAGTTGGTCCGGGTCAGGACCCTAAGTGGGGGAGAGTTGGTGATTCAGGGCGAGAGGCCACAGCATGGACCAGCTTTATGTTCAACAGCGAGAGCTAGGCACTATCTCCAGCAGGAGTGCGCAGGCTATGTCGCCTATGTCTTGGATACCCAGGAGGCAGTTAAGGCGATGGTGAGTGACGTAGCGGTGGTATGAGAGTACACAAATGTATTCCCAAAGGAGCTACCTGGTATACCTCCGGAGAGGCATGTAGAGTTCAGGATTAACCTAGTCCCATGTGCGACCCTGATAGCCAAGGCACCGTACCGGTTAGCTCCTCTTGAGATGTAGGAGTTGTCTACACAGCTGCGGGAGCTGTTAGACAAGGGATTCATCAGAACGAGTAGTTCACCCTGGGGAGCCCCGATTCTATTTGTGAAGAAGAAGGACGGGTCGCATCGGATGTGTATAGATTACCGAGAGCTGAATAAGGTAACGGTGAAGAACCGTTACCCAATCCCGGGGATTGATGTTCTCTTTGACCAACTTCAGGGAACATCTTGGTTCTCCAAGATTGATCTGCTTTCGGGTTATCATTAGATGAAGGCCAGAGAGGAGGATGTGCAGAAGACTGCTTTTCGGACACGATATGGTCACTATGAGTTCGTGGTGATGCCTTTCGGGCTCACCAATGCTCCTGCCGTGTTCATGGATCTCGTGAACCGTGTGTGCGGACCGATGTTGGATCGGTCTGTGATAATTTTCATCGATGACATCTTGGTTTATTCTAAGACGCAGGAGCAACATGAGGAGCACTTGCGAGAGGTGTTGGATACTCTAAGGAGGGAGAGCTTGTATGCCAAGTTCTCTAAGTGGGAGTTCTGGTTGCACGAGGTGCAGTTTGTTGGACACCTTGTCAACCAGAACGGGATTTCGGTCGACCCGGCCAAAGTGGAGGCCGTGATGAGGTGGGAGGTTCCGAGGTCTCCATCTGAGATTTGGAGCTTCTTGAGACTGGAAGGTTATTATCGGAGATTCATTCAGGACTTCTCCAAGATAGCAGTGCCCTTGACCCGGTTGACAAGGAAAGTCGTGGTCTTTCGCTGGGGGCCTGAGCAGTAGGCCGTATTTGAGACACTGAGACAGAGATTATGTGAGGCGCCAATCTTATCCCTGCCAGAGGGTGTGGATGATTTTGTAGTGTATTGAGATGTGTCCATCTCAGGTTTAGGCACGATATGGATGCAAAAGGGGCATGTTATCGCCTACGCTTCGATCCAGCTGAAGCCTCATGAGGCGAACTATCCGACGCATGATTTGGAGTTGGGAGCAGTTCTTTTCGCCCTCAAGATTTGGCGTTATTACCTCTATGGGGTCTGGTGTACCATTTACACGGACCATAAAAGTTTGAAGGACCTCATGGATCAGCCAAATCTGAATAAGATAGCGTCGATGGCTAGATGTGGTGAAGGATTACGATTGTGAGATCCTCTACCACCCGGGGAAGGCCAATGTCGTGGCCGATGTGCTTAGCCGCAAGGTAGCGCCGATCAGAGATATTTGCTTGAGGATGACCGTGGTGACTCCGTTGTTGGAGCGGATTTGAGAGGCCCATCAGGAGGCTATGAAGGAGGAACATCGCAAGAGTGAGCGTATTGTGGGTCAGGTTTCCTCATTCGATTATGATAGCCATGGATTGTTGACACTACACCATAGGGTGTGGGTTGCATATCATGGAGGTGTGCGTCAGGTACTGATGGAGGAGGTGCACAAATCCAGGTTTTCCATCCATCCCAGGGCGACGAAGATGTACAGAGATCTTCGTCCTGATTATTGGTGGCCCTACATGAAGCGGGATGTAGCTTGGTATGTTGAGAGATGCCTGACCTACAGGAAGTTCAAGGCCGAGCACCAGAGGCCCCACAGCAAGATCCATTCGTTGGATATCCCGATGTGGAAATGGGAAGATATCACTATGGATTTCATCACAAATCTTCCCACGACCGCGTGGGGAGTGGATTCGATTTGGGTCATCGTGGATCGATTGACCAAGAGCATTTCGGCCGAAAGGTTGGCCGACATCTACATCAGAGAGGTAGAGGATCGGCATGGGGTACTAGTCTCGGTGGTTTCTGACAGATATGTGTAGTTCACTTCCAGATTCTGGAAGAAGTTTCATGACTCCCTGGGTACTCGTCTGCACTTTAGCACTGCTTTTCACCTGCATACGGATGGTCAGAGCGAGCGCACCATCCAGACTTTGGAGGATATGCTGTGGGCATGCTTTTTAGACTTCATAGGTAGTTGGGATACTTACCTTCCATTGATAGAGTTTTCCTACAATAACAACTATCACACGAGTATCGACCGTCCTCCCTTTGAGATGTTGTATAGGAGGAAGTGCATGACCCCGATATGCTGGGGTGAGGTTAGACAGAGGGTCATGGGGAGTACCGAAGTGGTACTCAAGACTACAGAGAGGATCCAACTGGTTCAGAGCAGGCTTCAGACTGCTCAGAGTCGGCAGAAGAGTTATGCCGACAAGTGTCATTCAGACCTGGAGTTCTAGGTTGGAGATATGGTGCTCCTGAAGGTGTCACCTTGGAAAGGTGTCATTTGCTTCAGGAATTGGGGAAAGTTGGGCCCCAGGTACATTGGACCTTTCAGGGTTGTAGCCCGAGTGGGCAAGGCGGCTTATAGGTTAGACCTGCCATCCGAATTCAGCCAGATTCATAGCACTTTTCATGTCTCCTAGTTGCGGAAGTTTCTGGTAGACGATTCAACAATGGTGCCTTTCGAGGATATTCAGGTGGATGACAGCCTGAACTACATCAAGCGGCCAGTAGCTATCCTCGTCAGGAAGTCGAGGGATCTGAGGAACAAGAGGGTGGAGTTGGTAAGGGTGCAACGGCAGCACCACAAGGGCTCGGAATTGACTTGGGAGTCGGAGGAAGAGATGAGGGAGCACTACCCATAGCTTTTTCCGAATTCAGCAGCAGACTTCAAGGACGAAGTCTAAAATAAGTAGGGGAGATTTGTAGCACCCGGTTCCTGGTACGTATTTAATTTCAAGTAATTTCATGTTTTGCTCTGGGACTCGACGAGTTGGAGGCCCAACTCGTCGAGTAGACTCGATCTTGACTTGGAGGTTTAGTGACCTACTCAACGAGTTAGGAGACCGAATCGACGAGTAGGGTTGTCTGGATGAAACCCTAATATTTAGGGTTTTGCACCGTATTTAAACAACTTATCTTGTCTCAACCCAGCCTCTATCGTCCCTCCCAACTCATAGAAACCCTAAATCGAAACCCTAACCTTTTTTTAGTGTTCTTGAGCCATTTTTGTGTGCTTGTGGTGATTGTGAAGCTTGAGAAGGAAGAAGGAGCTTGGAAGTTCGAGTGGAAGCTAGTAGATCTAGAGGTTGTGCCCTATTTCCAGCTTACATGAGGTATAAAGCTGAAACCTTGACCATCTATCTCTTAGATCTCTAATTAAGGTTCATTTCTACCTTTTCTAAGCCTTAGAGGTGCCATACTCGGATTTTTTTGGTTCATTGAGGGTATAGCTTCAGATCTAGAACCATGAGGGGTTCTTATGGCATAAAGGTGCCAACTTTATTGCCATAAGCACCCCATGCATCTTGTAGGCTTCATTCTAGAGACATTTGGGCCAAATAACTCATGCATGGACGTCAAGATTGGAACTTTATGTATAATATGAACCCTAGGAGGTTAGATCTATGATTTGGATGCATTAAGACCGATTAAAATTGACTATATAGTTTTGGACAAAGAGGGACTCGACGAGTCACTTAGGTAACTCGGCGATTCGGGTCGCAGTTTCCCCCCAAACGTCTTCTGGAAATGGTCTTTAGTTGAGTTGAAGGAAAACTTAGTCTGTTGGGGTTTGTTATGGACTTGAAGATCGAAGGACTCGACGACTTCAAGGAGGAACTCGGCGTGTTCAAGGCAATGTCCCAACCACATGAAGATAGACTCGATGAGTTCAAGGAGAACTCGGCGAGTCATAGACTAAACACCTTCATAGAAATGAAGATGAACTCAACGAGTTCAAGGATGAACTCGGCGAGTCAGTTGAAGAAGGTCACGATGTTTTGTTGAAGGCGAACTCGTCGAGCTCTTGCTAGAATCGACGGGTAGGGACGGGGTTGTAGCATTTTGTGGAAGTGGGGACTCGATGAGTTGGTGGACCAACTCGGCGAGTCTAGTCAACCAGATGTTGACTCTGACCAAGGTTTCGACCTTGAATTTGCATTGGACTTGACTTGACCCTTGTAGGGGTTATGAGTATGAAATGGTAATGTAGAAAGGATGTTGTGTAGGGATTAAGGAGTCGAGAAGAGTTGATTTCCATACCAAGGACAATGCAGACACTACACGACATTGAGGTGAGTTACCTTCCAGTAGAGGTGGGTCTACGGCCACAATGCCGACCCACCAGCAGGGAATGTATTTAGATGATTGTCTTTGTGATAGTTGTCTAGGTTTGCTGCTACCTGATGTGTTCTATGTGCCAGTATGATATGTTATATGCGATAGTGGTAGTAGGAGGGGAATAGTCCCCTAATTCGGTCGTTAGGCCGAAGGGTAGGTCGGACACCCCAGATATGTCTGACAGCATGATTATGATATGATATTATGTGATAGTGGTAGGGGTGAAACAATCCCCATGGCCGGTTGGGATAGATCGGAGGGTAGGCAGGCACCCCAGAATGGCCTGACACGGGTAGGTCAGCACCCTATAATGGCTTGACACGGGTTGGACAACACCCCAGAATGGCTTGACACAGGTAGGTCGGGCACCCCAGAATTGACCGACAGTATGTATGATTGTATGGTATGTGGTATGATGAGGGAAATCAATAAGCTTTGTGCTTACGGTTTTCAGTTTTGGTTTCAGGTACCTCTTCGTCTAAGGGTAAGGATCCGGCAGGGTAGCAGCGCTTCGCATACACATGATTCCGCATTTGAGATTTCTGGGATTATACTATGACATTATTACTATTTGACGATATGGTTTTCGGGACATGTAACTATGGTTTATGAATTAATATGATATCAGTAATGTTTTCCTCCAACAACTTTTATAAGCAATATAATTGAAACAAAAATGTTTGGTCTCGATTTTTGGGATGTTATTGAAACATGGAAAGTGTTATGAATCTAACGGAGCTCCTTCGGAATGTCCAGTCTATACGTCACCTTGACAACCTTGGCAATAATCCGAAACGGTCCAATATACCGGAGACCCAACTTTCCCCTCTTCCTGAAGCGGGTCACACCCTTCCAGGGTGATACCTTCAGCAACACCATATCGCCGACCTAAAAATCCAACTCGGATCGGCATAAATTTTCTGCTAACTCTGAGCAGTTTGCAATCTCTGCCTGATCTGCTGAATCTTCTTGGTAGTCTACAGAACCACCTCGGTCTGTCCTGTGACCCGGTGACCAACCTCACCCCAACAGACTGGGGAACGACATCCCCGCCCATACAACAACTCGAAAGGTGGACCACCAATGCTGGAATGAAAGTTGTTGTTGTAGGATAACTATGCAAGGGGTAGGTAGGAGTCCCATGTCCCGTCAAAATTAATGATGCAGACCCTCAACATATCCTTGAGGGTCTGGATGGTCCGCTCGCTCTGGTCGTATGTCCGCGGATGATAAGCAGTGCCAAAATGCAGTCTCGTGCCCAATTCCTCATGAAACTTTTGGCAGAAAAAGGAGGTGAATCGAACATCACGGTATGAGACAATAGAGACCGACACCCCGTGTAAAGCAACGATATCGCGGATATACACATCAGCCAACTTCGACTGAAGAACTCTCCCGAATTTCCAGAAATATGGTGCTCTTGGTCATTCTATCAACGATGACCCATATAGCATCATATCCCTTCGGCGTCCTCGACAACTTGGTGATAAAGTCTATCGTGATCTGCTCCCATTTCCATATGGGAACCTCCAAAGGCTACATCTTGCTATGCGGCCTCTAATGCTCGACCTAGACCATCCTGCACGTCAAGCACCTCTCGACGTACCAAGCGATCTCTCTCTTCATGCATATCCACCAGTAACTCAACCTTAGATCCCAATACATCTTGGTGGCTCCCGGGTGAATAGAGAAGCGAGACTTGTGAGCCTTCTCCAGCACAATCTGTCTAACCCTGCTAGACACCAGAACCCACACCTGACCGCAACGGGTCAACAACCCACGACTGTCCTGAAAAAATTCGATGATCTCACTCATGAACCTCTCAATCTTCCAATTTTCCTCTCGTACTCCCTCGTCCTAAGCCTCTCTAGTCAATCCCACTAGTGTGGAGTCCATGGAAATCCTCATACATGTCGTCGGAACAGCAAGTCCAGCTGACTTGCGGCTCAGGGCGTTCGCCACAGCATTCGCTTTACCCGGATAGTAAAGGATCTCGCAGTCATAATCCTTAACTATATCCAGCCATCTGCGCTGCCTCATGTTGAGGTTTGGATGATCCATAATGTGTCTCAATCTCTTGTGGTCCATGTAGATGGTACAACGGACCCCGTAGAGGTAATGCCTCCAGATCTCGAGGGAGAACACAAACACTCCCAACTCAAGATCATGTGTAGGATATCTCGTCTCATGCGGCTTCAACTGTCGTGACACATAGGCTATCTCTTGTCCTCTCTACATGAGGACCGCTCCTAATTCGGTGATGGACGCATAACAGAAAACTACAAAATCCTCAACTCCCTTAGGGAGTGTCAAAAATGGATCCTCGCAAAGTCGTTGTCGGAGGGTCTCAAATGTTGTCTGCTGCTCAGGTCCATATTGGAAATCCACCCCTTCCTCGTCAGACGAGTGAGGTATACTGCAATCTTGGAGAAATCTTGTATAACTCTCTGGTAGTACCCTGCCAATCCCAGAAAACTCCTGATATACGTGGAAGATTTCGGAACCTCCCACA